>NC_069657.1:163796856-164421856 GCF_027244095.1 Hemicordylus capensis | reverse complement strand
TGCTTGCTACCACAAGACCAGCTCTCCTTCCCAATATTTCAAAGATAGAAATTTATGAAGCTTTTCCTGCTGTGAAAAGCTTAAATGATGGGGAATGCTTAATTAGTTCAATTTATGTCTTCCATATGAAGATTTTCTTCGCTTGGTTCAGAAATAATGCGTGTGTCATGGTGTATGTGTATGTGTGGGGTGGTGATGCTTAATGCAGCGGGGTGGGGGGTGGGCTCTAGAAGCCTTTAGGCGATGATGGTTAACTTGTTGGGGGGGGCCTCCAGAGGGGGGCCTCCAAAGACCTTTAGGTCCAGGCTCCAAAATCACCTAGGTATGCCCCTTGCCTGTGGGCTTCCCAGAGGCATCTGGTGGGCCATTGTGTGAAACAGGATGCTGGATTAGATAAGACTTGGGCCTGATCCAGCAGGGTTGTTATTGTGTTCTAATGTTCACCTCTGCTGCCCCAGCCTGGCTCAGTGGCATAGCTTCAGAGTGCCTGTGTGTCACCATTGCCATGGTCTCAGCAGCACAGCCTGAGAATCCTGAACATCTGCCCACAGTTAGGGGGTGTCATCAGACAGCTAAATGTCTTGGATCACCCATTCTGGCATAGTGGAGACAGAGCAGATGTATCTCAAGTTCTGCCAGTGGAAGAGAGCTTTTGCCAAATCCTATGCCTCACAAAACCATTTTTTAGTTGCAGCCTTAATCCTTTATGGAGCAGAGCCTCACCAGATGACCTAAAGGGCAGGGAAGTTTGCATGGAAGAGATGTACTTATTGGCCCGGATTATTTAGGGCTTTAAGTGATCACCATCACCTTGAACTGGTCCCAGAAACTAATAGGCAGCCAGTCAAGCCAAGAAATAATATACTCACTGCACCTGGTTTCTGTCAGAAGCTGAGCCTAGCATTATATATCAGCTAAAGCTTCATGTTTTGCATTGTTATTTATGTGATATGGATATGTTGAAAAAGCTATCTGCTATTTTGTCAATGAATACTAATATTCACATTGCAACTTTATGCAGATGTTGGGAGCCTGTCTCATGGATTTCAGTGATCTTTATCCTTAAGTAGGTATTCATCAGATTGGAGCCCTAATTACACTTTTGGGGTCTTTTATTCTTTACAGGATGTATTTTCCACCAAAGTTTTTATTATTAGTTAAAGGAAAGCACAATGATATGAAGACAGCACAATCAATTGAAATGCCTTGCACCATCCTTTACCAGTGCCACTCTGTGACCTCCTGCCTTGCATACAGTGTATGCTGAAGACATCAGTCCAGCTTGCAGATGTAAACTGATCAAAGTGTGTGCGTGGTGGGGGTTCTTCTATTTAGCTAGACTTATGGAGCTTTTACTAATTGATCATACACTTTGCATTTTCAAAGACAGAACGTTATTTGTCTTAACTAGGCTTGTTAGCACATCTTACAAACTGGGAGACATTACTAGAATGCATTGCCGTATGGAATGGCCATATTATCATTTTGATTTAAAAGCTGTCCACAGTAATGAGCTCAACATAACCTTTTGCCCCATTAGATTCTACAAAGGAATCTATCTAGCTGAAGGTTAAATGCAGATCACACAGCCACACAGTATAGTCCATACACTTTCCCTTCAAACTATTGAGGCGGGGGAGGGGGGAGTTGCCAAATCACACCTCACTTATATATATTTTTGAGTAGTACATGTGGTTTAACTTTGCACCCACTTTTCCACTGGAATACCTAATGTTAGCACCCCAAGACACCTGTATTATATTAGCAAAACAATTTAGACACCCAGACGATGGAATGAAAGAGGTGGATTATGGGTGGTTGGTTTACAGATTACTAACAGAATAGAACTTGTCTGGGGTTAAAAATACAAACCTGGTAAAATACAGCTTTTCTCCCCCTTTGCATGCTACAGAGCATTCAATGAAATCAAATGTCTGAAGAGTGGGGGAAAATTCACAGAGTAGTTAAAACTACAACAAACTTGTTTTGCTTTTATATGTCCAGAGCACCTGAAAACCTCATGTCCATCCATTTGACAAGGACATTTTTGTCATTCCACAGTAGCAAAACAAGAGCAGGATTTGACGTGGTCTGCACATATGGTCTTTAAGGGCACTGAGGTTTGCTGGAGGGTCACCCTTTTTTGGCTCTGGATCAATTTCATGGTCTCAGCTGTCCAGATGATTTGCAGAGAACACCAGCAGAGCACAGCAACCTGCTGCGAATCATCATCCAAACAGGTTAAAGAACTTGGCAGTCACCTTACCCGATGCTGCTGTGTTGGAAATGGTTTCTCAGAAGCACCAACTAGCTTGTGTTTGTCTTTTAGTGACTTGATTGGTTGGCTATAAATTACATATGTATCTTTATCTCTGTTTCTCAATATATGCTTAACAGTCCTATTAAGAAAACAGAGCGAGCAATAGTGAAGTTTTGCAATAATGGCTTTCCGTTTGATCTCAGCATAAATACATGTAAGAGCATATACACAGCCTACTCCTCTCATATAATACATGTTGGTGTGAACTCATTTTGTGCTGCATTGTCTAGCGTTTGGGATAAGGTACATGGTTAGACATAGCCATCTACTGAACTGCTTATATTGAACATATTGAGGCGGGTCTCATGATCAGTGAGACCCGCCAGAGGGGGTTCTACAGGAAGAGCGGGCTTAGCCCACACTACCCGTAGACAATCAAGGCTGCAGCCCTGGGTGGCCGGATCGATCTCCCACATGACTGCCGGAGCTGGTGGGGGCTGTGGGGATTGAGGGCCACGTGGCCCCCGGAAGTCCCAGGATGCCCCGTGTGAGCGTGCGTGGCATGCTGGAGAGACCCCCGAGCCTGGGAGGCTGCTTGCAGCCTGCTTGCAGCCTGAGGGTCTCTTCATGTGTTGCTTTGGCACAGAGGCATGCCTTGGCAATACACGATTGGAAAACTCAGGTTAGAGGAGCGCTCACTCCACTAACCTGGGCTAAGGGGAGGGGTATTTAAGCGAGTTACCCACTTTGGGGGAAACGGGCTCGCCTGTGAGCCTGGTGGTTCCCATGGTCCATGGAAAGCAGGCTAAGCTCCCTTAGCCCACTTTCCACTAATCATGAGAATCGCCTCATTACCTGCTTTTATCCTATGTAAACTGTGTCATTAATCAGCACATCCAATCAGGGGTGTAGCTATAACTGAGCGGTTGGGTTCAAAGAACCCAGACCTCCAAGCTCCTGAGGCACCCCCAACTCCACCCCTCCCTATTTTCTTCATTATCTCCCTCACTCCGAGGGGCCACCAGGAAGAGGGACAAACACTTGTCCCCTCTCCCTTAGCTATGCCCCTAGGTCCATTGTAAATAAGCTGTGCTATTGTAGCTGGACTTACTGCAACCATCTTCCTGCTATTTCTAAGATATTTCCATTCCTTAGTCCTCTGCTATCCCTGTATCCCTATCATGTATACCAATTGCTTTTCCCTTTTTTATTCCTTATTAACAAGTTTATTTTGTTTGGCCAGCTCAAACTATAGGTATCAAACTATACCGGCTATGAATAGAGAAGAGAATGCTTAAAACGCATGCAGCTCTAATTCAGCTTTCTTCTTTAACAACTTTTCAGGGGCGTATCTAGGGTGGGGCTGGCAGGGCACGTTCCCTGGGTGCCACTTGAAGGGGGGCGCCATTTTTCTAAAATTAAAAAAAAATTAAAATGGCTGTTGAAAACAAAATGGCCACTGCGCATGCTCAAATGGCTTCTGTGAGGCCCTAGGCCATGCCAGGCCTCACAGAGGCCATTTGAGCATGTTCGGCAGCCATTTCGTTTTCAGCGGCCATTTAAAAAAAAAATTAAAATGGCCATTGCACATGCTCAAATGGTCCCTGTGAGGCCCTAGAGGCCAATAGGGGGAGGGGGAACCTTTGCAGGAGCCCCCCCCACGGCCTTTAGGAAGCCCCCAGAAGAGGCTACAGGTAATTTTTTTAAAAAAAAATATTAATATAATATAAGTCATTGTACACATATTCAGTTTGGCACTATGTACAGAGAGTCAGGGCTTGTGAATACTGAACTGAAGCTTATGTGCTAGAATTGTATTCATTTGTTCTTACTTTGCTTCTTGTGATAAGTGAGTTAAATTTGATGTCTTAATAATATGCCTATTAATGGTGAGTTTGTCTTTGAATCGGTGTGAAATCCTTAGTATTAAGGCCCACTGGAAGTTTCTTGCTCTCTTTCTCTCATTTTAACTGTCTTTCTGAAATACTAGAATATATTCCAAGCAGAGACACAGTTTACTCTGCATATCCTTTAATTATTTCCAGAGTATCTGGGAAAAGTCAAATTCTCCATTTATTTTTAAAACTTATGTAATAGTGATGCTACAATGCATAGTAGAGAATTAGACAGGCACTTCTGTTTAGTTTTCCAAGTACACCTCCACATAATATTTGTGTATTTCATGAGCTTCAGCATACTGAAATTAGTAGTTTTCCAGCATTTTTTGGTCTGGCTACATACACTGCTAAATACTCTTTGAAATATTAAA
Organism: Hemicordylus capensis; assembly: GCF_027244095.1. Taxonomy (NCBI): domain Eukaryota; kingdom Metazoa; phylum Chordata; class Lepidosauria; order Squamata; family Cordylidae; genus Hemicordylus; species Hemicordylus capensis. Next base: position 164,417,327 of record NC_069657.1, on the reverse strand, counting down.
AGATTAGCGAGCTTGACTTGTATTTTTGAGCTGATATTATGGTAAAGTTATCTGAAAGATGGGTGTCAGATGTTTGGACAGGGGGTGCAATTTCAGTGCTTGCCCTAGGCACTATTTTCCCTAGATACGCCTCTGCAACTTTTAACTGTTTTTGCAATGTTAATATTGCAACCCAGGAGAGGAGAGCTGGTCTTGTGGTAGCAAGCATGACTTGTCCCCATAGCTAAGCAGGGTCTGCCCTGGTTGCATATGAATGGGAGACTTGATGTGTGAGCACTGCAAGATATTCCCCTCAGGGGATGAAGCCGCTCTGGGAAGAGCAGAAGGTTTCAAGTTCCCTCCCTGGCTTCTCCAAGATAGGGCTGAGAGAGATTCCTGCCTGCAACCTTGGAGAAGCTGCTGCCAGTCTGTGAAGACAATACTGAGCTAGATAGACCAATGGTCTGACTCAGTATAAGGCAGTTTCCTATGTTCCTAACCCAGCAATATTACATGTGGAGGAGGGCTGCACAACATCTTCCCGCCAGCTGTTGCTGAACTTCAACTCCCATCACCCATATGTGGTTGGGATTATGGGAGTTGTAGTCTAACAGTAGCTGGAGGGCCAAAGTTGTACAGCACTAGCGTAGAGTAGAACAGTACATCTACTTTCACATTGCAAATGGGTTTGCCATCACCAGTCACACACAATCCCCTAACATTTGACATGACCTGAAAACGAGCTGATATTCCTAAGTGTACACCTGTCATAGGCTCTGTACATAAAATGGGTATGTACCTGACTATTCAATGGGTCTTCGATCATGTATATGATCATAGCCTAAAGGTGCCTTCAGATGTACCTTTTAACTGTGGATTCAATGGACTCGCAGTTTCCCTCCAAGACCCCCAGCATGCTCCCAAATGATAACAATCTGCAGTCTGGGAGTATAATGATTTGCAGCCTACAGATTGGCTTCATGGGTTTCCTCTGACCCAGGAAGGAAAGCTGTGCCCTCCAACTGCATTTAAGCAGCGGAGGAGCTTCTTCCCTTAACTCCAGTTTGGACAAGTTGCCCAAACCAGATGATACACTGGAGTCTCTGGAGACTCGGTTTGGTAAGTGTACCTTACTTCAAACCAAGGATTATTCCGGAGATTGGAGGGAGGAATCGGAACTGCAGTTGGTTCTGATAATTCGCCCGTCATGTAGGGATAACCTGGGCCCCATTTAGAAACTGCAGTGCCAGCATTTGGATGTAATGCTGGTACTGCAGAAATGGAGTTTGTGGTGCCCAAATTCCATTCTGAACTGAAGATTCAGATTGGAGTTCAAGGAGGGAAACTTTCCTCTGGAGTAAACTCTTTCCTCCGCAAACTCCATTTCCCCAAATTCGGATATGTGAGTTGGAAAACCAGAGGTGAAGGGACCTCCGGTTTCCCATTATGTCTGGATTCAGTGTTCGGGCAGTTTTACCTCACGTTCTGTGTGACATCTGAAGGCCCAGTGTAATAAGTATAATACTTTCTATGTCTGTGGATGTTTTCTCAGATACAGTCTCACTCTTTCTTCTATGTGTGTTCAGCATAATATACTTTGAATGCATGGTAGGGCAGTGGGATCACACATAGTCAACGCCACTAGCCCACTGAATTTACATAAGAACATAAGAACAGCCCTGCTGGATCAGTCCCAAGGCTCTAGTCCAGCATCCTGTTTCACAAAGTAGCCCACCAGATGCCACTGGAAGCCTACAGGCAGGAGATAAGGGCATGCCCTCTCCCCTGCTGTTACTCCTCTGCAACTGGTATTCAGAGGCATCCTGCCTCTGAGGCTGGAGGTGGTCTGTAGCCCTCTTACTAGTAGCCGGTGATAGACCTCTCCTCCATGAAGTTATCCACACCCCTCGTAAAGCCATCCAAACTAGTAGGCAACACCACATCTTGTGTCAGAGAATTCCACAAGTTGATTATGTGTTTGTGTGAAAAAGTACTTCCATTTGTTGGACCTAAATTGCTTGGCAATCAATTGAGCTCCAACAAACAGACATACTTTTTCACACAATGCATAATCAACTTGTGGAGTTCTCTGCCACAAGTTGTAGTGTTGGCTACTTGTTTGGATGGCTTTAAGAGGGGTTTGGATTCCCTCTAACACAGGGCTGCACAAATTCAGCCCTCCAGCTGTTGTTGAGGTACAACTCCCATCATCCTCAGACCCAGTGGCCTATCAGGGGTGATGGGAATTGCAGCCCAGCCACTGCTAGAAGTCCAAAGTTATGCAGCCCTGCTCTGACACTTAAATGGCATGCATACATTCCAATATGAGTAGAACTGATTTCTGCAATCTTTATACAGTCATGGCCATTCCTCTATTGCTTGCCAAACTTTGCATGGTTCTATTTGACCACATTCTCAACATCCCAGTTAGGAAATATGAACTGTCGACCCAGAAGTATAGAATACCTTTACAGAGATCAAATACAGCATCTTGTCTGGAATCAGAAAGAAGAACTTGACATATTTAGAATGATTTGAAATATCCTCATAAAATAACCTTATGGCTATCAGACACAACTGCAAGAGAAATATTTGTAGAAATAGGGACCCATGAAAAATTATCTACCTTGACATGATAGTTAAAGTTATTGGCTAGATCTGAAGGATAGGACAGATGTAATGTGCTCACAACTGGATTTCCGAGTCTTGTCAACTTTCTGAACTGCATATGCACACAGGTGTGTTGCCTAAAACTCAAGGGAACTTTGGGAGTGAGCTCTGGAATGGTGTAAAAAGTTCAAAATAAGACAAGAAAACCCAGGGTCATGTGCAGAAGCATATGCTTCTGCCTACAGACCACATTCGAGCTTAGTCATGGTACTTTATGTTATTGTGGGGAGCCATCTCAAGCTATGGAGAAGAATAATACGTTATAAATAAGTATAAAGTCAGATATACTATATTGTAGATGGGATTGGATTGGATTGGATTGGATCAGATTGGATAAGATAGGATAGGATAGGGGGACATTTTGTAAAGAGGGAGAGGAAGAGGAAGAAGAGTTCTGAGATATCTACATTCTACCTTTTCCACTAATACACAGGGGTTGCTGCTATACCACCCATAACAATGCATGTATTTCTACTACAGATATTGACAAAAACAACATTTAGATAACTGTGTCCAGAATCACATATTTGTCTATTAGTTGTCTACCATAGATCAAGCATGGGTCAGAAATTATAGTACTGTTACCTTAATTTGGTTCACAGAATTCCTAAATACTGTCCTCTCACTGGTTTCCATTCAGTTGTCTGGACCTCGTGCTTGATAGCAATAGCAACAAAGTCCCTCTTTATGCTTATGTGCTTCTTATAAGAGTTCCAGCCACACATGTCATGCCACTGTCTTTGAGCCGGGATTCACAATGGCAGGAGCTGGCTAAATGTGTCACTCAAGGATTAGTTAGTGAGGAGACAATTCCTGGGCACTCACCACTTTCCCCTGCATTAGTGTCTACTGCATTAAGCTGCTTAGACAACATGTCTGTTAATGGTCATGTTTTTGGCCCACAGACATGACTGTTCTGACAGGCATGCAACTGAAATGGCATTTCATTGATTGAGACCCTTTGACTTAGGAGAAAAAATTGCAAATAGACTATGAATGTCGGTAAGTACAGTATGTAAATTGTGAATTATGAGTGACATCAGGTTTCCAACAGATGTTTCTTGCCCTGTAACAGAAGCCGATTTAACAAGTCTGCTTACAGCTGGTTTGAGATATTTGGGGCCTCATGGAATAGAGTCAGCAAATGGAGAATTGCTGGGTTTGTTTTTTGTTTGTTTGTTTTAATTTCACCATGGTCCACTTCTTATTTTAAAGCTTAATATGGTGACATTAAGATATCTCCAGAGCCAGATTTCAAATACAAACAATCTGGAATGCTGATGTATCTAAATAAGAGGTATCCATTATGCTCCCATGTGTTATCTCCTGAAATAGGAAGAATCCTTTAAAATGAGACATACCTCCCTCTATTTTAAAACAAGCAAATATGAAGGATATAACCTCACTGGGAGATTTCCTGCTTGTGGATCTCATCTTTGTATCTCACTTCACCAACATTACTTATTGTTGTCACTTATTGGTAGTCATTTGCTAGAGACTTCCCTGCACAGTGTTTTACACCCCTATTCATGCAAGGGGTGATTTTGCAAAAATGAAAACAAAACACAGCAAATTCCACCCCTTCATCTGCCACCTAGTGTGCCCCACAAAAACCTGCTCCTGGGGGTTCCTTCATCCATCTTCATTATGTAAAAAGTTCTTAGGATCCCTTTGGTTCAACTTCTCCTTCCTCAAAGGAATTCTGGGAGTTGTAGGAGTTTGTTTCAGGAGTTTGTCTCCCTGCTAACTTGGCAAAGAGGCACATGGTGATTCTCTTTATTTAGCAGGGGAGAGTAACTGGCCCTATCCACCCCCAGCACAGTACCTCCAGTGACTGTTGCTGGTGTCTAATGTTTCTTTTTAGATTGTGAGCCCATTGGGGACAGGGATCCATCTTATTTCTTTATTATTTCTCTGTGTTAACTGCCCTGAGCCATTTTTGGAGGGGCGGTATAGAAATTGAATAAATAAATAAATAATTCATATTGAATACCAAAACAATTTCCAATTGATTTTTGAAAAAGGGAAATAATGAACATGACTGAAAAATATCTGATATCCATTCCAATATACAATACATTAAATCCATTTTTCAAAAGTAGATTGATTGATTTGGGAATTGTTATCTGAGGTACTCATTAAGCTCCAATAAATAACTGTCAACCAGCTGGTTCAGACGATACTCCCCCTGCCCAGACTAGTCCATGTGATTAAGAATGGGATGCACTGAGAGAATGCCCATCCTACCATCTTTTCCTGGATGCCTCCCGGTACGTTCCTTTAGCATGGTTTGTCCAAACCTCTGCTCTACACACTGTCCAAATACTAGTTTAAACCACATGTTTAAACTAATATTTGGACCATAGGTAGAGAGCTAGTTCGGACAAAGCACCTCCACCCCCATGCACCCCCATACACTAAAGGAACATTCTGGGAGGAAGACATGAGGGTGGGTGTCATCTTGGCAAGTCCCCTTTCTTAATCATCCGGGCCAGTTCAGGCCAGGGGAGCAAAAGTATCACCTGAACTCACTCAGAGTTTTCTTAAAACTACTGGGTACTCTGCGGAAAACTAAGATGAAATAAGCTCTTTTAAAATTTAAGTTGGAAATATATATCTGCCATAATATAGATATAGGTATTGTATCATGGATCCAACTCTAGCTGATCCATGGTAGCAGGGCAGAGATTTGTTCAAAGAAGAGATTTGTTCTGGTTCCTGTCTATCTTCCTCTCAACTACAAGATGCAACTAGAGGTTTGACATACAAAAACTCAAAACCCTATGTATTTTGCTTTGATCACCTCCACCTGATTATAACCTGACTTTAACAAAGAACGTTGGGCTAATGAAAGATAATGAGGCAGGTCTCACAATCTGTGAGACCCGCTTTCTGCAAAACTGCGGGGAGAGCAGGCTAAGCCCACTCTCCCCGCAGACGACCAAGCAGGGAGCCCTGGGTGGCCGGATCGGCCACTCACACGGTTGCCAGTTCCGTGACGGAGCCGGCGGGGGCTGGGGGGAGTGGGAGCTGTGCAGCCCCCGGAAGCCCCAGTATGCCCTGCGCGAGCACATACTGGGGAGATCCCCAGAGCCGGGAGGCCCGCCTCCCGGTTGGGGGTCTACTCATGCCTCCCGGTTGGGGGTCTACTCACGAGTAGCTGCGGCGCAGTAGCTGCAGCTACTCACAAGCAGATAGCCCGAGTTTGCAGAGCGCTCGATCCACAAACCCGGGCTAAGGGGCGGGCTACTTGAGCGGGTTAGCCGCTCAAGAACCACCGGGCTTGCTTGCGAGCCCGGTAGTTCTTACGATTAACAAAAATTGGGCTAGGAGAGCCTAGCCTGATTTTTGTTAATCATGAGAATAGCCCCAACATCTTACCAACTGTGGAGGTCAAGCCATGATGTTCTGCACTTCTGACAAGATTAAATAATATTGTTAAGATCTTTGGAGTTCTTTTCATATATCTTAGACCACACAAACAGCCGATAAAATGATAACCCTGTTTTTCAACAGTACCACCAACTGTAGATGGAGCTGCTTGAGAATGAATAGCTGTTTGAAACCTAAAATATGGCCCCTGAAATTATGTGATGAGCCTATTTTCTGTAGCTATAATGTGCATCATACTGCTTCAGCGTTCATTGTGAATCTTGATGGTGCATAAATCTCTAGCCTTGACTTCCTCTCTCTTTTTACCACACATATGACAAAGCCTTTATCAGGCTGATTCTCTTAGTGCAATATAGGTACCAGGTGTAACGGAAAAAGGGTTGAAGAAAGGCCACTTTTGACCTATTGCAAATGCTTTCCAGCATATTGTTCTCATTCTGCCTCCAGTGAAATTTACAGCAGTTTCAGCTTGCGTTTGTATGGAGATTGAAGAGACTCTGCAAGCAGGTGATGCTAGGGTAAAATGACTGGTCAATGATCCTGCAGCTCCATTGCTTAATTAGCCACCTCATTCAGTGTTGGTACATTACTTTAAAAGGAAATTGCACCCATACTAAATAATGACATGCGGCATAATTGGAATGACACAACTTTATTGATTAGCGGCTGATAGTGAAAGCTAAGCTCCTCTCTACAACCCCAACAATGCAGTACGTAAGTATAATAAGCTTGCTACCAAGGGTGCAAGTCCCAACCTTGGAGGCATAGAGTGACACACCTTGGCTCCAGGCAGCAGCGAGGCCCTATGGCTGATGCTGCCCTTTTTAGCCGATCTAAGGTCAAGGCACCTCCAAGCCATGAAGCCTTTAGGTTGGCAATGCCTCAGCAGGCTAGAGAAACACCCAGCCAGTGCTCACTGCGCAGAAAGTTTCTAGGGCAGGCCTGATTAATGTCGGCCCTCCAGCTGGTTTTGGACTGCAGCTCCCAAAGTCCCTGGCCACAGTGGCCAATAACCAGGAATTATGAGAGTTGTAGGCCAAAATCTGCAGGAGGGCCAAAGTTGAGCAGCCCTGGTCTAGGGATGGAAAGTGACTTAATACCAAATGTGTGCCTTAAGATGCTCACTAAAGGTAAAGGTAAAGTTGTGCCATTGAGTCGGTGTCGACCACAGAGCCCTGTGATTGATTGTCTTTGGTAGAATACAGGAGGGGTTTACCATTGCCTCCTCCTACTCGGTGTGAGATTATGCCTTTCCGGCACCTGGGGACAATACCAGTGTGGGCCAGAGAGACTTATTGCCATTCATCTCAAGAGCCGAGCAGCAGTGAGTCAGAGCTCAGCAGTATGATGTAGTGGTTAGACTGCCATACTAGGACTTGGGCTGTCCCAGGTTGAAACCTCTGTGTAGCCATTGCAACTCATTGGCTGACCTTTGGGCCAACTGCAGTCTCTTAGCCTAACCGACCTCACATTGTTGTAAGGATAACATTGTATGGGTTGTTGTAAGGATAACATTGTGGGGTGGGTTGTACATACACCACCCTGAGCATCTTGAAGGAAAAAAGGGAATTTTTTTTGTTTTAATTCAGTAATAAATCAATTATCAATAATAAATAATAAATCAAGTTGTTGAATTCCTTCCTTTCCATCCTTGACCTGAAAGCATATTTACTCTTTTTGAAATTTTATTCTCACTGCAATCATATTTGTTCCTCTGCATTTATTTATATTTTAATCTTCCTTCGTGCAAACACTTGGCACATCATGCTGTGAATCTTACTCTGAAGCAAGGGGAGATAGAGTGCCTCATGACAGAGACGTAAGTTTGGGTGGAGTATAAATTTGATAAATAAATAATAAAATAAATAAATAAATAAAATTAAAAGCCAAAGAATAGCACTTCATTGGATAAAGGGACAAAAGTAGTTAAAAGGAGCCTGGAGCAGACCAAGGCTCCAGCCTATATGAAGTTTCCTTTTAGAAAAAGAACAATTTGGAAGGGAGGGATTGTGGTAGTAGAAGACAGAGAAAGGTTTCGTAAAGATGGAAGAACTCTGGCAGAACAAAGAGGGCCTGGCATTTGAGAGTTTAGAGGAGAGTAGCCAGCTCACTGTACTTGTCTTTGCAGGGGAAATGTGAAAATATTGAGCAAGAATTGGTTTCTAGCAGGTCTGATTACAGATGAGTCCCAATGTTTTGTGTGAGTGCAAGAGAGTTAGGGACAGACAATAGCAGCCTTTCTGTCTGCAGGCCATATTTATCGAGAGGAAAATTATATTTGTGCTTCTTTATTTAAGGAAAATATTCATTTTGATCTTGCTGCCAAGATTAACAAAACCTGGAATTTGGGTCAAATATTATGATCCTGGCAATTCAAAATCCTGCAAATATTCTGAAAGCCATCATAATCTTGACTAGTAATGTGAGGTCCAGAGTTCGGAGGACAAGCGGGAAAGCTGGATGGGTATGTAGGAAGCATGTCCAGATTTTCTGTTAAATGTAATGGCAAGCACACCCTTGTGCATTTGCTGCCAAGGGTTAACTGAAAAAATAAGAGTGGAAACAAAGCTGCAGTGAATCCCCTCCCATTCAAAGCCCTCCCTTTAGCTAGGTAATAATGTCACTAAAGGCATAAAAAGAATGTTGGTAATGCCCTCATTCTGGATAGCTTAATTTGACTATGGTGATGTCATCACTTAATCAAATCTGATTGGCTGTTTCCAGGATGAAGAAGGAGAGGAGAGCTGGTCTTGTGGTAGCAAGCATGACTTGTCCCCTTAGCTAAGCAGGGTCTGCCCTGGTTGTATATGAATGGGAGACTTGATGTGTGAGCACTGTAAGTTATTCCCTTTAGGAGATGGAGAAATGGCAGCTTCCTGGGAAATGGAGAAATGGCAGCTTCCTGGGAAATTTCTGGGAAATGGCAGCTTCCTATGTTCCTAAGATCATTTTAAAAAAAACCCAAACAACTGTTTCCAGGATGAAGGAGGTAATTAAACAAACAAACAAACCCTGGTGCTTAAGCAACAGCTGATATAAGCTGTAAAGAGCAGTGAACAGGCATGTATAAGGAAAGTTTAGAAGCTCTCCCCCCTGATCCCTTTTTGTACTAGAATTCAACCCCAAAGAAGTAGCACTATTGTGTGAGTGTGTCATCCGCTTTGCATGCAGAAGGTCCCAGGTTCAATCCCTGGCATCTCCAGGTAGGACTGGGAAAGACTCTTGCCTGAAACCTTGTAGAGTTGCTGCCAGTCAGTGTAGACAATACTGAGCTAGATGGACCCACGGTCTGACTCAGTATAAGGCAGTTTCCTATGTTCCTATGTTCTGCTAGTGCAAATAATTGCTGGATATAGAAGTGACAATGATTTCAATACAAATGACATTCAAATTATGGCTTCTTATCCAGAGATGCTGTTGGTGGAAACAGGCTGCAAGCTTGCTAGACACTAGTGATCTCACTTTCTTCCAAACATTTTTTTGGCCTTAATACAATGCATGCCCCCGCAACTTGTGCATGTGGGTTCCCACCTCTTTTACTCTGTAGCACCCATCTGTGCATGTGAAGGCAGATCCAGAAGGAGTCAGAAACCCTCAGTTGGCTATTCTGATCTGGGATATACTGTATATGTCTAGCATTTGAGTGTAAACTGTTAGATATGTTTGAATTGTTTAGTGAATCTGCAGTTAAGTTTCACTCTATTGGAGTATGCTGAAACTGTCAAACTGTTGTATCTGCTATCTTTACTTCGTGTTTGTTGCTTAATAAAAATACTCTGTTAACAGTTCTGTGTCTGCTTAATGTTATTCTGTGTGAATACTAAAGCTCTGTATCTGCTTAGAATTACTCTCTGTGAATACTACACAAGATGTTACATAAGCTTTTCACCATAATCTTCCTCCAACCTCCTGCTGTAAGGATTGGGAAAGACAGTGCCTGTCATGTATTTACACAAGCGGGATTTAGTGGTTCTTTTACTTTGGACTTCTTAAATTCCTTTGGTCTGTTCATTTGGCAAGATGAGGCAGAGCCATAAAACAGAACAACATATTTGACTATTCAGTTATGTATATGGTGGAAAATATGTCACCGTACATAATGTGTCAGAACTGGGTCTCAATTAGAAATTATCTATATCTACTCTTAACCTTGGCTGGATTATACCAGAATATTTGCTGTCTGTGTACATGCACTGATATTTGGTTAGAGGAAAGTGTTTGTTTGTTTGGAGAGATAAAAACAGCCCTGCTGGATCAAGCCCAATGCCTATCTAGTCCAGCATCCTCTTTCCCACGTTGGCCCACCAGGTCCCTTTGAGAAGCCCACAGGCAAGAGGTATGGGCATGCCCTCTTCCTTACTGTTGCTCCCCTGCAACTTTCAGGGCCATCTTGGCTCTGAGGCTGGAGGTGGCCTATGGCCACCAAACTAGTAGCCTCAAGCTGATCTCAAGCTGAGAGCTTGTTTATAACATTACTTGCTCATTTGCTGCAGTCTTCATTCAGGCTCACAAGAGCAGTAAAACAATGGCCTGCATTTGTTGGCATTTTATGAAAATCCTTCCAAATACATTTGAAGACCATACTGATTAGGTGTTTGAGGATTGAGGATTAAAATATGTAGTATGTGGATCTGAGCCAAAACATCATCTTGCCTCATTTTGTGTTTGTTTTCATGACAAAATATGGTTCCCATTTTTGATGTTCTGCTGTTTTCTGCTGACAGTTGTTGCAAGTACATTTGTGTTGTTCCAGAACTGTTCGTCTCTATGTTATGTTTCTTCTTTTTCTTCACCCTCAATGTCCTCTGCCTAATTTGCCCTCGCTGCCTTTTCATCCAATTGGCTGTAGCAAGCGATGGAATTTTTGACAATGGTGTGATGTGTTGACATAAAGAATGCTTGAAAAGAAAAATCACCCAGGTTGCCAAAGCCAATGGCTTAAATCCTAAATTGCTCTTGTCTGGATGAAATGTACTTCCATTTGTGCAAGGGAGGGGAAAGTTTCACCGATCCCCAGTATATGCTATACTGTTTGAGGGTTCCCCTCAATTTTCATAGGACAAACAGGAGGCTGCTGAGGGAAGCAGGAGGAAATACAACTCCATTCCACCAATGGAATTTAGGATTCAAGTCAAGGTGTCCAGTGAGGACGAGGACGAGGACAGGGAAGGCAATGGGCGCTTTCGGGCATAGCATGAAACAGTGGGTTGATGAAACCCGAGGTTAATTCTTGAACCCAGGAATCATCCTGATCCAACATTCATGATCATCCAATTGCGGTCTGGCAACCTCCAGTTTCTGGGCAGGGGAGCCCCTCCCTCTTCCTGATCCACCAAATCCGAATCCCAGCAAGTGATGGGCTGCTTGCTTCACCAGACTACGGACATGGTGTCAGGACATCATTAAGGCGGCTTCCATTGGGCACCATCTCTGAGGGGGCATTTCTGGTGCAATTGCACCTTTTCAGCCTTGATGGCCACCTTTGGTGGGGCAAACATATTTTAACCCCTTCCTCACTTCACTGGCAGCAATGCCCTTGCAGGAAATTCCAAGTCACTCAGTAATGCAGAAGTAAAATTATTAGTACCCAAGAATGGCAACGGGCACTTTCAGCTAGTGATGGGGTCTTGGGGGATTCATGCAGCATGGCAACCAATAACATGGGACAAGCATTGTGCTTATAGCTGGTTGTGGGGGGCACAAGGTGTGTTGTGCCAGAAAGAGTTATCCCATGACACAATCGCACAGCTCGTCCTGCTGCCTGAGGCAGATCTCATGCAAATTAATTATCTGTGGTCTTTCTGGGAGATGTTACCTGCCTAGAAAGGTGGCACCTCTTGAAAGCATGTTGCCCCCACCTTTGCTCTGGAGGGTTGGCCAATGTTCTATGCATCCAGAGTTTCGAGAAGTGGGGGGCCATTCCTGCATCTACTTTGTGATCGCAGCATTGAGAAGCCCCCCCCAGAAACCTTGGTGTTCAAGCATACCCCACCACTCAGTGGCAACCTGAGTGTAGCAAAGGGGCTTTCCCAAAGGGGATATCCACTTGCCAGACCTTTCAGCCATGATTATCAATAAACAGCCAGAAAATGTGTTATTTAGTGTTTCTGTCTTTTGTGTTTTGTTCTGGGAGTTCCATGTCAGTGAGTGAGAAATCTCCAGATTTCTTCCGGAGAATGAAAAGACTCAGTTTTGTAGCTGAAAGTGGGGTGCTGGAAGAGAAGGCAATGGACCAAGAGTGACCCCAGTGCTGGGCTGTCCCCTCCCCACCTTGGGCTCTCTCCTCTTGCAACCTCTCTGTGTCAGTCCTTCACCCCCAACCTGACTGGGATTTTTGTGGCCGATATTCTCTGTCAGATCCCAGGAGGGAGAACTGTCTGAGGGAGGGAAATGACTGAAGAGGCTGTAAGTGGGGCTCTGGAAGGTGGGAGGATGGAAACAAGGGAGCAACCCTGGTCTGTCCCCTTTTTTTCTTGTCACAGCAAAAAGAAACAAAGAATAAAAATTCATGTTGAAAACTCAGGCCCACACAGTTTTTCACATTTATTTTATACCAGAAAGTGGGTGAAACTTGTCAACAGCAACATCCATTGCTGCCCCGAGGCTTTGGAATACGCTCCCTGCTGAAATGAGCCTCCCCATCTCTGACAATTTTTAAAAAGTCTTTAAAGACGCATCTGTTCACCCAGGCTTTTAACTGATACTGTTTTGATTGTTTTTAATGTCATTTTAGAATATTGTTTTAAAAAAATTTAAATTGTTGTGTTTTAAATTTCTTGTTTTTGTTTTTAACAAAACGAACTGTTTTGTTAAAAACATTGTTTTTAACTAATGTTTTAATGTTGTTTTTAGCTTGTTGTAAACCGCCCAGAGATGTAAGAGATTGGGCAGTATAAAAATATGTTAAATAAACAAACAAACAAACAGCACTCTTGTAAGCAGCACTTATTCCACCTATGTCAGTTAGTGTGGCAGAGATTAAAAGGACTCTCTCACAGCTTTCCACCTCAGGCAGGGAGAAAAAATATCTGACAAAAGTAAGTCCCACCTACATCCAGTCTTGGGCTCTGTACGGTTTGCAATTCAAACTCTATGGTGCACGTAGGTTGTGCTTGATATCTCTTTTTTGTGTGGTAGAGGGTAGACATTGCCATACCCTGGGAAACCCACCACCGCCACCATCCACATCACCACCAACCAAATCATACACACCTCAATGTCTCCTGCTGTGGGGAACATGTGCACAGGCGCGTAACAATGATAGGGCAAGGGGAAACAGTTGTCTGGGGGCCCCACTGCCTGGAGGGGCACCCCAGAGGCACCTCATGTGACTCCCCATTGCCCCCTGCCCAGCCCCATAGCCTCTCAACCACTTGCCCTCTTCGCCGTCTCTCCTGCTTGTTCTCCTGGGCCGAAATGGAAGCAGCAGGCAAGCTGCAAAGAGCTCCTTTTCTCCCGCCTCTCAGCTGATCGGCGGGTGGGCGGGGCTTCCACGGAGGCCTCCGTGTAGGCCGCAGTGAAGCCTGAACTCGAGTAGGGCCCAAGCCAGCCAGGAAGGAGGAGGCAGCCAGAGTGTTCTCTGCAGCAGAAGACCCCTTGCTGCCCTGCTTAACCCAGACCAGCATTTGCCAGGTAGAGTGTGAACTCCTTTTTGTGGTTACCTTTCCCGCCCCCGCCCCCCATATATAGGGATCTGCTTGCCATAGGGCTTGGATATGGGGGGGGGAGGGACCGAGAAGTCTCTGAATATTTATTTTGAAACAGCTTGGAAAATTTGCTGACTTAAAAAAAACTATCTAAAAAGTCCTATAAGTGGCTTGTTTCATGGCAGAAAATTGCAAAAACTTCTGGAACAGTATTTTATTAATTTTATTTATTCATTCATTCATTTATAAATGCACTTATGTTCAAGTTGTTTTGCAACCCAGAAGGTCTGAGTGAGAACTGTGAAGCATGTGTGGTGCTTTTATTTTATTTTTCTTGTGTGTGAACTACTCCCCAATAACTTGCAGGGACTTCAGGGTAAATCTGGCCAACATGTGAATGCAGCACCTCCATTCCAGAGGAGATGTGTCTTAAAGGGCTTTAAAAGCCTCCTGTGAAAAACCTCCTGCAATCAAACTTGACTGAATTTGTTCAGAATTCTGAGAAAGCAAACATAGGCTCATCCTGCATGGTTGAAAGTCTCCTTTGCTAATCTGCAGCGAGGGGCCCATTTTAATAATTCATCTTTCTAGTGTGTTCTAGGCATTAAAAGTAATACAAATGTATAGTACTCAATGTATATCACTATATATTGTGACATGTGTGTGTGTATTCAGTGAAATGTATTTGCAGGCAGCATACTTATTTTGGAATATCAGACTTAAATCCTTGGGGGCCTGGGGTGTGCGGAGGCCCTGGACTTTGGGGGGGGGGGCATTTTAAAATCTTGTCTCTGGGCCCACTCCAACCTTGCTACGCCCCTGCATGTGCACTCACAAGGTGTTCCCTCCAGCGGGTGATGGACCTCCTCAGGCACACAGTTAGAAGAGCCTGCCCTTTCCTCCAGCAAGGGGCCTGCCTACAACCCCCAGCAGGTTCTCCCACTCAATGTCCTGGACACCACATCACCCAGAGTGTGCGTGAACAGTTCCTCCAACTCTTGCATGTCCAGCATTTGCCCCAAGGAGCTGCTTGCATGAAATGTTGCAGTCTGCACAAGCTCCCACTCCAGGAGGGAAACCTGGCTCTCCTCATCAAATTAGAGGGAGGGAGGGAGGTGCTGCAGGGACTTGGTCTGTGTATCATCGGTATCCTCACATGTCCATGGAGTACAGCCCAGTCTGGAGGGGCTGTCCCGCAACATACACAAAGTGCACCAGTACGGGTGCACCATGCTCTCTGTCTTCATGGGAAGGTTTGGTAGCAGCAGGCACACCTGTGTGCTGCATGGCAGGCAGAGGCATGTGTGGTGGGCCTGCCACCCCAGAGCAGCCTGGCCCCTGTGTAGCCCTAGCGGGGGACATGGGCATGGCTGTATGGGGCACCGTGGTCAGAGGTTCCCTGAGGTAATTTTGGAGCCTGGACCTAAAAGCCTTTGGAGCCCACCCACTCCACACTGCAAGTTAAGCAGCATCCCCCTGCACACACATACACACACATGCTGTGACAAACACAGTATTTTTAACACATGGGGTATATTTATGCAAATATGCAGTAGCAGAAACATTTCGACAGGCAAGCTAACATGTTCCCATCCCACATTTTTCTTTCCCCACTCACCCCACCCCAAGTACCTGGCACATAATCACACTCGGCCACCTGGCGCAGTACAGACCAGCAGCAACCACACCACCTGGGACAGTCTAAAGAGGATTTGGGGGCCCCAGGGGGTGTGGAGGCCTGGGACTTTGGCCCCAAAGCTCAGGGCTAAGAGCACCACTGGCCATGGTAGTTGCTGCCACTGGACTACCAGAACAGGCAGATGGGACGGTGTTGGTGGCTGCAGGAGCAGTGCCCTGGGCAGCTCCATGTGGAAGGAGCCTGCTGCTCCCTTGAGCATTTCTCACTGCTGCCCTTTGGCTTGCCCTTTGCCTCTTGCCTTTAACCGGGTGTCCGGTACCCACAGTGGCCCTGGGTTTGACATACTTCTTATCCAGGAGGACCAACGCCAGCTGGTCATAGTAGGCCATAGTCCTCAGCTTCACTCCTGGCAGCTTGTTGTGGGTGGTGACCACCTTGAATTTTTTCCCCAGGTGCTGGAGTCTGTCCTTGAACTGAGCATTGGAATCCTGCTGTGCTATCTGTTGGGATATCCAGTTGTTGTTTTTTAGTTCAAGTTCTTTAATGTTACAGCCACAAGCCAAAACAAAAGAAAAAGGTTACAATTCTACAACAATAAATAGAGTATATATAATTAGAACAGGTTAAAATTAAAATTAATTAAAAAAAATTTAACAGACTCGGAAACATAGTGATAATAAAATTTAAAAAATAAAATATCCTTATTAACCATCCGGTGATGTATATTAATGACAGCAGCACAGAATTTAGACACATTGGATGTAATTACGCACTCTGAGTCCGAAAGCAACAAGGAACAATAAAATTGCTCCTGTCGACCGAGGAATTTACAAAGCAAAGATGTGATGAAAGATTCACGAATATCCTTATAGAACAAGCAGAATAATAAAAGTTGAATGTGGTTTCATTTCTGAACTGGTTCTGCAATGCAGACTGCATACTATCACAGGTTCAGAGGTCCACGAACACCCCAGCCTCCACATCCACCCTCAACATGGTGATTCTCTTTATTTAGCAGGGGGAGAATAACTGGCCCTATCCACCCCCAGCACATTACCTCCAGTGACTGTTGCTGGTGTCTATCCTATATTTCTTTTTAGATTGTGAGCCCTTTGGGGAAAGGAATCCATCTTGTTTGTTTGTTTGTTTGTTTGTTTGTTTGTTTGTTTGTTTATTATTTCTCTGTGTAAACTGCCCTGAGCCATTTTTGGAAGGGCGGTCTAGAAATCAAACAAGCAAGCAAGCAAGCAAACTTGGTGTGGCTCTTCTTGCCTCCATTCCCAGCCTGGTTGCCCTTGGTGGCAGAGCCAGTTGCAGTGGGTGGCGAGGCAGTTGAAGGATGCTGGGACTGCCTGGCTGGTGCCAATTTCCAAAGTAAGATGAGCAGGGCACGGGACTCCAACCTGTTGTCCTCAAGCGAGCCAGAAGGTGGATGAGTTTGGGTCTCTGTCTCGTGCACGTTTGACCAACACTGCACAGGAGGGGTGTGGTCAGCCACTTCATGCACGCACAGCAGTCCTGGGGCAGAGATCTGCGCTAAATGCTGGTGGTGGGGGTGGCAGTGTAGGGGGGGAAGGGGGAGTTCCCATGGCACAGCAATGCCCCCCCCCCGCAAAAGAGACACCCAACCCAGTATGGACAGTGCTGAAATATCCATTGAGGGTCTTTTGGGGATGACAAGTCTGATGAGGCAAACTGCCTAAGGAAACTCAAAGAGGCACATGGGTGCTACATGTCTACCCTTTTTTTCAACCAGCACCTGGTTCTTGGCCCGCACCAACCACCTCATCCCATACTATCCATAGATTAAGGTGTTAATAAGTAATCATGTTGCCATTATGAGGGGAATGTAAAGCAATGGTTACTAGAAGGATGTCACTGGGCAAACAGAGCCCACTGCCCTTAGGGCAGCTTGAGCATCCCCCTCCTCCCAACTCTGTCCTGGTACATGAGCACCCTTCCACGGAGCATCTGGAACATTGGAGCTTGTGAAGAATGAGCAGGCAGTCCTTTGCCTTTCTTCTAAATTGCTCACCAACTGAAAACTGCAGAAAGCATCCCTGCTGTTCCCACCCCGCCCCCATTTGTGCTTCCAGAAATATGCACTGTCAGGCTTCCAGTGAGAAGGGTTGGTACTGGGTGCACTGGCACATCATGCATCAAGGCAGCATCCTATATCAAGGTACAGGGGACCAGTGAGAAGCTCAACAAGAATAGAGCTGACACTTTTCTGGGCTGGGCTGAGCCACCCTCTGTGGTTTCAGGAGCAGCCATAGCACAAAACCCAGGTTATGATGGTGGCAGAATTCAGACGACACGATACTGCCTTCAAACCTGAGGTTCAAGCAGCGAAACGCAGTACAAACCAAAGGTTCAAATTATGGTTTGGGGAGGGAAACCTTGGGTCACTTTTGTTACAAAACTGCAGTTTCATGCATTTGGATGACGATAGGATCAAAGCTCTCGCTCATTCGCCTCCAATCTAGCATTATGTGCAAAGGCAGCCAATGAAGACAAAGTACTATGTTACTAAGTAGAACAAAAAAACCTCATTGACCTTCTTTGGATAATCCAACATGCCGTGTACACACGTTCCCTTCCTGTTCCTCTTTTCTCCTCTCCGATGCACCTGACTGAGTTCAAAGCTTTCCGGTTTGTTAAATCACATTTCCCCATGATATCTGAGCTCAAAAAGTGTGGTTTAAGCAATTATTACAAAACAAGATCAAACTGTGATATGCTGTTCTGATTTGTCTGTGGTTTAAGCCACAGTTTCAGACATGATTGGAAACTGTGGTTTAACCAACCACAAAGTTTTGCCTTCAGCCAGAGACATAAAGAGGGAAGGGGAAGGAAGAAGAGGAGGAGGAGGAGGAGGAGAGGAGGAGGAGGAGGAGGGAAAGTAAACACAGACTCATATATCTCATTCCCTCCCAGGACATTGAAACAATGCAATAAGGTGCTTTTGGTAATTTGGCTGTAATGAATGTAGTAATTTCAAAGTGAGTATTGAAATAAGAAAATATTTAACACAGCCCTATGTCCAAGCAGTTTTTCAATGCTCTCTCAGAGATCGTTTGCAAACACTCCAGCTGAGAAATAAAAAAGGTACCTTTAAATATGCTGCAAGCCCTCCTCCCCCATCTCCAGCCCAAGCAAACAGGTTGTTAGAAATATAAAGCCAGTGTCCCAGGGGAAAAGAGATTTGAAGTGGCAAATGTGCCTGTGAGGGATAAGTGCGATCTTTGGAGGAGGAACTGCAGCAACAAAGAATGGCACATGTGCTTCTTCCAGATAGAGGCGGGCTGTGGGGGATTCCCAGCATATGGAGTGCCAAGAATTTTCAGTGCACCAGTGATGTGGACAATAGAGCCAGGGTGATATGAAGCAGCTATCAGTGACAGTGGAAAGGATATCCTGAGTGTTGTCAGAGTATCAGGGCGTAAGGCCATGGCTCAGGGAGACAGCACTAGAAGGGAAATGTTGCTGTGATTAAAGGCCACTTTAGATATTTTTTTTTAGAAATCTCCTCTGCCAGGTAGACAACAGTAGCTGGTTAAATGAAGGAGCTGATGAAAAGAAATGCTCTTTTTCAAAACTGTCATAACCACAAGTCCTAGCTAGCTATATGTACATGCTGTTACATCCTGAAACCCAAGTGTTCTCTCTGCATCCTTAGAAGAATGCCATTTGGAAGGCGGCCTCAGAATGTCTGCAGGTGTTGTCGGCAGAGATGCCAGGAGAGATGAGTTTGGTTGAATTTACAGTAACCAGTTTGAATAAACCTGTCTGTCAGTTTTCATGAGCTTCTGCATGCTTAACACAATACAAATTGAGGGGCATGTCAAAAGGCTGGAATCCAATAAAAAGCATTATAGCTGAGAACAGACCAAAGGTGCTTTTTGCTGCCCTAGACAATTAAAATGCTGTCACCAGCTGTTACGTACAGCATAATAATACCCTATTAAATGATCAAGAGTTAAGCATGATACTATTTTCTCATTTTTAACTTTTGTCACTTCTTTCCTTCCGCCACTTTACAGCTATGTTGGTGCCCTGGAATGCCAGTAGAGATCGGAGAGCCTCAGTCACATCATTGACAAGTGCCTCTGTACTACAGTATTCATTTTGTCCAAAGGTGTAGGCTGCAGCTCTTACTCCAATACATTTACAGAGCTGTGACAGATACTTTTCGAATTATTAGGTTATTGCCTAATTTGTCTCTGTGTTTCTTTTAAGTGGCTTGGACTGTTTATTCTTTCCTTAATTTTGGCTTGGATTCATTACACTGTACTAAAAGCCATAAGAACATGAGAACTCTTCTGGATCAGACCAAAAGGTCCATCTAGATCCACCCAGATGTCTCCAAGAAACCCTCAAGCAGGGCCTAAAGGTAGCACCCCTCTCCTGCTTCTGCTCCCCAGAAATTGGTCTTCAGTAAATATACAGCCTCTGAATGTGACATTTCCATATAGCTATCATGAATGTAATTCTGAGATGTTAACGTTACATGCATATTAGAAAGAACACAGCATGGTTACTACGTAAGGGATATGTTCTAATTCATTCCCTCCCCTCCCCTCCTCGCCTCCCCTCCCCCCACTCTCGGATTTCTGAGAGCTGGTGAATATCATTTATTTAGACTCCCCTAAGGCTTGGTAATATTGCTCAAAAATATCTATTAAGGAAAATTGTTAAATAGTAAATTAAGAGCTAAAGTTCTGTCATGGATTAAAATTAAGAGATAAGGACAAAGAAGAAGAATAAATGACCAGTTTGCTGTATGAAACTGCAATATAATGGAGTACCCTATGGGATAAACGCTATGGCTGATGTTATTAATCAATTTGCAGAGGACTAAAATTAGTGAATACTAGCTACAGTAGTCTTATGAAATATATAGCAAAATTTGAACACCAGATAGTACACTGGGAGATTGAATTTCTTTCCTTCTCTGAAGTAATTCACTTTGGAATGTGCACATTAAACTACTCTTGCACTCTGATGAGATGTGAATTAGTTGTAAACTTCTCTGATCTTGGTGTCATTGTGGACAGGCAGTTCAATGAAGACATCTCTTCAAATTCAATAAAGAGAAGCAGTCAAGACTGTAAATTAGATGTTAGGCTACATGAAGAGAGGAATTGATATAGTATAGAAAATATGATTCCATTATACAAATCAATGGGGCAAACTCTTTTTGAATGCTGCATTTAATTAGGTCACCTAATCTGAAAGAAAGTAACAGAAGTGCCAAAGAGTAAGAGGCAAATTTGTAGAGACGGGCAGGAGAGAGATTTGGTAGGCTGGATCCATGGAAAGAAATTGTCAGTACGGTACCATTCTAAGTAGAAATAAAGGGCTACCATAATGATGCTTATTATTACTGTGATTCCGTATAACATAATGGTGTCTATTAATTAATAAGGGTCTTTGTACAAATTATTTCTCATCTCAATAGTGCTGTTAGTGTGCAAAGTATTTTATAATCCTTATATCATTCTTTCTCACAATAACAATATGTCTGTTTTACAGACAGATGAGTTAAGTCTGAGAAACACTGACTTGTTCAAGGCCACTCAATGGCAAAGAAGGAGTTAAAGTCCAAGTTCCTTGATTAGATGTATGTCGACTGGATCTACCTTTGATCTGATACCACTGGGCTCTTCCTGAAGATTGTTGAAGTCTAGATATCACTTACTGGAGTGCACTGAACAGAAAGTTGTGATTTTCATCATTCATTCATTCATTCATTCAATGTTAGTTCTCCAAAAGTAAACAGCAGTTTTTTGAAACCCCTACAGGCTATTTCTTGCCAATCAGATGCAAAACTCTGTCAGCTTCACTGGGTACCAAACTACTTCCTTCCAGCCTTCACTCAATTGGGTGGGATTAGGGATGTGCAGAATGTTCTGTGGTCAGAATATTCCACCTCCAAATTGGCTATTTCGAGTGTTCTGAGCTTGAAACAGAACACCCTTTTAAAGGGGAGCCTGTTTTGAGCTCGGAATGGAATGACCCATTCTGAGGCGGCATGTTGCGTCCTGTTCCAAGTGCCATTTTGGAATCCCAAATGATGCTCTTCTGGCCTCTGCACATGTCCAACGACCATTTGTGTGGTCTGAGGTTTTGGAATGGAATGAGGTTTTTCTGTTGGAACAACCAGCTTGACTGGTTATTCCAGTGAAACTTTCTGCACATTTTGCATTCCATTCCAAACTCGGAACACAACATGTGTTTCATGCACACCCCTAGGTGGGATGTTTCAAGTTTATTCTAACTATCAGGAAGCATCTTTAGCTGCACAAAAAAGACTTAAAAACCCACCATTTCTTCACTTATATGGCTGTAACAAAACTATAAATGACAATTCTGAGGAAAAAGTTCAGGATGGTGTCATTTTTTAAATAGTTACAAATGTCTAAGTCCTTACGTGAGATTGTCCTATTGAATTTGAGACTGAATACTATGCAC
Organism: Hemicordylus capensis; assembly: GCF_027244095.1. NCBI lineage: Eukaryota > Metazoa > Chordata > Lepidosauria > Squamata > Cordylidae > Hemicordylus > Hemicordylus capensis. Next base: position 164,395,526 of record NC_069657.1, on the reverse strand, counting down.
TTCTGAGAGCACAGGCATGAACTATACAAATGATAACAGAAGGAACTTGTAATACATTTAAGAGTTCTCCGGGTCTTTTTTTTTTTTTTTTAATCTATCTAAGTGAATTCAGATGAATACATCAGAAAAGAAACTCTTTGAAATGTACACAATATTTCTTAATCTGGACCTCAAGGAGTCTTTTGTTATGTTTCTGTTTCGGCATCTTATTTTCTTCAATCAGCAGTTGATGTCTGCCTAGAAACTGAGAGATAATATAGAAGATTAATAGTTACCATCCTCATCATAATATTTAATATAAGTACACAATTTTGAAAATTAGGTCAAAGAAAGGTGGGAAAATAGTGATTCATTACCAAAACTGAGAGATGCAAGATTACCTCATCATAAATTCCTAGTCATCTGTCTTCTCTATTGTCATAGCAATGAATCACCATCACTAATAAATTGGGTAGTCAAATAACACCTTATACTATCTAGATAAACTGGTTGCCATCTGACATCTGTCTTCATTAGCAGAGCAGTAATAAAATTAATGGGGGGAAAACTTAGTTCACAATATTCAGGCAAAGCCAAATTACGTTTAGAAGTTTTGTAGAAGATAGATACAATGGTGCATGATCACCTCACAGTGATGCTATGTCACTGTACAAAGCGACACACATTAGATGAGAACGGATTGCTGAATGCATGGTTCAGAATAAATTAAGATTCCTATAATCGCTGAAATAAGACACAATGGGATAAGTGCAATGCATTGGAATGGTCTTCTATTTCTTAACAATCAGATAGTCTCAAGGAATCATAATGTTTATTAATTAAATAATATATACTGTTGTATTAAAATGAATCAACAATCCAAATAGTTGTGTTGGACTTGTTGAAAAAGGATTTTGATCATTAATTGCTTTCATTAATCATCTCTTCTTCAGATTCTCCGTTTGGACAATCCAATAATCAAAACCAATGTTTGCTGCATTAAGTCCACCAGATGGGAAATCAGCTGCATGAACTATTTAAAATGGAATTCTTAAAGTCTGTCAAGTTCAAACTATTTCTTAACTTGGATTTAATCCTGGAATCCCATTTCAGCTCATTTGTAGATTGTAATTAGTTTATTAAAACAAAGAGTAAGCAAAAATGCACATTTTATTATAAAAACATGAAATGGTATATACAAAGAGTAAGTTCTGAAGCTCAGATTGAGATAGGAAGGTATTCCTGTTATTCTCAAAAACCTGAATTCAGTTGAGCTGACTTCCAAGTAAATGTACTCCCTTAATTGGGAATAAGCCCAATTAACACGCTTTTAAGGATGTTAGGAATGCCTCTCTATCTTCATTTGAGTTTCATAGGGTATCCTTTGTATGCACCAAGTTTCATACTTCTATCACAAAGCACATAATTCTTCTTTTGGCTTTTCTACTATAACAATTGAACCAATACTTTGGGGCATCTCTGAACTTTTAAAAATAACTTACACCAGCATAATGCTTAGATAATTGTAATAGGTACTGGCTTTGAAAGAAGCCTAGGTATTAAAGCAGAATGTTAGTGATAACTGCTTATGAATTATGGTTTGACTTCAGGCAAGTTACACAGTTACATCAGCCTGTGTTAAGTATGATAACACTCATGTCATGAGGTGTTCCCTGCTTGAATTAATTAGTGTTTATAAGCAGTCGTAAGTTTTCAAATGAAGCCTCTCTAGAAATAGAAATGTGTTATTGTCTAGGCAATTTAGAATGTTGCTAGTTCTCCAGAGAAAGACATTTATGAATACACATAAGAAATAATTAGCCTACACATATTATAACTGGTTTTGGTGTCTAAATAGGATCCATATGGTTTTTCTGTTGGTCTTAGAGAATGGTTTACATTTGTGATGTGTTTCAACAACCCTCCAGAAATTATTCTTTCTCTGAGGTATTTTATTGAAGAACCTCCCATATTTTGTTGTTGTTGCTGTTGTTGAAGACTTCACTCTTTTCAGCACTAATTCAGTATTTTCGCTCCTCTGGCAAGAAGTCTACCATGAATAAGAACTGCAGCCAGCAGAAGACAAGACTAATATTAAAACTGCTGGTGCTGAGTGTGTCATTTCCCAATACTGAAGCAAAACTGAATCTGATATTTAATAGGGGAAAAACTTCAAAAAAATCTGTCAAAGGGACTGCCACATATGAATAGATTTAATCATATATATTCTCCAAGAGTTTGGTGGATTTTGCACATGGATAGTGGTATTTTATTTTTTTACACAAAATGTTGATCATGTAAGTTGAGGATTGAATAACAGAATGTTATTATCTCAGGATAAGTGTCATTTTGAGGATATTAAATAAAGATCATAGCTTCCATTGACTGAATAATACAGACTAGTAATGGCTGTGTATTGCAGCATACAGAGGTCCCAAAGATATGCAAGATTCATACATGCATGACTGCACACTGGATAGCACCTATTCAGAGAGAGAAACCAGCTGGGCTGGTTGGGCCCACCAATCAGATAGAATTAGACACTTTTTCCAATCACTGTTTTCCTACAGAAGCTTTCAAAGGCAAACCATAAAGTGTTTCTTAACTTCCTCCAGTGCCAAGAAGTAGGAATGTACACAAAACCAGCTTGGCCTGTTGGGTTCAAATTCAAACCCAATTCAAACCAGGGAGAGTAGGTTCAATTTTTGTTTTGCTCGAACCACCCCCCAACCCCAGTTTGGTATGAATTCAAACTCAATTCGAACCAGTTCTAAAAGGTTCTACATAGGGTATATTTGGGACTTCAACTGGCCCATTATTCCCTATGCAGAGCACCTAGGGGTACAAAACTGGGATGGGTGGTAGGCACCCAGAGGTGCTAACTCCCACCCAAACCTCAAAGCAATTGGAAATCCTGTGATTTTTAATGATTTTTGAAGGGGTTTTTTTATTTTTGCATTTCTCCCATAGGGAATAATGGGGATTTGAGGCAGCCCCATTCCCCCCTTAGGGGGTGCCTGGGCACCCCAAAGTGGTGCAATCAGATAGTGGGTTTGGGGACATGGCAGCTTGTGCCCCAACTCCCCCAGGGAGCCCCAAGCTGGTGAGGTTTATGCTTTTTTCCTAGGATCCCCTCCACCCCATTTCTGGCCTCTTTAACATATTAAGAATCAGTGGATTCTTAGGTTTATATATATGTGTGTGTATGGAAAAAATCTTCATAGATATTCATTGAGTGAACTCATATAGCAATCATTAATGCAATTTATATTTGGACTTGCTGCTGTATGAGTTTTATCAATGAATCCCAACTATGAAGAACTTTCCATATATATATATATATATATATATATATATATATATATATATATATATATATAAAATTTTATTTTATTTTATTTTATTTTATTTTATTTTATTTTATTTTATTTTTTGTTGGACACCACGGAGAAAAATGTCCAATTGTTGTTTTATCCCTATGACATCTTGTACACTGAAACCAGATTGCACTTGGCTGACTAAAAATTAGTCAGATGAGCTGAAGAAAGAAAGGAATAATGGAATGCTGTATTTGGGGAGGTGACTCCTTTGTGGATACTGTTTAGCTGTAACCTAAATTGGCTTGGTTCGTCAGCTAATGCAGCTTCTATTGGGGTTTATGAACGTATCCTAATACTTTTTCATGTATTACAATCTATGGCAAATCTATGGAATGTACTGAATGGTGGTAGTCTATGAGTTAGGTAGCTGGTCACATGGCAGTTGAGTGCAGGCTGGGTGCAGGTAAGGTCTCTTTCGGTGTCCAACTGGAAGCATCATTGTTGGGGAAAGGTGGTTCATGGAAAAGTATCTCAGAGTTTTGTGGCCCAAGCAGGTTGGGAATGAACTGCTTTTAGGTGTCTTTTAGGTGGCCGGCTGGATCATCCACTCAGAGCTTTGGGACTCGAGGGCAATATGACCCAGAAGGCCACCTCCTCGACACAGTAAACTGTGTCTTCTGTGCTGGCCTTCCACTGGCCCGGTTGCTTCACCCAACAGTGCGCAGGGGCTGACAGCACTTGATAGTAAGGGACTGGAAGCCCCTGTTAGGGGTTTGAGTGCCTGCACTCTAGTTTATGTTATCTCATTGCATTTTCTCCCTATTTTATGTAGTTAAATAAAGTGTGGCCCTAGTTCAATGCACATACATATGTCCTGTCGTCCTTGGGGTCTGGGGGCAAGAAGTGATCAACAACAATAGCACCCCACTTGTGAGATCACAAGATCATGAAGGCAGAAGCAGGGCTTGAATACAACCCAACAAATTCAAGTGAGACATGTACACTGTCAGTTTGGTTCAGGTAGGGTTTTTTTAGACAGAAAACCAAAGATAAGCATTAAAAATTAAGACTTGGGTGCTACAGGAGACACTCAGGGTTCTGCGTTTACCTAGCAAAATGCGCAATAAAATAGGAACAGAAACATTGGAGCAAGTAAAATTTCAAGATTGTTAACTAGTTAGTCAGGAAACTCATATCTACCTTTAATAAATTCAGATCTTCTGGGCCAATTCAATTATATTCTCAAGTTTTGGTTTTGTTTTTTTTAAAGCTTACTGATGTACTCTTAGAACTCAATTTATCATGTCTGAGATATCTGAGAGAACAAGTGAGGTGCCACAAGACTGGAGATTGGCTAATATAGTCTTCAGAGAGGAGAAAAAGGAGAAGTGGAGAAACCACAGACCAGGTAATCTGGCTTCAGAATCAGGGAAGATACTAGAACAGATTACTTAGGTAGCCAGTCCATAAGCATCTTTAGAACAATGCAGTGACTGGTTGAAGCCAGAATGGATTTGACAAGAATAAATCCTGCTGGTCTACCATTTGTCAAATATTATTTGTGTTAGCAAACTGGTGACATGTGGACTAGGTCATAATACTGGATTGTGATAATGGCTTGACACAGCATATGAGCAAAGGATTTGTAAAGCACCTCCAGACTTCAGTCAATCACAATGAATACGCTGAACATAAGTTAGCAGTATGATGCTGCTGCAAAAAAGGCTAGGCTGCATTAATAAAACCTTTGTTTCCAAATCACAAAAAGGAAGAGTTCGTATAAAGTGGGCACTTGCAGAAGAATAAAGACAAATTGGAAATATTGAATGATTGACTGAGTGATTTATTGATCATATTTATATACCACCCAATATGTGTATTTCTAGGTGACGTACATAATTTAAAATACAACAAATATAAAAACAGAATAAAACCAATTAAAACAATTCCATGGGGTGGGGGGGGGGATCAGTTAAACAATTTAAAATTAATTTTAATTAAAAGCATGAGAAAACAGGTGCCTCTTGAGGGTCTTTTAAAAAGCAATCACAGATGAAGAAGCTCACTCTTATTTTGACAGGGAATATTTTCCAAAACCTGACCCAAGCCATTCAGGGCTTTATAGATAATAACCAGCACCTTGTATTTCATGCTGAAACATATCGGCAGCTAGTGCAATTCTCTTAAAATTGGTGTTATATGGTTCTTTCCAGTTGTCCCAGAGACCAGACCAGCTGCTGCATTCTGTATCAGCATACAAAGGCAGCCCCTCACAGCGTGCATTACAGTAGTCAGGGTTCTAGAAAACAAGCTCCATTAGGAAAGATTGAAAGAACTGGATATGTTCAGCCTGGAGAAGAGAAGATTTGGTCCTGTTCTGAAGGGAAATCTCTTGGCATTCAGGGGTGTTACAGTCCCTCATTCAATTGATGTACATTTTTGAACAAGCTGCCATTTTGCAACTGGCTCTGGCTTTGCAAGCCACCATTTTGTGACAGGGTCCTCTTCCACACACCACTATTTTGTGTTGGTAGGTCCTAAGGCTCTGACAAAAAAAGAGAGAGAGAAGCTCTTGAGAACCTTAAGTCTGCCCATCTCTGCTATGAATGCAGTTGTAGGGTAATCATTTTTATGTCTGGAACTGTTAGGGCCTTTTTAAGAACAATTTCGCTGGAGGTAATGAAGAGAATCGTTAGACCTGCCCTTTTGGCTCTGCTAGTCAGATGGGGTGAAAAGGATTAGTTCAAGCTAGCAAACAGCATCCAAAATTTACATCTCTGTTTTATAAAATATTTTAAGATTTGTGTCATGTCCATAATTCAAGTTGTATCCAGATCAGCTATGAAACTTGCCTGTAGTGTGATGTTTGTTATACAGTTTAATACTATCTAAGGAATTTGATCCAAGAGACCACATAAAATAATGCACTGTGATAATTCAATCTAGATGTCTCCAAATATACAAACCACTTCATCAGCCTCAGATTAAGTCAGCATGAACTGCTGCCTTTGAGTACCTTTAACATCAGAAAAATAATATTTTGCCATCTGGTTATAATCATATGAGGAGGGGAAAGAAAAGAGAAATTACCCAAAGGTATTTCTCATGAAAACTGAAAGAACTGGCATATATGGAGCACCAGCTGAACATGGACGATAGACAAATATCCTTGTCATTTAGTGAGTTTGCAGGGACTATAAATCAGACCTAAATTCCATCCTGAAGTTTATGATCATCAACTGTAAGCCTGATGATACACTGGTATTTCCCATACTGTATCATTGTCTTCCCTGCTTTCTAGTTAAGCTCTGTGCACAAATCTAAAGCTGAAAATCGCAAGATGCTTTCTAATTACAGTTTGATTGGTGTCACACCTCCTTATGACAACTTCTATTCCTACAGATCATCAAAAACTGGGGGGAACCTGTTGATTTTAATCTTGAGACTAAATTACTTCAAAATGGTAAAACTCCATTTCCCTTGTACATGAATAAGAACATAACCTCCTTCACTGTTTGTGGTTGCACTATGAAACTGAGTGGCTTTATACCTAAGGAACCTATGTAGGGATGTGCACAAAACCAGTTTTCCTGGTTCGGTTTGAGTCCAAACACGGCTTTGATTTTGGCACTCCCAAATGAGGGCCCAGCTTGGCTTGAATTCAAACCAGTTTGAGCCCAGTTTGGGAGTGCCAGGGATGGTTTTGTTTTTTTAAATGGCAGACTGCCTCTGAAGCCCTCAGGGGGTGCTGCTGGCAGCCATGGGAGGGGGGTTTCTCCAGTGATTTCCCTTCCCCACTCAACCTCCCCCCACTGAGTGTCCCCTGGGCCATTTCAGCCCATTCTTGGGCTGTTCCGGCCCTTTCTGAGGTGACGGTGACAATTTTGGAGGCTGCCGTTCATGTGCCCTGGCCATTTGTGTGCCCCCAGCAAATGGGTTCATATATCCCTAAACATATGGAACACGTTGCCATAGGATAATGTAATACCCATAGCCTAAATAACTTTTGAAACATCTTATATTGAGCACAAATCTATGAGCAGCAACTGACTTTGGGACCAAAATCACAACTTTCAACACTGTTAGAATGTTATGACCTGCTTGGGAGCCGTCTGGCTCAGGTTGAGTATCTTTTTGGCCACTGTGTGTAAACAGAATGTTGGGCTAGTTCATCCATTGATCTGACACAGCCTAGAAATTTTTGTTGTACTCAAGCATGAGTTCAATTGGGGGGGAGGGATGTTGAATCAAGGTAACTTAAAGCTCCTTTTGTGTCGGTCTATGGGCAGATGAATATGCATGACTATTAATATAGATAAGTCAACTAGATCTAAGCCAAAACAGGATTTTGTGAACAATTCTCCCACATCATGTGAAATATCCCACAACCATTTCAGCTATTTTTCACAAGGCCTACAAAACAGGATAAAAATATCCACCCATCCAGAGTGAGGGCAAAACTTCTTGCCCTCATTCTCATTTGGCTTTGTGATATCATGGTACTGCCAAGTCTGACTGACCATGAGGCAATATCAGGAAACCTACTGATAGTGAATACAATGCTTTCTGCCTTTCTGATCTGGATGTTATCACACAGCAAATCCTATTGGTTGCCTATATAACTGGCTATCCACTGGAAGAGTTTGTTTTATTTTATCTTCTTAAACGATGCTGAAACTGCAGATTGAGGGAAGAAGCAACTGTGAAACAGGAGTCAAAGAGCATGCCAAAATGGATAAACAAGGGTGTGTGTGAAGTTTCTTCCCTAAACCTTCCTTTCACACACACATCATCACATTTTCATTAGAAAATATTCAGCATAGTTCCAAAAAACAATTTGACTTGATGTGCTGGTTTTATCAGTACTCTGACACATGTCCAGATTCTGGATCACCAGAGTCTTTTGAGGACTCTTGAGACCTTTCCAAACTGGACCAAGCCACAAACATTTCTGAGTGTGAGCTGCGTCAGCTGGGCATTCATAAGATTTGTTGAATATGCTAACATACAATGAAAAAAATTCAGGCTACTCTGTGTGTGTGTGTGTGTGTGTGTGTGTGTGTGTGTGTGTGTGTTTTAAGTTGCATGAATCAGTCCTTTTCCTATTGGCAAGGCTGTCCCAACTGAATGAATGAGACTGTTTAAAAGAATCCATTGTTTTGTATGTACAGAGTTAATGCACAGGTGCAAACGCAGCATGATCCAACAACTTTGTTCGTGCCAATCAAGATACTCCTCAAGTATGTCAGGTTTGCAGCATCAAGCTCTTAATGCCTTAATTTAAGAGTGGAGTGTCCCAATGTTGTCTCCTTTCCATCGAGGGAAATTCAGGGTATGTGCAGGTGTGCTCTTCTAGGAAGAAGAAGCAGTAAATAACTTGTGACAAGATAAAGCTAGAGATAAAATTATGAGTTCTGCACTGATCTGTACAGACATTAGATATCTTAATTTTATCATAGAAAGAGATGATTATACATATATATTCTGCTTTTAATTACAGGTTAAGTGACTTGGCTGTCTTTGCCTTTGACATTTGGGGGTTGGGGGGAAGATGGATGCTTCCAACAATTTTCAGAATTATCCAGCACTTAGAATTGGGGTGTTGTTGTTTTTTCTCTTCAGCTTTTAAAAATGTCTTTGTTTTCCAGCAGTGTCAGCCATGATCTATTTTTATTTTATGAGGCACTCTTATTTGTCCAAGGGTAATGTTCTCTGCTGATTTAATCAGTAAGGACAGAGTCATGTCATAACACTTTACTCTTACATACCGCATTAGGCTGGTTGCAAACTGTGTGGAAGCTTTTGCAGTTGTCACCGAGACCAGTTTATCTGTGGGTAATGTGGAAGTCACTGCAGTGTGGCTACTGGATGGGGCCAACAACATAATTACATCTTACAGAATCATATAGAACTAGCACTAGAAATAACCATGGCACTGATGGCTTTGCCTAACAGCTATTACATTACTGCTGGTTCCTCAAGCTGGCTTTAGATTAGGCATGTGCAAACCCATGATGGATAACATACAACTTCTGGAGGCAGAAACATTGAGGCCTCCCATCACCAACAATCTGGATGACTCCAAGGCCAACCCTGCAACCAGCTCCGTCAGCTCAGTAAGAGACTCTCATTGAACAATGGGGTGATCTGAACACCAACAGTAGTCCCAATCTATCCTTGGTTCTTGGGCTCAGGTAGAGACACTTGATCTGGGCCAGTTCCCCAACAGGGATCCTGGTATGGGAGACAGTATCCTTATAGATCACAGCCACAGCTGTTACCAGCATATGCTGGTAACATCCATACTTGACTACTGCAATGTGCTCTACTCTAGGCTGCCTTTGTATGTAGTTTGGAAACTCAGCTGGTGCAGAACGTGACAGCCAGGTTGGTCTCAGGGGTCAGAAGTTGAGACCACATTACTCTGATTTTAAAAGAACTGCACTGACTGCCAGTTAGTTTCCAGGCAAAATACAAAGTGCTGGTTATTACCTATAAAGCACTGAACTGCTTGGGCCTAGGGTATTTAAGAGAGCGCCTTCTTCTTCATAAACCCTGACACCTATTAAGATCATATGGGGAGGTCTAGTTGCAGCTGACACTGGCTTGCTTGCCTTCTCTAGGATTGCCCCAAGGGTCTGGAACACACTCCCAAATGAAATTAGCATCTCCTCATCTCTGGTTGTTTTTAAATGACTTTTGAAAACCTCTATTTTATCAGGCTTTTAGGTGATGATGTTCTTAAGTTTTAAACTTTTATTTATGGTAGTTTTTATATGATTTTGAGGTTTTGGTTGGATTGTAAACTGCCCTGAGATTTTATATAGGGTGGTATATAAATACAACAAATATATAAATAATACTGATCTCATAGTAACTTTTTAAAAATACGTAGCTTTTTCATGGTGACTATTATAGTAATACAGAAAGATTTTATTTATCTTGCAATTACTTTTGTTCATTTTGAATCCTGAAGTCTTACATTGTTACCATAAAAGTAAAGTACATTTTGGCTACAGTCCTATATGTAAGACTTACTTAAATGCCACAGTCAATAGGACTTATTTCTGAGTAAATGTAAACAGAATGGCAGTTCTGTTTCTCACTGTGGTCATACTGTCTGGTTCTGAGGACAATATTCCTTTCAAATCATAGGCTAAAGACTGAAGAAAGCTACTAGCCAGACTTACAGTGGAGACAGACACATTAGTCCCCTTCAGTGGCAGATCCAGATGAACAGCGGCCTGCGTCCAGCCTCGCCAGTGATCCCCCATGTGCCTTCCCGGCCATACCCCTTTGCATGTGACACAACATGCAAAAGGGGTGTGGCCGGTCTCTAGAAAGCCCCAAGTGAGCTCTCCTGTGCTCATTTCCAGCCAGCACTTCCTGGTTGCTGGTAGCATTTATTTTCCTCCCTCTCCCTCCAATGAGGGAGAGGAAGGGAAATAAATGCTGTCAGCCAGCAAGTGCTGGCTGGAAATGAGCTTGGAAGGAATGGGGCAGGCCCTCTGACGGCCACTCCCCTTTGCACATGGCATCATGCACAATGGGGGCTCTGGCAGCCCTCTTCATTGGTGGCTTGAGTTCTTTGAACCCTGTCACTCAACGGTGTCTCCGCCCCTGTTCCCCTTTATATTGGAAAAGTAATGTTCCTCTAGAATTCCAGATGACTGAAATGAAGTAATTGAATATGGGCTTAAGCATGTTACTACTATGAATATTTATATAGTGCTTTTCAACATAAGTTTTAAAACTGGTCTATGTAGATAAATAATATTATCTCAATAAAGATAGATCACTGTTCAAAAGGAATCACAATATAAAGGGAAATAAAAGGCAGACACATACAGCAACCACTGGAGGGATTCTGTGCTGGGGCTAGATAGAAACAGTTGCTCTCCCTCTGCTAAACAGAAGAGAAACACAACTTTTAAAAGTGCCTTTTTAAACTTTTTAAACAAATTTTAAAAATTAGCAGAGGTAATTTTTTTAAAAACTATTTTAAAAAGACAACCTATTAAAACAGTAAAATCAAGCTCTTCTCTTCTGAAGCTCTAAAATTCTTAGGAGGCAACATGTTCATCTTTATTTTTGTCTTACTCTCTGACTGTGGACTGATGATAGATTTTCAGTATTCTGGAAGCTGTACAGAGGCGGCTCCCCCATGAGGCAAACTGAGGCAATCACCACAGGTGGTGGCTTTAGGGGCCTTTTGGGGGGTGGCTTAATCCACTCAAGTTGTGGTTTGTCTGCAGTTGCCACCAGCTCGTTTGATGGGCCTTCTCCATTGCTGCTCCAAGGCTTTGGAAAACACTTCCTGCTGAAATAAGAGCCTCTCCATTTCTAACAACTTTTTAAAAAGCAGTCAAGATGCACTTGTTCATCCAGGCTTTTAGTTAGATATTGTTTTAATTGTGTTATTAATAGTTTTAATGTTTTAAATTTTTAATTGCTGTAATGTTTTAATCTTTTTATCTGTTGTTTTTATTGTTTTGTTGTAAACTGCCCAGATACTTGTGTTTTGGGTGGTCTGTAAATGTGTGTAATAAATAAAAATAATAAATAATAAAAGTATCCATCCGCCAGTAGGTTCAGGTGAGGTTGAATCTGTCCACCACGTATTGCTATATTGTTATTTTTATAATGACAGTTGACGTAGTCTTATTACTCCCTTGCTATTACATTACCCCAGTGGAACTGATTAATTTTATGTCACACTTCTCCTTGCAGACCCAAAATCTTTTGGGATATATATATATATATATATATATATATATATATATATACACATATAAATTTAAAAACCGTGGAACCCCACCCCCCCACCCCCCACAGACCGAACTGGCCCAGTCTGGTTTGGGTCCAGTTTGGACTCGAACTGGACCAGACCAGCTGGTTCCATGCATACCCCTAAGGGGGGGGGGGTGCTTGGGTTCTCCATCACTGGCTGTAGCATCCCTCTATTGCTCCCCTCAAATCCTCTTCCCTCCAAGCATCATACTTGCCTGTGGATGCCAGTGTGCTTGGAAGGTGCAGGTGGAGAAGCACCAGAGCTATCTTCCACTTAGGAGTGAAGCCAGCAATTGGTGCAGGGCTGACTTGTTGCTTTTGGTCACTAGTGGTGATTGTCAACAAGCTGACAATGAAGCTGTATTGTAGAGCCATCATTGTCTATAATACAAACATTTGTTGCGTGACTATGTGTCTTTGTGTGCATCTTCTTAAGTCTCTGGTCAAAATGATACAAAGCATACACTCAGGGAAGAATTAGTACAAATAAATAAATAAATTATCAAATAAATAAATAGGGATGATGCTGTAATATATTTTTAATCTGAAAGCATTTTTATTATGCTTCATACTTTCCCCAAAACAAATATTTCTATATTTTATCCGTTTCCCCCATTAAGAGGAAGCAGCATACATCTTGGTGATTAGGCTTGATTTTTGTGAGGAAGTCACTCAGAGAAACCTTATACAGTTCATTTTTTGGTAACACTATCATAACCAATTTTGTGTTCTCCAGTTTGGACACGTTTATTTTTGTTTTGAAATCCAACACTTTCTGTAGCTGACTTTCTACTAATTAGCTTTACTACTTTCCGGGAGACAATCCAAGTTTATTATATTACCAAAGGAGTATTTTTAGTGCCTGTCTTATTAGTACGTAACATTGATATGTATAATTATTACCATCAGTCTCCACGTTATACTGATATTATAGTCGAAATCCACTACTTTATGTATGCTCAAGGGCTTGGGCTTCCCAATATAATCTTGGACTTTTTGAGCAATAGGCTGCCATGCAAGGTTCTTTCAGTTTCAGAATCATGTCCCTCTCCTGCTGTTTTCCCCTTGTACTGGTATTCAGAGGCATCTTGACTCTGAACCTGGAGGTAGTACACAGCCATCAAGAACAGTAGTCATGAATAGAATCATCCTCCATGAATTTGACTACTCCCCCTTTAGAGCTGTCTGACCTACTGGCCATCACCACATCATATGATGTGTGAAGGACTTACTTTGCCCATCCTAAATCTCCTGCCAAGCAGCTTTATTGGATAACCCCTTAGTTTGAGTGTTGTAAAAGACAGAGAAAAACTTGTCTTTCTCCACCTTCTATACTCCATGCATAATTTTATGAGTCTCAGTCCCTTTGTCACTTTTTTGTCTAAACTAAAACACCCCAAACACTGTACACTTTTGTCATAAAGAAGATCTCCCAGGCTCCTGAACATTGTGGTTGCCCTCTCCTGCACTGTTTCCATTTCTACAATATCCTCTTTAAAATGCAGTGATCAGAACTATACAAGATATTCCAAATATAACGACAAAATATATTTGTATAAGGGCATTATAACATTAACATTTTTATTTCTGAACTCTTTCCTAATAATCTGGAGCATGGAATTTCCCTTTTTCACAGGTGTAGCAACTGGGTTGCTGTTTTCTATTAATCTGTTCACCATGACCCCAGATCTCTTGAGAAGACAAGGCTCCGACCAGGGAAGACAGGAAACTTTTGGATTTTTTTCCCTAAGGCAAGCAAATAAATAAATTGTTGGGGTTTCCTACCCTCCTCCGCGAGAAAGGGTTGTTTACCCAGTCAAACGGCAGTGTGCCGAGAGAAGCAGAGGGCTCCAGGCACCAGGACAACCCCAGTAATTCCCTTTCAGAAGTCAGGAAGGGCTCAGAGAGGCGGGCAACAGCTGCTTGGGGATGGGCGGGTGCAGCCCAAGAGGCAGCAGAATGGTGAAGATGGCATAGTGATGATGCACAGCTGCAGCTTTGTGTGGAAATGCTAGTGAAGGGGGTGGAGTTGGAGAAAAAGGCCCCTTGGGAGGCCAGGGATTGGGTGGCCCGTCCACTTGCCTGGCCAGGGAAGAAGGAGCAAGCTGGAAGGGGGGAGGAGTGTCCTAAATGTAGGGCTTTATTTAAGGTAGGGGCTGCCGAAGATAAGACGACCAGCAGAGATGGGGTTTGTTTGCTGTGTTGGACTCCCAGAGAGGAGCTCAGACCTTTGCTCCCACTGATTGGCAAAGGAGTGGAGTAACTATACTTCCCTCTCCCCCAACTCTGAGGCAATGCCCATGCCTATAATTTAGTGTGAGAGGGTGGCAGGGCCAGACTGGGGTCACTGAGAGGGCGGTGGAATGTAAGTGGGGAGGGCGCCAGGTTTTGAGCAGAATGGGTACTTACGGGTGGGAGTATTCACTACTACTGAGTGAGGCAGAGTGCAGGGGTAGGGCGCACCGGGAACATGCCCTGTTGCCCTGTGGGCCAGTCCGAGCCTGGAGGGTAGGAAGGTTAATTAGAGAATTCCTCCTCCCTAAACACAGACATAGATCAACAAGAAAACAAGGGGGAAAGAGCAAGGTAATTTTTTTAGAGCTTGTAATTTTGAGGGTTGATTTCTGACTGGCTAGAGCTTTGTTTTTGAGAAGGCAGTTTCAGCATCAGTTACAGTTTTGCCTAGAGATACAGTGTGTAGGGATTAGGTCCAAGTGAGTCACACAGTTTGTGGGAGGGGCCACATTCCTAAGGCTCAGTTTGGAAGCTGCTTTTGAAAAAAAATAAGGCCCCTCCTGGGGACCTTTATGACCTAGAGCTTTGAGAACAGGAGTTTGCTAACATATATCAAAGGAGTTTTGCGTGAAGTCTAATGGGGAGGTGTGCAGTGAGGCACACAAATTGACCCTTTTATCACCAAGGAGATACCCAGCACAGGGAAAAGATCAGTACAACCCCACTTTTGTACTTTTCTTGGAAGACAGAGCTTGAAACCTTTAATTAGTTGCCAACTGCAGCTAAGAACTAGTGTTCAAGTAAATAAGCCCTATATATTCGAAATAGCCAATAAAACTAGTTATGAAGGTAGAATGCCAACAGAGAAGTGGTGCTTCCCAGTGTATTGCATGGAGTGTTGCATGTATGACTATTTGCCTGAAGGTGCAAAGAGCTCCTGGCTCTCAGGGAACAAGTTTGTTCCCTCAAAGCCAAGGTGGCAGACCTGGAAAAGCTAAAGGAGGCAGAGAGGTATGTGGCTGAGACCCTCAGGGGTGTGATAGAGACATCTCACTCCCAGGTTGAAAGCTCCTCTGCTGTCATGGAGAATGAAGGTCTCAGGCAAGGAGGACATATTTATTTATTTTTATTTATTTAGCACATTTCTATAATGCCCCAAATGCAAGTTCTCTGGGGAAGAGGGGGATGCTCCTCTAGAAAAGATACCTTCCTTGAGTGATGCTCCCACCTCCTCTCAGAGGATGCCTACAGTACACCCCGTGGGTTTCAGGCCTCCTAGCAGTGGGCGATTCAATTGTTAGGGGCATAGAGAGATGGGTTTATATCCTGTGTGTAGACTGCATGGTGACTTGCCTGCCTGGTATGACATCATGCAGCATCTAGATAGGTTGTTAGGCAGTGCTGGGGAGGAGTCAGTGTTGTTTGAAGTGCAGGGGCAGCGAGACAGGTGGAGCTAAGGAATCTCAATATGTGGATGAGACTGGTGCCAGGAGGAGGGGTTTAAATTTGTTAAGCCCTGGGATCCATTTTGAGGCAAATGAAACCTGTACAAAAGGTATGGGCTCCACTTGAACTGAGATGGAACCAGACTGTTGGCACTTAAAATCAAAAAGGTCATAGAGTAGCTTTTTAATTGATGCCTGGCATGGCCACCTTAAGTGGCGCAGTGGGGAAATGCTTGACTAACAAGCAGAAGGTTGCTGGTTTGAATCCCCGCTTGTGTGTTTCCCAGACTATGGGAAACACCTATATCAGGCAGCAGTGACATAGGAAGATGCCTGGTGGATTGCCAACAGGAATTGGGTGATATTCGACAAGCAAAATTCCCTAAGCTGCAAGGGTGCAAAACTTTCAGATAAACCAGAAGGGGACATAGTAGAACCAAGAATAGAGCAGATGGAAACACATGCCAGCTGGTCAAAAAGGTCAAATGACAGCGAGGGAGATAGCACACACCAACACCAGGTAAAAGACTCCGTGTATAGGTGTTTATATATCAATGCCAGAAGCCTCTGAGCCGAGATGGGCGATCTGAGTGCTTGGCTGTTAATGAAAACATAGGTATAGTGGGCATAACGGAAAACTGGTGGTTATTACTGGGTACAAACTCTACAGAAAGGACAAGGAGGGGAGGATTGTGGGTGTTACTGTGTTAACATATAGTAACACGGTATGTTAAAGAAGAGATAGAATCCAACAAGCTAGAAAAACTAGGAGAACCACAGAATCATTATGAGTAGCAATACAAGGACTGAAAGGAAATGTGTTACTATGGGCATGCTATGGCCCTTTGGCTCAAAACACTGAGAGTGATCTGGAGTTGAAGAAGCAAATCAGAGAGGCATCAAAGAGAGACAGAGCTGTAATAATGGGTGACTTCAATTACCCTCATATAGATTGGGCAAATTCACATGTGGGTATTGGCAGAGAGGCAGCTGGTTCTGGAATCAACCAGAGAGAAAGCGACCTTGGATTTAATCCTGAGTGGTGCCCAGGACCTGGTGCGAGATGTCAGAGTTGTAGAACCATTGGGGGACAGTAACTATAGTGTGATCCAATTCAGTTTATATGCGAGTGGAGGACTGCCAAGGAGGTCCAACACAGATGTATCATTTGGGAAGTCCTGCCCAAATGAAGAGAACAGAAAGGAACATAAACTCTGGCAAAATAAATGTAAGGAGACAATAAGGGATGCAAAATGAGAGTATCAGGAGCATATAGCTAGAAGTGTCAAAGGAAATAACAAAAACTTCTTTAAATAACCAGAAGCAGAAAACCTGCCAGGGAAGTGGTTGGACCCTTGGATGATGAGTGCATGAAAGGGATTATTAAGAAGGATAAGGAGATTGCAGATAACCTGAATGACTTCTTTGTATCTGTCTTCATGGCGAAGGATACTGACCATATGCCTGTTGATACTCTCAAGGAATTCCAAAATGCCCTAGAGCCATCCCTATGTGTCCTTTTAATTCAAACTGGTTAGGCAGTCCACAAGTTAGCCCTCTTGCATCTTAAACATCCATGCATCCACCCCCATGGATCAGGGTGGATGTCCCTATATGTCACTCACTACAACTTTACCAAATTTGGTTCAAACTGGTTACACAATCCACAATTTGTGCCTCGAATGTTCACGTGCCAGCCATCTTGAATTGGGGTGGGTGACATCATTACACCATTGAGGTAGTTGTAGACCATTACACCATTAACTACATTATTAGTTAATGGCACACCATATAATTGGTTCAAATCATTTAGATGGTCCACAAGTTAGCCCACTTGTGCCTCAAACATTTACATATCTGCCATCTTGAACTAGGGTGCATGACATCATCACAAACTACAGCAGTGAGGTGTCCATATGTGTCCCTACAGCTGTAGAAAATTTTGTTCAAATCGGTCAGGCGTTTACAAGTTAGCCCACTTGCTTCAAATGTTTATGTGTCCACCATCTTGAATCAGGGTGGATGACATCATCACAAACTATGCCATTGAAGTGCCCCTTTGTGTCCCTACAACTATACCTGATTTGGTTCATACTGGTGCAGGCATTGCTAAGTTGATGGGGACACACACACATGTTTTTATTTAATTGTTTTTAGCATACTTTCCAGTAGGCTTATGAGATCACCCAGCATTCTCTGTGTGTGTGTCCATACACACACAGAGAGAATGCTGGGTGATCTCATAAGCCTACTGGAAAGTATGCTAAAAACAATTAAATAGTTTTAAATTAATTTCAGTTAAAAGCCCGAGAGTACAAGTCTTGAGGGTCTTCCTAAAAGCAGACAGAGATGGAGATGCTCTTATTTTGACAGGGAGCATATTCCAAAGCCCTGGGGCATTCACAGAGAAGGCCCGGTCCTGAGTTGCCACCCATTAAGCTGGTGGCAACCATAACTGGACCTCTCCATATGAGGACTAATTCATTCTGACTAATACTGCAATTGTGCTTCGAAGTACAGCATACAAGTACATGTAGTGCTGCTCCCATGCTAGTCCTCATGCATCCAAAGCACAGGTGCTCTTTCAGCTATGTTGGTGCTTTCCCTATACTCCAGAAGCATTCTGTTTTAGCAGAAACTTATCCCTGAGAGTCCAGAGCATGGGTGGAGCTCCAAAATAGTTGGGCCCTGGCACCCTTCAGAAGTGCAGAAGGTGCGGGCTAGAGCAGTATGAATGTTGTTGTTTGAAGCACAAACACAGCATTAGTCAGGATGTCAGCCACTGTATATAATAACATTGCCCAACATCCAAACTAACAAACCATGTGCACAACCAACACAGGTACACATTACAAGAGAATCACATAGTTGTGTAAAATCCATGTGTTCCACTCTTTGCACTTGGGCAGATGATCCCTGCAATGTAAACAGTTAAGGAAGGTATGGGAGAAAAGCTGGTCTTGTGGTAGCAAGCATGAATTGTCCCCTTTGCTAATCAAGATCCACCCTGGTTTGCATTTGAATGGGAGACTTCATGTGTGAGCACTGTAAGATATATGGGGATGGGGCCACTCTGAGAAGAGAACGTGCCTGTGTGCATGCAGAAGGTTCCAAGTTCCCTCCCTGGCATCTCCAAGAAAGGACTGAGAGAGATTCCTGCCTGCAACCTTGGAGAAGCCGCTACCAGTCTGTGTAGACAACACTGAGCTAGATAGACCAATAGTCTGATTCTGTATAAGGCAGCTTTCTACGTTCCTATGTTCTTAAGGTTCCAAGTTGCCTGCCTGGCATCTCCAAATAGGGCTGGGAGAGACTCCTGTCTGTAACCTTGGAGAAGCAGCTGCCTTCTGGGTAGATAACACTGAGAAAGTTGGATCATTGGCTTGACTAAGTAGAAGGCAGCTTCCTAGCTTCCTAGGTTGCCCAGCAGGAGGGCACTCAGTTGTCCAAGTGCTAGAATGTTGCACTTAGAATGTTTGCACTAGCGCAACATTAGTCTGGAATGAAAGCTCCAGAATTACTGCAACAGTCTTGCACTAGAGCAGGGGTTCCCAACAGGGGGTACTAGGACCCCTAAAGGGTTTGCAGAGCCCTCCTCCTTCCTCACGCTGTAGCCACACTGTTTGTTCCCCATCTGATAGCTGGCTTGAAGCTGACCCATTCTCAGTGATGTGACCTCTGCAGAAGGGAAGGGAGGCATGTGAAGACCTCTTTCTCTGCTCCTGATTGACTGGCTCTATGCTGCAGCTCCGCACATCCCTCCCCTCCATCTCACTGAAAGGCTTCTGAAAACTAGCACTGAGTACTGCCATTGACATGAATGCGACTAGTAAACTTGACACAGTAATTGCAATATAAGAGGATTGTCTTCTGTTGGAAGTTAAAGGACTTTGCGCTGTCTCTTGTCTCAGACAGTGGAGGACAGGCTAGTGAGTCAGAGGGCTAGAGGGTCAAGACATTGGTCACCCCTTCTCCACTGCTCTGACACTATCCCTTTGAAATGTAGATTGGTACTCTTAGGGATTAACTTCCTTCCTCTCTCCCTTCCCTTCCTGCCCTTCTACCTTGCACATGGCAAGCTCCTCTCCCTGCACCATGTGTGCAGAGAAGATGCAGAATCCATCTGCATCCAGCTAGATAGATAGATTAGAGATCCTAACTCCTCACTTTCCTATCTAGAATGGAGATCCTTAATAAATGCCTTATATATTGATTTGGAACTATGAACTGGCTCCAAGTTACTTTACTCTCAGCGTACACGCATGCCTAACAAAATTCCGCTGTGTTGTGCCTCTGTGCACTCTGCTATAATGAGAAAGGGATTCTCTCACCACAGAGCCTTAAAGACCCATCTTTTACACCTGGCTTTTAATGACCAAAGAAAACCACATGGCAATGTGGTTGCCAGGAGTCAAGGCCGACTCGACAGCACCATTTAGATTTAATTTTAATTTTAATCTGGATTAAATGTGTGGGGTTTTTAAATTATGTTTTTATTATGTGTTTGTCCAGCGGGCAGATCCACCGTCCTTACCGGCCCAGGTATCTGGGCAGCTGTCAGAGGGACAAGCGGCGCAGCCCACCAGGTGCAAGACCCCATGACTGTGACTGTAGGAAGCTCTCAGGGAGCAGCTGGGCCAACATGGTAGCAAGGTGCCTCCAGATGACATCAGCAAGGCGCCTCACTGGGAAGGGGAGAGGGGGTGGAGGGAACAATGGACTGAGAAGCCACTGAGGGGAATGTGGATCAGAGGGGCTTAATAAAGCCGGGCGGATGCCCAAGTAAGCGGGGTGGGGGTTGCGTGAGCAGCCAGCAAAGATTTAAAGCTGGCACGACTGATGATGAGGGCAGTTGGAGGGCATGTGGTAGAGGCCTCCAGTGAGAGACTGCCACAGTGACCCCAAGAAGCCCAGAGGAGGAGGAACCAGGGAGCAAGTTCCCCCTCCCCTCAAGCACTCGAAGGCCCTGCCATCAGGAGGAATAGCACTGGGGGTACCAGAGTTGAGGAACGGCCCTGGAGGTACCAGGTTTGTTTTATTTTAATGTAAACCGCCCTGAGCCACTTTAGGAAGGGTGGTGTATAAATTGAGTGAGTGAATGAATGAATGAAGACTGTTTATGAATAATTCAGTATGGGTGTAAGCCACTGATTGTAGTACCCTGTCTCCCTAACTGGAACACTTTAAATTTGTGTTTTTGTGTGTATACATACACATTTAAATGCCTTATAGCCAGATTATGTTACTCATGAGTAGTGCTATTGAAATAAATGAGCAGGGTTTATTTCATCTGGATGTAAGCCAGTGATTGGAGTAGCCTCTCCCACTGTAGTGTGTGTGTGTGTGTGTGTGTGTGTCTTGCTCTTGGGCAAATGATCCCTGCAGTGTAAACAGATGGAGTTTGTTTACACAAATCTTAATGGAGTGCCTGAGCAGGAGGTTTGTGACAGAAAGGCTACACTTGTTTTTAAAAAGCTTAAAACCCCTGCACTAGAGTAATACATTGTGCAAGTGCTTCATTAGTCTGGATGTCCAGCACTGTATTTATTGAAGCTATTATATACTTATATAGAGGCATTAGATAATTGTACTGAATAATGAATGAGCCTTCTTGGGGTTCCAGCCCTAAATAGAGTGTATGTGTGTGGTGGTGAGATCTTAAGAAATAAATGAATAGTTTCCTTGTGTGTGATATAAAAAATGCAAATTATTTACTAATGTGGGGATGCTTTTGGAAGACCTCTGGTGGTGTTTACAAGTAACCTTTTTGTAATGTTGGGGAGAGCTGTTGAGGAGTAAGAAGTGTCCAGGAAGGGAGATTTGCAAGTATTAAAAGGAGTCACCCATGTAAGCCTCTTCTGCAACAATAGCAGAGATTAAACCACTTCACATTGACTTGGAAGACCTATGAACTCTAGGGTTAAGTGGAATATACAACAAAACTATCTGACAGCCACATCAACAGAAGCCTTATCCTTGAATTTATCTTATCTTGTGCAGCCTGATCCATATGTCTGTTGAAAATGTGAAAAATAGTTTGCTTTAATCTGATCTAAGCCCACTTACTTTAGTGGGATTGCATCTGCTTAAATTTAAATGCTAGGTCTTAATTATTTCATGAATCGGGCTATAAAACACACCATGTGTTCCCATAAGCACTGTAAATTCACATTCAGAGGGGTTCCAAAAAGAAATTCATAATCTTCAGATTTTCATATGCAAAACCCACTATTGACTGCAGCCTGTAATTAATTTAATATTTTAGTTTTTGTTTTTCCTCCTACCTCACAGTCAGCTTTCTTCCACTTTCCCTTTTGCCTGTTCTCACTTTCTTTTTTAAAATGGGGAAGTTGGGTGGAGAAGAGAGAAAGAATATGCTGCTGGTGGCCAGTGATCAACTAGTTGAAGATCAATGTGACCCTGTAATCATAATTAATAGTATTGTGATTTGTCACTTCATTAGTTGCAAAACCAGTTAACAAGTTCTTAAGAGGAAGAAAATGATACAATGCTTATAGGCCATTATCTCCTTACCCTCTAAGAGCAGACTTCACACAACACTCTCTTCAAACGCACTTTTAATGGACAGTGTAGGGATGTGCACAAACTGGTCTGGCAGTCCTTTTCCGGAATGCCGAACCGGTGGTTCAGCTGGTTAGGCAGCAGGAGGGGTTACATTTCAGGAGCAGGGAGGGTTCTCTTACGCACCACCATCACATTTCCCCCACCAGCATTGTGCCCAAAATCGCTAACACAGGGTGACAGCATACCCTTAGGGAAGTACGAAATGGTTCAAACTCAAACTGGTTTGAATTCGAACCAGGGTGGTTCGATGGTTTGAATTCGAACCAAACCAGCCATCAGGTTCAAGCTGCACGTTCGAATTCGAACCAAACTGGGGGTGATTTGATTTGAACCAGTTCAAACTGGTTTGAACCAGTTAGAAGCTCCAGAGGTGGGTAGGGTGGTAGCTGGCACCCATAGGTACCTACCACCCAAACCCCAAAGCAGTTGGACACTCGTATGATTTTTTATGAATTTTTGAAATATTCTAAATTATTTTTCTCATAGGGTATAATGGGACCAGAACCAGCCCATTATCCCCTATTGTGGAGCACCTAGGGGCACAAAAGTGGGGTGGTTGGTAGGCACCCAGTGGTGCCTACCATCCACAAAGCCCCAAGGCAATCGGACACTCCTCCAATTATTGGTGAATTTTAAAATTATTTTTGAATTCTTCATAGGGAATAATGAGGATGGCAGAAATGTATAGCTTCACATCGGGGGCTGGGAGGGGTGTCCTAGAGTGGAGTGTGGTGGGTGGTAGTGCCCAGGGGGGTCAAGGAAGCTATCAGAATTATTTGAAAGGAATTGGGCAAAAGGCTGATTTTTAAGTGATTTTTGAAGTTTACACGTCTTTAAGGTTTTTCTCCATAAAGAAGCATGGAGGTGTCAGCAAATGTATAGCTTCACGTTGGGGGCAAAGGGGTGGCCTAGAGCAGAGTGTGGTGGGGGTAGTGCCCAAGGGGGGGCAAGGAAGCTATCAGAATTATTTGAAAGGAATTGGGCAAAGGGCTAATTTTTAAGTGATTCTTTTAAGTTTGTGCGTCTTTAAGGTTAGCAAATGAGAGTGGATTCATGGTTGGTCACTGAAAATCTAATATGCTACCAAAGAATCTACACTCAGAACACCTCAGAAACAACAAAACCCAATACCCCGTGGGTTAGCAATCCATGGGGGTGGTTGGCACCCTCTGTGCACTACACCACCACTCACTCTGGGCCACCCCAGCACCCCACAAGTGCCTTAAAGGTTTTTCTCCATAGGGAAGAATGGAAGTTTCAGCAGCCCCATAACTGCACTTGGGGGGTGCTGGGGTGGCCCAGAGCGAGGGTGCCAACCACCCCCATGGGTTGCTAACCCATGGGGTACTGGGTTTTGTTGTTTCTGAGGTGTTCTGAGTGTTGATTCTTTGGTAGCATATAAGATTTTCAATGACCAACCATGAATCCACTCTCATTTGCTAACTTTAAAGACACATTAACTTCAAAAATCACTTAAAAATCAGCCCGACTGCTTTGGGGTTTGGGTGGCAGGTACCCATGGGTGCCAGCTACCACCCCACCCACTTTTTGAGGTCTGAACCAGTTCAAATCGGTTTGAAATGGTTTGAAACTGTTTGAATTCGAACCGAACTGGGGGGGGGGTTGAGCAAAACCAAAACCGAACCATCCCCTCGTGGTTTGAACCTGGTTCAAATTCGAACGAAACTGAGCAAACCGGTTTTGTGCACATCCCTACATACTCTCTTGCCGCCCCGGTCAGCATCAGACCAGAAGTGACATGTGCATGCACACCAGCCACTTCCAGTCTGATGCTGACCAGGGCATCAAGAGGGTATTTTGCCCCTCTGCACCAGTGATTTTGGACACAGCACTGGCAGGGGGAACACAGTGGGGGAGGATAAAAGCACCCTCTCTGCTCCTTAAAGGCAACCCTCCCATCTCAGAACTGGCCATCTGCCAGTTCATGCACATCCCTAATGGACAGTTTTCACAGTGGAGAGAAGTAGGATGTGGGGTACCCCAGGGATCTGTACTGGGACAAGTATTATTTTATTATTTATTTTTTATTTATTTTATTTATTTTATTTATATGCCACTTGACTCTGAAGGCTCTATGCGGTTCACAAAGGACTCTTTAACATGTTCATAAATTATCTAGAAATTGGGGTAAGCAACGAAGTGGCCAAATTTGCTGGTAGCACTAAACTATTTAGGGTAGTGGAATCCACAACAGATTGTGAGGAGCTCACAATCTCTCCAAACTGGAAGAGTGGGCAACAAAATGGCAAATGCAATTCAATGTATGCAAGCGTAAAGTGATACATACTGGGGCAAAAAGAACCCAACTTCACATATACACTGATGGGAACTGAGCTGTCAGTGACTGACCAGGAGAGAGATCTTGGGGTTGTGGTGGACAGCTTGTTGAAAAAAGGGGCTTAGACAAATTCATGGAGGACAGGTCTTTCAAAGGCTATTAGTCTGGTGGCTGTGGACCATCTCCAGCCTCAGAGACAAGATGTCTCTCAATACCAGTTGCAGGGAAGCAACAGCAAGAGAGAGGGCATGCCCTCACTTTTTGTATGGTGGCTTCCCAGAGGCATCTGGTGGGCCACTGTGTGAAACAGGATGCTGGAATAGACAGGGCTTGGGTCTGATCCAGCAGGCTGTTCTTATGTTCTTATTCTTCTGCATGGCCTTGTGAAGATCGTGGGGTTTTTTAAATCTTCCATTTTCAATGCCCCTGACTTCTTACCCAGAGGCCTGATTTGCCCCATTATGCCCTAGACCCATCTTTCATTGCTGCCACTGCTGGCCACCTTCCTGCTTATGGCTGAGGATACGTCTCAGAACTTCACTTCACCTTTCAGGAGTAAGTGAGCACAAGGAACGATCGCCAGCTGCTGTAATGTGAAGCCAAGACGTGCTTCTTGCTGTAGCCAGAAGCCAAGATGTGTAGCAACCAGGACAGGAGGAATCCGTACCACCTCTTCTGCCCTCTCATGGCTGTTGGCAAATAGCTAGACATGCAGCCTCCCTTCACAAGTGCGAGCGAGCAAGATGGCCCCATAGTCAAATAAACCTGTTCCATTCTGGGCAGTAGTCATCAGTGTAGTGTAGATTTGATTTACAGCCTCAATAGATGGCATGACTATTTGAGCTGTGTTTGCTGTTCAGGTGAAATCAACACAGAAAATACCTCTCTGTGATGCGGAAAGAAGTTCATTCTTTTATCTTGCTTTTGAAGTGTTGTTATTGTTGCTTTTGTGATGGCCTTCACAATTATTCTATTCAAGAAATGACGGGCTCATTCCAACTCAAAAGCTAAGCAGAGGGCTTCAGTAGAAATTGTTAGTAGTCTCAGCTTCTTCCTTTTTTCAAAGCCCACTGTGTGTGTTTGGGCAACAGGACCTCACTGTATGCCCCTTGTATCCTAGTTAAAAATCTGTGAACTGGAATTAACATGGGTCTCCTTCCTTTAAAATTCTATTCTGTCAGTCTTAACACAAACACTTTTGTTTCATGTTGAGTTAAATGCAACATTAATTAAAAGATCATAATCATTAGATGGCTTTCCCCATGAAATTCTAAGAGGAGACCCAATCTGTGCCTGCCTTTTGTACAGTTTGCACAGGCAGTACATGGCATGTGTCTCTTTCATGTAAATTTCAGGGGCTGCGATTTATTGGCTGGGATTGCCAGCTCCTCAAAGAGACCCTTGTCTGCTGTGTGGAAGTGCTGTAAAACAATAGGGAGAATGCACAAAAAGGAGGTGGAGGAAACAGAAGAGGAGAGCAACCTGGACAAACCAATAAACACTGAGGTCTTACGCCTGCACGTCTTTCATGGCTCTTTGAAAAGGAAATGGTTCATCTCACCATATCTGCCTGCAGCCACACAAACAATCTTTGGAGAAGCCATTTTCTGATTCAGTTCTTAGCTTTTGGAGGGGAGGTTGGAGTTCGGTAGCTGCCATCAGGGCCTCCCAGGAGACCTTTTTGAAAGTGAGATGGAGGATCTCAAGGGCCTTTCTGATTGAAATGGAATTTACAAATAAATACATGACTGAAAGAGAAGAGAGATGAATAAAGGTGAAACAGCATTGACCCAGTAGAAACCTCATTGCTGTTCAGAGAAGGGGGCTTGGAAATGTGTAAGCATTTTCATTTTTTAAAAATAAGAACAGCTATGTAAAACTACAAAGTCATTCATTTTATAACAGTCCTTGTAGCATGGTGCTAATTTAAGGTATTAGTAATGGTAATTAATACATCATTTTCAATGAAAAAAGTTCTATAGAATCCTTATCTTGCTGGTTCTCAATACAGCGACCCTGCAACATGGTTGCTCTTACTTCCACTGTGTAACTAGAGAGTTCAGTTTTGATCCCAGAGGTCTAGTGTTCCCAGTAGATCCAGGACCATTTTATTATCTCTGCCTATAAAATGAGAATGTTGTCATGAAATATGTAGCAATATTAGGTCTCTTAGATATAAAATTATTAGTTGCATAATTGACTGAGTAACAACATGCAAACTCAGTTATTGCAACTTGTCAATAAAATGATTTATTCTAAATCATTTATGTAGCATTTTGAAGGAATAAATTGTTTAATGTTCCTTCTCTTATTCATCCACTGAACAACCTAAGAGGCAATACCCATTTTATTGAAGGGCAACTGAGGCAGAGAGGAACTAGCATCTCTAAGTGCACCCCTTCAGGACTGATTCTTGCAGCACCTTCTGTAATCTTTTACAAACACCTAAGTAGAAAATAATATACATGCTGCATGTCATTTATGAATTGTGAATGCATCGTTTTAGTCATTTCCTTTCTTTGCGAAATACACAAAACTAATCAAGAAGTATTCACTCTGTTTCCACTATTTTGCCAAGAAAAGTGATTTTCTTTTTCATATATATGTGCATAAACCAGCCACAATTGATGTGGGACAAATTTATTTTGCACTTCCTGAGATGCACACCTGAGTACAAACATTTTGTAAGTAGCAAGTATCTCCATTCCAGTGCAGTATTCTACTCATTAGTCCTGAGTTGTTCGGATTTTACTCTTTTCTCTTGCATAGCCAGTACAACCTGATGTCAAACCAATATTTCTGTGCTGTGCATATTCACTCAATGTATGGCAAAATGATGAGTGCAGGGGTTTGTTCAGGTTTCAAAATTCAGAAATGAACCAGGTTTCGCCCTAACCCCTAACCCTAGGTTTTTACCCTAACCCCTGCTAACTTGGCAAAGAGGCATCTTTTAATGTGGTGATTCTCTTTATTTAGCAGGGGGAGAGTAACTGGCCCTATCCACCCCCAGCACAGTACCTCCAGTGACTGTTGCTGGTGTCTATCTTATGTTTCTTTTTAGATTGTGAGCCCTTTGGGGACAGGGATCCATCTTATTTATTTATTATTTCTCTGTGTAAACCGCCCTGAGCCATTTTTGGAAGGGCAGTATAGAAATCGAATGAATGAATGAATGAAATAGCTTCAGACTAATCATTTTTTTAATTAAATGAATTAAAATAACCTCATGTAGCACCTATACAACAACCAAAGTCAGAACATCTTAAAGAAAAATAGCAAGTTGTCTTAGAGTATAATGCAAAAAGATATTGTATTTCAGGAATACACAATAATTTCTTTTTGTTTTGTTACATTTGTTATGATTTAAACTCCCATTTTAGATATTTTTCTTGTCTATTATTTGTTTCATTACTCACCCCTCACCTTCATGGGTTTTTCTTCTTCTTACTTACTTACTTACTTTTGTAGGGAATACCAGAAGCTTATCCCTGCTACTTGGACAAAGATACATCTTTTAAAGTGGTGGCTTTCTTGTACTAAGTGGCAGTATCTGAGCATAAGGCACAGCGCCCCTGTGTCACAGTAGCCAAGATTAGTTGGCTACTAATAATAGCCAATAGGAGTCAAATATTCCAATTTGTTTGCTATGAGTATAGTGCAAAGGATCATGATACTACAGCAGATCAGTGGATGCTGCCTTCCATTCAAAGCACTTATTGTATTTGCTGTATTTGCTGATATAACACCTCAGTGAGGCTGTTCAAAGACAAACTCATGAGAGACATGCTTCTCCATAGCAATGATGCATTTAAGAGAGATTGGCCATGATTCCATTTAACCTAGGTAGATATACTGTTCCATTGATGACAAGAGCCTAATTGTTCATGTTTAACCAAATATACTTATGTAAATATATGTTTGAGTTTTTAGTGTTGAGAAATCAAAATTGTAAGAAGTGACTTGGGGAGATTTTAGGTGTGATTTCCCCCCCCCCCCCACCTTTGTCTTGAAGCTGGGATAATGGACTTTATCATTTTCTTCAAAGTGTTTGTTCTTTGTTCACTTGCCAGGGATTAGAATCTGCTGTTATCTGTAATGCACTGTACATTATAGTGCAATATGTTTTATTAGAGATATAATCTGCTCTCTCTCTCTATACAAATAGATCAGTACATCAGCTTAACCAATAAAACACCTTCTTACTGTCATTGAAAAACCCTGCCAGAAACAAGTCAGTTCAGGCAAAGATACATGTGCATACTTTGCCTAAGAGAAATATTCTTGTCACATAAAAATCCCACTATTAATCAAAAATCACATTACAGCTTCTGGAATGAAGTTTCCTTTACTACTCTTTAATAATAAGTCCAAGATAAGATAAAATTGGTAATTGTATGTTCTCTTCTGACAGAAGATAATAGTAAAGTGGTATAGAAATTTGAGTTACACAAGAATATATTCACTGTGCTAATAGGCTTTCATTATGTGGTCTTTACTGATTTATTCATTACACATTTTTACATATATAGAAAACTTTAATTGAAAGTTACTTAATAGATGGTTACAAAATGTTAACTTGAAAGTTCTGTTTAATTCAACAATAATTCACGGTAGGAGAGCTAGTTTAGTTCAATAGCACATTCTTCAAAAAGATGCAGAAAGCAAGAAAGACTCACCATCAACGTTGTTTGAACATTTTTTTATTATTATTAATGGGAGCATTTCTCCAGCTAATTTTAGAGGCAGGGAAATTACTTGTTTGTGTTTGTGAATCTTCTTAAGAAAATGTTCAAATAAAACCGAACTTGGCTGCATGGCTCTGAAAAAGTTGTTCATGGGATATTGCAGGGAAAAGTTATAATTCTAAGGCTGCCATTCTATGCACATATCTGAGAAGAAATCCTATTGGAATCAATGGGACAACTTTTGAGGAAAAATTCTTTCAGGTACCTATGGCTTTTCACTAATGGAACAAAGAGCAATTTGGGGAGGCATTTCCATTGTGCAAACAGTAATTTTAAAAAGTTTTTGTTTTGTTTTTTTAAACAGGCTCTGCCCTAGTTCCAGGGTCTAAGTCCAAACTGAGGTCCCTGTGGCTGGTTTATTAAATAAATTAAAGGAGACAGTTCATGGATCACCATCATCTCAGAGGCCCTAAGAATGGCCTTTCATTTCACATAATACATGTTTAAATAAATAGCAACAAGTGTTCACACCGCACATCACATTTGTTCAAAACCCTTCTTTTAATTAGCTGCTTAATGCAGTACAGAGTAACAGATCTCACTACTTCACAAGTGCTCCTGGAATTTTACCCTGGGGAGCTCCACATTGCTCCACATCTTGGAGATAAATAAATAATAAAGTGAAGGGAGAAAACCACATGTGCAGTGCTAAAGGGAGAGGAGGTTTGTGTGTGTGTGTGTGTGTGTGTGTTTCCTGCTTCCAGTGGTACGATACAGATAGGGGATGGGCTGTAGCTCAGTATGCTGCAGCATACAGAATGATCACTGTGTGCAGAAGGTCCCAGTTCAATCCTTGACATCTCCAGATTGTGCTGAGAAAGACCACTGTCTGAAATCCAGTAGACAATCCAGGGCAAGATGGCCAAATGTTCTGACTCATGAAGTTGCCTTGTTCCATGTTCAGTCTTCCTTACCAAGCACAGGTCCCCATCCTTTCTCATGGCTCCTTCCCCACATTGTCCAAAGAAACCTATGTGTGCTTAAACATCCCTGGAATCTGCTCAGTGAATTATTTGGTTTCAAATGGGACTTAAGTGCACCTAATGTATTGTACCTTGTATCTTCAACTTTTGTTCCTTGTCCATCACCCCATAACATGTCAAAATATGCCAGATGCTCCAAAAATATTACCAATAGAGCAAATAACACCAGTTAGATCAACGTATGCATGTATTTGCACAATCTCTTCCAGCTGCAATATTGAAGTTTCTTTAATAGTGGATATAAGGCAGCATCCAGATGAAGTCCCATTGGAATTGATGAGTCAAGACTAACTTAGTCATTACTAACTTGTTTAGACACTGCCCATTTATTTTGATTTAATTTTATGCCAAACATTATTTTTTTGCCAGTACATTTTAACAAATGTATTAACAGTATTTTAAGGAGATGAGTAATGTCCATCTACCACTGAATTTCCATATTTATTCAGGGACGACTATGATATTTCACTTTAGTCTTATGATGTACATGTTTGTACACTGGGAATTATTTTAGTGCCATTAAGACATTGCAACATTCCTTCTATCACTCTGTGAGCCATTTGTGATGCATTTGTTCAGTAGTGACATGTACTGGAATTCACTGGATATCAAAGCCAAGGTGTAAAGATCAAGATCTGAAAAGTTGGTACATTAAATAATTATGAAAATACTTGCGTAACTGATATCTGAATGGTGCAAACGCTCTGCACTGGCATAGACAGTGTACTATGACCAGGTTACCCTGGATCAAATTTCTGCTTAGACATGAAATTTACTAACCTACTTCTCAGGGCTGCTATGAGGATAAAAGGGAGTAACTATGTGCCTTGGAGGAAGGATACGATAAGAATTGATAATAATATAGTTTAAGAGAGTTCATTAGCTAGATCACAACCTTGGACCAGTTCAGATAATACCATCCCAACCCATGCAATTAGGAAGGGAACACACCTAGATCATGGCTGTGAAAACATTCTCCATGGATGCCCTGATGACCTCCTGGCATGTCCTTTGATCGCATGGGGCACTGTTCATACAAACAGCCCCTCTATATACACTCCAAACCCTCCTTTAAACAAGTATTATCACATGCATGGCGGCAGCTGGGTAGGATGAACTAGGAATTTACTCAGATTCCTAGTCAGAGGGCCACCTCCAGCCTGAGAGGCAGGATGCCTCTGAGTACCAGTTGAAGGGAGTAACAGCAGGAGAGAGGGCACGCCCTCAACTCCTGCCTGTAGGCTTCCAGTGGCATCTGGTGGGCCACTGTGCGAAACAGGATGCTGGACTAGATGGGCCTTGGGCCTGATCCAGCAGGGCTGTTCTTATGTTCATATGTTCCATCCCCAGTTTTACTGTTTTACTGAGGAAACAGGAAACACTTTTTGTTTCTTAAGCTTTAGACCTCATAATGGGAGTTTTCAAAGATGGATATCTAACATACAGGGGTGTAAGAAGTCCATGGCAGAGTCAAGTATAACCAATATGCCACCCTTAAAGATGATCTCCTTCTTTATTCAATGTATATGCTGAACATATACTGAGAGAAGCTAGATACAAACCCTGAATCCACTATCATTTGCTACCAGAGAATCCAACACCTCAGAAACAACAGAACCCTGTACCCCATGGGGGTGGCTGGCACCCTCTGTGCACTACACCACTACTCACTCTGAGCCATGCCAGCGCCCCACAAGTGGCGTTATGGGGCTGCTGAAACCTCCATTGTTACTTATGGAGAAAAACCTTAAAGACACGAAAACTTCTAAAATCACTTAAAAATCAGCCCTTTGCCCAATTCCTTTGAAATTATTCTGGCAGCTTCCTTGCCCCCCATGGGCACTACCAACCACCAGTCTCTGGTCTAAGCAACACCTTTTCCCCCAACATGAAGCGATAATTTGCTGAAACCTCCATTGTTCCTTATGGAGAAAAACCTTAGAGTCGTGAAAACTTGTAAAATCATTTAAAAATCAGCCCTTTGCCCAATCCTCTGCAATTTGGGTGGTAGCCTCCACCCATTAGGCACTACCACCCCACCACACTCTTCCACCCCAGATCCCACTTTATGCCCCAAATCTGCCCCAAAGACACTAAAACTTCAACTATTCACCAAAAATGAGCCCTGTGCCCAATTCCTCTGAAATTTGGGTGGTAGCCTCCACCCATTAGGCACTAACACCCCACCTCACTCTTTTGGCTCTGGGACCCGAAATTCAAGTAGACGTCAGATCAGACCTTTTTGCATTGAAGTCAATGGGAGACAAAAAGGCGGGAAATTCAAGTAGACGTCAGAACTCAAAATGGAGAAGGAGGAAGAAGAAGACACTTTATCAGCCACAAAATGGAGAGCCGAAACTACAAATTATTCGGAGCCAAAATGGAGGTGATTCGTTTTGGCTCCAAAACATTTCAGGAGGGCAAGAGAGTGATTCATTTTGGCAATGAATCACCCAAAATGGGCAGTTTTTGGTACAGATCATTCTGTACTCAAAATGTTTTGCACATCCCTAGCTTCTGCCTTTTAGGATCAAGAAATATGCCACAGTCAAGAAATATGCCGCAGACTAGCACTTGGTAGGGTTGTGATGAAGGCCTTGGAAAGGATATTTAGATGCCGTGATGTGTCTATACCTACAAAGATTAGAATCGTGGATTCTCTGATAGCAAATGAGAGTAGATTCATGGTTTGTATTGAAAATCTCATTTGCTATCAGAGAATCTACACTCAGAACACCTCAGAAACAACAGAACCCTGTACTCCATGGGTTAGAAACCAATGGGGGTAGTTGGCACCCTATGTGCACTACATCACCACTCACTCTGGGCCACCCCAGCACCCTCCAGGTACAGTTATGGGGCTGCTGAACCTCAATTATACCTTATGAGGAAAAACCTTAAAGACGCGTAAACTTCAACAAATCACCAAAAATCAGCCCTCTGCCAAAATCCTTTGAAAAAATTCTGGTAGCTTCCTTGCTCCCCTTGGGTACTACCACCAAACCCACACTGCTCTAGGCCAACCCTTTCCCCCTGATGTGAAGAGATACACCTCCATTATACCTTATGGGGAAAAACCTTAATGATGCTTAAACTTCAACAATTCACCAAAGACCAGCCCTTTGCCCAATCCCTCTGCAATTTGGGTGGTAGCCTCCACCCATTAGACACTACCACCCAACCCCACTCTTTTGGCCCTGGGACCCGAAAATCAAATAGCCACCAGATTGGACCTTTTTGCATTGAAGTAAATGGGAGGCAAAAAGGCGGGAAATTCAAATAGATGCCATTGCTCAAAATGGAGGGAGAAGAAGTAGCACTTTATCAGCCACAAAATGCAGGGCCAAAACCACAGATAATTCGGAGCCGAAACGAGGGTGATTCGTTTCGGCTCCAAAACATTCCGAGTGGCTAGGAAGGTGATTCGTTTTGGGAACGAATCACCTGAAATCGGCTGTTTTGGGTACAGATCATTCTGTACCCGAAATGTTTTGCACATCCCTATTTTCTACTAAGAGTCTGCTCTTTGGTCCTAATAAAATGACTAGTGAGATCACCTCATCCCAATATATTGTTGCAAGTGAGGCAATAGTAATCAATTTTTAGTTGTCTAATAAATGACATCTTTTTTATTGATTGACGGTATCTTTAAAGCTGAAGTGACCTATCAAAAACTAACACATACTGTACCTCAAAACCATCTGCTTGGGAGGCTAAG
Organism: Hemicordylus capensis; assembly: GCF_027244095.1. Classification (NCBI taxonomy): domain Eukaryota; kingdom Metazoa; phylum Chordata; class Lepidosauria; order Squamata; family Cordylidae; genus Hemicordylus; species Hemicordylus capensis. The sequence goes on along the minus strand of NC_069657.1, from coordinate 164,361,427 downwards.
ACCTTCCCCTGAGAAAAGGGACTATAAAAGTTTAAGCCATGGATTGATTTTTGGAATTTGCCCCTCCTTTTCTTAATTTTCCTAGCTTTGGATTTCAAACTTTGGCGCGTGCGTGTGTGTGTGTGTGTGTGTGTGTGTGTTTTCTTCTAATTTTTTAACTGGATCTCCTGTTCTGGCGTCTATCCTTTGCATTGCTGACACTGATTTGCAGACTACCTGGAGTGGTGAGATATCTATTGAATTCTTTAATGTATTTTTAGGATCAGCTCTTCTAACCCTATTTTAAATGTAACTCCAAACTTTTAACTTTGATTCCTGGAGTGTGTGCTTTATTTTCTGGGCAGCAGGCAAGCAGCTGGTCAGTACTCAAAAAAACCATAGCTAAATATTAGTTATCGGGGAATATTAGTAATCAATAATTCCAACAATACAAAGGATTCCATTCTGGGAAACATACTTTTCCAAGCACCCCTAGTGCTTGGAATGCCACCATAGCAGCTTCTATGTCAGCACCAGATAGGTAAATGGAAAACTAGGAAGGAGGCAGGGAGGGAAGTAGAAGTTCTTCTATTCAGATGACAATCTGAGCCTGAACAGAACTCACAGGGGCTATAATGCTTGCCTCAGATTGAAGGCAAGACTTACAAGTTGCCAAAGTATACATTTTGAAACAGGAAATTATGAACTTCTCTGACATCACTCATTTTATCTATTCTATGGAAAATCTGTTCTAGGTGAAAAAAAAAATCATCAACTGGTTTCAACAGAAGGCTCCATCAGGAACAGCCTCCTATTTGCAAAGACTCTTCTTCCAACTGAGGTGATAAGACTTAAGAATACAGACCTAGGAAGGATCGATTGATTGCAGATGTATTATCCAGAGCTTTTGACAAGACAGAAGGGCAAATTACAGAAACAGATGCAGTTCATGTCAATCTAATTACAAAATTAATCCCAGTCTCAGATGAAATGTGGACAATTATTGTAGCAGCTACAAATCAGGATGATACATTGCAAAAGGTTATGAAAGCCATCTGCACTGGCTTCATAAACACATACCCAGCCCAGAAGGGAACTGCCTAGTCTCCCTAGATTAGATGCCATTTGGTTTTAAAGGGACAGAAAATGTCATGCCTAAAGCATTATAGAAAGATATGACCCAAAGGAAACATGAAGGGCATAGGGATAAGAAAATGTAAAAGAAGAGCACAGGAAGCAGAAAAGGATCCTACCACACTGGCACACTATACATGCTGACACAGAAGAAGTTGCAGAGGGCATCACTGTTGGCAAAAATGCAGGTCAGCTCCCAAGAAAAGAATCCATCGTGTTTCCAGATAAGACCCTAATTCCGTGGTCTCAATGACATGCACCTGTTTGTAAATTCAAGAAAATATTTCTTGCCTGTTAGAGATTCCTCTTCCTGAAATTTCCTTCTTTGAAAACATAACCAGACACATAATATATTGCATAGAGTTCATTTTTGCTTGTCATGAGATTCCAGGAACAGTGAGGACAAATAATACCATGAGTTTCAGAATGCTGCTGGTAAATAAGGGTTCTATTTTATGTTTCTATTTTATGTTTATGGTTCTATTTTTTATGTTTCAATTTAGAATGTGAGCCCTTTGGGGACAGGGAGCCATCTTATTTATTTACTAGTATTTTTAAGCCAGTTAAAATAACGGGCGCTAGTACCTCCCCCCCCTTTCTTCCTTCTCCCTCTCGAGTCGCTGGGGAGCCTTCGTGGCTGCTCTCTCGGCCCCCCGCCGCCATTCCCCCTTAAACATGATTAAGGGCCAAATTGGCCCATGTAAATGCCGCCGCCGCCAACCGCCCACCAGCCCTCCCAGCTGCCCGAATCCTCTTTACTCCTGCCCGCGTCAGTGGGGGAATGAAAGCCCAAAAATTGAGAGGGAGAGAGGAGCTCGCAAGCAGAGCTCCTCTCTCTGCAAAGCCTCTTCCCAAACTGGCGTTTTGGGCGCAAAGAGCTCTGCTTGTGAGCTCCTCTCTCCCTCTCATTTTTTGGGCTTTCATTCCCCCACTGACACGGGCAGGGGTAAGGAGGACTTGGGCAGCTGGGAGGGCAGGCGGGCGGGCGGTTGGCAGCGGCGGCGGCCCCAAAGTTTCCCCCCCGCCCGGCTTTGGCGGCGCCGCCGGGCCTCGGCGGCGGCTCCGCCACCACCTCGGCTGGCTTCCTGCGCCGCCTCTCCCCCATTCCCGGCTTCGGCGGCTCGGCCATGGCTCGGCCGCGTCTCGGCCAGTTTCCCCCACCGCCTCTTCCCTGGTTTGGGGGGCTTCCCCAGCTTCTTTGCAGCGGCCGCTTCTGGCCGCCCAACATGGCCACCTGGTACTGGCGGTCGTGTCTCCCTTGCTCTTCCCTTGCATACGCTTCGCGCATGCCCAGAACAGCCCAGGGAGGCACAAACACACGCCTTGGTGTCCGTCCATGGACGGACACCAAGGCTTTTATTAGAGAGGATTGTTTCTCTTTATAAACCGCCCTGAGCTATTTTTGGAAAGGCGGTGTAGAAATCAAAATATTATTATTATTATTTCTTGTTGTTGTTATTATTTCTTGTTTACACAGTCAGCCAGGTGTTATTGACTAGTTTGTTTTATCCAGACATCGAGTCCTTCCCAAGGACCTGGGATGGCTGAATTTTATTGTCAGTTGTTATAGATATTGTCACAGAATATAGGCTGTTCCCAGTAAAGCTGCTTTTTGTAATTGGCTGGTGGTGATTTCTGTGGCCCCTATGGTGTTGAGGTGCTCTTCAAGGTCTTTTGGAACTGCACCCAGGGCACCAATGACCACTGGGATTATTTTGGCCTTTTTCTGCCACAGCCTTTCAATTTCAATTTGTAGATCTTTGTATTTGGTGATTTTTTCTATTTCTTTTTCTTCTATTCTGCTATCCCCTGGTATTGCTATGTCAATTATTTTAACTTGTTTTTCTTTCTTCTCAACTATAGTTATATCTGGTGTATTGTGTGGCAGATGCTTGTCTGTTTGCATTCGGAAGTCCCATAATATTTTTACATCTTCATTTTCTACCACTTTTTCAATTCTATGGTCCCACCAATTTTTGGCTACAGGTAGCTTGTATTTTTTGCAGATGTTCCAGTGTATCATCCCTGCTACCTTGTCATGCCTTTGTTTGTAGTCAGTCTGTGCGATCTTTTTACAACAGCTGATCAGGTGGTCCACTGTTTCATCTGCTTCTTTACAAAGGCGACCCTTGCTGTTTGTGGTTGATTTTTTGACTTTTGCTCTTATTGCATTTGTTCTTAGTGCCTGTTCTTGCGCAGCCAGTATTAAACCCTCTGTTTCTCTTTTCAAGTAACCATTCTTAAGCCATTGCCAGGTCTTGGTGATATCTGATTTTCCACTTATATTGTGCAAATATTGACCACGCAGGGGCTTATTTTTCTAATTTTTCTGCTAGGTTCTTGACTTGTTCTTTCTTGTAGGCCTGCTTTCTTTCATTGGTGTTGAATAGTTTTGCGTTATTGACCCTTTTAAGTGCATCTTCTTCACTGTCCTTGATATATTCTTCAAGGCCTCTTTTCTCCTCCTCTACTGTTTGATGGACTTGCAGCATTCCTCTTCCACCTGAGCTGCGAGGGAGGTATAGCCTATCTACATCGCTGCGGGGGTGCAGAGCATGATTGATGGTCTTTATTTTCCTGGTCTTACGATCCAGCGTCTCTAGCTCTGCCTGGGTCCAGTCTATTATTCCTGCAGTGTATCTGATAACAGGTATAGCCCAGGTGTTTATGGCTTGTATGGTGTTCCCGCCATTGAGTTTGGACTTGAGGATTTTTCTAACTCTTCTGATGTATTCACTTCCTATTTTTCTTTTAACTTCAGTGTGTGCGATGTAATCAGCCTGGAGAATGCCCAAGTATTTGTAACGTTCTTTCTCTTCCAGGTTCTTGATCTTGCTTCCATTGGGCAGTTCTATTCCTTCTGTATTTGTTGTTTTTCCTCTGTTCATTATTAATGCAGCACACTTGTCTAGTCCAAACTCCATTGCTATATCGTTACTGAATATAATAGCAGATCATTATTTCCTTGTTGGCATTTTTCGTATATTTTTTTCGGTTAAGTGACGTTTCTTCTAGTAACCTTGCAGTCTCCAGCCCTGGTTGCTCAACTGAAGATCCTGAGCCCTGTTGCCCACTTGCCACCAGATGTCCAGGGACTATAGCACCTGGCGCAGTCCTTGTTGACCCGGGCGACGACCGATCCGGTATAGATGTATTAAAGTTACGTCTCACCATATTGTTGATGGGAGAGGCACTCTTTGTCTGGCTCCTCTGGTGGGACCTGTCCAGTATGGTTGGACCTCTGGCATAGCTCTCACCTTCCTCAGAGCACACAAGCCCCACAACCACACCAAGGTAGTGCCTCATTGGGCGGTTGTTGTTGTTGTTGTTCTTGTTGTTGTTCTTGTTGTTGTTCTTGTTATTATTATTATTAGTAGTATTATTAGTATTATTACAAAATTTCAGCCCAAGTTACCCATAGCCCAATGGGCTCATTGAAAATGAGATGTGAATAGTGACAGGCTGTTAAAGATTTGATTCTAGTGGTGATGTCTAGCTTGCACCATTAATTTAGAGGGCAGCTTCTATGAAACACAAACTGTCACCTGCCGAAATATTATTTGGGAGGCATATCAGAATAAGCTGCCCTATTCTCTTGGGCACTTTCCAGATTGCGAGCCTTACACCGCAACAACCGTTGTAAACGGCAACATTGTGTGGCGCCGAATTCAAACCGCATTAGAGATCCATTGTAAGGGGACAAGCCTCCTACAATAGGCAAATACAGCTTCTTCTTCTTCTTTTTTTGTAACACAGATGCAACGTTATAGGGCTGTGATGCAGCAATAAAATTATTTATTTATTTATTTATTTATTTATTTATTTATTTATTTATTTAACATATTTGTATACCACCCAAAATGCAAGTCTCTGGATGGTTTACAACAAAACAATAAAAACAACAAATAAAAAGGTTAAAACGTTACAACAATTTAAAATTTTTGTAAGATTTCAGATTAAAATCCAAAAGAAGGCATCAGAAATATGAATGGCACCTTCCTTACAACTCAGGGGCTGTGTTGTCAAAACACAGGCAATACGGAAGCACACAAGGGGCCCATTGCGACACTGTAATAGTGTGCAATCTGGAAAGTGCCCTGGCCGATTATTATACAGCAAAGCATATGCTGATCTCCCACAAAGATATGAAACAAAGCAAAACAAGTACCATGATGGCAGAGCAATGGCTTCTTTCAGATGGTCCAACATGGGCAACACAAGCTGCAATATCTTCCAGGTCTTATGAAGTAATTCCTCCACATGGTCAAGTGTTCCCAAGCAACAGAAACATTTAACTGGTCAAGAGATAACCAGCTGAACTTATGGAGCAAAGTGATTCCATGTACATCTGCAAGGGTGGAAGAAAAAAAAGAACAGCTCAGCAGATACCTAGGACGCACAATTGGGCTGGAAATACTGTTGAATATGAGGTACAAGCAAGAATAAGAAATCGATATAAAAATGAATGGCCTATGAAACTTGTGCACTTTTATCAGAGTTTAAGCTTGTTGATTTTTTAAGGGAATTAAACATGAGTACAATTTACATGGGACTGTTGGTGGAAGCTGGCATATAAGGGAATGGGAAGACTCCCATGGAAGTCAGTAGAGCCAGATACTAATTAGCAAGTTGCTTTTCTGACTCTCTCTCATTATGTTAATGATTCCCTTTACTGAATTTGGCATCACTTACAATGAAACGGCACACCCTCTGTGTGTCTCTTTAACCCAAGACAAAAGGCTTCATGTCCACTTGCCAGTCCCACCCACCTCCCAACTCTCCCCACATGAAATTTTGAAAACAGCCTTCCTGGGTGGCTATGGGGTGCAAACAATCCTCAGCTAATCAGCTCAGTGGCAAAACTCCCATAGATTATAATGGTTGAATGATTGCGATTAATTATAAGGTAAGAGCTGTAAAAGTCAGAATTTGACAGATGTTTGCTCACATTAAATCCATATAAAATACTAACCTCTTATACTGAATTCAGTGATGTGAACAGAGTGGCCTGACATCTACTTTTCATGCACTGTAATGGGAGAGTGAGATCCACATGGAATATGGGCAAGATTCAACATGAATCCACTGTGAATCATCTACTTTGGTGCATTTGTACCTATGGTTTCAAACAGCAGTAGCTTATTCCCACATTAATTTTGCAGTAAAAGAGTTCCTACCCTATAATGTCTCATGTGAAATAATGAAATCTAGAGGATGCTGCTTTAACAGGGACACTTGTCCCAATTGTTCTACGTTAGAAGTTGCATTGTGTTCCTCAACTGTCCACTGTGTCACTTTCCAGCATCTCTGGGTTAAGATAGCTCTTCAAGTGATAGTTTCACACCAATCTTCTCCTGGTACTGAGTGAACTCAAAGCAACAATGGCACATCCATTGTTAGCTCCATCAGTAAGACAACAATAATACAGTCCATTGTAAATGCACTCACAGATACACATAGATTTCATCATGAAGTGACTGGAAAGGATCACAATACAGTGACTTAAAAACAAACACCTGAACCTAAAGGGAGGCTCAAAATTAATGTCATAATGTATTGGTATAAATTCCCACACATATATTTGACTTCCCTATCTTATTCAGTCAAACATGAGGGACAACAGGAAATCTGGGATAGGTATTTTTTTCCCCTAGAATGAATAGAAAATTGAACAAAGCTGAGTTTATTCAGTCCAATTTTCATTGGTCTTCTACACAGTCCATTTGACTATCTTCTTTTTTTTTTTTTTTTTTTTTTGGTCTGATACAAGTAGATGCCCAAAAGAACAATTAAATGCAGAACTGGATCAACTTTTAGAGCACATTCTGGATAACTTTAAAATTCTTGCAGCTCACCACATCAAAAAGAGTGGAAGTGCTAGTTAGTTTTCCAGTTGTGGGCAAATTCAAAATACTGTGATACCATGAGTAGGATACAGCTAAGTTAGCCATGCCTAGGTCCAATTCACTTCAGCAGGAATTTAACTTAAGTCATTAATAACTTGTCTCCTTTATTACAATGAAGTTGGTCATAATGAACTTATCTGGATCCTAAATTACATGCATCCTAACTTACCTCTCTTTCTATTTGTGGAAAGAGAGTTGTATTCAAGGAAAGGGTCTTTATGTGAGTGCAATGCTCCTTTATAAAATGGAAGGACTTTACATTCAAGGAACAGGATACACCTTCACTGAATGTGTGCAGTAGGGGTGTGCATGGAATTGGCTGGTACAGTTCATTTCAAGTCTGAACTAGACCTGAGCCGGACTTGGCCAGTTCAGTCCGGCACCGCCTTGAGCACCCCACCCCCCATTTGGTCCTGTCCGGGGGGTTTCACAAGTTGTTTTTAAAAACTTTTTTTACACTTACCCCCCTCTGGGAGAGTTGTCTGAAGCAGCGGTGGGGGGGCTGTCCACGGAGGTTCCCTCTCCCTCCACTGACCTCCCTTATTTCAGAAATCGGCCATTCAACTGCCCTTCAATCAGTTTTGGCCTTTACTCCTTGGCTCAGCGGCCAGTTTGGAGGCCACTGCACCTGCGCAATGGGCCTTTGTGTGGCCTAGCATGATCCAGGCCATTCAGAGGCCTATTGCGCAGGTGCAGCAACCTCCAGAATGGCTGCCGCACTGAGCAGGAAGGCCGAAAACCAGCCAAAGAGCAGCCAAATGACTGATTTCTGAAATAAGGGAGGCCAGTGAGGAGAGGGGGAACCTCCACGGACCACCCATCCCACTACCTGAGACAACTCCCCTGGAGGGGGTAAGTGTGGGGGGAAAAATTTTTAAAACTCACGGACCCCCAGGAGGGGGTTCGGTTCAGGGTCGGACCAAACAGGGGTAGTTCAGTTCGATCTCAAACAGTTGAACTGGACCAGTTCAACATCTAACACATTCAACGTCAAACCTGTTTGCACATCTCTAGTGGGCAGTCATAATGTTTCCACCCACACCTCATCACTAGAGTATCTTTTTGCCCCCGCTTCTTCAACCTGGTGCCCCTCTATATCAAGAGTTGGAATATAACACAAGAGGAGTGAAAGCCAAGGGTGAACAACCTGAGGCATCAGTTTAATGTGGACAGACTTCAGTGAAGCAATTTCTCCAAGCTTTCTGGAGAAAAGTCCCCTTAGCACCCTGCTGCCTAGTGAACCCTAAAGTGTGTTGGTAGGCTCTCCTCAGTGCACCTGAAGGTGTTCCAGATATGAAAGATAAAATTTGGCATTGGTGCCATTCTGAGGCTTTGATTTAGAATGAGATAGCTACATAATGTTATGAATGGCAAAATATTTATAGACAGAGACTGGCTTAGATACTATGTAGTGCCCCGCCAACTCAAGGGCAGGGTGCCTGCACTGTTTCTGTCCTTTTCTAAGTGGCATCCATGTTGTTGCTAAACTTGCAGAGCCTCTGTGATGACTAAGAATTGCATCAGCACTGAAGCGATACAACTCCATTGGAATCACCAATGTGATGCTCCGTTGTCATGGACACCCTGCAAGTTTGGTAACAGCATAGATGCTGGTTAGGAATGGAAGGAACCAGAGCAGGTGCCCTGATCTTAGATTGATAGGGCACTGCATGGTATGCTGCTGCTGCTACTACAACTACTACTACCACAACAAATACTTATATACTGCTTTTCAACAAAGTGCTTAAGGTAGTTTACATACAAAAATAAATAAGTGCATCCTACTGGGAACCAGATATATGGAATGCTAGGCTTGTGCATGCCTGAATATATCAGATTGGATTGGATTGGATCTGATCCAATGTTATAAATATCATAATTGGACCTGGGGGCCCTTAAAAATATTGTTATAGGTATAATTTTGAGATTTTCGATCAGTAAAAATCAGAAAAATTACCTCTTCTGTATGAATAGGGAAGCTGCAATTATTGTTTTCTGAGTTTTTTGTTTGTTAAGGTGTCCTTGTGGACCCAATGCTATTGCAATATGAAGGAAACAACAGGGAAATCCTTTTGAAACAGCAGGGGTGTGCAAGAATACTTTGTTAAACAAAAAACAACAAAAAAGAGAGCCATCTATGAAAAAAAGGAGGGCAGGGCAGAGAGTTCTGAAATTTGGCACACAGGTAATGGAAGATGGCAGAACTCTGTGTGTTGAATTTCAATTAAATCAGTACAGCTGTTGTTTTTTAATGGTTGTTGTTTTTTAAGAAAAACATTAAACCATAATCGCACTAACATCTGAGAATCATGGCAAAAAGTAATGTCACACCTGAGAATCACTGAATTATTTAAAAAATAAAAATGAATATCTGGACCATTTTACTTGAAATTAAAAACACAGAATACTGCCATCTTCCACTACCTGTGCACCAAATTTAAGAGTTCTCTGTCCAGCCATTACTGCGTTCAGATTTTTTCTCTTTTCCCCATAGATGGCTCTTTTTATATTGAAAAAATTGTCTGTGTGCACCCCTGCTGCTTCAAAAGGATTCCTCTCTTGTTTTCTTCATTTTGTAATAGTGTGGGTGCACAAGGACACCTTGTCAGATGGGGCGGCAGGGGGTGTAGATCAGAGAACCATAATCCCAGCTGCTGTTACCTACCCATTGGAGAGGGAATTGCTCAAATTGCAGAAAGTGCCTGAAAACACCATTTTGTATTTCTGCCACCATTTTCTCTTCTGACATTCTTACAAGTTTAATTATAATTTTAACTATATTTCCAGAGGGTTTTGCAATAAGTCCCATATCATATACACTTGTTGAACTGGAACGATTCTTGATATATCTGATATCTCTGATATTGGACCCAATATCTATATCAGCCTGTGGATTGCTATAAAAAGCTTTTAAAATTATCTCTTTTTACTTGCACTCATCCATCTATCTACCTAACTACCTACCTACCTACCACCCCCAGCACAGTACTTCGAGTGACTGTTGCTGGTGTCTGTCTTATGTTTCTTTTTAGATTGTGAGCCCTTTGGGGACAGGGAGCCATCTTGTTTGTTTGTTATTTCTCTGTGTCAACCACCCTGATCCATTTTTGGAAGGGTAGTATAGAAATCGAATTAATAATAATAATAATAATAATAATAATAATTGTAAGACCAGGAAAAACAATACCATCAATCATGCTCTGCACCCCCGCAGTGATGTAGATAGGCTATACCTCCCTCGCAGCTCAGGTGGAAGAGGAATGCTGCAAGTCCATCAAACAGTAGAGGAGGAGAAAAGAGGCCTTGAAGAATATATCAAGGACAGTGAAGAAGATGCACTTAAAAGGGTCAATAATGAGAAACTATTCAACACCAATGAAACAAAGCAGGCCTAGAAGAAAGAACAAGCCAAGAACCGAGCAGAAAAATTGAGAAATAAGCCCCTGCATGGTCAATATTTGCACAATATAAGTGGAAAATCAGACTTCACCAAGACCTGGCAATGGCTTAAGAATGGTTACTTGAAAAGAGAAACAGAGGGTTTAATACTGGCTGCGCAAGAACAGGCACTAAGAACAAATGCAATAAGAGCAAAAGTCAAAAAATCAACCACAAACAGCAAGTGCCACCTTTGTAAAGAAGCAGATGAAACAGTGGACCACCTGATCAGCTGTTGTAAAAAGATCGCACAGACTGACTACAAACAAAGGCATGACAAGGTAGCAGGGATGATACACTGGAACATCTGCAAAAAATACAAGCTACCTGTAGCCAAAAATTGGTGGGACCATAGAATTGAAAAAGTGGTAGAAAATGAAGATGTAAAAATATTATGGGACTTCCGACTACAAACAGACAAACATCTGCCACACAATACACCAGATATAACTGTAGTTGAGAAGAAAGAAAAACAAGTTAAAATAATCGACATAGCAATACCAGGGGATAGCAGAACAGAAGAAAAAGAAATAGAAAAAATCACCAAATACAAAGATCTACAAATTGAAATTGAAGGCTGTGGCAGAAAAAGACCAAAATAATCCCAGTGGTCATTGGCGCCCTGGATGCAGTTCCAAAAGACCTTGAAGAGCACCTCAACACCATAGGGGCCACAGAAATCACCACCAGCCAATTACAAAAAGCAACTTTACTGGGAACAGCCTATATTCTGCGACGATATCTATAACAACTGACAATAAAATTCAGCCATCCCAGGTCCTTGGGAAGGACTCGATGTCTGGATAAAACAAACCAGTCAATAACACCTGGCTGACTGTGTAAACAAGAAACAATACCTATGTGTGCGCATGCGCACACACACAATGAGCCCATTCTCACAATTAAGGAGGCTTTAGGGTGGGCAGAGAGAGAAACAGCAGAAGCTCACCTTCCCCACACACACGGGCGAGCAGGGGAAAGGGTCACATGGCCGTGGTGGGGCTGGCTCTGCTCCCCACAGCAGACCAGAGATGTGGGCAGGCAACCTGCGGAGCCTCCAAGGCACGGGGAGGCTGTGAGGAGTATCAGCAGATACTACAATCACATCAGAGATAGAGGAGGAGGTGAGAGAACTTGACAGCTGGTTACGGAAGAACAGTTTCACCAATCTGCCACAGCCCCTCTCCCCCCAGAGTTTCAATTACGAATCACTCAGAAAAGACCCTAACACGAATTACTGCCAATGGCCAATCTACACATCAAAGGAGAAGTACTGCAGCATTCAAGAAAGCTCAGGTTTTCAAAGAAAAGCTGCCACAAATAGAGTATTTTTTTACCCTGGACATCATTCAGGCCAAGCTAGAAGGCACATTAATTTTTAACAATAATTCGGAGAAAAGCAGAGTCAGGGGTGTACTGGTCCCGACTCCCTGACAGCTTGCAGGGACTTTGGGGTTAATCCAGTTGATATGTGGACTCACAGCCTCCATTCAGGAGGGGATGAGGGCTAAGCGCATGTGTAAAAAACCTCCTGGATTTTCAGGTGAACTACTTAAGTAGGCTTCAGATCAGCTGTGTAATAAGGTTGTGCCTTAGTTCAGTCAGTTGAACTCAGTACTGTTGTTTCATCCTTGATTCTGGGCTGTGGGGGCCATGCCAATCGCACTGTTGGCACCTGATGATGAATCTAACAGCAGCGTAATCATTAACGTGTAATTTTAATGCTATAGTAATTACAGCCTGGCACTCTGTTATTATGATTAGGTGTACGTCTAACAGGCACCGTTACAGCACTACAAATTGCAGTAGGCATAGTGAATGTACTTATTGCAATAATCATGTTGCTTTCAGAGCAGAAACCTTTACAAACTCTCCTGTACTACACATCCCATTCAGGATATTCTAACCGCTCTATCTCTTGCAGCACCAGCACCCACATTATCTGAGACTCCATGCCATTGTGGCAGTCGGTGTTCCTCATTATACTCATTTAATTGCCAGCACAGGGAATCTTGGGATAGGGCCATTATTCTCACTGCATGATCTGTATGCTCCTCCCTCTGTGATCCTATGCAAACTTATAGATAAGATCAGCTGTTGCAAGGGGAGGAGTCAGGCTGTCTGAATGAGTTACAAATGGGAAAATCCATGGATCTGAAAGAAATATTTGCTTCCAGGCTGTAACCTTGTATACCAAGCATCAATAGAGAGTAAATATTTACTGCCAAGTTACAACTTGTCCTTAAAAATCTGGTTCTTGGTTGTGGTCTTTAATTTAAAAAAAAAATACAGAATACTTGAAACATCAGGGTGCAACTTTCTTCATATAAACTGTGCTAATTATAGGTTCCTGGGAGCATTATCAAGTATATTCTTGGAAATCGTTTTTAAATGCAAAGTAATGATTTTTCTTTTGGCCTAACACTAATTAATCCTGTGGCTTTGTGGATGACCTAAAGCGTGTATGTATGTGTATACACACACACACACACACACACACACACACACACACATATATACACATATACACACACATATATATACATACGTGTGTGTGTGTGTGTGTGTGTGTGTATTCTTTTTAGTGATTTTGTCAAACTAAATTTGAAATGTATTAGACCACAGGTGTCTGAAAAAAAGCATGGTTCTAGAAACAATACTAAAAATCATGTGGATGAAAATCTATACACATGCATGTTGGCCCAAACTTTGGAAGTTTGATGCTGCTAAAATATTTTTGTTCCTCCTGGAAAAGCTTAAGTCACAAATGATGGACACAGGATGCATATTGGTGAATATTTTCAAGGGATAGCATGCTGAACAGTGAAGTGCTTGTACAGCGAACCAAGTGGTGCTAGCATAAGAAAACTGTGTAGCTGTGCTAAACCAGGAGAATTTTCAAAACTGCACTATTGTGCAATTGTACTCGTGTGCAAACTTTTCTTGAGAAACCTATGATGCTTGCCACTTGTTTCACATTTGTGTTAGTGCAACACTAGTCTGGAACACAAGCTCCAAACTTAGTGCAAGTGGGTAGCGTGACAACCTTGCAGGGGCACAATGTCCTAGTGCAAGTACTTCATGAGTCTGCATGCCAGCCACAACTTCACAATTAGCACAAGCGTGTGATCAGAATTTGCGTGAGTTTCATTGCAGCTCCTTCATTACCATAGCATCTAGATAATAACCTTAATAAATCACAACAGTGGTAGTTTACTGTGGGGTTGTACAGTCCTGAAAACAAGTGGCTTCTTCTTTAAGCTGCTACTTCTTATATTTTGTCTGCTTCTTTGCTGCCTTCACCATCTGCAGTTCATCTTATCATCTGAAGAAATATGCATGTTTCTCCTCTGGTCTCATCCTGCACCTCCTTCTTCTTGATTTGTTTGAACACCATCTGCTACATATAACAAGTGGCATAATTGTAAAATGTGCTAGCAGTGAGGAAATGACAATGATGCTATGCTTGGCATAAGGGGGGGCGGGATCAAAACTTGTTGGGAGGGTTAATTGTGTTTTTGAAAGTACAATTCAAGCAGTGTACACTATAAACTAGTTCCTGCTTACATTTCTAAGGCATTGATCAGGTTGTTTTGAAAGTCACCCCTGTAAGCAACTTAATTGAGCTCAACATCTGGTCTACAAAGTATATTAAAAGAAAGCCTAACCAAAAAGAAGAAGTTCTCAAATGTATTTAGTGAGATCAAACTTTTCAAAATATGTAACAGAATCCCCCTGTATGACAGATTTGCCTGTATCCAATCACTCTGTGTTTGCATGCTACCTTCAACGAATTAATAAGAATGTATGTTTTTAGACTTGGAAGTAACTACAAAGCACTTGGAAAAGTCTGTGTCTTTCAAGTAGTAGGCCATGGAAAATGGAATGTATGTCATGGCATAACATTACCACAGGGTGGTGGAAGCAGTGCAGTTCCTCGTACACAAGGGCAAACGGAGAAAAAGAAAACCCTCTGGAAGAATAATTTGTGAGTAGCTTTGCCTCAGATTCAGTCTAAAGAAAGGTGTCAAAAATTCAGTTTAGCTTATGGAAAATCCAGATGGCCAAACATTTGACCCATAGCTAATCCCTCTACCAAGCTTACAGCACCATCATTTCGGTCAGCCTAACATGGCAGACACACTTAGAATTGCCTCAGTTCCATGGAGTGCCACATAGTTTGTAAATAATTAATTTGAAGTCCAGTTTAAGGGTAGAAAACACACACTTGTCAGGAGGGGCTGTGTGTGCGCGCTGGACTGCAAACTGGCTGCAGAGGAATGAGTGTTTGAGGGAAATGCTTACAAAAGCTGGCTTGCAGATCTCCTTTGTTTGGGGTTGTGCTAACGTGATCTTTTGTGGCTATCAAGCAATTGTTTCAGATTTAATGTACTGCAGGAAATGTGTACCATATCCAAACCTGTTTAATAGAAGCAATTCTGAACTCTCACATGTGTAGGATAAAATTCTGATTGGTGTCTCGTTTATTTTCAGTCCTCTGTTAGGGGGAAAACCAGTAATTTCTATTAGGAAAAAATATACTGGAGATAAGATAAGATAAGATAAGAGAGGACTAGGGTAATAATGGACAAGGGGCGCTAATCAGTGTAAATCCATGCACTACACTGCAGCACTCAGGCAGGCTAAGTCTTCTTATTTGTAGTAAGGAAAAGGAGCTGAAAAGAAGTAATAATGACAAGTATTAACAACTGGATGCTACAAGTAACTGTCTTGTCATAGACGTTTTTTCACACTGTTTTGATGGACCTATTTATAGTTTACAAGACTGTCAGTGAAAGCAAAATGTCTACTATGTTTCTGACTTGTAACAGGCTGAACTACAAAATCAACAACATCATATACATAATATCATTTTTAAAGAGTTGATGGAGGAGCTGAGCAGGGAAATGCTGGAAAATAGCCTGGAACTTCCAGCAGATATTTTAAAGTTATTTTTCTGCCCCTGCTGATAACTCTGTGAAGAATGAGCAAGAAAAGCGGGGGAATGTATGGGAAATAAAATCAGTGATTCTTCTGAGGCGATACACAAATGTGCCCTGATTGTCAACTACAAATATTTATGGAACAAGGAGTGTTTCCCCTTCAAGAAACAAGACTGTCTTGTCAATCAACGTCTATAGAAAATTCAGAAGCAAAAATAAATAAATAAAATCCTTCAATAAAATTCTCAGATATTTTTTTAAGATTGCCTGGAAGTTTGTTGGGCACTTTCCCCATCCTCCACTGAATCCTGGAATACTGTATAACATTTGTCCTCTGCCTTCTCTTTATGGTATGATTTGTTAGTGAACTTTTATGTATGGGGTGTCTGCATCTGGTAAGGTCTACAAATGCACCTCTTTGACAGGTCCAGATGTTGTGAAGATAAAATACCTCCTGTGTGAAGAACTGGCTAGAATTGGGATCTGTGATGGGTGTTCTTAATACAGTTTATAAAGGCATCTGTCTTAAAATAATCCCAACATCTTACTTTTCTGTTTACTGTTCTGTCAGACCTTTTAGATTACTGGAGGGATCCTCCAGAGTTTCTATTAAGGTAATTTACATTTCTAGTTTATATTTTGCCATTTTTAATTTGGATGCCTTAATGCATGTTATAAACAGAATGTTACTTTCTACCTTTCCTTATTTTCCAATAGATGAGAAAATGGCAGCCAATATTTGAATGAAAGTAAGCAAGAAAACAGGGTGGAAAAATTAACAGCAAGTTGATAGGAAAGGATGACTCCTTGGCTCTCATACCTCATAACTCATCCCATTGTTGACCTACTATATACTAGAGATAGTGGGCCCTTATTAGTATTTTTGGCCAATATGTGAACTTGAGTTTTCTTGGCTAAAAGCTAATGCTTTGGACAGCCATTTAGATCACCATTCTATCTTATGCATATTCATGTTATGCTAGAATCATTTACCTTACTCACAGTGAAAAGTAGGGAATGGTGCTAAAGCTGTAAATCAACCATGCTCTGGAATGGATTTGTACCATAACTGATCATCCTGGGAATTTCCGTCTTGTTTCTGACCATGGTAAAGGGAGTGTGGTATGTAGAATCCTACACACTGCTCATTTAATTTTTATACCATTCTGCTTCTCTGTTGTGCTATAAGAAGTCAATATCTAATTGTGATGGGCAATACACTGGACAGAATATTGTTTTACTAAAATATGTAAGTCCTAATGACCCCCATATGCCAATATGTTGTTTCTAAAACTTAACTACAACAATGGAGAAAAATAAAAGAAGTTATTAAAAAGTCTATAAAGAACATGCATCATTTTTAATGGATGGTAGCTACTGTAAAATATTTCAGTAGCATTGCATACACTTGCTTCAACATAATTTTGTTTCCAGGGCTTATATCTTCCAAGTGAAATGACAAAAACCTAGTGATTGGTTTCTAAGATTCCAGATATCATTCAACAAAAATAAGAAACTGAAATGTTGTACTGTATATACTTCAGCTACATAAATAAATTCAGCTTGTCTGTAAAAATCCATTGCAGGTAACTTTTCCTAAAACTGCCAATATTTTTCCATGCATTATTTCAGGCAAACAAGAAATGTTTACCTTTGGCTTGCTAGAGAAGATTTACAGATATGCCTCTCGTCTGTTTTGCAGATGTGCTTTGGCGAACGTAACAGTAATACAGACTGTCATTAGGGTTGTCTTCAGATCTTTGAAATCATTTTTGCATTGCACAGTACAGATTTTATTGGATGTTTGCTTGATCTGAATATCTATCTAGCATTTGTGTGTGGTGCCTATGCGCCTTCTGTTACATACACCTATGGTGAATATGATTTCTAGAAATACCAGAGGTAAATATATTGACATGCACTCAGAGATTTCCTAAATGATTGGAAAGAAGAAAAGTGAGGGAGGGAGAGATGAACCATTGCCTGCCTTTGAGGTAACCAATTCTCCCCCCACCTCCCAGCTGCCACAGACAAAATAACATAGAGAAGAGTCCCATTATGATTTCCATGTAATATGCAGCAGTGTTTTAGCCAGCTTCTTCCCATTTGCCTTCCTTTTTGGAGTTGCTGTGATTATACAAATGGGAGCAAATGTTTCTTTTCTTTATATTGGCTTTCTTCTGTGATGAGTTTTGAGCATTTTTTAAAAAAAGAATTAAGTAGGGTGGAAGAAATGATTTTTCATTAAAGATCCTGGGTGGAAAAAAGTTCTTTTCATTCTGTTGCAGCTTGCCAAGGAGAGACAATGTGTACATCTTCTCTGTGGTTTAATTATCCAATTGTGGTTTTAATTATTCAGTTAGATTGAGTTTCTGATGAACTGGCTTCAATATTCCTGACACTTCTGTAGATATGCACTGATTTATGTGTTTCTATTTGCTAAAAGTAGGCTTTGGGCATCAGAAGCATTTAGAACACTTCTTGCCTAAGACATTAACACTTTAGTTCTGAACATATTATTTGGTGATACCTTTGAAGTCAACAGGGCTCCCCCCCCCACACAAGTAAATATGTAAATAACCAGGCTATAGTGGGGGTTGGGGTGAGATGTATATTTGCTGCTCAGAAGCAGACAGTACTGCTTAATCATTTAAGTAAGCATCTTACTTAAGTATGCACTAGTCTAAATAAGTGTTGTAATCCTAAATGCTGACTCAAGAGTATCACCTCTAAACTTTCATGCACTCTGATATTGATAAAATCTGGCTATCAAGAAACAAGACCACCTAGAAATATAACAAATATATAAACAACAAGATCTCTAGCTACATGAATCTACATTCCTTTTTTTATTTCTAATAACTTTTTTAAAATAGACAATTTTAATAATATTCCATTTTTAATGAAACCCACAGTTTTCAGAGAAATTTAGTTGAATTCTGAAATATCTATTAATCTTAAGGCTCACATGCTTTAAAAAAACCCAAACCCAAACCATCAAATAATATGTGCATATTATTATTTCCTCCCTAAGTTGATTTACTACTATATCCGCATCAATAACTGAAAACAGAGATTGCATAAAGTATAATTTTTCTGATTCTTGAGGTTTCTCTTTTTATTATATTAGATGTATAATGCTGTGACAAACCCAAAAGCAACAACAGTATACAAATGAGCAGTGAAATTTAAAATTAGCCTGATTAATTGCAGACCATTTAACACTTTTTTCCTTTTCAAAGGAAGTGTTCTAGTTTATGCACATTTGAACTTGAAATAAAGACTATCTTTCTTTCTTTGTCCAGTAATCCTTTCAGGAAATTCATTAATTATTAATTCCAGTAAATGTATACTAGGAAATTAATTTTCATTATGTTCTAGTTAATGCAAAGTTACTAACATCTCACCCCATTGTGAAGTAAATCCTGTTGAAATCAATGAGACATATTTCCATGTGATCAGTTTAGGATTGAGGTGTAAGCAATATGTGCACTGCAGAATGAAACTATATTAGCATTCTATTAATTAATTCAAAGTAGTTGTCTGTATTGGAATTATAGCAAGTTCAAATACCTACTATGGATTGCTCAACTTCTAGTAAGTTTCCAGTGGATGTTGGTTATGAAGCTTCTCCCTTCTTTCTGTGATTGGCTGTGCAGGCTGTCCTTCATGGAAGTAGGAGGCCCGTACACCCAGTTCTCCTTCCTCTCTGTAGCCTCGCTGACTGCAGAAAGGGAGCTCTCCATTGTTCGATTTCGGATGGGAGAGTAGGGGGAGGGGGGAGAGGAATCACAGGTCCATCTGCATTACATGTGAATGCAGCCACAATCTGCTTTAGAAAGAAGTGTGTATTCAATGCACTGAATGCTTAGAATCTTAGTCCAACCTGAAGGCAGTAAGCAACATCACAAACATAAAGTGAGAATGCCAGAGAGAGAGAGAGAGTAGGTTTTCTCTGAAGTCAACAATGATTGCCTCTGCCACAAAAGGGAATGAATGAGCATGTGTGAATGACTAGTTGGAGCCTGAACAAAAATTGTTGACCAGAGAGTCAATCTACACTTCACGCAACAGCCACATTTGCTGTATGTACAGCAGTGCTTGTGGTGACAAGCATCACAAAGTGTGAAGGAGTGAAATTTGCTCATAAACACATAGAGACATGAGGTGGCCATGTGCTGGAGACCCACAATTGGCTGCAACTCCTTGACAAATGTCCCCATGTGTCTGCAAACACACATCTGTGCTTCACACTTTAAAATGTTCATGCTTGCAAATCCCAGTGTATTCTACTTTTGCCAAGTAAAGTGTGAAGCATCTCTGAAACCTGCAATTTTATCAGATGTTGAATTACTCATACTCCTTCCATGTAACTTAGGCCATGATCCAGAAAAGCAGGCATGTAGCACCCTTACACACACACTCTGCATTTTGTAAGGGGTTTGAGGGGGTAGTCTTCATCAGAAGGAGTCCATCTTTGGGTGCCACCAGTCCATCTGGTGGCAACCTGGGATAGGACCTTCTCTGTTGTCACCCCTAGGCTGTGAAATGCGCTCCCCATGGATATAAGAGGATTGTCTTTGTTGGGGGGCCTTCAGGAGAGCTGTAAAGACCCATATCTTTAGCCTGGCTTTTATTGATATTTAGTTTTAATGCTATCTAGCTTTAATTGTAATCTTAATCTGCTTTTACTTTGTTTTTTATTTTAATTGTTGTTGTTTGTTATTATTTTAATGTAAACCACCCTGAGCCACCTTTGGAAGGCTGGTTTATAAATCAGTCAATCAAATAAATGAGTGTCCATCTCAGCTGCTCACAGGACTACAAAACCACTTCTTAGACTCCCCCCAAATTGATAAGCAGTTTAGGGATTGGATGTGTATGTGTTTTAAATGAACCCCAGTTGCATGGGATTACTTTACCCCAAATTGCCTTCAAAGAACCTTCATACTAAGTTTCTAATTTCTATTTTAAACTCAGAAGTTTCAAGGTTTTTTTGGAAAGCTGCTAAACAAAACCTCTCAGAAAAATAACAATGGGTTATTATGCATGCAGCTGGCTGCTACGTGTGCACCCCACTGCATCATGGCCTGGGTTTAAAAGTTAACATGACAAAAATGACTTTCTAGTCAAGTGACTATTAATATAATGCACAACTTGGCTATTTTGGCTTTATTTTTATTTCCAGTCTGCAATGCTCAGCCTGTGCAGTGACTCCTGCAGTGGCTTCTTGGACTTTGTTCAGTTAGGCCAAGGGGGTAATAATGGTGGGAGGGTTGCTCTTTGTCTCTAAGGCTATTCTCACGAGCAGCCCCAGGAGAGAGGCACTGCCTTAGCCACAAGCCCAAGTTTTTTACCTGGCCTTTTAGGGTTAAAGGGCACAAGTGCACCTTCCCCCCCCAGGGCTGGGATCATGTGTGTTCTCAGACTGCACAGAGCCCAGCACACACAAAGTAGGGCACCTAGAGCACCCAACTTGCAGGGAAATCCCCCAATGTGCAACACTCATGGCAAGATGCATTGTGGGATTCCTGGAGGCATGGGCCTTGTTTTCCCAGCCTCCAGTGATCTGTGCTACCGGGAGCAGCACAGATCATGTGAGCACACAGCAGCACGCCAAAGACTACAGCGATGGTCATCTGGAGGAAAGTAGGTCCAGCCCTGCCTTCTCCCTCACCCGCCATAGCCACCAGGGATTTTGATCCTTGTGAAGAGCCTTTAGGTCTTTCCATTCTGTTCAGAATGCAAAATAGCATTATGTATGGTGTTCGCTGGTTTGCTGTATAAAACAGATTGATATTAATCCTTCAGTTTGGAAGAGGAACAGGGAGAGAAATCGTCTTTTTCTATTTCCTTGTCTCCAAACTTTCCTGGCCAGAGCCCAGTTCACATACAGCTGAACTCTCTTGGGGGACAAATACACAATTACTTTTAGCACAGCATGTCCAATACACCCTTTTAGTCTCAGATTAGTGAATTAAAGCAATGAAAATGAATTTCACATCCCAAATCTCCAAAATCCTGCAGACATGCCACACTGTGGGATCAGTGCTAAGTATGGCAAGAGCAACTTGCCAGCCCCATTACAATGTGAGCGCCCTGGCAACATGTAGGTGTTCGCAGATGCTAGTTGGGGTGGGGGGAGGCAACGTCATGGAGCCTGAGCAGAACAAACGCAGGGATTTTCTCAAGTACAGGAATGCAACTGCTATCTGCAGTCCACCTGTGAGCAAAAAGGGGATTTCTACCCTTGGGAACTGGAATCTACTCGTAATTTATAAATAGACAAAAACTAGACAAGGGGGCTTTTTACATCTTTTAAGAGGTGTTCACTCTTGTCCAAACACACTCTCTGCAAAGGCTTAGACTTGCCCAAATGGTCATATTCCATTATCTTTAAAATAAGATGAAGGAAGGAAACTATATATTATGCCATGGGACTGGTTTGTTTGTTTGTTTGTTTGTTTGTTTGTTTGTTTGTTTGTGAGAGCTGTTCAAGGCCCCCTGTCCTTATAGTTGTGGGGGAAGCCCATTCAATTTAAGCTTTGGAAGACTTCAAACTTCATCTTCTTAACAAGATTAGGATAGAGCCCCATTTTCAGCTTTCAGAGAGATCACTGGAGGACAAGGAGCACATCCCCCTATTGGACTGTGGACATAATAAATACACCAAAGTGCATTAAAGTGAAGTTGCCACACCCTGTGATGCTCCCCTAACACAGGGCAAAAACTCTGAGACTTTGGTATGGTTCTTAACACACATATGTTGGAGAAACATCATCATCTCGGATGGTGATCATTTCCAATCCCACAAAAAAAAAAACCCTCAGCTCTAGACCTTGGAGTATTATAGCTAGTATCTTCTACCAAAGGCCAGCCCTGTGTAGACCATTTTGATTTATCTTCCTGTACTCAAAATGTCCAACATGTGTTCACTTTTCCCCCACAACAATGAGCTCTAAAATCATTTGGGGTTTTAAAAGTGCAATGTGAAGTTCTTAGGATTGTGCATGTGCTATTAAAAGTTACTTAGATTATATTCTATACAAAATGGTACAATTGTTGCTATGGGACGTATTTCTTGACCTGGATCACTGGATCCATGGCACACTGGATCCATGGCTCACTGGATCCATGTAAACATTTGCACCCTCATCAAGTGGCCTGATATTCCTATAAAGACTCTGATTTACATATACCGTACATGTAAATTTAGAGCTATGTAAATTGCAGCCACGTGACTAAATGTGGAGCCTAAAAAAGAATTTACTGTTGCATGTGAACTCTTTTTTTTTTTTTTTTTTTTTGGCCATCCCTAGTTATTTGATGCATGTCATGCTGACACCTCTATTTCAGAACTTGAAGCGAAATGCATATCTAATTTTTGGACCACCCCTATTGATCTGAGAAACTAAAGCAAATTTGAGTTTGCCGTGGAACCAAGAAAGCTGAAACCAGACATGTTAAGATCATCTCATAATCTGGAAGAGAGAAAGAGAAAATGTTCAAATACACTAGCATAAAGATATGCAACTTAAAGAAGCATTACATCATTCACGTAGCATGTTAGTCTTATTGGCTTTTCTGTGGCCCTTGGAGCTAATATGAATATATTTAGTACTTACATCTTTATACAGTTTCTAAATAACAAGTTGTATCTTGTACTCTAACATAGGCAACTATCTCTGAATTTAATTGACAGATATGTTTAGAGAACATTAGCCAAACTATTGCAGACATAGTCTCTTTCAAATAATTGTGGTCTTCCTTTTACTAGCCTTGTTTATAACATTACTTATCTTGTCACGACAATAAGAAGCTCTTCTCACGATCAGTTAGAAGAGCTTCTTCTAGGTCTGTGGGGAGTGTGGGCTTAGAGAGCAGAGATCAGAGAGAGCGGGGATCGCGGGCCGCATGGCCCCCGAAGTTCCAGGATGCCCCACGAGAGCACACGGGGCATCTTGGAGAGATCCCTGAGCTCAGGAGGCTGCTTGCAGCCTCCCAGTCGGGGGCCTACATGATCAAAAGGATCAGGTTAACGGAGCACTCTCTCACCTCATCTAAGGGGAGGGGTACTTTGGAAGGTTTGCTTCTGGGAGCCGTGCAGCCCCCATTGCAGCACACGATCGGACAAAAGCAGACTAAGCTCTCTTAGCCCGCTTTTGGCCGATCGTGAGAATAGCCTCCACGTCAGGCATTGTGGGGGTCAGAGGTAAGGTACTGCATATAAACCCTGGTATAATGATTGTATAGATACATAATTCTGACATCAGTGTTATTATATATACCCATAGGAAACAAGAAGCTAACATGCATGGAGAGGAGAGCTGGTCTTGTGGAAGCAAGCATGACTTGTCCCCATAGCTAAGCTAAGCAGGGTCTCCCCAGGAAGAGAGGATTGGGCCCCTCTCACTTTTACTGGTTAAATTTAGACTCACAAGTGTTCCCTCTACTTTTTTTTCACATGTGCACAGAATGAGTTATGCTCTGGGTGTCAGAATCAAGGCAATGTGCATGCACGTGCATTCAGAATGGGACTTTCCTGAGCAGGATCTAAAAGTAACTGGACATAAAGAAAATCTGTTGCATGCACACATGAGCATGCCTTAAGGGGAACACCGCACTGCACCTGGCAAGACCACCCCTGCCTGTTGTGGACTGTTTTCCCCACACAAGCACCCATTCTTTTTTAGAATGACAATGGGGCAAGGGGTTAGTTAGGAAGGGAAGGGAATGAAGGGAATATTACATGCACCACTCCAAATTAGGGCTATCCAATTAATGGTTAATTTTCCTTTGAGGGTATGCATTCCACTAAAGTCCTGGATACCTCCTAAAAAGGGGGCCAGGCTATACATCTCGAATGCTTTAAAACAGATTCCCGCTTGCAATTTGTGGCAGCTAAAGCAGTCATTTGTTACCAGTCCACCAGTGTTCCCTCTCAGGTGTGGCCATGTGTGCACACCCATTAGCTTTTTGATGTGTGCACAGTGAGTTTTAGCCCGTGCAGAGGTTGAATTGGGACAGTCGCACTCTGAATTTATGAGCGCACAATGCCTTGATACTGGAGCCCAGAACAACACTCATTCTGCACACTGATGCTAATAGGTAGAGGGAACACGGCTGTCCATAGCCCTGGAGGAAGCCAAGCAGCGGCCCGGGTGCTGCCTCCACCACGCCCCCCCCCCCAGCCCCAGCCCCTGCATCTGACATCAGATGCGGGGGCTGTGTCTGGGGCACAAGGCACAGCCCCTGGTTGGTGGTGGCCCAGGTTCCTTGAACCCATTTGCCCAATGGTGGCTCCACCCCTGGCTGTCCACATCCACTTTAAAAATACAGATAATGTTCAGCCATGCAAGGCATCCCATGTAGTGCTGCCCAATCAGACAACACATGCAAAACCTTTACCCAAATGGCTTCCTGAGCAGCTGCGGTATATCAGGTGTTAGGTCACTTAAAAGGTTCCTTGCATGTATGCCTCTTCTCCTTCTTTAATTGGAAAATGTCACAATATTTTCAATAGGAATTCTACATAGAGTTCCTGCATTCCAGGCAATGTGCCAAGGGGTACATTGCAGGGTGCTCATGCAATCCAAGCCTCAATCTTTTTTGGTGCTAAACACACCACAAACTAACCACCCTCTTCTTCAAAGCAAGTCAGGCTTTGCCCATCAACCCATTTCCCCATGAAACTCACCAACATTTCAACACACTTTCAATGCAGCCTAGAAGGCCTGGAAAACCCTTCACCTGGAGCCCTGCCATCACCTCCTAGAGTTTGCCCACATATTAAATCACGTCCTCCACCCGCCCGCCTTCCCTCCCTCCCAGCCGCCCGCCCGAGTCCTCACCATAAGAGAGAGGTTGTTCAAATAAGTTGTTCAAATAAGAGAGGAGCTCGCAAACAGAGCTCCTCTCTCTGCAAAGTCTCGGCCCCAACTGGGGCTTTGGGCGCAAAGGACACCCGGGCGTCCTTTGCGCCCAAAGCCCCAGTTGGGGCCGAGACTTTGCAGAGAGAGGAGCTCTGTTTGCAAGCTCCTCTCTTATTTGAACAACTTATTTGAACAACCTCTCTCTTATGGTGAGGACTCGGGCGGGCGGCTGGGAGGGAGGGAAGGCGGGCGGTCGGTTGGCTGGGAGGGAAGGCGGGCAGGCGGTCGGCCGCGGCGGCTGTAGTTTGGGCCGATTCGGCCCGTCATCGGAGTGTGGGGGGTGGCTTTCTTGTGTTGGGCGGTTGGGTGGGTGGTCGTCGTCGGCGGCTGTAGTTTGGGCCGATTTGGCCCATCGTCAGTGTGTGTGGGGGGTGGCTTTCTTGTGTTGGGCGGTTGGGTGGGTGGTCGGCGGCCGCGGCAGTAGTTTGGGCCGATTCGGCCCGTCATCGGAGTGTGGGGGGTGGCTTTCTTGTGTTGGGTGGTTGGGTGGGTGGTAAAAACTGGGTGCGTCTTATGGTCAGGTGCGTCTTATGGTCCAAAAAATACGGTAGTTCACGTTAGAGGCCAACTTGTACAGGATGGTGGCCAGCCACCGCTTCCTCACTGGCACAGCACATGGTGGTATCCTTGCAGCAGAGAATTGGTTCTATTTCACTTGCAAGGCACTCAAAAGTCTGTTTGGACATTCTGAAGCTATGCATGAACCACTGGTCATCCCATTGTGACACATCTTCCATGAGTGGAGAGCTGGTCTTGTGGTAGCAAGTATGACTGTCCCCTTAGCTAAGCAGGATCTGCCTGGTTGCATATGAATGGGAGACTAAAAGTGTGAACACTGTAAGATATTCCCCTCAGGGGATGGAGCTGCTCTGGGAAGAGCAGAAGGTTCCAGGGTCCTTCCCTGGCATCTCCAAGACAGGTCTGAGAGAGATTCCTGCCTGCAACCTTGGAGAAGCTGCTGCCAGTCTGTGTAGACAATAATGAACAAGATAGACCTATGGTCTGACTCAGTATATGGCAGCTTCCTATGTTCCTATGACTGCCAGGTGTCTTTATTATTTATTTATTTATTTATTGTTCAATTTTTATACCACCTTTCATGATACACCTCAAGGCAGTTTACAAAAGTCAAAACACAATCAATTCCATAAAAGTTACATGAAAACCTTAAAATCAATTAAACATTAACACCATAAAGCACCAAGAGACAATTAAAAAGAAACAGAAGCAAGAAAGCTGAGAAACCTGGAAGCCTCTAGGAGGTAAAAGCCCGAGTAAATTTTAAAAAGGCCTTTAGATGTCTTTTTTAAAAGCAGCCACAGCTGTCACAGAGCAAACGTTCACTGGCCCAGCATTCCAGAGTCCATGGAACGTGTGCCATGGATCCTATAAACTTTAGAACTTGGGAACCTACAACGTACCCTCTGGCATATCCTCCATCGGGTGGCCCTAATGTCTTCCCCCTTCATAAAGTTGTCTACTGAACCCTAACTGATGCGAAAATCAGTTTGAAATGGGTCTGGATAATCAGTTTCCTCCAAGACTTCCTGGACCTGGGAGGCTACCACCCTCTCAATTACCTTGCCCAGCAGCCACAGAAGGTTGGAGACTAGCCTATCGTTGCTTAACTCTGAAGGAGTCAATGCAGGTTTCTTCAGAAGAGGACTAGTTATATCCTCCTTAAGGCAAGAAGGCATCCTGTCCTACCTCAGAGAGGCATTTCGTACCAAGGGGCCAGTCAGAGAGGAAGCTTAGGTATGATCATGTTCACAGCCATGGTGAGTTTGCTGTTCCAGTTCTCCACCAGGGCAGCAACAGAATCACTAGCACAGCCAATGCTAAATCCTCCCAAGGCTTCTTGGAATCCTATAACCTTCTTGGGCAGGCCATCTTAATAGGCCCCTCACCCCTGTGGAGGTGGTCATGATTGTGAGTCTAATCTTAACCAGATGGTGGTCTGTCCATGATAATGACAACATCACAGGCGTCATCACCCACAGAACACCAACCTGATCAGAGTAAAAGACCAGATCAAGCATGTGACCAACAACATTAGTCGGTCCCAAGATTGCTTGAGATAGGCCCATAGTTTTCATGGCTGCTATGAACTCCTGAGCTATCCCAGACAAACTGGTTCCAAAATGAACATTGAGTTTGAAGTCCCCCACCACCATAATAGCAATAGCAATAGCAATAGCACTTACATTTATATACCGCTCTATAGCCGGAGCTCTCTAAGCAGTTTACAATGATTTAGCATATTGCCTCCAACATTCTGGGTACTCATTTTACTGACCTCGGAAGGATGGAAGGCTGAGTCAACCTTGAGCCCCTGGTCAGGATCGAACTTGTAACCTTCAGGTTACAGGGCGGCAGTTTTTTTACCACTGCACCACCATAAGTCTGGGAGACTCTAACACCAAACCCAAGACCAAGTCCAACAGCTCATTTATGGACTCTCTTGGGCAGTGGGCTGATCGGTACACCAACAGAAGTCCTAAACCATCCCTGGTCCCCAACCTTAAGTACACACATTCAATAAGATCAGACTCTTTGACAGGGATCCTGGTAAGGGAGATGTTCTTCAGACCACAGATATTGTTGTTCAGACCACAGCCATTCCACCTCCCCGCCCACATCCTCTCACCTGCTCTTCAACAGACTACCCTGGACGGAGAAGCTGGGACCAGACTGGACCACCAGCCTCCCCCAACCATGTCTCTATGATACATACCAGGTTGGCCCCTTCATCTATAATCAGATCATGGATGATTTCTGATTTATTCTGGACCAATCTGGCATTACAAACTTCTTCCTGAGGGGGGGGGGCATGTGGTTGCAGCACCCAGACAAGACCTCCTTTGCAAGGCCCTGCTACAGCCCCTGCCCCCACCAATGGGGAAGTATCCTTTTAAAGACTTGGCCAGTCTCTACCCTTTGGATGCGACAATAGCCACACCAGCTACTAAGCTGCAAGTAAAGTCTCTTACATAGTGCTGTGATAAAACTGCAGCACCCCACCACTCTATGGTCTAGAATGAAAACCAGAGGCCGTGACCATTTTAAAATTGTGCTTACTGAAGGCAGCAGGACTCCCAGCCACAGGGATGCTTGGAAAAAACAACAATTTCTGCATGGAAACTGAAATGCCCAACAAGAACATTTCTGAAGGTTTTTTGTGAAAACAATCATTCACCAACACTTGAGTGCAACAACCCCACACAATGATGGCTTAAAGAACAGAAGTGCAGTGGTGCATGAACAATGGAACTCTAAGTCATGGTGTAAAGAGCTTGGAGTGAGCATTTTCCCCCTCCCAGAAATGGCTCCTCTGCATGAGTGCCTCAGTAGCGGGGCCAGACCACCGGCGGCCCGTGTCCAGCCACAGCCACGGCCCCGCTCGCCTCGCCCCCTATGTCTGACATCAGATGTGGGGGTTAGCCATGCCCCTGCATTTGATGTCAGGCACAGGGGGCATGGTCTGGCTCCCAAATGGGGCTGTGAGGCCCCATTCAGGAGTTAGATTCAGGCCAGTGCTGCATTTGCCATCTAACTCCTGAACGGGGCCACGGGGCCCCATTCAGAAGCTAGATCGAGGCCAGCACTGCGTTCACAGCATGGCCAGAAGTGGCTCTCCCTGCCTTTAAGGCAGGGAAGATCTACTCCTGGCCATGCTGCAAACACAGCAATGACCATTTGGGAGCTAAACCAGCCCCCCGCATCTGACATCAGCCGCGGGGGGTGGGGTGTCAGGGCCACGAGGCATGGCCTCTGAAGGGTGGCGGCCCAGGTTCTTTGAACCCTGTCACCCAATGCTGGCTAGGCCCCTGGAGCGCCTTAATCCTCATCTGAGGTTGAGGAAGAAACAAGAGGGTGTTTGCCACCACCATCACTCTTTCTGCAACCTAGGCAGGAATGTGGGTGTGCACCCTTACCGTTCTGCAAAGTGGGTATTTTTCTGGGGGATGTGCAAGTGGCCACAGCATGTTTGGTTTGAAACTCATGTGTGTTCCTTTTGCTGCCATGCTCTGTGTTTTGGGCGGCAGATGCATGAACGGTGCCTGAATAGCCTGCAGAAGTGCCAAGGCTGGGATGCCTTGGGCTGGCCCAGGCTCTGCCAGCATCTAAGGTTCCTGCATGAGCACCTGTGGCTGGTACAGTTGCTGCTGCTGGGGAGGATGAGCCTGCTCAGCCAATCACACAATTGCTTCAACTGAAACCTGACACCTTGGCAGTCACATATTGGGTGGGTATTAGGTGTTCAAGAGCCTCTGTTTGTGTCTCATTCTCTTCCTCCTCAGAGCCTGTGGAATACAGTGAAGACTGAAGTGTCTATCCCTGGGCATCCATGACCTACACAAGCACAGGTGCACTGTGCTCTCTCCCTTCTCAGGAAGATTCCACCACAGCAGCTTCTCACATGTGCTCCTCAGGAAGGGGAGTCCTGTGTAACCAGTTTCCCACCCCTGAACAACTTGCAACCTCTGTGGCCTAAGCCTGTAACACTGGCATAGTTGCACACTGCACCATGGCCGTGGCTGCCATGGAACTACCTGGATGGGCAGAGGAGGCGGTGGCTGACATAGATCCCTGTGCAAGAAGCCTGCTGCTTCCTGGCATGCTGGTTGGTGGTGCCATCTGGCTTGCCCTTTGCCTCTTCTGTGGGATGGGGTGTCCAATCCCAGCTGTGCTCCTGAGTGTTATGTCCCTCCAATCCAGGAGGTCCGATGCCAGCTGGTCATAATGTGGCATGGCCCTTGGCTCCACTCCTGACAGCTTGTTGTGGGTGGTCACCTCCTTGAATTTCCTCTTCAGGAACTGCAGTCTTTCCTTGCACTGAGTCCCAATGCATTGGAAGCCCCTCTGCACCATCTGCCTAGAGATCCAGTTGAAGGTGGCCTTATTCCTGAGCTGCTGCTGCAAATGTGACTGGACATGCTCAGAGGTCCATGGACACCCCTGTCTCTGCCTCCATCCACAACTTTGCATGAACTTTCCTATTTCTATCCCCAGTCCAGCTGCTTTCTGTGGCAGTGCCAGTGCCAATCATGGATGGAGAAACCGCCATGGATTCTCCTGAGACTGCATGGCTGGTGCCATTTTCCTAACCGATGGTCAGAGGAGGGGCATGGGGTGCTTCTGTACGCATGGGGTGCTACCCTGGTCCTTTTATGTGAGAGAATAGGAGGAGGGAGGGATGGGGGCATCTACCTCGTGCACACAAAGCAAGCAATGTGGAATGCAGGTGGGACATAGGTGTGGACCAAAACCTCCCACCAGAAAATAAAGTCCTCATTCTTATGATGGAAGGATGGGGGGGGGACTGAGGGCAATTAAGATGTGTGTGGTCAGAAATGTGTTCCATTATTTGTGTTACTACTATCCATCACTGCACAAAACACTGAGTGATGAATTGCTGGAGACCTCTCCTGCTGTCTCCATCTTGTCCTCCCATCCTTTTTTTGCTCAGGAGCACATGAGGTCCGAAACACACAGGGGGGAGTGGGCTTGCTCCAGTGTGGTTCTGTACCTCTAAATACATGAACTCTAGCGATGTGGCATTCCTGTTGCCAAGCAGCGGCAGGAGGAGTAAGGAGACCACAGAGACTGGAGCATCAGCTGCATGACTGCTGAAATAGTCCTGCTCCTGGTAGACTAGACTGCCATCAAATTTCACTAGTGGAGAGCTCCTGATGTCTGAGGTAGAATGAACAGGAGACAGTGGTCCTTATAGGTTACTGGTGAAAATTGTATGATACCGCTTCATCTGACCATTGCCCAATCAGAAAAGAGGGTGATAGAAGATGGAATTTGAAGAAGTGCAGCCTTTTCCCACCTCCACATGAAATCTGCACCAGCTGAAATCCCCTCTTCTGCACAACTATTAAACGTACAGAAGCCCTGCCGTCTTCTGTAGTTGGTCAAGATACCTTGTGTTCCAATCCCAAACATATTTAATTGGAAGTAAGACCCACTGAAATCAATGGGAGTTGTTTAGATGGAGTTGTTTAGTTGTTTTTACTAGCCAAAATGTGAAAATGGATTTCTTTCTTTTTTTCCTACTCTGCTGCCAATCTTGGCGCCCAGTAATCCAGGAAGTGATGTGGATGGTGACACTGACGTGGTTCCTTCCCACCTGATCATCATACAACCAGGAAAGAGGGTGATAACAGGGGGGAACGAGCTATCATTGAACCTGCCTATTTGATTCCCTAAACACCAGCAGCAGCATGTGCCAACTCTAGGGAAGCAGCTCCCATTCTGTTGCTAGAAACTGAAGACTTGCCCCTAACTTCCAAGTAAACAGGTTTGGGGTAGAGTGTACAGCTAGGATGTTGAGAAAATGTTGTGGTAATAATCAAGGGATATGCTTTTTATGCTCCGCTTTGGCAAAATGCCAGCCCAGGGATCCCAGAGAGACACTGAACATCACCTACTTAACACAATTTTGTTTCTGTCACCTACTTTGCTGCACCTTCAGGATGTCATGGCTCCAAAGAGAACTAGCTCTGTTCCTAGTGACTTTAAATTTAAGAAATGATTTGAGAGTGACTAGTGGCTGGAATGTGCTGGGCTGGAAAATCTGTTCATTTGGCAACACCCAAAAACACCAATTAGGCCAGGAAACTTGGCTTCAGTTTCATATCCTTTTCGGTATCACTCAATATCCAGTTAATCAAAAAGTGGTTTTTTCATGCATTGGATGTTTTCCACGTAGATGCATTATCCATCTGACTTCTCACTCGAAAGCTGGCTTCTCCCAGTGGAATAAGATGAATATATATGGTGCTACAATGATTGACACAGTCAGGAATTTTGTTGCTTTGTCATGTATTATGATTGTACACTTAATGCTGTGTATGCAACTTATTCTAGCATTAGACTCTTTCTAAACAGAAAGGAAAGGAAAGGAAGAGAGAGAAGCACCCATCTATTTCAATTATATTCCATTAATTTTTATTTTATTTTCTGTGATATTCAAAAGCCCTAGAAATTTGTTTTTAATGTAGTGCTGACTATATTTCCTTGGAAGTAAATCCCAATGCAATCAACAGGACTGACTTCCAAGTAAATATGGTTCAGATCAGGCTGTAAGTGTGTATTTAAATATGTAGATAGAGAAGAACTATTATTATGACTCCTTCCTGTACCTATTTTGGTGAACAAATGGCTGAAATAACCCCATCTAGTCCCATGACTATCCTCACAGAGGGCTTCCATTCAAGATTCCTCCCACTCAAATTTATGAAGGGATTTTGTGGCAAATATTCTATCCTGCGTCAACTTAGGATTGGTTTATATGTTCAGCAGGAGGCAATGCTTTCTCTGGAGTACACCACTTCAGCTTGCAGGTTGCAGGTGAGGGCCTCAATATTTGAATGATTCTCCCACACACAAAACATAAAACCCCTCACCTCCTCACATATAGAAACTTAGCATGCCAGGGTAAGAGTGCACACCTTTTTGTGCTAGACCTCATTCTAGTCTTTTTCAAGAAAAGAACTCCATTCCAAAAGGTCAGATTCTGGCTTTCTCCTCATGAAAATGAACCATAATTCCACCTTTCTTGATACAGTGCTTTCTTTACAGTCAATGTCCCACTGCTAGTTTTTGTGTCAACCGTGTGGCAATTGTTTGCAGTCTTATCTGAGGGTAGTGAGGGAAAGCATCTTTTAAAGGCAGAGGGTAGCATTCAGAGCAACACTGATGCATCAACCAGAGGCAGAGGGATGCCAGCGGTGCCCTGGGTCTGGCCCGCTGCCACCATACCCTAGCCTTGCCCCCTACATCTGACATGATGCTAGCTGGGGATTTTGCTTGCAAACGGGGCCATGTTTACAAGCAAAGCTACTCCTTTGCATCGCTGGGACACGAGGCATGGCCCCTGAGGGGCAGTGGCCCAGGTTCTTCGAACCCATTCGCTCAATGGTGGCTCCACCCCAGGCAACAACCCTGATACAATCCATTTTCTCCATGCTTTGCTGCAGCTCCCAAGCTTTCCAAAACCCATCAGAAGGTTGAGGGACCAGTTAAATCATATTATCTTTAGGATGAAGAAAAAAATGGGTGAAGACACCCTTTGTGAATGGCGCTTCCCTAGCACAGGGAAGCTGTGTTCTCTGCTCAGTTTCGGCAGATGCTTGCATCCCTCTGCAACCACCTGCACCACATGTTGAAGATTGAGACTGAGGTGCGGTGTTAGGACGTAATTCTGGAACCACAGAACCAGAGGTACAGGTGGCAAAACTGACTACATACCAAAGGTACAAAACAGAGCCTGGGAATGGAAACCGGGGGGTCCATTTTCCATCCGAACTGCAGTTGCGCGCATTTGGACATATGAAAGTTTTAACGGGAGGTCCCTTCAACTCCGGTTTCATGTTATGTGCACATGCAGCCTTTGTCTCAGTTCTCACTTGTAATCTTAATATGAACAATTTCCTTGCTTCTAACTCCTCAGGTGAAACTGGACGAGTTGGGAGGTGTTGTAGCTCCAGTTTTTGGCCCATCATGTAAAACTCAGCCCAGACAGCATTTTTGTGCACTTTATCTGATGTAGTTATGGAATAAAAATTGGCTTAGCATGACCATAATGATAATAGGATTGAAATGATAAGTACATTCGGCTGCATGTATATTAACTACAGTTAGCATGGAGAGGTCTGCAAGCTGAGTAAAGTGGCACCTTTTAAAGTGGTGATGCACTTATATTGATTAGGGGAGAGAAACTGTCGCTATCCAACTCCAGCATAGCATCCCTTCAGTTACCTTTAAAGACTGCAAGCCCTTCTGGGACTGGGAACCATCTTATTTACTGATTCTATGCCAATTGCTTTGAGAACGTTTGTTGAAAAGTGCTACATAAGTAGTAGTAAAAGAAGTAGAGTAGTAGTAGAAGCCTACCAAAAGAGGAAGCAAAGCTGACATGAAAGGATGTATAATATTATTTTTTCTTTTCTTTTTTGACAAGTCTGTTTTCTGAACTCTTATGACCAACAATAGAAACACATGTTTTCTGTCCTAAATTACAAAGGAAAGAAGGAAGGTATTTTAATTTTTGGTACTCACATTTAGGTTGCCAGATTAATGATTTACAGGCAAAAATCATTTTCTTCCTCACAAAGCAGACAATGCCAGCAATGCTTTTGAAAAAATCTCTCTAGTGTACATCTGTGGACTCACCCTTTGGGTGGAGAGAAGCATTGTAGGTGTGTGTGTGTGTGTGTGTGTGTGCGCGCGCACACACACACACACACACACATGCACACACTTATTTATTTATTTATTTCTAGAACACCCCATCCAAAGGCTCTGGGCGGTGTACAACAAGTTTTAAAAGACATAAAACAAACACTATCAGATGCAGCTCAATATATTATGCATAGTAGAAGCAGCATGTGAAGCTAGAGTTAAACACTGCTGCATTAACTTGTGGTGATCTGCTAACCCACTTACCCAGTGTTTGAATAGCAGACAGAACAGCTTTTAGATATCGGCCTAATTCAGATGTAACACGTAACTGGAGTTAAATGGGGCAGAGGTTGAAACTCCGTTATGTCCAAATTCATTCAACTGCAGTTTTGTGGTGAGAGTGAGCTGCAGTTTGGCTCACCTTTGGTTCATAGTAAAGTTCACTGCTGAGACCTCCTGTTTGGCCACTGAAGCATTCCATCCAAACGTGGATGCCTCCATGAGCACCGTTCAATTTTGTTTTTGAAGCCGCAGTCATGGCTGCATCCACTCCATACCAGCAGCGCTTCTCACTGGCCACCTCTCCAAGCACCAGCCCCACCACTCCTGTCACCTATCCAGCAATGCAGCAGCCAAGCAACAGGGACACTGCCATGTCCCATCCCAAGCTTGTAAGCGGCAAAGTTACACGGGGTATTCCTCCATCCCACACTGGCAAGCAGGAGTGAACAGGGATGGGATGGCAAGGTGGACATTAAACTGCTTTCCTCCCCAAGAATAAAGGGACAATGATGTATGTCCACAAGCACAAACACTCCAGGTGGCAACATAAGCAGGGCACATCATCACAGTGCCGGGATGGCAACATGTGGCTAAGTGTGTGTGTGCCCAGGGTTGGGTTTAAAAGGCAGCCCCAACCAGGGATTTCTGAGCAGCCAATTTCTATTTCCCCCCCACAACATTCTCTGGGGAAGGGGGGCCCAACCCCTTCATGGGAAGGGTTGGGCAGCAGGATCAGCATTGTCATCACTGAGAAGGAATATTCTTCATATGTGATAATGATGGATGCCGACCCAGGGCAGACCACACTCACTCAAGAAAGTGCCAGGCAATGGGGACACCCCCTCAAAACACATAAGAAGCACCATCTGCAGGAACAGGGCAGGGGTGTCAGCCACACTCTCTAATAATGTGTGATGACAAAACAACCCCTTCTCCCATGGACAGCTCTCTTACTAGGGCGTCAGACCATGGGGACACACTCTCACAACTCACGAGAAGAACCATCTGTGGGGACAGGGCTGCCGGGTAGAATGGCTAATAATGCATGATGATTGTCAGGCCTTCCCGCCGGCCACGGGAGGGCCCAAGTACTCACCCAGTCATGGGGCTGAGAAGCTGGAGGCCACACAGCTCCTGGGTACAGGCAAAGCCAGCTGGGACCTTTCCTGGTTGCCAGGGAGAGCCAGGACACCCAGGAACCAACAGACCTTAGGTGGGCCAGCATAGCCCTGCCCCCCAGGTTGCCTCCTGGTGGTGAAAGAGGAGAAGGCAGGGCCTCAACAGCTGGCAAAATGGGCAACAGCTGAAGGAGGGAGGATGCAGGCAGCTAGAGTGGAGAGGGTGATGGGGATTGTCCTGATTGCAGGTCTTTATTTAAGGTTTGGATGGCCAGGGGTGAGGAGGTCTGGAGAGATGGGGGTGACTTGGCCCTAAAGACTCCTGGTGAGGAGGAGTGATCTGACCCCTCTCTCTGATGGCTGGTGGGGGAATAGGGTGACAATTTTTTTTTTTAAAAAACCCAGCACTTCTGAGGCCACCAACCGCCTATGAACAGAAGCAGAGGAAGGGAGACATTTGGAGAGTGTGGCCCCAGGCAAGTGTGTGACAATGATAAAACAATCCCTTCACCCACTGACCATTCTTTCACGAGAGTGTCAGGCCATTGGGGCTCTATAGAAAGCCAGGTTGCTCTATGGATGACAGCTGCAGAGACGGGGACCCCGGCAATTGTTCTCTTCCATATGAGCATGGAAGATGACGACTACTATTACTACTATTTATATGGCACAGCGGGGAAGTAACTTGCCTAGGGAACAAGAGGTTGCTGGTTCATATCCCCACTGGTATGTTTTCCAGTCTATGGGAAACACCTATATCAGGCAGCAGCAATAAAGGAAGATGCTGAAAGGCATCATCTCATCCTGCGTGGGAGGAGGCAATGGTAAATCCCTCCTGTATTCTACCAAAGAAAACCACAGGGCTCTGTGGGCGCCAGGAGTCGACACCGACTCAATGGCACAACTTCAACAAAAGTTCTCAAAGCAGTTCACATAGAAAAATAAATAATACATAAATAAGATGGGCCCCTGTTCCTAAAGGGCTCACAATCTTAAAATAAACATAATGCAGATACCGGCAATAGCCACAGGATACTGTGCTGAGGTTGGATAGGGCCAGTTGCTCTCCCCAGGCTAAATATAAGAGAATCACCACTTTAAAAGGTGTCTCTTTGCTCAGTTAGCAGGGAGTTTGCTCTGTTAGACCTAATATTTACAACCCCATGGTCCTCCCCAGTAGACTGGTCCTTTCATGAGAGGAATAATAGCCCACCAGCAACAAGCTTCCAGGGGAGCAGGAGCGTGGTTTAATCCGTGCTTTGCTGGGGTGATCCCCCACAAGAGGATGGTGGGACAGTACCCCCAGGATCCCTTGCCCTCCCTCATATACATATTCCCTCCTAGGAGATCACCGTTTCCCCTTCCCTTTCCTGAGTAAAAGGGAAACCGTGCCCCCCCCCCCACCCAACCCCAATGAAATCATACATGTGCAGGAATATTTTGGTGCAAGGCTCTTTAGGAGGGCAATGGAAGCACCACCCTGGCATTGCAGTTAAAGGGATTTAAATGCTATTTGCAGGTTGATGATGGGTGGGCCGCTCTGAAAATGCATGATCATGCTCAGTGCACCCTCTTCAAGATCGCGGCCAATTGTGGCCACTCTGCTAACGTACTGATGCTTTGCCCACACTCTGTCCATGTTGCTTGCTAGGATTGGCCTCGGTGGCCGAGCAGTAGGGAGGGGCTCCCCTCACCTGGAACCAGAGGTTGCCAGACTGCGTTTGGACACACATCAGCAATGCGATCTACAGTTTAATATTGAAAGAGCGGGTTTGCCCACTTCCAGTTTTACGTTACATGTGAATGTTGCATTGTGATGGCCCCTTGAACTATTGTTTTTAGAAAAGGAAGCCAGGTTTTGGCTAAAATTGAGAAGAGTCAGTGGCTGGAGCATATGGCTTTCTTTTACACACATCCGCCACATTTCCCCTCAATTTAAGTATTACCTTACTTTAGAATAATTTGGCTGGTCTCAGTTAGACTTTCCTGGGGTAACTGATTTATGAATTCAGCGGGAGTGGGTATCTCTGTTCCAGGTCTCTATCATTAGTGTGATTGGCAGTGACCTGAGAAAGGGCCTTCTTTGTAGTGGCACCCAGGTTGTAGAACACCCTTCCCTGAAGGCCCAGCAGGCCCCTTCATTGGTCATCTTTCACCACCTGGCCAAAATATTTCTTTTTTAGATGACATTCAGCTATTGATCAGTGGTTTGCAGTTATGCTGGCTATGTTTTATCTTGTTTGTTAAATTTATGTTCTATTTTAATGTTTTTATTTAGTTGTATTGTACATGACTTTGAGTATTTATACAGAAAAGAAAAATATACATTAAATAAATGAATAAATAAAAATGTTTGTGTTTTTTATCCAAATTAGCTGTGATTCATTACTCATATGCTAATTTGATTGTACAGGTATTGACTATATTTTAAGTATGCCTTGTTTTTATTTTGTTCCTCACCATGTGCATCTTGAATTGAATGGCAGCTTATAACATTTGTTTTGGATTAAACCTTTGCTAAATAAATAAAAATAAAGCAATGGATTGTGTGTGTGTGTGTATATATATATATATATATATATATATATATATATATATATATATACATACATTTAGAAATTTGATCCTGCCATTGCCAATCAGCTGAAAAGCTCTCATGTCAGCAAACAAATGAAAATCCATGTGAAATTCAATGAAACAAATGAACAATAGATTCAGACCTACTAAATCACAATAATACAAATCTCAGCAACAGTCCAATCAGTTCAACACTTTCTTGCTCTTTCCACCCCGCACAGGCCAATCTGCTGGCAGCCCTCTTCTCCGCTTCCTGTCTTGCTCAGCCTCTCTTCATGTTGTTCCCTAAATTGCCTCTTTCTCCCTTTCTCACTTTCTCTCAAGCCATTAAGCCAGTTTCCATAAACCATGACTTTCTGAAGCCTTTCCTGGATCAACAGCCTCACCTTTTCTGTATCTTCTGCTACCACTTAACTGTGGTACATACCACAGTCCTTATTAATCAATCCCTGTCCTGTCCCTTCTCTCTGGGTCCATAAATCTCTTTAATCCCTTTGGCAGGCACCATGCCACTTTTCTGTTCCGTACAGCTCCATGTGCACTTAATATGCCCTTACTTCGGGCTCTTCCAAACATGAATGTTTATCACTGATGACATCAAATGGTGAATCATGTGTGACTCACAGATCATCGATCAAGTACCTCAGAAATAACTTTCAACTCACCTCACAGCTCAGATGCAATTTTTTTTCAGGGGGATTTAGTTCATACATTCAACTCCACTCATAACATCTTGGGTAATAAAGCAATAAGACATGAAAAGCTGAATATACCTGTATGAAGTGGCTTCTAGACCTTGGCATCTGTACACTGGAACATATAATTAAAAGTCCCCGAAATGCCTTATTTCCCCTCATTTCATGAGCGTATACTTCTCGGCATCACATCTCCTTAACCCCAAATCCCCTGAATTAAGACATAGAGCATGGAACATGAATCAGCAATGGGCTACAATCTTATAAACATCTGATCTGCAGTGCACTAGTTAAATCAACTACCTCCTTCAGTGTGACCATGCTTGCTTCCAAGCTGAGAGCTGGGAAACTCATCTTGGATGGACAACCCCATCCTGGTTCCAAGTTTCTGATCAAATATACAACTGACCCCCTGCTCATCATAATTCTCACACTGTAAGTTGTGCAGAGGAGACTCTTTAAGCATAATAGGAACAGGGCCCAGTGCTCAGTAGTAGAGCAACTGTTTTGCATGCAGAAGGCCACAGCTCCAATCCCTGGTGGTATTACTCTTGCCTGAAATGCTGGAGAGCCACCCCCAGTTAGACAGTACTGAGCTTGATGGACCATTGGTTAGATTCTGTGTAAGGCAGCTTTCTATGTTCCTATCATTATCCCTGAACAGTGAGTATTGGGGTCAACCAAGCTATCAAGGCCCAAGGAATGGCTCTCTGCTCCAGGGAATAGATTCCCTCAAGCTAATCAGCCTTGATAGGTTGGTTCGGGAAAGTCCCTCTTCACTACTCCAATGTCCTCGGGACCCACTGTTGTCTCCTCTGTCCCTCCTTTCCTTCAAATGTCCACTGAGCATGTATAACTGGTTGTGACCTATTTAGCAGGAAATATTCTTTCAATCTTCCAGTTTGGGAATGGAATGATAAAAAAAGTCTACTCTGTCAAACTGTCAACCAGGGCTAGGGCTAGCATAGTCTCTGTGTGTGTTATTTGCCAGGGCTAGCAAAGTCCTGTGTTTTAGTTTGTCCCTGCCTGGAGGGGGTGGAGTCAGCTAGGGCTGGGGAGTCCCCACATTCCTTCGACTCACATCCTGTATCTGTCTCTACATTCTCTACTTAAGAGGTGTAGGCCTAAGAACATAGCGAACAGAGCATAGTGAACAGGGTAGCAAACAGGACATTGGAATTTTGCAGGAGTTTAGCGGGAAGTGTGTGGAGGAGCCTGGAACAGGTCCCTGTGATCACAAGGAGCCCGGTGGAGAAGAGAAGGTAAGTTCAAATCCCTCCCTCATATCCCTGAGAAAGGCTGTTTGGACAGTTAAATAGCTGACCATTACAGCTGAGACCCATCCTTCAAACAAACTATCTCAAAATACTGTAAACAGCCCCACCACAAAAAGAAGGGGGGGAAACCACTATGAAACTAGAAAGCCAGCAGGAGAGGGGGCACTTCCCAGTGTATTGCACAGAGTGCCACATGTATGACTATTTGCTTCATGGCCAGAAGTCATGGGTGTGTGCTCAGTGCAAGGAGCTCCTGGGTCTCAGGGAACAGGTTTGTTCCCTTGAGAGCAAGGTGGCAGATCTGGAGAAGCTCAGAGAGAAACAGAGGCATGTGGAGGAGACGTGGTACGTGGTAGAGGCATCCCACTCCAGAGCTGATAGCTCTGCTGCTGTCAGGGAGAAGGGAGGTCTTGGGGA
Organism: Hemicordylus capensis; assembly: GCF_027244095.1. Lineage (NCBI taxonomy): Eukaryota > Metazoa > Chordata > Lepidosauria > Squamata > Cordylidae > Hemicordylus > Hemicordylus capensis. The sequence goes on along the minus strand of NC_069657.1, from coordinate 164,320,537 downwards.
AGGAGGAAATCGGTCTGAGGAAGAGGGAAACTCTCCTTTAGAAGGGACCCCTATCGTGGATGATGAGCCCATATCCTCTCACACAGGGACAGAGCAGAACTGCATAAAGAGCAGACGGGAGCCTGTGCCAGCAAGTTAAAGAGTCAAAAGAAAGATAGCACAAATCATGTGAGAGATTCAGCGTATAGGTGCCTATATGCCAATGCCAGAAGTCTCCTAGCCAAGAAGGGTGGGCTGGAGTGCTTGTCTGCTAACACCAAAATAGATATAGTGGGCATAACAGAAACAGGGTGGAACAGTGAGAACCAATGGGACACTGTTATCCCTTAGGGATGTGCATAAAACCGGTTCTCCCGGTTCGGTTCGGGTCCGAACCGGGTCCGGACCGGACCGGGGTGGTTCGGTTTTGGTTTTGCCAGACCACCCCCCCGGTCCGGTTCGGTTTCGAACCGGTTCGGATCCGAACCGAACCGGTTCGGATCACAAAAAGTGGCTGGTTTTGAAGGGGACATTGTGTTCTACCTGCCACCCAAATTTCAAGTCGATTGGACCTTCCTCTGATTTTTTACAAATTTTTTTCAAAAAATAAATTTTTGCCCATAACTCACAATGTGGAGCCCTTAGGGGCAAAAAAGCTGGGGTGGGTGGTAGCCACCCATGGGTGTCCTCCACCCCAAAAATCCCAAGGCAATTGGTGGCTCCTAGTATTATTGGTGAATTTCTGAAGAAAAATTTTTTTTCCATTGGCTAGAATGGGGGTTCGGGTCTGCCCCAGACCCACCTCTGTGGGGTGGCAGCACCCCCAAAGTGGGTCCGGGGCCATGGCAAAAATGCCCTCAGTCCCTCCCAGCAATCCCCGTAGAGATAGGAGTGATGGTTCTGTTGTTTTTCTGAGGTATTCTGAGTGTAGATTCTATGATAGCTTATGAGATTTCCAATGAGACACCATGAATCCACTCTCATTTGCTATCACAGAATCCACACTCACTCAGAACACCTCAGAAAAACAACAGAACCATCACTCCTATCTCTACGGGGATTGCTGGGAGGGACTGAGGGCATTTTTGCCATGGCCCCGGACCCACTTTGGGGGTGCTGCCACCCCACAGAGGCGGGTCTGGGGCAGCCCCGAACCCCCATTCTAGCCAATGGAAAAAAAATTTTTCTTCAGAAATTCACCAATAATACTAGGAGCAACCCAACAATTGCCACCCCATCTTTTTGGCGCCTCTCTCTGGGCGCCCTAACACGTAACACCTAGTCAGTCCATCTTAATGCCTACCTACTACCACCACTCCTATCCAAGCAAGTAAGAGGAGGACACTCAGAGAGACAACACCCACTCTCTGATCTAACAAAAAGGCCACAGCTGTGCTGCCTGCCAGCACAGCAGCAGCAGCGGAGCAGCACACTAAGCACAAGAGCAGCACACACAGAGAAGAAGCAGGAGGCGGAGCAGCAGAGCAGCAGACCTGCTGCTCCGCATGATGGGTGACGTGATGCCCAAAGAAACCACCGCCTCACTCAGTGCCTGCCACTGACTAGGCCCGACAGACAGAAGCCAGCCAACCTGCTCTGCTCTGCTCTGATGCTCCCCATGGATGATGCACACACACCCTACATCTGCATCCCAATGACCAGACCAGACCAGACCAAGTGCGCAGAGTCAGCACAGGCCAGCAGCCACCAGCCCAGCAACAACAACAGCTACTACTGCTACCACCACAGCCAGTGTTGCCACTACAATAACATTCCCAGTCCAGTCACGCGCGCCACAGCCTGAGCCTAGCACACAGCCAACAGCTGCTGCCAGCCAGTGCCTGGCAAGCCCAGCCAACATGAGGAGGAGAGAGCTAACAAGTAGACGGCGCACGCACATCACCAACCCATCACGACGGCGCAACTGCAAGGGGAGAGGGCACAATTACAGGCAGGAGGAGGAGGAGGAGGAGGAGGAGGCGGGCGAGGCAATCCTAGCACAGATTTGAAAGTTTAAAATCCACCAGGACATCTTCTAGAATCTAGACTTCTGTTTTTTCTACCACCAGCTGTAGTGTCTAGTTAGTCAGTGTGCTGTGCAGCTGAGCTGAGCTGAGCTGAGCTGCATGTGAGGAAGGGTGACTGTAGCTAGTTCTTTAGTTTCAGCAGACTGAGCATTGAGCATGGGCAGTGGCCTTGGGAAGCAACACAATTACACGACACTCACCTGCTGCTGCTGGTTCTAGAAGTTGCCTCTTCTCGTCTTCACCTCTTCGTGTGTGTGTGTGTGTGTGTGTGCAGTGAGTGCATGCCTTTTGCCTTGCTGGAAAGAAATGCTTCTCTGGTCCACCACCACATATCTGCTCAAGGACACAGAGGCCCAAGGCAGAGGTGGTGGCACCAGTGTGAGTGCATGTGTGCTGGTGGTGTTTGCCACCACAGGTGTTTTGTGTGTGTATGTGTGCGCTGCTAGCTAGGAGGGGGGAGGGAGGCAGGGAGGGAGGCTGGGAGGCAGGGGGGAGGAAAGGGGAGGGGGAGAGGGATGTAGAGGGGATTGAAGGGGGGAGGGTCCGGCTCAGAGTTGGTCAGCCACATATTTGTGCACACACGTGCTCACGTGTGTGCTTCGGTGGGAGAGACCAGACTCTCATCATCTGCCAGACCGGGGTTGGGGGCAGTTGAGGCGGTGGTGGGCTGGAAGGGAGGGAGGATGGAAGGTGGTGAAGAGGAAGGGGAGAGGATGAGAGGGGAAGGATGGAGGGAGTTGGAGGGGGGAGGAAAAAAACATGTAGACAGACACACACCACACTACACACAGAAAGCATCCACACACAGAGACAGTGCTAGGCATCCATTCACACAGACAGACAGACAGACAGACAGACACACAACAGGAAGAGACAGACTGAGCCTGCACCACACACACACACACACACAGACCCAATTCCCCCCCTGCACAGTTATCAATCAATATGTTGTGTTGGCAGCCAGTTCATTGCTATTCTGATGGTTTTGGGTTTTTTGCCATCAGCCAACATCAACAGTGACCACAATCAAGATGAACATAAGATGATAATAATTCATTCGTTTCATTTCAAAAAATCACCCAATCATTTTCTCCATGTAAACCAAGCCCCCCACACATGATTTCTGGTGACATTTTCAATAAAATCAATTCATTTGGCATTCATCATTTTGTTCTCCCTTTGTCACCTTTTTTTCTTTCTTTTGCATAATTTTGAGGCTTGATTTTGACATGGGGTTTTTAAAGAAAAAATTATTTACATGTTTATTTACATACAGTATTTACATATCTACACTGCATTTTTGAACGTATACCCGCCGCTGCCGCTAAGTCTAGTACTCCGTGGGCTGTGCTACTTTGGGGGGGTGTGCCGTGCCCACGCCAGGTCCCCAAATGCTGACAGGTGGATAGATAAAGGGCCTGTGCTGGTCAGCATTGGGTTTCTTTTTAGGTGGGCGTGGGCATTGTAAACATCTGGCCAGTCGCAGCACTACAACTACTACTACAACTGCATCTCTGTGTGGGCACACTACACGCTGCGACTGGCTGGCACGGCTCAGCATCTGTCACGTCAGCTCAGCTAGAGGTGGAAGGGGGGAGGGTAGGGATAAGCAGAGGTCGAGCCAGGCAGGTGACCAACCATGGGGCAACCCACGGTAATCACTCGCCCGTCTCAAACTCAAGCTTGGGGTAGCCCAACAAGGGGAGGTTCACCTTAAGGAAGACCAGCTGCTCCACCAGACCAGGGTCCAAGCGGGAGCGAGAGGGTGTCACCACGTCCCCGGCACGTGAAAACACCCGCTTGCTCTGGACACTGGTTGGGGGGCAGGAGAGGAGGCGCACAGCCACCACCGCCAGGTCCGGCCAGACTTGGCGGCGGCTCGCCCAGAACTGTGCGCAGTCCACGCCGTCTCCCTCCACAGGCTCCTCCAAGTACTGCGCAACGCATTGCTCAGCACTGGAGGGGGGCCTGGCAGGTCGAGCCTCCCGCATACCAGGCATGGCGCCATAGCAGAACCGCTGAAACCACTGGGCGGATCTCGAGTCGGTAGCAAATGGCTGCTGCGATGGCGCCGCCTGGGATGCCGCGCTGCTGGACTGGGAAGAGGGAGGGGAAGGGGAAGCTGACGCCGGCTGGCCGCCCATGCTGCTGCTGGGTGCGGGTTGGGCCGCGAGGGCTGCCCCCGCACCACTACCAACACCCTGGTCTCTGCGGGCCCTAGCGGCCTCCTCCTCCCTAACCTTCTCGACCAGGATGCCCTTCCACCTGGGCAAGTCGTCGGCACTCACGGCATTGCCCTTGAGGGCTGGGTGACAGAGACAAGCGAGGACATACTCCTCCCTGTCTCCCAGCACATCAACGAGCCGCTTGTCAACCCCAGACCTCAGCCTCCCAGCCAGAGCACGACCCTCTGGCGTGGTCAGAGAGATATGGAGTCCACCCATCAGCTTCTCGAGACCAACAGCTGTGGGCAGCGCCTGGCTCAAGGGAGTGGTGTCGCCACACAAGCCCTTCGTGGCAAGCTGGAAGGGCTCGAGTGCCGACACCGCCTCGGACATCTGCTTCCACTCTGCGTTCGAGAAGTCGCAGACATCCAAGGACTCGTCCCTCGCCAGGGCGACAAGGGCTCTCTCCTGCTCCAACAGGCGCTGGAACAGGAGGAAGGTGGAGTTCCACCGCGTCTCCACATCCGTAGGGATGAGATGGCGAGGAAGGCCAAGGTCATCCTGCTTCTGGCGAAGCAGTCTCCTGGACTTCTCGCTGCGGTGGAAGTGGGCGGCCAGCTTGCGGGACTTATCCACAAGCGTGGCCGTGGCAGCAACAGCACCTGCGATGGGGCGGGCCCCCTTCTCCTGGGACGCCCTCAGCTCCTTAAGGCCAAGGGCGTCCCTGACGGTCAGATGGAGCGTGTGTGCCATACACCGTATGTTCACACAGTCCATGACTGTCTCGACAGCGGCGGTAACGTTGGCTCCATTGTCGGTGACAATGAAGCCGCGGGAGAGGTGTGGACACCCGCCAATCCACTCCTCTATCTGGCGGTCGAGTACGGCCGCCACCTCCTCCGCGGTGTGCCTCGTGTCCATCGTCTCCACGTGCAGGACGGCCCACCTGTGCCGTAGTGCATCGGGAGCCGCGCCGGACCCGGAAGCATCGCCCGCGGAGGTCCCCTCACTCTCCGGTCCCCACCAGTGGGCAGTGAGGGCCAGGAAAGAAGCGTGCATCCCACTGACACTGGTCCAGAGGTCAGTCGTGAAATGCACGCTTGTCCCGGCCGGAGCTGCACGCAGCTCGGCCGACACGAGCTCCCTGCACCGGCGGTACAGGGAGGGGACCACGTTCCGGCTGAACGTCGTCCTTGAGGGGATGACGTATTCGGGAGCCAGGTATTGGAGAATACGGCGGAAGCCGTTGTTCTCGACCACCTGAAACGGCTGGTCATCGGTGGAAATCATCTCCCCTATGAGGCGGGTGAGGTGATGATGGTCCACGCGAACAATACGCTGGCTGCCCGAGGACTGCGTCCACCGCTGGACGGGCAGTGTAGCCTGCCTGCTGGCTGGCACACTGCCGCTGCCCGCCCTAGTGGCAGATGCACAAGGCGCACTAGCGCTGCCAGCCTGTCCCCTGAGACCTGGGTGGTGACGCTCTAGGTGTCTCCACATAGGCGTCGTACCCAGGTGCGCAGGGTCCCTTCCACGGCTGACAAGCATCCTGCAGTGGACACAGCGGGCGTGGAATGGGTCATCTTGAGGAACCTCAAAATGCACCCATGCACCACTGCCCTTGGCCTCCTGCGCCCTGGGCGCCGTCCTAGGCCGTTTCTCGCAGGGTGGCTGCAGTCCTAGGGGGGGGGCGGCCGCCGCTGCCTGCCCACTGCTGCCACCCAACCCGCCCCTTCCGCCCTCCACAGCGGAGGAAGGGCCCGGCTGAACTGGCATCGGAGAGGCAGGCCTCTCCTCCACCACCTCGCCAGACCGCTCCCCACCAGAGTGTCGGGCTTCACGAGGGGGGGCCCCACTGAGCGGCGAAAGGATAGGGGGAAGGGGCCCCAGAGGGAGGGAGAACCTGGCTGCATCGCTGCCAGCCGCACGGTCCTCACCGCCCTCTACCTGCTCTTCCAACTCCACAGTCTCCTCCACCTCAACAACTGGCGGTAGCTCAGCAGCACCTGGTGCCGCTGGCGAGGAGGGACCCGCCACAGCCCTAACAGTGCCTCTGCCTCTGCCGCGATTGGCGGCAGCAGGCGTGGGGAACTGAATCCTGCGCACCAAAGATGGGGCCGGAGCAAAGAATTCTCCAATGGGGAGAACTGGGGTGTCCTCAGGCTCCCCGCGTCCTCTCCCTCCCCGTGCCGCAGGCGCACCCCGCACCTGGCCTCTCCCACCTCTGCCTGCCAGCCTTGAGCGAGCCCTGCCCGCCACACGGCGCTCAGACATGCTGCTAGGTCAGAAGGAGGGAGACTTTAGGAGGAAGGCCAGACAGGGTCAAAAAAATAATTTGGAGGGGCTTAGGGGCCAAAAAAAAGGCAGCTGATTTGGAGGCGGCGGGGGGGAAGTTTGTTTTGAAAAAAGGAAGCCAATGGGGGGGAAAGGAAGACTTTTTGATATGGGGGGGGAAGCCAATCGAAGTGAGGGGGAGGGTGTCCTTTTTGAATTTGGGAGTCAACCACCAAGCCAATTGGGGAGATGGGTCTGGGAGGGTTTTTTTTTAGAAAAATAGGGGGTTAAAGGGTGGAACCCCAGTGTGGGAGGGTGGCACGGGCAGTTGGGTGGAGTAGTTGTGGTGTGGGTGGCAAGTTTTTAGCTTTTGGGGGGGGGGAGTGGATGGGGGGAGGGCACAGCACCTACCGGGGGTGGGGGAGGGATGCAGTCAACGCTTGGGAACCTGCAGATCAAAGGAGGAAACCCTTATTTAGTGAACTGGAACACAAAGTGTGGGTTCTGGGGGGTGGTTCAAACTCAATGCAGCCTATTTAGTGACTCTAAATTGCACACAACCAAAACCAGAACCCAGTCACACCAACACAGAGGTTGAACCCACCCACTCTGTGACTCTGCCTGCCCAATGCCATGGCAAGCAAGCAGCAGCAAACACTTGATGGCAGCCTCATGGATTGAACATCATGATCATCATCATGCGTGTGTATTGGCCCAGCATGTAGTGGCAGCATCAGAGCCCAGCCAGGACCCCACTCAGACTGCCCCAGAGGCAAGGAAGCACTCTGGCATGGCATGGGCCCAGCATGTAGTGGCAGCATCAGAGCCCAGCCAGGACCCCACTCAGACTGCCCCAGAGGCAAGGAAGCACTCTGGCATGGCATGGGCCCAGCATGTAGTGGCAGCATCAGAGACCAGCCAGGACCCCACTCAGACTGCCCCAGAGGCAAGGAAGCACTCTGGCATGGCATGGGCCCAGCAGTGGCAGCATCGCATCAGAACCCTGGACCCCACTCAGACTGCCCCAGAGGCAAGGAAGCACTCTGGCATGGCATGGGCCCAGCAGTGGCAGCATCGCATCAGAACCCTGGACCCCACTCAGACTGCCCCAGAGGCAAGGAAGCACTCTGGAAGGCACCTGTTCAAAAACCACCTGCAAGACGCATGCAATGCAACGCAACACACAGCAGCAATTTCTTTACTGGGCATGGGCATGAAGACACAAGTTTTACAACAGTACATCTCCTCTCCAAGGTTCCCTCCCTCCTCCCCACACCCAAATGCATTTCAGAATAGGGGTGTCCCTATTTAAAACCGCCAGCTAGGGAGAGAAAGGGGCAACAAAAGGTGCACAATCGCACACGCACTAACCCCTCTTCTTCCGGTCCTTCTCCTGCCGCTCACTGCTGGTCACGGATTCGCCGCCGCCAGCCAGCCACCCTGGGCTGAGACACAGCAGGGCGGCCGCACGAGGCACACAGGCAACCGGGGTAGTTCAACAACGATGGAGGGGCAGAAGTGAGGAGACAACACTGTTTGTGTCGCTCAACTCACCCCCAAGCAGAGACAAAATCAACCAAAAACTATAAAAAGAAAAAAAAACCGATGGCAGCCGCCAGGTGGGTAGGCTACTGTGTGTGGCTGCAGCTGTGGGAGAGGAGGTGGAAAGTGAAGGGGAGCAGAGAGAGAAAAGACTAAGAGAGAGAGAAAAGAGAGGGGGGGCAGGGACAAAGAGAAAGAGAGGAGAGAGAGAGAAAAGAAAGAGAGAGAGAGGAGAAAGAGAGATGATAGAGAGAAAGAGGAGAGAGGAGAAGCGCAGCGCAGCAGGGAGGGGGGATTCAGGTGTGGGGGGAGGACACAGCAGTAGCAGCGGTCCAAAGAGGTGGGGGGAGCAGAGAGGGTGTGTGTGGTTGGGGCTAGTGTGTGGCAGGGGGCCTGGGGTAAGTGGAGAGAGTCGGGGGCAAGGAGGAAAAGAGGTGGGGTGGGGGGAGCAGAGAGGGTGTGTGTGGTTGGGGCTAGTGTGTGGCAGGGGGCCTGGGGTAAGTGGAGAGAGTCGGGGGCAAGGAGGAAAAGAGGTGGGGTGGGGGGAGCAGAGAGGGTGTGTGTGGTTGGGGCTAGTGTGTGGCAGGGGGCCTGGGGTAAGTGGAGAGAGTCGGGGGCAAGGAGGAAAAGAGGTGGGGTGGGGGGAGCAGAGAGGGTGTGTGTGGTTGGGGGCTAGTGTGTGGCAGGGGGCCTGGGGTAAGTGGAGAGAGTCGGGGGCAAGGAGGAAAAGAGGTGGGGTGGGGGAGCAGAGAGGGTGTGTGTAGTTGGGGCTAGTGTGTGGCAGGGGGGCCTGGGGTGAGTGGAGAGAGTCGGGGGCAAGGAGGAAAAGAGGTGGGGTGGGGGGAGCAGAGAGGGTGTGTGTGGTTGGGGGCTAGTGTGTGGCAGGGGGCCTGGGGTAAGTGGAGAGAGTCGGGGGCAAGGAGGAAAAGAGGTGGGGTGGGGGAGCAGAGAGGGTGTGTGTGGTTGGGGCTAGTGTGTGGCAGGGGGCCTGGGGTGAGTGGAGAGAGTCGGGGGCAAGGAGGAAAAGAGGTGGGGTGGGGGGAGCAGAGAGGGTGTGTGTGGTTGGGGGCTAGTCTGTGGCAGGGGGCCTGGGGTAAAAAAAAAAAACAACACCTGGGAACAATGGGCAGAAAGTCTGGGGGGGGGGGAGAGGAACCAACAACAACCAGCAGGGAGGAATGGGACACACACACAGCAAAACCAGAACCAAAAGAAGCTAATTGATTTCACACAAAAAACCAAAGTAACTAAGACAGGACTCAACAGGCAGCAGCAGCAGCACCAGGGAGGATGGGGAACAACACTCAGTCTGGGTGGGAGGGGGCAGGCAGGGCAGGAGTGGAGGAGGAGGTGGCAGTGGGGGGAGTGGGTTTCTGGAGGGGAGGGAGGGGGGAAGCTAGGAGCAGGACCACAGGGGAACAATCAAATTTGAATCCAAACAATCTATACACAAAGTAAAAAAAAGGAAACCAAAGGGCAGCCAGAAAGTCTCAGGGCGGGGGGGGGGTTTACAACTACCAGGGGGAGGGACTGGGGGAGTGGGTGACACACACAGGGAGCAAAACCAAAACCAGAACCTAATTCCACAAAGAAATCCAAAGAATGCAAGGCTCAACAGGCAGCAGCACAGGAGGGAAACAATCTTATCTGGGTGGGAGGGAGGGAGGGAGGGGGGAAGCTAGGAGCAGGGCCAGAGGGGAACAAATTAACAATCAAAATCAGAACACAAGGAATCAAATTGCAGCAATAATATAAACTAAATCCTCAGAAACACAACTCAGACAGGCAGCCAGCAATAACAATAGCTATTAATTAAAAACCAAAATCAGCAAATATATAAATTTACACAGAAGCAATAATTGAATGCAACTCAAAAAGTGGAACAAAAGTCAGGCAAGGCACAAAAACAGGAAAGCAATGCAGAAGAGGGGGGTGGGGGGGGGGGGGAAGGAGGGAAAGCCAAAACTTTGGAAGAAGGGTTGAGAGAGAAAGGGTGAAGAGAACAGAAAACACACAACAGGAAAAGTTGGAAAAAGTTGAGGGGAAAGTATTAAAGAGGTTTGGACAGAGACAGACAGAGGGCAGATGGACAAGGTGGCACACAACAACACACACAGAGAGCAGAGAGACAGACACACACTAATGTGACACACAGTCAGCAGGGACTCACAGCAGACACCAGCAGCAAAAGAGCAAGCAAGGTCTCAGAGATGATCCCACAACTGCAGCCAAGAGAAGTTTCCAGAGAAGAGGCTTGGGTTTATATAGGTTTGAAATTCCCTCCTTTGGGAGCCCCCACCTTTGCACTCCCCCACGGCCAACAGGGTGCCAGCTCTCAACAGTGCAACAGCCAAGCAGCCTACCAGACCAAAGGACTCATTCTGGCCAATCAAAGGATCAATAGCGCAGCCAATACAATGCCTGAAAATAGCATCACAAAATGGATGCTAGGAGCAAAAGTTTCAGGAATGAGCCACAAAATGGAGGACACACTTCAAACTTTAAAGGGACACTCCAGAGACTCAATTGAACTCCCGAACCGGTTCGGGAAACCCGAGCCGGTTCGGAGCCGAACCGACTCGGATTCGGTCCGGATCGGTCCCAGAAGGGCCCGATTCGGTCCGGGATCGAACCGCCAGATCCGGACCGGTTCGGGACGAACCGATCCGGATCCGGACCGAACCGCACATCACTATTATCCCTGGATATAAACTCTATAGAAAGGACAGGGAGGGGTGCCTTGGAAGTGGAGTAGCACTGTATATTAGAGAAGGGATAGAATCTAACAAGATAGAAAACCTAGGTGGACTGGAGTCCTCCACAGAAACCCTGTGGGTGACAATACAAGGCCTGAAAGGAAATGTGCTACTGGGGACATGCTATCGCCCTCCGGATCAAAACACTGACAGTGACTGGGAGCTGCAGAAGGAAATCAGGAAGGCTTCAAGGAGAGGCAGGGCAGTAATAATGGGTGACTTCAATTACCCACACACAGACTGGGTAAATTCACAGTCAGGTAACGACAAAGAGGTCAAATTTCTAGATACACTGAATGACTGTGCCCTAGAACAGTTGGTCCTGGAACCAACCAGAGAGAAGGCAACCTTGGACTTAATCCTGAGTGGCACCCAGGACCTGGTGTGTGATATCAGTGTCATCGACCCTTTAGGGAACAGTGCCCAAAGTGCAATCAAATTCAGCATACGTGTGGGGAGAGAATCACCGAAGAAGTCTAACACAGACACTTTGAATTTCAGAAGAGGAAACTTCTCCCAAATGAGGAGTATGGTGAAAAGAAAGCTGAAAGGGAAAATCAGGAGAGTCACTTCGCTCCAGAATGCCTGGAGTTTACTCAAAATCACAATACTAGAAGCCCAGTTAGATTGTATACCCCAAAGGAGGAAAGGTACCACTAAGTCCAGGAGGATGCCAGCATGGATAACAGGTAAAGTCAAGGAAGCCATAAAAGGGAAGAAGACTTCCTTCCAAAATTGGAAGGCCTCCCCAAATGAGGAGAACAGAAAGGAACACAAACAGAAAATTTCTTTCTTGCAAAAGAAATGCCAGGTGACAATAAGGGAGGCAAAAAGAGAGTTTGAGGAACATTTAGCCAAAAGCATTAAGGGGAATAACAAAAACTTCTTTAAATACATCAGATGCAGGAAACCTTCCAGGGAGGCAGTGTAGTGGCTAGAGTGCCGGACTAGGACTGGGGAGACCCGAGTTCAAATCCCCATTCGGCCAGGATACTAGCTGGGTGACTCTTGGCCAGTCACTTCTCTCTCAGCCTAACCTACTTCACGGGGTTGTTATGAGGAGAAACTCATGTAGTACACTGCTCTGGGCTCCTTGGAGGAAGAGTGGGATATAAAATGTAAAAAATAAAATAAAATAAAATGAGGGAGTGAAAGAGATTATTAGGAAGGATGTGGAGGTTGCAGAGCAGCTAAATGAGTTCTTTGCATCTGTCTTCACGGCAGAGGATACTGAGCATACACCTGTTCCTGAAACAGACTTTTTAGGGACGGAGGCTAAAGAACTGAGTCAGATAGTAGTGACAAGAGATGATGTTCTAAACTGTCTGGAAAAACTGAAAACTAGGAAATCACCAGGGCTGGACGGCATCCATCCTAGGGTCCTCAAAGAACTCAAATGTGGACATTGCCAACCTCCTTGCTAAAATATAACTTATCCCTGCAATCAGGCTCTGTACAGGACTGGAAAATAGCCAATGTAACACTGGTTTTCAAAAAGGGATCCAGGGGTGATCCGGTAAATTATAGGCCAGTTAGCTTAATGTCCGTTCCAGGCAAATTGATGGAAAGCATCCTCAAGAATAAAATTGTAAAGCACATAGACGAACACGAACAGGCCCTGCTGGGAAAGAACCAGCATGGCTTCCACAAAGGTGAATCTTGCCTCACAAACCTTTTGGAGTTCTTTGAGAGAGTCAACAAGTGTGTGGATAAGAGTGATCCAGTTGACATAGTCTACCTGGACTTCCAAAAAGCTTTCAACAAAGTTCCTCATCAAAGACTCCTGAGAAAACGTAGCAATTATGGGATAAGGGGACAAGTACATATGTGGATTGCTAACTTGTTGAAAGACAGGAAACAGAGGGTAGGGATAAATGGAGAGTTTTCACAATGGAGGGAAGTAAGAAGTGGGGTCCCCCAGGGATCTGTACTGGGAGCGGTGCTTTTTAATTTATTCATAAATGATCTAGAAGCAGGGGTAAGCAGCGATGTGGCCAAATTTGCAGATGATACCAAACTCTTTCGGGTACTGAAATCCAAAACAGATTTTGAGGAGCTCCAAAAGGATCTCTCCAAACTGGGGGAGTGGGTGGCAAAATGGCAAATGCGCTTTAATGTTGGCAAGTGTAAAGTGATTCACATTGGGATGAAAAACCCAAACTTCAAGTATACGTTGATGGGATCTGAGCTGTCAGTGACTGACCAGGAGAGGGATCTTGGGGTTGTGGTGGACAGCTCGTTGAAAGTGTCGAATCAATGTGCGGCAGCTGTGAAAAAGGCCAATTCCATAGGGTTCATTAGGAAGGGGATTGAAAATAGAACTGCTAATATTATCATGCCCTTATACAAAACTATGGTGTGGCCACACCTGAAGTACTGTGTACAATTCTGATTACCACATCTAAAAAAGGACATTGTCAAACTGGAAAAGGTGCAGAAGAGAACAACCAAGATGATCAGGGGCCTAGAGCACCTTTCTTATGAGGCTTGGCTATAACACCTGGGGCTATTTAGTTTAGCAAAAAGACGACTGCGGGGAGACGTGATAGAGGTCTATAAAATCATGCATGGAGTGGAGAAAGTGGATAGAGAGAAATTCTTCTCCCTCTCGCATAACACTAGAACCAGGGGTCAGCCCATGAAATTGATTGCCAGGAAATCTCGGACCAACAAACGGAAGTTTTTTTTAACACAAAGTATAATCAACTTGTGGAATTCTCTGCCACAAGATGTGGTGACAGCCAACAAACTGGATGGCTTTAGGAGGGGTTTGGATAACTTCATGGAGGAGAGGTCTATCATTGGTTACTATTCAAGGGCCACCTCCAGCCTGAGAGGCAGGATGCCTCTGCGTACCAGTTGCAGGGTTGTAACAGCAGGAGAGAGGGCATGCCCTCAACTCCTGCCTGTGGCTTCCAGCAGCATCTGGTGGGCCACTGTGTGAAACAGGATGCTGGACTAGATGGGCCTTGGGCCCGATCCAGCAGGGCTGTTCTTATGTTCCCAGTAATCATGTCCTGGCAAGGCATTGAGTAGATGAATGGGCTGCTGGCATGTGGAAGGACGGTTTGGGGAGTTACAGGCGCCTTCAGTAGCTGCGTTGGACACTTTTTGCTTTCAGGTGGAAAGGTGGGATAGAAAGCTGAAAACAGCATTAATAAATCAACTTGATGGGCACAACCAGGCACACCTCTCCCTCATTTGCTTGGCTATACAGGGCAGCTGCTAACTAGCTAGTCCAGTGTGTACAATGGCATCTTCAACCCTTTAAAGGCTAGAGGCACAATCACACCACTACCACAGCCCAAGGCAGGCTAAGGAGCATTGTTTCTTCAGTGGTTCAGTCAACCCTTCACCTGACTGGCTACTTCAGTTGGAGAAACCAATCTGTGGATTTTTACAAAAAATAAATAAATCCTGAATACAAAGTTGAATTACTAATAAAGCGAATGAATACTCAAGTAACAAAAATCATGATTTAAAAACTGCCAGTTTATAGGGATACGCTGAATGTTTTCCAAGTTCACTGAGTTTCACCTATATTATTATTTAATCAACCTATATTATTTATAGGTTGGAGAGGAGAGTTGGTCTTGTGGTAGCAAGCATGATTTGTCCCCTTAGCTAAGCAGGGTCTGCCCTGGTTGCATCTGAATAGGAGACCACATGTGAGCACTGTAAGATATTCCCCTCAGGGGATGGAGCCGCTCTGGGAAGAGCATCTAGGTTTCAAATTCCCTCCTTGGCTTCTCCAAGATAGGGCTAAGAGAGATTCCTGCCTGCAACCTTGGAGAAGCCGCTGCCAGTCTGTGAAGACAATATTGAGCTAAATAGACCAATGGTCTGACTCATTATATGGCAGCTTCCTATGTTCCTATTTAAAATATGTTTATCCTGCCTTTCTATCTGGCAAGGGGGCTCCAAGGTGGCTGACAATAAGCAAACCAAATACATAATAAACATAATACATTTTTAAGGCATTAAAATTTTTAGAATGCACTCCCTACTAAAATCTCTGAAATCTCTGACAACTTTTTAAAAGTCTAAAGATGCATCTGTTCATCTGGACTTTTAATTAAATATTGTTTTAATAGTTTTTAACATCATTTTAAAATATTGTTTTAAAAATTTAAATAGTTGTAATGTTTTAACCTTTTCCGCTGACATTTATTCTGCTTTGTTGTAAACTGCCCAGAGACATATGTTTGGGGCAGTATAAAGATAGGTTAAATAAAAAATAAAAATAAATTGGTGGTTGGGGAAGGCTCTGGAGCACAAATTCATGGAGGACAAGTCTATCAATACCTATTAGTCTTGTTGGCTATAAGATACCTTCCTATACCTATATAGTACGAATATGATACCTATATAGGTATTGAGGCAGGAAGTCTCTCAATACCAATTGCAGCAACAGCAGGAGAGGGACATGCCTTCATCTCCTGCATGTGGGCTTCTCAGGGATATCTAGCGGATCACTGTGAGAAACAGGATACTGGCCTAGATAGGCCTTGGTCCTGATCCAGCAAGGCTCTTCTTATGTTTTTATGTTCTCTGGGGAGACTATGATGTAAAATGTTCATTCCCCAGACATAAGACACTGCTGTTGCTCAAGCAGTTGCAGCTGCTGCTCTTCAAACGTTGATGATGACCAGTGTCACACTGATGGTGACCCATAGGAGAGACAAGCACACCCTCCAACCAGGGCCAGCTAGAATGAAATGTGTTGGTCCCTAGGGGCAGGGCAGCTCCTCACCTGAGCAGTTTAGGCAGTCTGCAGCTCCTGGCTCTCTCACTTCTCTCTATATGGTGATAGGGCATGGTCAGATAACATTGACAAGATTAAAATAGAAGTGGGTCTTAGCTATGCAGAGTATGACTGATCAGATAAAGAAGATGGTTTCTGGCTCAATGGCCGTAAAAAAATTGATGGATGTTAGAAACATCAAGGGCCCCTGTGAGACAGTTGGCTTATATTGAGTGTGTATTTCTGAGGCTGGGAACTAAGGATAGATTGGGGATTCTGTTGGTGTACCATTCACCCCGCTGCCCAACTGACTCCCTAACTGAGCTGACAGAGCTGGTCGCAGAGTTGGTGTTGGAGTATCCCAGGCTCTTGGTGCTGGGAGACTTCAATATCCACTTTGGGACTGGCTTGTCTGGTGCGGCTCAGGAATTCATAGTGGCCATGACAACTATGGGCCTATCCCAATTAATTTTTGAACCAACTCATGTTGCCAGCCACACACTGGATTTGGTCTTCCGTTCGGATCAGGGGGGTGTTCCGTGGGTGGGGGATCCAGTGGTTACCCCATTGTCATGGACAGACCACTACCTGGTTAAGGTTGGTATCACGGTCACAATCCACCCCTGCAGGGGTGATGGACCTATTAGGATGGTCCACCCAAAAAGGCTGCTGGACTCAGCAGGTTTCCAAAAGGCCTTGGAGGGTTTCGATGTTGGTGCAGCCAGTGATTCTGTCGATGTCCTGGTGGGAACCTGGAATAAAGAACTCACCAGGGCAGTAGATATTATTGCTCCTAAGCGTCCCTCCAGGCCTGCTTCTAGGATGGCCCCCTGGTACACGGAGGAGTTGCGGGGGATGAAGCAGCTTGGTAGGCAACTGGAACGCAAGTGGAGGAGAACTCGGCCCAAATTTGACAGGATGCAACATAGAACCCATTTGAAGACCTACACGATGGCAGTGCGTGCAGCAAAAAAGCATTTTTGGTCGGCGTGCATTGCGTCTGCAGGTTCATGTACGGCAGAGTTATCCTGGGTGGTGAGGAGTATAATCTCTGCTCCTTCTGCCTCAGATCAGCTCTCGGAGATACTCTGCTGTGATGCCTTTAGTGTGTTCTTTGCGGATAAAATCTCCAGGGCGACTTGGACTCCACTATTTCTGCAGGGTCTGTGAGGGAGGTATCCAGCGATCCCTCTTGCAGTGTTAGGTTGGATCAGTTTCAATCTGTGACTCCTGATGACGTGGACAAGCTGCTTGGAGTGGTACGGCCTACCACTTGTTCTCTGGATCCTTGCCCAACCTGGCTGCTTCGATCTAGCGGAGAGATTGTTGGAGATGGCCTAGTTAATATAATAAATGCATTGCTGAGGGAGGGTAGGGTGCCTCCCTGTTTGAAGGAGGCAATAGTTAGACCTCTTCTTAAGAAGACTTCCCTGGCTCCCTCAGCGATGGATAGTTATAGGCCAATCTCCAATCTTCCCTGGCTGGGCAAGGTAATCAAGAGTGTGGTGGCTAACCAGCTCCAGCTGGTTTTGGAGGAAACTGATTGTCTAGACCCATTTCAAACTGGCTTTAGAACGGGTTGAGACAGCCTTGGTCAGCCTGATGGATGACCTTTACTGAGGAATCGACAGCGGGAGTGTGATTCTGTTAGTCCTCTTGGATCTCTCAGTGGCGTTCGATACCATCGACCATGGTATCCTCCTGGGTCGCCTGGGGGAGTTGGGAATAGGGGGCACTGCTCTGCAGTGGTTCTGTTCCTATCTCTCGGGTAGATCCCAGATGGTGGAGCTTGGTGACTATCGCTCCTCAAAGCAGGAGCTGTTATATGGAGTCCCTCAGGGCTCCATTCTGTCACCAATGCTTTTCAATATCTACATGAAACCGCTGGGTGAGGTCATCAGGAGATTTGGTGCTGAGTGTTATCAGTATGCTGATGACACCCAAATCTACTTCTCCCTCCCTTCTTCAGGAAATGGCACTCATTCTCTAAATGCCTGCCTACAGGCAGTAATGGGCTGGATGAGGGATAACAAATTGAAGCTGAATACAAGCAAGGCAGAGGAGCTCATTGTGGGGGGTCAGAATCTGAGGAGTGAGTTAGATCTTCCTGTGCTGGATGGTGTTACACTCCCCCAGAAGGAGCAGGTGCGCAGCTTGGGAGTACTCCTGGACCCAGGACTCACCCTGGTTTCTCAGGTGGAGGCCATGGCCAGAAGTGCTTTCTATCAGCTTCGGCTGATTCAACAGCTGTGGCCATTCTTTGAGGAGGATGGCCTCAAAACAGTGGTGCACCAGCTGGTAACCTCCCGGCTTGACTATGGCAATGCGCTCTACGTGGGGCTGCCTTTGTACGTAGTTCGGAAACTTCAATTAGTTCAGAATGCGGCAGCCAGAATGGTCTCTGGGGTAACCCGGAGAGACCATATTACGCCTACTTTGAAACAATTGCACTGGCTGGCAATATGTTTCCGGGCAAAATACAAAGTGTTGGTTATTACCTTTAAAGCCCTGAACAGCTTAGGCCCAAGTTACCTTAGAGAGCGCCTTCTTCTGTGTGATCCCCACTGCACATTAAGGTCATCTGAGGAGGTTCATCTCCAGTTACCACCAGCTACTCTGGTGGCAACTCATAGGCGGGCCTTCTCTATAGCTGCTCCTGGGCTGTGGAATCCGCAATTTGAATTCTCTATTAGCCTTCAGGAGAGCCCTTAAAATGTATTTGTTTGGCCTGGCTTTCCAAGGTTTTTAAATCTGTTTTAATAGTCTAACCCGATGTTGAGGCTTTTAATCAGTGTAATTGTTTAATTGTTGTTTTAAAATGTTTTTAAATTGTTAATTGTTGCTATATTGGTTTTAATTTGTTTTAGCTCTTTACTCTTTTAGTGGTTTGTTTTAGCTGTAAACTGCCTTGAGCCATTTTAGAAGGGCGGTATACAAATCAAATCAAATCGAATAAATAAATAAATGTATGCTAGCTTTATTAAGGGTCACTTAATACAGTATACTAGCTGGCCAGGGTGCAGAGCATCTGCGCTTCTAGTTTGTCCCTCATTCTCGGCCCCCCTTCCTCATTCATGGCCCACCCTCCTCCTCCTCTCCCCTCTTCCCTCCACCTCGGCTCTTTGCCCCATTCTCGGACTATTTCGAGCTGCCTGCCCACCCACCACTTTCTCGCCCCACCACCCACCACCCACCGCCTCTTTCTCTTGCCCGTCCATCCACATTCAGCCCCAGTGTGAGCCTTCCTTACATTTGGCTGGCAGGTGGACCGGAGAGGGATGCTGCGCCGCCCTCTCCGCCACCTGCTCAGCTATTCTCCTAGGCAGTAGTTTCTTTTCCCCCACCCATCCATCCCTGCTGTGGTCCACCCATCCCCACTGCTATCTGGCACTGGCAGCTGCTCGCGAACTCTCACGAGAGCTGCCACACATGGGATTAGCGATGGGTACGTCTTAGAGAAATAGATAGATAGATAGATAGATAGATAGATAGATAGATAGATAGATAGATAGATAGATAGATGCCATTTTCATGAATCAAAATAATCTTATAGGGGAAAATATGCGTATGGAATAAGAATTTACCAGCAGAAAGTACATGGATCAGGCAGTAAATGTTCAGTTAGCCAGTCCATATACACACTGAAAAGCAAACTTTCATTATGCCACACTTCAGGCATGATAGCTGATGGACAGATTTCCTACTTGAAGAGTATTTTGATGGGGAGAAAATGTTATACATGAAGGGACCTTAAGTCACAGAAGACTATAGGAGATTTTCTATATCAGGAGGTATAGAAATATGATAGATAGATAGATAGATAGATAGATAGATAGATAGATAGATAGATAGATAGATAGATAATTTTTAAAACTAGATGTGCATCAAGATAAGAAGACATATTAAGACATCCATATGATGACAATATCTTCATGTGTGAGCATGCTTTCCATTTTTTTTTCCATGTGTGAGCATGCTTTCCAGAGCCCCTGGTGGCACAGTGGTAAAACTGCCGCCCTGTAACCAGAAGGTTACAAGTTCGATCCTGACCAGGGGCTCAAGGTTGACTCAGCCTTCCATCCTTCCGAGGTCAGTAAAATGAGTACCCAGAATGTTGGGGGCAATATGCTAAGTCATTGTAAACCGCTTAGAGAGCTCCAGCTATAGAGCGGTATATAAATGTAAGTGCTATTGCTATTGCTATTGCTATTTACAATGAGTATTCTTAAGAGGTGAACAGGTCAGTTATGTGATCAAAGATTCCATCCTAGCACAAACATATTCACTAGTTTGTTGCAAAGTTCTGTTTCCACAATCAATCAAGCACCATATTTTAAAAAGTCAAATTTGGCAAAGATTCTTGGCATTCAGTGAGAATGTCAGCATCAGCACATCTGAAAGAACACCATTTCACAATTAATACACACACCAATAAATACACACACCATATAAATACACACACACCAGCTGGTCTTAGTGGAATTCTGACAGTCAGCCATCTACATGGAAAACATTGCATTACATTTTGGCCCTAAATTATGTGATTACAAATCAAGGAATGTTATTTCAAGGTGTGTTCAATGGTAGATTCCTTTGGAATAGAGAACCCACATTGGCGGGGGGGGGCAGGGGTCAGAGCCACAGTGAGTCAGAGGAAGAGAAGAAGATAATGGGATGTTATTCAGCAGCCTAGTGCCAACAGCCTCTTGGGGTGGGGTAGGCTGATGCATTTGACACAAACATCAATAACTCAGCAGTGACAAGAGTCCATCCTGGAGGGCTGGGAAATAGCTTACCTATGAGACTGAGCAATGGGATTGGCCTAGGATGACTGAATGCAAGAGCCTTGTTTTAGGGAGGAGCCATCCTGGAGAAAGTAATTTCTTAGAAAAGGGCAAAGTTAATAGTCTAGGTAGCTCCAAGCAAACCTCATAAACCCACCCATCGATTTCTATTAATCTGCTTTATACATCCTATATCCAGAGGTGCACCTAGGTAATTTTGGAGCCTGGACATAAAGGCTTGTGTATAAATGCTGGTGTATACATCTCTTCGGTCTATGAAACTTAAGATGAAGCCCCTTACTAAAACTGACTTCTAAAGCCTGCTTTGTAACATGATACATTGGGATGGCAAAGGTCCACTTTGCGATTAGCTACCATTGTTACACTTCATTAATAGACATGAGAATCCAGAGAAGTGAGTATGGCCAAATCCCATCATTTGGAGGAAGAGGCTGTACAGCATGCATATGTCAAAGATGACAGCTAGGACCTCTTGTGCCAAGACTAAACCACAGATCCAGATAGCTCCAATGAGAGGTTCAGGTGTGACAATGAAATATAGTGGGATTCAAGGGCATAATGTTAAGCATCTTATGGAGTCAAAAACTAGAACTAAGTTCCCTCAGAGTAAGCTTTGAACCTGAAGCTCTCTTTCATGTTCATAAATACAATTGTTAATTTGATCTGGATTCCACATAGCAGTCTGTATCTTGGACTCATATAGACTTCAAAATCAGATGGCCGTTACCAGACAAATATAGACAGGTCTGGATTCAGTGGAGTGGAAGCTTGCCACACTAAATAGCTAATGTATTTAATGGAAGTTATAAATCAAAATTCTATAATCTATCCCAAATTCTAGAACCATCAGTTATGAAAATGGTTTTTTAAACCAGCATTTAAAAATAATATTCCGATGCTCAATCAAATGTTATTTAGTTAGATCCAGACTTCAGCAACAGTTTTTGAAAGATGCCCATGCTAGGTTAGGTTGGTCTTTCTTACCTACCTTTTAAAGATCTGTTGATTTTTAAAATGTATGTATTTGAGAAACACAGAATTATCATGGATGCGCTTGAAGATTGAAGCTCTCTGCCTTAGAATGGGGCCAGTTTTTTGTCACACTGGAGAGAAAGCAGGAGTGGGAGGAAGTGCAATGCAGCAATCCTCCACCAGGCTGCACTGTATTATCCATTCAGTATCAAGGTTAGCTCCACCTCCAGTGATTGGCACAATGCCATGATACCATTTGAAGGAGGCAGATTCAACATGGGTAAAGATTTCCTTGTTTGGCTACAGAGATCCAAAATGGGCCTCGTTCCCAGCACAGGACCACATCTTCTCATCCTTCCACCCAGTGGAAGGAACCAGGGCTGTCCTTAGTCCATGGCAATCAGGGTGACCACCCCAGGCCCCGCTCTTTTAACCCTCATGAGAAGGGGGCCCCACACTGGCTGATTTGCCCCGGGCTCTGCACCCTGCCAGGGTTCTCTAAGAACAGCCCTGGAAAGAACTGATAGAGATCTCAACTGATCAATGGCTAACAGGGCTAAGAAAGAACTTGTTTCAGGGCTGTCAGTTAGTCAAGTCAGCCTTGAAGGTGTTCACTTTCTTCTCGGCACTCCCTGTAGAGTTTTTCCATTGGTTATGCCAAACAAAGGGTCGGTGTGCTGGCATTCGGTATTAAGCAGGGATTTGGGCTACTTTGTAAAGGAAACAGGAAGGAACAACCATGCCCCTGGAGGAAGGGTTCTTTAAGAAGTCTCAGGGGGTCAAATCACTCCCAGGCAAGGATGAGGAAGGAAGCAGTGCCCTACCAATAACTTACTCCTAGAGTTACTAATTGGTTTGAATTCCACTCCTTTGGATTTTATGCCCTTGTCCATATTTCTTGCCAGTGTCTATTGGCTCCAAGTGTCCAGTTTGCCAGGATCCAGCTGCTCCATGCCTATATTTCTTTTCTTGCCAAACTTGCCAGGGTCCAGCAGTCCACCCCCTCATACAAATGGCTCCCCCACCCCTTTTCTATTTCAGAAATTGAGTATGTGACTCGCCCCTTCCCTCCATAAATGCACTCGGACCCTTTTGTTCTCTCCCTTCCATTCCCCCCCCCCCGCCGTGCTGCCACTGGTAGGTCCAGTTTGAAGCTCACACAAGCTGCTGCCCCAGTGATGTGTCTCTGTTTGCTTTGTTTCCTCCAATTCCTGCCTCTGCACGCCACCAAATGTTGTGATCTGTGGCACGACTGTCAGAGCCATGTGGTAATCTGTTGTTTGGAGCAGACAGTCTTGACGAACAGAATCCTGTGGGAAAGATTTTGAAAAAGGGAGGTGGGCAGGATGAGTCACAGAAATACCATTATACTCTGGAAAGTTCCGCTCAGGAGGAGTTCTCCTTCCTTCCCTTCCCTTCCATGATTTAAAGCTGGGTTTTCTATAAATAAGGACTGACTTTCTGCAACTCTTCCAGCCCCTCTGTGTACTAGGATGTGGAGCCTTTATAGAGACTTGTTAAAAATTTGGAATTAAAAATATATTATGGAAGTTTCCATACAAACCATTTTCACTTTGGAATATGAAGATCAGGGTGGCGGGGGCGGGGGCGGTGAAAGAGCAGCTGAAGATTGCTATGAAACTATTTAGCCATATCTAATTCGGCAGTGTATTAGAAAGACTTTCAGACTAATACACTTGAGTCTATTGTATGTACTCAAACATTCCAGTCAACCAGACTGATAAAACCAATTTAACGGGTCTATTGGCAAGAGTGATCTCAGATTTTCGCAAAGTCATATCTATGTCTGTGCATGCAAAGCAGCACATTTTCACTTGCGAGTTTGATTGATTGGGTTTTTTAAAATGTCCTAATGAAAAATAAAGCAACTGACATGCGCTCCGTGTTTTGGATTATTCCTTGATTATTTTTGCAGTCAACACAAGAGAGTTTGGACTCATATATGCTGCTTTGACACAAAGAATTGCCAATTGTGGCTACAAAAATCAAAATGAGAGCCTGGAAATAAAAAGGCTTGTTTAGGTTTAAGTTTGTTTTCATGATTGAAATGGAGAATTATGTCATTCCTCTTATGAATTGTTTATGATTTACTGCTATTGAGTATAACCATACAATGTGAGAGCTTGTAACATTGAAGGGAACTGAGTATAATCATTTGCCCATCAAACAATACACATTTAGGGGCTTTGAACAGGTCAAACAGAGAAAATTGGATTAGCCATTAGGCTGAATAAGCTACAGAATAAGGCACCAGACATTAGGGATGTGCAAACAGCTTCAAAATCGGACCAAACCAGGCTGTACTGGCAATGCTGGTCCAAGTTCAAACTGATCAAGCCAGGTTCGGTTCGAACCTGTTTGAGCCAATTTGAAGATTCTAGGCTCCATTTTAGATGTTGTCCTCCATTTTGTGTGACTTGTGTTGCTTGATTTCATTGGCTGAGCTCTTGCTTCCCTGATTGGTCAGATGAGTCTGGCTCTCTGTTAGGCTCTGCACTTTACCAGTCCCTGAGAACTGACACCCTATTGGCCAGGGGGGAGGTCAAAGTGGGGGATGCCAAAGGAGGGAGTTTCAAATCCTATTTAAAGCCAAGCCTCTGGCCTATCAAAATCACTCTGGCTGCAGTCTTCCTTGGCTTCTTTCTGGCCTTCTGGTGCTGGTGGTGAGAGCCTGCCTGGCAGATACTGCTGTGTGTTTTTGTTCCCAATCCCTTCTACCTGTTTTTCTGCTCCCCCCTCCCCCTCCCCCCCGATTTAAACTTTTTTTTGTCCTGGAGTGACTGTGTGTGTATTTGTTCTGCTCTCCCACCCCCACCCCCGAAGTGAGTGAGTGATTGTCTCTAGGGATGTGCACTAACCCGTTCGGAGGCCCTTTTACGGGCCTCCGAACTGGTTCAAACACCGGGGGGGTCAAAGTTCAATGCTGGGGGTGCCACCTTAAGGGTGGGGGAAGGTGCTTTCCCCCTGCCAGCGCTCATTGCCGGTAAAAATATTTGGGGTGGCAGCTTACTTCCCTGCCACCCCTTCCCCCTCCTCGGCTGGAAGCGGCCAGAAGTACCAGGTGTGTGTGCACACATTGCGTGTGTGCGCGCACACCCAGTACTTCTGGCCACTTCCGATTGAGAAGGGGGAAGAGATGGCAGGGTGGTACGCTGCTGTCCCAAAGGTTTTTACTGGCAATGAGCACTTGCAGGGGGGAAGCGGTGGGAGGGGTAAGTGCACCCTCCCCCACCCTTAAAGCGGCATCCTTGCCAGAATCGAACCACCCCACCATGGTTCTGTGCACATCCCTAATCGTCTCTCTTCTCCCTCTCCTGGGCCAGGGGGCCCAGGCCTTTGACCTGAGGCTTCTCTCTGGCCTATTCCCCTAACCCCCAGTCTCCACTGTCCCTCCACCTTTTTTGTTTCTGTGGCAGCTGCTGCTTTAAAATCTGTTGACTGAGTTGAGAATACAGAGTCCTGAGCTCAGCATCCACTGCCAATTGTTCTTATTTTATTCTGGGTTCTTCTGGGGCGGGGATTCCTTGTTTTCTCTGGAGCAGGTACTTTTCTTTGTTAACCCCTTTCTTCTTGTGATTAGCACACTGCCTACTCCAGAGTCGAGCAGCACCTCTTCCCGCCATCCCCTGTCCTTCCCTTTCTTTCCCCCTCACCCCTTCCACATCCCCACAGCCATTTTTTCCACCAGCCTTTTTATTTATTTAATCAGTGTTCAGTTTACTTTGTTTGGGTGGGTGGGTGGGTAATCAGCTGGAAAGCTTTTCATTCTGCCTCCCCCCCCAGCTATGTGTGCCCGCCCATGCTGTGGTCTGCCATTCCAGACCAGTCTACCATTGGTCTGGAATCCATTCCTTCTTTTTTTCCTCCTGACCAGTGTGTGGGGCAGAAGATCTCCAGGACAACAAGGGGGTCAGTGCTTACTTTTTGTTACCCCCTTTAATTTTCCTTGAAAAGGGCCTCCTTTCTTGTTTGGGTGTGGGGAAATATTTTCTGTGTTTTTTTCTTTACAGGTTGTTTCTTGTTTTTACAGGTTCCCCTTTAGTTGCCCCCCCCCCATTGTGTATTTTATTGTATTGTTTTTTGATTGTATTGTTGTTGTGGGTGGAGTGGGTGGGTAGGCTTGTTTTAAATAGGGTTTTCTTTAAATAGGGTTTTAAAGGATTTTCCCCCGAATAGGTGTGTGTTTTTTTTAAAAAAAAACCCTCCATGTTTTACATTTTTTAAAAAATTAAAAGCCCCCGGGGTCTTTGGGAATGTCTGAGCACCATGTGGTAAGCAAAGCTCACAGCAGGGTGGCAGGCAGAGGTGGAAGGGATCCCCAAGCTGGTGTGGGAGGCCAGTGTGGAGGACAGAAAAGATGCTGGCATAGGGTCCCACAGGTCCCCACTGGCAAATTCTTCGGGCCAGGTGAGGCAGCGGTGTGAAGGCTCTCCTATCTGGAGGAGCCTGCTGCTGCCAATCTAGGTCCGGGACCAGTGGCAGGTCCATCGGGTGGTGCACTGCTGGGGCTGGTGCCTGGTGCAGAGCCTGGCAGTGCGCGGGGCTCTCCTGCCAGGGAAGCTTCTTCCATGGTGGGGGTGGAGGGCAGGGGCTTGACAGCTGGCAGTGCAGCCAGATTTTCCCTCCCTCTTGCAGCCCCTCCACTGCTCCTCTTGCCACTCAGTGAGCCCCCCCCCCTTGATGATGCCCATGTCATGGCAGAGTCCAGTTCTGGGTCTTCCCAGTCTGGCTCCGAGGGGAAAGGGTCTGCTGCTGAGGTGGAGGAGGCGGCCCCTCCTCCAGTGAAGCTGGGCCCTTCTTCTTCCATGTAGGGTGGAAGGGGGTGGGTGGTGGTGGGTGAGCACCAGCAGCCCCCCCTAGGTCCACTGTCACACAAAAGGCCCAAGACAGCATCCAGGACATTGGTGGCCACCCAGAGATGTTTCGTGGCATTTTGCAATCTCTCAAGATGCCCCAACCACTGCTTGCTGCATCCACTGAAGTGCAGAGGTCAGTCGGAGCAAGGATGCTAAGCATCTGGGGATGTCCTCCATATGGCGACACATGCGACGGTATCTCCCGGATCTCCTTGACTCCACTAGCAGCACTAGTGCGTCTAGTGTGCCTGTGACTAGCACTGACATGGGTCATGTGAAGTCTTCCATGAAGCATGGCACGCTGCCAGTCAAGCGGTGGACACAGTCGCCAGGCAAGAAGCCCAGCAGAGGAGAGGAAGAGCCCATCTGCTTCCCCCTTCAGTGCTGCTCGGGGTGGGAGACCGAGTGTGTGCTGTTGGCTCTTTCTGCTACTACCAGCCTGCTTCTGCTTCCCCAGTGAGACTGCAGCCTGCTGCCTCTGGGTAACGTCTGTGGGAAGTGTATGCAGAACTGGGGCCAGGGGTGGGTGACTCAGCAGTTCCTGGGGTCAGCTGCCCAGCTCTGGGCCTTTATAGGAACGCTGCCTGTCGCCCCTTTGGGTGAGCCACTTTGGAGGATAATGAGGTTATGTGGGTAGGTACCTACCTAACCTACTTCACAGGGTTGTTGTGAAAGAGAAACTCAAGTATGTAGTACACTGCTCTGGGATCCTTGGAGGAAGAGCGGGATATAAATGTAATAATAATAATAATAATAACAACAACAACAACACTGACAATAAAATTCAGCCATCCCAGGTCCTTGGGAAGGACTTGATGTCTGGATAAAACAAACCAGTCAATAACACCTGTCTGACTGTGTAAACAAGAAATAATAATGTGCCAGGCTCTTTGGCTCAGGATCCCTTGGTTTGTGAAGGTGGGTAGGTATTTTAATTCAGCTTCTGTCTGCAATCCTGGGTGAGTTGAGTTTTAATGTGTCTGAGTCTGTCTGGAGATTGGGAGACAAGGGGTGTATCCACTGATTATGGGGCAGCTATTCCAGTGGTGGTGATGAATAGAAGTAACTTTGACAGGTCAGCAGGCCAGGGGTGGGGTAGAAACAGGGATCTATAATGTACAGTGTGATGGTGGATGGGAAGCTGAGTGCTAACCTTCCCCATTCATCATTCCCACACAACTCAGGGTACCATGAATGTATGTTTGCTTGTGCAATCGGTCTTCTGTCTCTATACCTCCCCAATAATGAACTCCCGAAGACTGGTGGAGATGGGCCGGGGGGTTGTCCCCGGGTAAGGGACAATTGGCAGAAACTGGAGGATCCGACGAAGGGCTGTCTCATCTTTTCTCCAGCAACTAAAATACTTTGAAGCAAGTAGAACTACTCCTGGATGACTGGGACATGTTCGGTGGCCTGCAGAGGCTTTTCCATTCCTCTGATGTTTACACAAGCCTCACCATTTTAAGAATCTCTGAGGCAAACATAAGAATCTCCATGTTTTAAAAAAAATGTTTTATCATTTTAGTCTAAATACATGACAGCAGTGCAACCCAGTAACCCAAAATGTTATGATTATTTCAAATCTCATTAGACTTAACATCAATCTTAATTGTTAAAGGAGGGAGGCGAGAGCTTCATTTTTTAAACATTAGGACTGGCAGCCCTGCTAGGCACCTGGCTGAACCTGAGGTTGGTCTGAAGTCAGCCTTCACACAGTTTCCTGAAAATGTACAAAGACACCAGATGCTCCTGTTGGGACACCAGCTTCCCCAGGTCAGCATCTGGAGTTTACAATTGCACCCTGAAAGGGAATGCTGTTAATAAGCTTTTCTTCTCTCTAGTGTCATATTAAGCAGAAAAAAGTATTACTAGAGAAGATGTACTGGCTCCCCACCCACATTTTCTCCACACAACATGTATTTCTCTCTCAAAAAAAACTTCCAGACAACTTCCCAAACAAGAAAATCTCCGATGCACTAAAGCAGGCAGCCTATAAACATGTGGTTCTGGAGAAGGTCTGTGGCAAATGGGATTCATATGTTTGCTATTACACTACTGCTTGCAGGTGCAAGGGGAAGAATGGAATTCTCTTGTCATCCATCTTTTAACCCCTTTCATTTTCATAGTTCTCAAAGCAGAAAAGTTATCAGTCTCCTTGTGTTCAAGAAGGGAGCCAAAAAAAGGGAGGGGGAGGGAGATGCAAAAGTGGTTTCTTGCCCTTATACATCTGGCCCACCTGGATTGCAAGGACACCGACCCATAATCATTTGACCACACAGGCTCTAACAAACAATTAACTTGTCTGTACTTTTTCATAGTTCAGACTAGCTGGACTAAAACCAACAGCGTACCAAGAAGTTGTGGACTCCATCCACAGCCACTAAAGTCATTTATGGATATCAGGGGGTCATGGCTTCCACCATAGATTTCTGAAGGCTCGCCAAAGTTACAAATGGTCTGGAACCAAGTTGATTCCTTGTGCAGTTCTTCTGAGGCAAATTAAAGGCAAATCTTTTTTTATTTCAGCCTTTGGGAACACAGCTCTGAGGAATGATTGACAGACATTATTACTCAGAGCATATGCCTTCAACGTGTGAAAAATCCTGATCTTGAAGATTATCATAGCTCAACTGATTCATAGAGTGGTATGTGTGTCAAAGCACTTACATATCCTTAATGAAAAAAGGAGAAGAGTTCTATTCTGCACTGCTGTGTCCCAATTCTAAGAGCTCACTATCCGGCACCTAGATTTGCACTCATATGTAATTGGCACTAGGGTGGCCAAAATATCATTAGAATAATAAAACAGCACATTTGGGTAACTAGTCACATATAGCAAAACTATAGGGATGTTCAGCTCAGAGTTGAGATTTTTCAGTCTTGTGCTCTGAAGTACCGGGATATTCCCCAAACTCAAAATGGCATTGAAGAGCGCCAAAGAGGGCTCTTTGATTTCAATTGAGCCAGCATGAAATAGAGCAGTGGTTCCCAGCCTGGGGGCCTCTAGGAAACATAGGAAACTGCCATATACTGAGTCAGACCATTGGTCTATCTAGCTCAATATTGTCTTCACAGACTGGCAGCGGCTTCTCCAAGGTTGCAGGCAGGAATCTCTCTCAGCCCTATCTTGGAGAAGTCAGGGAGGGAACTTGAAACCTTCTGCTCTTCCCAGAGCGGCTTCATCCCCTAAAGGGAATATCTTGCAGTGCTCACACATCAAGTCTCCCATTCATATGCAACCAGGGCAGACCCTGCTTAGCTATGGGGACAAGCCATGCTTGCTACCACAAGACCAGCTCTCCTCTCTAGATGTTGCTGAACTACAATCCCCATCACCCCGAGTCACAATAAATTGTGGGAACCACTGGCATAGAGGTTTGCGTCAGGGAGAGCCAGATTCGAACCCTCACCAGCTCTGAAGCTTGTGGGGTGATGCTGTTGCTATCTCACAGCGTTGCTGTGAGACTAAAAGTGGAGAGGGAACATACAGGTAATGTATGATGACCTGGGCTACTCAAAGGAAGAGTAAATGAATATTTTATTTCATAATAAGAAATAAATAAATTAATTTTATAATAAAAACTGATTGAAAATATGCCATCATTTAGGCAACTACTCAGCTTAGAATCTGACAAACTTCTAAGGCAGGGGTTCACAACTCAAACCGTTCTCAAGAGCCATTTTGTTATCAAATTACTATTTGATATGGCCTGCTTTGAACATTAACATTAATTCTCTGGCCTTGAGACTACTCCAGTGTTGCTTCAAGCAGTTCAAAAACTGAGAGATGGACCCCAGAATCCCCACCAGCAATCACGGAGTAGCGAATGCAGCACCTTTCAGCTAAATTGCTGCTTCCAGCCATTTCTGACACAGTTCTAGGGCAGCAAATGCCTCCATACATGGCTTTGCTGTTTATACTTTGTGCATGGATACAGGCTACCTGGGAATGTGCTTTCATTTGATCTTAAAGATCATGAAAGAACACAAGAGGCCATCGCTCAGCAGTAGCGGACATGCTTCACATGAAGGAGATCCCAGATGCAATCCCTGGCGTCTCCAGGGGTGTGTGGAAAAGACCCTTGTCTAAAATCTTGGAGAATTCCTACCAATTCCCCTGCTAACTGGGCAAAGAGGCACCTTTTACCGTGGTGATTCTCTTTATTTAGCAGGGGGAGAGTAACTGGCCCTATCCACCCCCAGCACAGTACCTCCAGTGACTGTTGCTGGTGTGTGTCTTATGTTTCTTTTTAGAATGTGAGCCCTTTGGAGACAGGGATCCATCTTATTTGTTATTTCTCTTTGTAAACCGCCCTGAGCCATTTTTGGAAGGGCGGTATAGAAATCGAATTATTATTATTATTATTATTTAGCAAAGACAGTACTGAGCTAGAAAGACTAGTGTTCTGCTACAGTATAAGGCATCATATGTTCAAGGGAGAAGGCAGACATAAAGGGCCAAACTAGATGTTACCTTCCCAACCCCATGCTTACTGAGGTCAGGTCTTTGTTTTAGGGGAAGGAATGGGAACTATTGCCCCAGACTTCACACACCCAAGAGGCACACATCGGCATGGACAAACAGTACAATGCAATTAAGAAAATAAAATGATAGTAGCACTATTACAAGGCTGTTCTCACCAGGCTTGGCTGCCCATGAATACCACCGGGAGCTCTGAGGCTCCCAGTAGCACCTTGACAGCAAAACTGCCTATGAAGCCCACCAGTTAGCCCTTAACTCAGGCTAAATGCTCATGTGTTAGACAGATAAACTTTGTTACAGTCTTTGGTGCTGACCACAGGAGCAGGCTCCTAGCCATCGCCGGGGGGATCCCCACACTTGTCCGGTGCATAGTGGGATTTCTGGGGGCCAAGATGACACATCCAGACCCCCAAACCTCCGCACTGTCTGGGGCAGCAGCAGCTCATTTGGGCATGGGACCCATGCGCCCAACAACTCTTCTAGATCGTCTGCAGGAAAGGTAGGCTGCTCTAGCCTTTCCGACCACCCATCCTCAAGCCTGGTCACAGGATCGTGAGAAAGGGCTCATTGTGTTGCATGTGTGTGTAAGTGTCTTAACATATGTATATGCGTTGTGCAAATGACTATACATGTGTTCATTTTAAAAGTGAACCAGGGCACAAGTCCCTTCAAATGATAGGAACAAGTAGGAAGTGCACTGATGTATATGTGCTGAATATCATTGGTCAATATGTACATGCTTACAGAGCTGTATGATGCATGCACTAAAGATGTGCAGGACGTTTTGCTTGCAAAACATTTCAGCTCGAAACAGGCCATTTTGAGTGTTTCAAACTCAAAACAGAACAGCCTTTAAATAAAGGGCCTATTTTGAGCTTGGAGCAGCACAACCCCATTTCAATTGGAACATTTCGAGTTCTGACTGCCATTTTGGATGCCTGTTCCCCCCTTGCTGATTAGTTTTCTGGCCCTGGCTTCTGAATGGCTTGTGATCTCCTGCTTCTTGGCTGGCTTGGTAACATACAAATCAATTGTTGTCATGGACAACTGTGCCCCCATTGATTGGGGGGGAGGAGAGAGAGGGAGCCAAAGCAGGGATTTTCAAAATGTATTTAAGGGGGCTGGGAGGCAAAGGGAGCCCTTTAGTGTGCCTCTATTGAAGGAGAGGATACATCGGAGAGAGACTGCAGCAGAGCAGACTGGTGGTGAATGCCTAGCCCAGTGGAGAGAGAGACAAAGGACCGGGTCTCACAATAAGTGAGACCAGGTTTAGGGCACTGAGCGGGAAGAGCGGGTTAAGCCCACTCTCCCCGCTCACAAGCGGGCAGCGAGCCCTGGGCAGCCAGATTGGCCGGCCCCGAGACAGAGCCGGTGGGGGCTGGGGAGCTCAGGGGCTGCGTGGCCCCTGGAAGCCCCAGTATGCCCTGCATGAGCGCGCAGGGCATACTGGGGAGACCCCCAAGCCGGGAGGCTGTTTTTAAGCCACCCGGCCAGGGGGTCTACTCATGAGTAGACGTGGCGTGGAACCGCGGCGTGGAGCCTCAGCGCGGCTACTTATGAGCAGATAGCCCGGGTTTGCAGAGTGCTTGCTCCGCAAACCCGGGCTAAGGGGTGGGCTAAAGGAGTGGGTTAGCCGCTCCAGAACCACCAGGCTCGGCTGTGAGCCCGGTGGTTCTTACGATCACAAAAATCGGGCTAGGATTTTTGTGATCGCAAGAATAGCTCCAAAGAGTGCCTGCTGGCTTATCTATGTATGCATCTCTCTTAGGCTATTACCACGATCACCCAAAAGCGGCCTAAGGGAGCCTAGCCTGCTTTGGGGTGATCGTGTGCTGCATCAGAAGCCGCGCGGTTCCTGGGAGCTAGCCTGCATAAATACCCCTCCCCGTTTACCGAATCGTGAGGTGCCACAGTGTGGCTTCGCACCACTGCAACTCATGAGGAGACCCCACTGGGAGGCTGAAATAAGCCTCCTGGTCTTGGGGGTCTTCCCAGGATGCCCCATGCACTCATGCGGGGCATCCTGGGACTTCCGGGGCCCAGGCAGTCCTCAATCCCTGCAGCCCCTGCTGGCTCTGTGATGGAACCGACAATCATGTGGATGGCCGATGCACCCAGGGCTTCCTGCTTTCTCATGTGTGGGGATAGCAGGCCAAGTCCGCTTTCCCCACTTAACCTACCTCGACTCTACACACTGCTCGTGTGGAGAGCCTCTCTGTCTCTTTCCCCTCTTTTGCAGTTCCAACCAACTGCTCTTTTTCCTTCTTTTTATTTTAAATTGTACCAGCAGCCCCACGGGCTTTAACTGGATACTGCTGTGGATTTTTCTTCTTCTTCTGTGGATTTTTCTTCTCTTGTAGCAATCCCCCCAGTGGCTTTAACACTGGAGTGCTGTGCTGGCTGGTGTGTTGTTGTTTTTCCCCTTTTATAGACCCAAGCTGTTTGCATTTCACTTTTTGTTTTTGTAGGCTGGTGTGTTCTGTGACTTCTGTCTGGTGCCCAGCCTAACAGGCTCTCTCTGTTTCCTTGATGCTTTTTGGCTGTTTTCTTTTTTGATCTTTTTTGGGTGGGTAGGTGCCCACCTGGCACCCACTTGCCCTACCCCCAGCTGTTGAGTCACAGTGTCTGCTCGGCCCAAGTGCCTCAGAGAGCAGCATCTAGCCAGACCCCAGCAGAAGATGCCAGAAGATCCACCCGCACTCCACCCCGGTCAGGTTAAAGTTTTTTAAATAGGGCCTAGTTTTAGTGAGTGGGTTAGGTACTAAGTAGGACTGTAGGAAAGGAGGTGTGGATTAGGAGAGGCCACAGTAATTCCCTTCCCTTCCCTTTCCCTTTCCCTTCCCTTCCCTTAGACTTACCTCAATGTTGCTTGCTCCCCTCCAATCCCCCCAAATAAAACCTGCTTCTTTATTGGGGAGATTTAATTTTTCTGTGTGTGCACTACAGTGCTTTGGGTGGCACTGTGTGTGGCACACACAACATAAATAGACCAGCCTGACCCCACACTCCTTTTTAAAACAGCTGCCTTAAAGCACTTCTTCTCCCCCGCCCCCCACCAATCAGGGTCAGAGCTTGATTTTAAAAAAATAATAAAAGATGTCCAGAAGGTTGTGCGGCAGAGGTAGGAGCAGAGTGTCAGGCGAATGCTCATCATGGTGTGTGACGGCAAGAGGAGCCTACTTCCTGAGTCATCCCCATTGCTGTGGCTGCATGCAGATGCATTCTCCATCTTGCTGAAGAAGAGTGGTCCTGCCGTGCAGCTGCTGGTGGAGGCTGAGCTAGAATTAGTAGGGAGGTTCTCCCCTGTCGTGGAAGAAACTCTTCCTGTGGCGTCAAAAGGGGCTTGGACAAATTCATGGAAGACAGGTCTATCAACAGCTACTAGGCTGAAGGCGATAGATCACCAGCCTCAGAGGCAATATACCTCTAAAGGCCAGTTGCAGGGGAGCAACAGCTAGAGAGAGGGCATGCACATACCTCTTGCCTGTCAGCTTCTCAGAGGCATCTGGTGGACCACTGTGTGAAACAAGATGCTGGACTAGATAGGACTTGGGCCGGATCCAGCAGGACTGTTATCAGACTGTGTTGGCTGCTAGACCAGCCAGATCAGTCCCACCATCCTCCCCAGTCACTCTTGGCAGCACAATCCCCCCCACCATCTGAGACTGAGGAGGAGCAAGAGGAACTCATTCCGCTTCCTAGACCTTCCCAGCCCTGGACCAAGGGTGGTGGTGGTGATACCCCCCACCCACCACCGCCTGAAGGAACTAGCAGCCCCAGTATCACCACCACCAAAATTGGGTCAGACTGGCTCCAAAGGCAGCATGCTTTTGAGCTCTGTCCTGGTGACTCGACCCATGATGTCTTCAGGGCACAGGTCAGAAGGGGTAAGGATCCTAAGCATCTTGGGATGTCTAGGATGCTGAAGCACCTGCAGTGGCATCATCGGTTGGGGGGGGGGCTGCTCCTGCTAGCAGCAATAGGCCTGTGTGTGTCCTTGATTAGTGGCAAGGCACCTGCTCCTGCTTCCAAGCAGGAGAAGTTCCCTGTGTGGTGGATGCAGTTGGTGGGCAAGCAGTCTGATCACCCAAAGTCTCATCTCATCACCCTGGCCATTACTGAGATGATCATTTTGGGCGACTAGCCATTCAGGTGGTGGAGAATGCCAGTTTCTGCTCACTGCTCCTACTGCTTGCCTCCAACTATCACGTACCACCTTCATCAGGTGGGTGGTGCCCTGTACTAGGCCCTGCAGGGATGCCATGTCAGGGCTGCTGCATACAGCAGTGCCTGACACAAGCATGCACTTCACTGCTGTGGACCAGAGGCAATGGGCTGCACACTTCTTTCCTGACCCTCATGGTGCACTGGTGGGGGCAGGAGAGCAAGGGGAGATCTGATGCTGCTGGCCATGGATAGTGGGATCTATCCATGGGTAGTGGGATCGCTGTCCAGGCAGCCAAATCTTCACTGAGGGTTCATGGTGAGCGACAAGGCTTGGAACATTCTGAAGGCAGCCAAGCAGTTTCCATTGGTGTCCATCCATTGTGTGGCGTACACTCTGAAACTGGTCATGTGGGGTGCGCTTGGCCTTTCTGGGGCTAGAGCCAAGTGAGGCATCCCCACTGAAGACATTCAGCCCCAGTCTCCTGCTGCCATGGCTGCTCTTGTGGAGAGGTGCTGCAGGATAGCAGCTTACTTCCACTGGAGCAAAAAGGGTAGGCGGATGCTCAAGAAGAGGCAGCTTGAGCTCAGCCTACCTGAACACCTGATCTCTCAGGCTGTTCCAACCCGGTGGAACTCAACATTTATCTTGTCCCAGCATCTGCAGGAGCAACAGCCAGCCAGCCACTCCCTGGCAAGGAGGTGTGGCTTGGGAGTGTGTGACCTGTCCTATCAAGACTGGGCGCTCCTCTCCGAAGTTGTCTTGGCACCCAAGCTTGTCTTTCCGATGTTGTCTTGGCACTCTTTCTTGCCACAAACAGCTTGCGTGCTGAGGCAGCAATGCTGAGCCAGGCTTTGCCCACTGCTCTTCTCTTTGAGAAGACAATGGGTGAGCTCCAGTCCATGCTGACCACTGGTGGAAGCAATTGCCTTGGCAAGTTGGCTGAGGACTGGTGGATCGGCTGAGGACACCCTTGGGTGAATTGGCAGAGCATGTTTTGTCCTGCATATATGACCCAAGGATGAAGGGCAAAGCTTTCATCCCTGATCAGCTGCCCTAGTGGAGGGACTTCCTAGTTGAAGAGGTTAGGTGAGCCCATGAGAGGAAGCTGGGGAGAAACTAGGAGGAGGGTGCTGGAGCACCTACGGCTAGTATGCAGTCCACCCCTATCAGCAGCATCACTGCCACTTCCTGATCCGGCAGGGCCAAAGGAGCTGGTAGTGCCACCGCAACATTCCACACAGTGGTTCACAGAGGGCTTTCTTGGCACCTTGCCAGGGGTACAGGAGGGTGATTGTTAACACATTTTTAACCTTTCTCCTATGGGGGTTTTGGAGAAAGGTTAAAAATGTGTTTAAAATCTCTTGCTTGCCCATTTCTTTTGTGGGTTGGATGGTAGGTAGCACCCATCATGTCCTAACATACAACCCACTTTGGTGCCCCTAGGATATACCCATGGGGAACAATTGGATGTTTTGAGTTTCCTCATTGTTCCCTATGGCTGAAACACTCAAAACGGTTCAGGTTTGTTCTGTCAAAACGATTGATTGGACCAGTTGTTTTATGATGGAATGTTTGTGTTTTGTTTTGAGCTCAAAACAGAATGCAAAATCCATTTTGTGCACATCCCTAGCATACACTGTACAGAGTGCATACATGTATTAATCTGAATGTTCAAATAGGTCTATTGACACAGTCTGAAGCAAGAAAAGGGATCTTTTCTCATGCTTTTTTCTCATGCTGAGAAGCATGAGCTTCTCAGAGTCTTAAACAGGACCTGGTCAAGATAATGAGAAATGTGAAGATCGAGGGGCTCCTCTTGAGGAAGGATCATCAGGAAGAGGGGAGGTGCTTAACCCCTCCAGGGACGTAACTATAATAGGGCAAGGAGAGACCGTTGTCTGGGGGCCCACTGCCTTGGGGGCCCCCTAGAGGCAAGTCACATGACTGACTCCTCCAGCCACGCACCCACCCAGGCTTCCTTCAGTTGTATTCATCCTCCGAAACTGATGTGAGTGTTAAGACCTGGAGCTACCAGAACAGCATGTCTTTCTCTAGTACCATTAAATGACTTGCATCGTCCACAATTTTATATATATATATATATATATATTACACACACACACAAATTTTACTATGCTTTTTGTTACCACTGTTCAGCCTCATTCAAGATTTCTTTACTTCATAAGCTGAGCTTCCGTGACGGGAGGGGGGACATTTTAAAATCTTGACTCTGGGCCCACTCCAACCTTGCTATGCCCCTGAAACCCTCCCATGTCTTCCAACTCTCCCCTACAAATCCCCCACTCCAAAGCCACTTTTCCCCCAGCCAGGCACAAATTATGGTGGTTGGGTTTAAATCAGAAAAAATTTCACACTTGGACCAGGGGTGTAGCAAGGTTGGAGTGGGCCCAGAGACAAGATTTTAAAATGCCCCCCCACCACTGAAGCTCAGCTCATGAAGTAAAGAAATCTTAAATGAGGCTGAATAGTGGTAACAAAAAGCATAGCAAAATACACACACACACACACCATATACAAAAACCTATGTGCCACAACAGAACATCATCCTAAATAATTTTTTTAAGTATTTGTAAATTGTGGACGATGCAAGTCATTTAATGGAACTAGAGAAAGACATGCTGTTCTGGTAGCTCCAGATCTTAATACTCACATTAATTTCGGAGGATGAATACAACAGAAGGAAGCCCGGGCAGGTGCGCAGCTGGGGGAGTCAGTCATGTGACTTGTCTCTGGGCCCCCCCCCCCCAAGGCACTGGACCACCAGACAAATGTCTCCCCCTGCCCTATTATAGTTACGCCCCTGACTCGGACTTTCAAGTACAGCTGTGAATTCAGGAGGAATCCAAGAATCTGAAGCTGAGGGCCAGAGAAAGTCAAACACCATCTATTGCCTTCCCCAATCCTGTCCCTATCCTCCCCAAATCATTAGTAGTTAATAACAAAAATTAAAAAAAAACTGTATGCATGCAGTGTGGAGGTTTGGTATCAGCATCCCACTGAATTTTTCAAGGAAACCCCTCCACAGGGCCAGCCACTGGCTTTCCTTCCCATTAATCACTAATCTGAGACCCTGAAACAGCCAATTACTGAGAGAAAAGGTTCGTTCCAGAAGATGGAAAGCTAGAAAGCAGATACCACTTGGTAGAGAAGATGCAAATTCTGGCCTTCCCCGTGGCTGCCCTGAACTCTGGATGGGTTGTATTGATCTTGCTGTTGCTCCGGATCACTCAGGACAGTATTTGTGAAGGCAAACAAATCACACAACAACTCTAAATCGTCTATCAGTCCCTAGCTAGCAGGCCAAACCCTTAGTAATTTTAGCCCACCAGTCATTCTTTTTACTCTCCTTGGGCAGCGTTCACACAAAGAAAAGAAAAACAGTGGCCTCATTGGAACATAGGAAGTTGCCTTCTACCATCCATCGATCTAGCTCAGTATTGTCTACGTAGACTGGTAGTGGCTTCTCCAGGGTTACAGGCAGCAGTCTCTCTCAGCCAGGGTGATGCCAGGGAAGGAACTTGGCAGCTCCTGCCTGAAAGTATGCAGATGCTTTTCCCAGAGCGGACCCATCTCCTCAGTGGAATATCTTATAGTGCTCACATGTAGTCACCCATTCAAATGCAAACCAGGTAACAAAGGGGACAATACATGCTTACTACCACAAGACAGATGAGCTCTCTTCACAGATGTAAACCTTTGAGTTGTACCACTTGAGTGTGCAGATGTTGGCTTATATGACTGAATCCTACTCCATAGTAAAATATTCCCTTCCCATAGAATTTCAGGGGGAAGGATTCTAGCCTAGCTTATTATTTACATGCTAGTTTTCTATGGGGCAGGGAACTTTTTTTTATATGCATTCAAGTATGCAAGTCCCCCACCTACAATCTGAAATGGTATAGCCCAGAGATTGATGTAGCTCTTTCAGTGAGAGCTGGACCCGTATTTCATACTTTTGTAATTCACTGCCAGATACCTTTATTATGAACTGTTCAGATGGATTTTACGTTACAAGAGCATCTAATGCTGTTGTGCCCTTCCCCAGAAGATCATATTCATTGAAGTCATGCAGGGATGTCCCAGAATTCTCCTCAGATGTCTCCTACAAGAGGGACTCTGATAAGAAGTGCCACACTTTTGAAATTGCATGAACACATACAGATTGGCAAGGGAGCGGGTCACTTTAAAGTGGAATGTCTGCTTTCCTGCACCTTCCATACATAACTCCATACTTAACTCAGTGTGATGATAATAGGGATGTGCCAAAATGCGAATCAGCTGTCCAAGTCACAGGCAGCTCCCTTTATATTACACAGCCCTTTTCAAGCAGAGGAGAGCAGGCCCATACCTACTCCTACTCCAATCGCCACAATTACTTTCCTATTTCACTTACCACCATTACCATTATCTACTCTTCTCACCACTATCCCAGCGCTCTCCCCAGCTATACCCACACACTGGGGGGACACCTCCCAGCTCCCCCTGCACTGTGCCGGCACACACATGGCCTCTGCACATGTTTCACTGAGGCATGAAATGTGCCAGCCTGCAAAGCCATGTGCATGCAGAGGGCACACAGAGGCCAGAGCTGAGAGAACCCACCCTGCCCCCCAGAATGTGGGCATAGCCGGGCAGAATGCCAGAATGGCTGTAATGGGAGGAGGAGCAGGTACGGACCTGCTCTTCACTGCTTTAAAGGGGCTGTGTAAGCCCCCAAATTAAAAGGGAGGTACCTGTGATTCAGACAGCCAAATCGTGTTTCAGGGCATCACTAGATGATAATAAGAGCTTAAATATCCACACCAGCACAGTATCTCCAGTGACTGTTGCTGGTGTCTATCTTATGTTTCTTTTTAGACTGTGAGCCCTTTGGGGACAGGAAGCCATCTTATTTATTTATTATTCCTCTGTGTAAACTGCCCTGAGCCATTTTTGGAAGGCAGGTATAGAAATCGAATTAATAAAATCATCATCATCATCATCATCATCATCATCATCATCCCCCAGTGAGGCACTGCCTTGGCATGGTTGTGGGGCTTGCATGCTCTGAGGAAGGTGAGAGCAATGCCAGAGGTCCAACCATACTAGACATGTCTCACCAGAGGAGCCAGACAAAGAGTGCCTCTCCCATCAACAATATGGTGAGACGTAACTTTAATAAATCTATACCGGATTGGTCGTCGCCCAGGTCAACAAGGACTGCACCAGGTGCTGGAGTCCCTGGACATCTGGTGGCAATTGGGCTACAGGACTCAGGATCTTCAGTTGAGCAACCAGGGCTGGAGACTGCAAGGTTACTGGAAGAAACTTTGCTTAATCAGAAAAAATATACGAAAACTGCCAACAAGGAAATAATGATCTGCTATTACAAGTCTAGTCCAACTAGAAGAGGTTATTTAAAAAGAATGCACCAGATTTGGAAAGTGAAGCATCCAGATACAGAAATAACAGAACAAAGGCTAGCAGACCAGAGAAGATTCATAATAAGAAATAAAGTATTCACAGGAGTTGAGCTGGAAGAACTGCAAAGAGCAACACAGGCTCAAGATATGGAAGAAGAATTACCACCAACTGAAGAAGTTGCTCAAGCGCAGATGGAGGAGGTGTTGGAAATAGAGGATGCCACTGTTGCTAAACTGTTTCAAAATCAAAACCAGGCAACCTCCCTTTTGCCTTCACCTCAAAAACCTGAATGCCATTTAACAGAAAAGCAACAAGAACTAAAGCAAAAAATAACTGAGCACATGAACCAAACAACCACCAGGGTTCGACTTCCAGCTCTAAAAAACAGTTGCCAAAAAACAACTTGCTCAGGCATTAAAAGATGTCAATGCTGCACTTGCAGAAATAACAACCAATAATTTGCAAGAAACAAACTAACTAATGTACAGTGCAGCAACAATAACAACACAAGAGTTCGGATATAAGATCAGTGGACCTGTAAAAAAAGAAAGTAGTACATCACCTAAATGGAAGATTAGATTAGAAAATAAAGTCGCCAGGCTTAGATCAGATGCTAGTAAATTGAAAGATATGAAAGACAAGAAGCTGAAGAATGAAAACACCAAACAGTATCTGATCCAAAAATACCACCTAGATTCAAGGAAAATTAGAGAAGTCCTGGAAATAATAAAGCAGCAAATAACAGCCGTGTCAAAGAAGATTAGCAGATACAAAGCCAGAATTACACAACACAGGCAGAATCTCCAATTCCAGTCGAATCAGAGACGTTTCTACCAAAGCATAGAAGGAGAAACTGCAAGAAACACAGAAACACCAAATAAAGAAGAAACAGTGCAATTCTGGGGGAAATTATGGGACAATCCAATAGATTATAATTAAAAAGCAGGCTGGGTGAAAGAGGTCGGAAATGTAACCAACAAATGCAAGATCTAATAATAACACCAGAATTAATAAGTGAAAGAGCAAAGAAAATTAAAAATTGGACTGCGCCAGGTGATGATGAAATGCATGGCTTTTGGCTTAAACACCTAACAAGCCTTCATAAACAACTATCAAAACAGTTCAATCACATTTTGCAAGGAGGTGATATTAAACAATGGCTAACAACTGGGAAAACTCATCTCATAATGAAAGACCCAGGAAAAGGTGCAGTTCCAAGTAATTATAGACCGATAACCTGCCTGCCAACCATGTTCAAATGATTAACTGGAATAATAGCAGATGAAGTACTGCAACACTTATTAACTAACAAACAGCTTCCAGTTGAACAGAAGGAAATTGCCCGAACCAGAGGCACAAAATACCACCTGCTGATTGACAAAATGATTTTAGAAAATTGCAAGAGTAGAAAAACAAAACGAAGTGTTGCATGGATTGACTACGAGAAAGCCTTCGACTCATTGCCTCACACATGGATACTAAAATGTTTAGAAACAACTGGTGTCAGCAAAAACATTCAGATGTTTATAAAAAATAAAGCAATGAGCATGTGGAGTACACAGTTAACAATCAATGGCGAGACACTTGGACAGGTTAGCATTAGAAGATGTATTTTTCAAGGGGACTCACTATCCCCTCTGTTGTTTGTAATCGCCATGACCCCACTTTCACAAATACTAAACAAAACAGGCCTCAGATACCAAACATCTAAAACATCAAGTAAAATCAACCATCTGCTGTACATGGACGATCTGAAGTTGTATTGAAAGTCCCAGTCAGAAACTGAATCACTGCTAAACACTGTCCGTATATTCAGTAGTGATATAGCAATGGAGTTTGGACTAGACAAGTGTGCTGCATTAATAATGAACAGAGGAAAAATAACAAAAACAGAAGGAATAGAACTACCCAATGGAAGCAACATCA
Source organism: Hemicordylus capensis (assembly GCF_027244095.1). Lineage (NCBI taxonomy): Eukaryota > Metazoa > Chordata > Lepidosauria > Squamata > Cordylidae > Hemicordylus > Hemicordylus capensis. The sequence continues at coordinate 164,278,395 of NC_069657.1, read as the reverse complement.
AGAACCTGGAGGAGAAAAAACATTACAAATACTTGGGCATTCTCCAGTCTGATAGCATCGCACACACTGAAGTTAAAAGAAAAATTGGAAGTGAATACATCAGGAGAGTTCGAAAAATCCTCAAGTCCAAACTCAATGGCGGGAACACCATACAAGCCATAAACACCTGGGCTATACCAGTTATCAGATACACTGCAGGAATAATAGACTGGACCCAGGCAGAGCTAGAGATGCTAGATCGTAAGACCAAGAAAATAATGACCATCAACCATGCTCTGCACCCCCGCAGTGATGTAGATAGTCTATACCTCCCTCGCAGCTCAGGTGGAAGAGGAATGCTGCAAGTCCATCAAACAGTAGAGGATGAGGAGAAAAGAGGCCTTGAAGACTATATAAAGGACAGTAAAGAAGATGCACTTCAAATGGTCAATAACGAGAAACTATTCAACACCAATGAAACAAAGCAGGCCTACAAGAAAGAACAAGTCAAGAACCAAGCAGGAAAATGGAAAAATAAGCCCCTGCCTGGTCAATATTTGCACCATAAAAGTGGAAAATCAGACATAACCAAGACCTGGCAATGGCTTAAGAATGGCAACTTGAAGAAAGAAACAGAGGGTTTAATACTGGCTGCACAAGAACAGGCACTAAGAACAAATGCAATAAGAGCAAAAGTAGAAAAATCCACAACAAACAGCAAGTGCCGCCTTTGTAAAGAAGCAGATGAAACAGTGGACCATTTAATCAGCTGTTGTAAAAAAATTGCACAGACTGACTACAAACAAAGGCATGACAAGGTAGCAGGGATGATACACTGGAACATCTGCAAAAAATGCAAGATATCTGTAGCCAAAAATTGGTGGGACCATAAAATTGAAAAAGTTGTAGAAAATGAAGATGTAAAAATATTATGGGACTTCCGACTACAAACAGACAAACATCTGCCACACGATACACCCGATATATCTGTAGTGAAGAAGAAAGAAAAACAAGTTAAAATAATTGACATAGCAATACCAGGGGATAGCAGAATAGAAGAAAAAGAAATAGAAAAAATCACAAAATACAAAAATCTACAAATTGAAATGGAAAGGCTGTGGAAGAAAAAGACCCAAGTAATCCCAGTGGTAATTGGCGCCCTAGGTGCAATTCCAAAAGACCTTGAAGAGCACCTCAACACCATAGGGGCCACAGAAATCACCATCAGCCAATTACAAAAAGCAACATTACTGGGAACAGCCTATATTATGTGACGATATCTATAATAATAACAGCAACAGCATTAATAATAAAATTCAGCCATCCCAGGTCCTTGGGAAGGACTCGATGTCTGGATAAAACATACCAGCCAATAACTCCTGTCTGACTGTGTAAACAATAATTATTATGATGATGTTCATGATTTAAAGTCCATTTTTTACGAAGAAGTAAAAACATAGGCCAAACAAAAGCTCTGCAGCTCAAGTAAAGAAAGAAACGAGATGCCAGTTGGTGGTCCCGCCCCCCTCCCCTTGGTTCCTTTACCAAAGCTGAGTTGCCCAGTGAAGTCCTGTGTGATGTTTTCAATTTAAAATAACATTTTAAAATCACAGTTGATAATACAGTTGATAATACAGTTGATAATATTGTCACTGGTGGTTAACTGCTGCCTAGCTCATCCCTAACAATGCAGCAATTAGTCCTTCATAATGAAGCTGATGGTGCAACCTTCAATGACACACACAAGTGTCAAAAGAAAAGAGGAGATTCTTGTGCTCAGAGCAAGGGAATGAAAGGAATGTGGGGGTTTCTTCAAAGCATGTGGCATAATGGAATCTGTTACATATAAATAAGAGTGGGGAACTGGCAACTGCAGAATTAGAATTTCGATTTACAATTTCCTGTGAGGAAAGCCATCAGTCTGGAAAGGAAGATACCGTCACATGTTTAGAAGTTCCCTGAGTTGCAGTGGAGGAATTCAAAGTTTGTGAAATGTTCTGCACAACCTATTTGAAACAGCGCATTTTCATTTCCATATGTAACTGGGAAACAAAACCAAAAAGTACAAGGCTAAAACAAACACACAGAGAACATTATCTGGGCAATTCTTTACAAAGGGGGAGCAGTTCTTCAGACATTAGTATGTGGCGCTCCAAGCCAAAATCAAATTAGCTGGATGTAAGCATTACTTTTTTCACTTTTTTTTTTTTTTTTTTTGGACAGTGTAATTGGGAGCTCTAAATGCTGCTTATGAAAAAAATGTTTTGTGCTTTTGAATGAGTGAATAATTGAAAATGGTGGTTTACACAATACTGGAGTGACCCAAGGTATTGCAGTGTCTGAGGCACAAGATTCTGCCTTGCCCCCCTGCTCCTGGTGGGGGCCATCCCCTTTCAAAACTAACCCTTGCAAGCTTTGAAAATGACACAGGAGGAGGGGCGGTGGGAAGGTTGCCTGCAACATCCTTGTCCTTGTGTCCTCCAAGCTTTGCAAGGAGTGTGAGGAGAGATGCTCTGAACTGCTCTGATGGTGGTGGCAGTGGGCATCTTGCTGCCCTGATGGTGCCCTAACAATCTGCTGCCTGAGGCAACTGCCTCACTCTGCCTCATGAAAGAGTCACCCCTGACGACGCCTCTGACCGTGGCAATGCATCCAAGTCCAAGTGGTTGACATGGAGCACCCACTGCTCAAGACTGTTCTACATTGGTAGGACTTTAATTCCATATGTAATCTCTCCAGCTACCAGATCATCACCAGCTATATACTTAGTGGGATGGGGGTGAGATCATAAAATTGCATTAGACAAACTCACTAATGTCACTTAATAGCAAAGCAACTTATCATTGCCCAGTCATTTCCCCCCCCCTTTCTTAGGAAGATTAGAAAAGCAAAAGATATTAATACTGTGTGTGTGTGTGTGTGTGTGTGTGTGTGTGTGTTTCCTTCTGTTCATCTGCTAGTGATATGCTCATGATTAGTAGCCTAGAATCCAAGACAATGGAAGCCTAGCCATCCACTAGAACAAAATGGATACTGTACTATAGGTGTGACACCAATTCGCTAAAGTCCAGCTGATGAGTTTTTAATATGAATGTCTGCAAAAACTGCAACACAGAAAAAATAATTGTGTGGTGGAATTTGCTTTTTTAATTTAGATATTTGGGTTAGGAACATAGGAACATAGCAAGCTGCCCTATATTGCATCAGACCATTGGTCTATCTAGCTCAGTATTGTCTACACAGACTGGCAGTGGCTTCTTCAAGGTTGCAGGCAGGAGTCTCTCTCAGCCCTGTCTTGAAGATGCCAGGGAGGGAACTTGGAACCTTCTGCATGCAAGCATGCAGGTGCTTTTCCCAGAGTGGCCACATCCCCTGGGGGGAATATCTTACAGTGCTCACACGTCTACCATTCAAATGCAAACCAGGGCAGACTCTGCTTAGCAAAGGGGACACAAGACCAGCTCTTCTCCTCCTCTTGCTTGTTTTGAAAATTTGTTTTCCAACTTCTCTAAATGGTCAGACTCCAAAGGAGCTCAGTGGTAGAGCATCTGCTTTGCAGTCAGCAAGTCCCAAGCTCAATTCTCAGGCATTGCTAGAGAGGACTCCAAAAGACCCATCTCTGAAACCCCAGAGAGACCATCAGTGCAGATGAGATTGACCTAGATGGACCAATGATCTCACTCAGTATAAGGCAGCTTCATATTTTCAAGTAGTCCACATGCCAGTGCTGGCTTATATTTTTCAAACGTGTCAAATGCATTTTGAAATTGAGTGCCAACACATTACATTAAATGAGTCATTGCAAATAACAAATTTAGCTCTTTGCGGGGGGGGGGGGGGAATAGCAGCCTCAGAAAGGGGATGATCCAGAGAACCATGGCATGTGGTGAGGAGAGTTTTAAGCCTTTGCTGGAAAGGGTTGTTTTAAGCCTTTCTTCTGGGCCATTTTTCTGATCTGAATCACACACACCCCAAAGTTGCTACTAGACCCACTGGAGGGGAGGGAATACTAATACCTATATTTTTGCCTGTATCCTCTGCCCCAATGTAGCTAATATCAACTTGGGGAGGAAGTGATTCTCATCAAAACCAAACTGGAAAGGCTATACATCTCTTTCCTCAGCATGGCTGCTCTCATCAAAATCGTAGTCCACACTGGTTGCTTTAAAGTTTTCAAAAATCAGCAGATCAAATCCTGTATCAAATCTGTTTTAGACCAAGATGACTTCAGGATGCCAATTATAAACCCCATGCCTGTCATAGGTACAGTAGTACTTCCCTGAGTTTAGTATGTATACAATGTTATAGGGACATTGAATTAATTAAGAAATGCAAGTCCAATGTTGTATTATTGTTTCCTGCCTTAGTAGTCATTGCTATCTAACTTCTCACATTTCAGTCAAGAATTATTGGTTTATTCTGCATTTTTGCTACAGCTTGAACTACAGTTAATTTATTGTTCAAAATAATGAATTTGAGATTATATTACCTAAAAGTGAATGCATTTTTTATCTCTCTTCACATAATATTAAATGATAAACAAGTATGAAAAATAATTAATTGCAAGTAATACCAGTTTGGTCCTCATGCAGCAATGGTTCATCAGTTAACAATTACCATTAGGGATAATTTGTTTAGGTGCTTTAATGCACTTGTGTAAAATGTGTAAATTTTGCATTACTAACCATTTGAAAAGGACTGGATGCAGAAAGTTTACATCATGTTTTTAATTTGCCTGCAGCTTTTTGTACATTATACCTCATTATAAATAGCTATTGGAAGAGAGAAGGACTTCTCTCATATTAGGTTTATACATACTTTGGAAGCTCCTTTACAGGTATTGGATGTGTTTGCCAATGTATTAAACTCTCTCCTATAAACTGAAGCCATTCATTAATGTTAAAAACAAGCCCACTATTGTGCAGAGTTGTAGTTTATACTGTACAGCATTTTTCTGAGCTGAAGTGGGAAAAGGTAGCTACAACTTCTTCTTTTTTTATGAAGTATATAGTACAACAAAATATTGGAGGGAAAGAAAGGAGGCCTTAGCATACATTTTGTATAAATGTACTTGATCATACTAAAATGAATGTTTTGAAGCTTTAATGGGAGAAAATGAGAAAGAGAGAAATGGGGGCGGGGGGGGAGAAGAGAAATGAGGTGGTCTTGTATGAAGGTTACAGTTCAACATTTCTTGTCCCTCTGCCAAATATAATGTTGTGATGTGACTTTTATTCTGTTCCTAAGGCATCTCTTTTCACTCATAAGGTGGAAAGAGTGTAGAGTTTTGTCCCTGCATATGGATGACTCTGTTACTGATACATGCAATAGATTCCATAAAGCCCATCTCTGTTGCTTTTCCATTATTCAACAGTTGCCATGAATTTCTCTTGGAGGTCCTTTTCGGCAAAAGATTTCCCGAGTGACCCATCCCATGTGGCAAGAAGAATATAAAAAGTTTGAGTTCGTTTTTGGAGGGTTTTTATTTTATTTTATTTTCTGCACAATAAGTTTGGTTATTGTGGACTCCTGAAGTGGAACTCATTGGAGAAGCAAGGCAGCTCCTGTCATAAACACAGCATTATTATTACCAGTTTGAGAGCTCTGGAAGGTTGCGATCGCTTTCTTCTCTTGAATTTTTCTCATCGACAATAGAGTAGTTAATCTACATCCTTCCAAGTAAGGCAAGCGTAAGCACATGCATAGACTTCCCTGCACATTTTATTGATCATTCCAAGGATCAAAATGAATGCTAATCATTACGCTTTATATGACTATTTTTATTACGTATGTGGCCTTAAAACCACACATGCTCCATTAAGGATCTGCAGCCTATGTAAATGAAAGATAATTCTGCATTTGCAAAGTCCTATTGTGGAGCATCTATTTCTCGCCATTTTATTTTTGAGCTGACTTGAAGACATCCAAAATGCAGAAAGGGTGTTTAATATAATACAATGTGAGAATAATAGTTCACTGGGCTGGGATATGAGATCTTTGCCCTACATTTCAGAAGGATCTACTGGATGGAGTATTTATGGCATTTGAGACTCAAGGTTCCCCCTGGGGTAGGAGGGCTGGAAGGGGTTTGGGAAAAGTCATTTAATAGTGAAAAAAGGAATGTAATATGAACGAAACATTGTTTTGTGAAAGGCTACATTCCTTTCTTATTTCTATATGCAATCCAGGCAAAGAGATATATGTATTTTTCCCCCTCCCATATGCTAGTGTTCTCACACAAGTGGAGCGGCTCTTGGAAATCCACGATTACAGCTCTATATATCCAGTATGTAATTTGTGCTTAACAGAATGATATTTAGGATCATTTACTCCAGCCATAAGATTTTCAGCTGCATGGTGGGAGGTAATGCTTCAATGAAACCTTTGTTTTTTAATCTTCCAATACAGTTGCTGAGGCAGTTGGCTGGCTTGAAAATTACATCAGTCTATTATCATCTGGGGCTCATATGCAGTATTTTGGGCCACCCCAACAAAACATATCATTTTATAGATGGAGCTATAATTAACTATACATCCCCTCCCCTCCCCTCCCATTTAGGAAGCTTCAGGCAAAAGTTGTAAAAGGAAGGAAGGAAACTAAATTCAAGGGGCAGAAAAAGAACATCGTTTTATTAAAGTCATTTTATTATCAGGGTATAGTGTAGCACAGTTAAAGCCTGCTGACTTTGTTTCCCCTTTCTGGAAAGTGTTTTTTGATCAGGATTCCACCAAGAGTACACAACAATAGTGAAACTGGACAACCACACATTTTAGTCACTTCAAAGAGGTGTTCCTGTTTTGCTCCTCAGTTGCAAGACAAGTATGGAAAGAAAGCAACGTTGTCCTTCATTGGATGATGATCAGCACAGCAAGTTGGGTGGTAATGGGACATAATATAAAACTGTTGCCTGGTGTTCCACTAAGCTCTGCTCTCCTCTGGAAAAAAAAATCCTTCATAATTCAGGCAACAGCTGGAAAGCTTAGCCTAATGGTCTGTGCTTAAATGTGGAAGGTCACAGGGTACTGATCTAAGGAGCTGAGAAGGCTTGCTCAGCCGACTGTTGACACTTAGTAAACGAAGCAGGAGGGGCCGATGTGTACATCTGAGAAAGCCATACCCAGAAGCAGCAACAGCAAAAAGAAGAAGGAGAAGGAGAAGAAAGAAAAGAATAGGAAGCAACTTCTATTCAGGGTTTGCAGGGGTCCTGGAAGCACTGGGGGCCGGGGGGTGTGTGTGTGGAAGCAACAAGGCCCTTCGCTGCCTCCAAGTTACCTTGTATTATAACAGGATTAAAGTACATTTAGCTTCTCTATTAGCATACTTTAGCCCCATTTAGTTTTAGTTGATGCTTCCGATGGGCCTTTGATCAGCCTTGCATGGTGCTGGTCAGCTCAGGACACAACAGTCAAAAAGCGAGACTGTGAAATTATCCTGATGCTGAATCTCACACGAGATATTGCTGACTGTTTTCAGTCACTCATCCCCAATATTCTAGTTTCCTTTTTTCCCCTCCCCTTCTTCTTAAGAAAGTAATTTACACTGTGTGTGTGTGTGTGTGTGTGTGTGAGAGAGAGAGAGAGAGAGAGGATTAAACGAAAAAGGTAACACTGTGACCGATAATAATTAGTTCCTACACTGAAATCACAATTCCAGTTTACGTGCCAGTTTAGCAGCATCTCCTAAAAAAAAAAAATACTATAATTTTGACAGTGTCTGCCTTTTTATTGCTTACATTTGCATATAAATTAAATCCATATTGTAGCTTTAAGGCAAGTTCAGCTTCGAATTCTGGGCAGCTCAGGGATCTATTGTTTTACATTCACTTCCTACATTGTGAGTAAATGAAAAAAAGAGGAGAAGAATGAGAAGAACGGAGAAAGTCAGCTTGGTAGTGTTTTTAATTGCTTCTCTGCCAATTATGACCAAATTAATATTTAAGCATTTTCCACCGCTGTGAGAAATTGTTTACAAAATATACTTCCTGGTGAACAATGTCTATGAGCCTAAGGCAAGAGCAATATTGGAATCTTTGCAGATTCAATCTTCAAAAATAATTAAAGAGGGGGAAATCTCTTTTTTAATGGTCGAAAAGTGCACCTTCTTCATCAAATGTAAACTTTTTTTTTAAATGTAATAATTATTTCCTACCTGAAAAGCTGCATTAGTCCACATGTGTTCAACAAGAAACTCCCCACCACCACCACATAAAAAATCCCATGTCATTTCATTCAGTTGATTTCTTTTTTAAGATGTCTTTTGCTTTTGGCTGTTATCTATGCCTGAGCAGACGACATTGGCCTGCATGAATTTTTGTTCCAGCAAGTTTCAGAAATCCACAGGCTGCTAATGCTAACACATCAGGACATAGCCTGAGAAGACAGGAGATGTTTGCAGAAATGAGTAACAAGAAGCAAATGACGCCTTAAAGTCTTTGTTTCAAAAAATCTTTAATAAAGCACAGTATGAAGTTTTTGCTCTGTGCTTTCCTTGGGCTAGTGCCTAGTGCGTACCAACCACTGGGCCACGTTTTTAGGAAACATCTAAATCAAAAATGAGAAAATTTCACAGAGACAGATGACTATCCAAGGACTGCAGAATGCCAGAAAAGCAAGCTAGACTTGTTCTGTCTTGTGATCTGTGTGGTTTCTATAAGGATGGACATTTACATATTGTGCCTATGTACATTTCCAGACACCCATCCTTATTCAGTTTTCACCACTATAGAAAGTGATGGTCATATTAGTTGCTATTAAGAGTTGGGTGATAGTTTATCACTTGACTTGGGGAAAAACTCTTGCTTCAGTCTTGCATTTTTTTACACAGGAGGGCTAAATGTTAAGGGCTAAACGTTAAAATTATTTAAATGGAAGCAAAATAACTCAGAGATAATCAAGCTCAGATATTATCCCAGAAATCCAGAAGAAACCTTTGAATGGAATCAGTAGGTCAAAACTCCCTCCAGCTGTACATATTTTCTAACTGGAATCATACAGTTTTAAGCACACTGGAGAGTGGGTGAGATATTTAATATGTGTACCCACTTTTGAATCTCAGATCTCATTCCCATGGCCCAAGGTACAAAGCAAAACATGAACAAAATGTGATGCAGGGAGTTGTTGCATCAGTATATGGAAACTGCTTTAAGGACTTTTTGCTGAATAGTGCTAAATAATATTAATAATAACAATAATATTAACTATGGTGTTGCATGGGCTTAGTGGCAGGGGGCGGGAACCAAGGCACCAACTCAAACAGTATAACTCTGCTGGGATGGTTAGTTCAAAAATGCTTCTCTCAGTTCCCTTCTTCTCTCAGTTTTGCTTCTCTCCGTTCCCTTCGGAATTTGCTGAGGCTCACCCTGGTTACTCATCTTTTTTTTCTTTTTTTCCCCAAGAAAAAGCATCTTAGGCCTAGTTTGTTTTCCCTCCTTCCTTTCTAGTATCTAGATTTTGTGTCAGCCCTAGGATTGCCAGTCCTCCAGGAATCAGCATCAGTCATCAGGTGACTATTGAAAGCAATCCTGCAGATTTTAATGGCTTAATAATGTGGAAAAAATATTTGGGGGGTGGGGGTGGGGAATCTCCAGGAATAACTTCAGTCAGAGTTGGTACAGCCTTGGTATTCTTTTCATATTCCTTGTACAATTAGTTAATCAAAACCACACGTTTGCTCTTCAGAGGTCTTCTAAAATGGTTTTTAAGTTATTTTTAGTGATTGTATATGTGAAAATGGTTGTTTCTAACAAAATTATCCTAGATGTGTCGATCTTGGCACCTCAGACAAGACAAACCAGCCAACCCAATTCAGAAACATGTAAATGTATGTGAATTTACATTTGTATCTTTTCAGCCCAGAATTTCATCAGCCAGTTTGTGAGTGCTCTACTGTACTTCATTGAGATAATAGCACTGTACAGTAGTAAACCCCTCCTGTATGCTACCAAAGACAACCACAGCGCTCTGTGGTCGCCAGGAATCAACACTGACTCGACAGCACACTTTACCTTAACAAGCTTAAACAGTAGTGCAATCCTGAGCATGTTTACAATCCTGAGCATGTTTACATCTAAGGCCCACTCTATTTAATGAAACTTAAGTGTGCATATGATTGCAGCTTTCGTCTGTGTTCCCAACACCACTCTGAAGGGGTTGTATATTTCTATTATTATTCTCTCTCTCTCTTTTTTTTTTCCTGGCCAGAGCAGCATTTGTCAAATTTCATCATTCTGAGCTTCAAAATAGTCTGAACCTCCCAACATGAAACTGAAATAAATGGAATTTGGATGGAATGTGTCATTTTTGTCTTCATAAGTAAAATCAAATGAGAAGGAAGGAAGCTGCAAACAAAGGGATTTTCAGATGATTTAGGAAGATTCGGATGTTTTCATAAAGCCCATGAAAAAGAGCATGGTCAGTTAACATGAACGTGGCACAGCTGGGTGAGTGTTTATTATTTGTTCATTCAATAAATGTGTTAATCAAATGTATATCTTGCCTTTTCATTAGAACATTCAGTGGTTGACTATGTATCAAAACACATCCAAAGCTGATGCTATGCCCCCTCAAAGCATCCTGCAGATTGTGACCCAGTTAGAATTGCACAAATGGGTACACAAGTGTATGCGTGGAGCATCTCTGTCACATATTTACTTACTGTACACAATGAGGGGAAGGATACCCAGCCGCTCTCCACCATATACATTGGGTGCTTGCCCAGGTAAGTTGAATTAGTTGAAGAGCTTGTGATTCCCAGGTTTGTGCAGAAATCACACACACACACACACACACACACACACACACACTCACACACACACACACCTTCTGTTGAAGCATTCTCCATGCAGATCAGGTTTTCAAAATTGTGCCAGAGAAATCTGATCAAATATATTTAGGCTCCCATCCTTCATTCTGAGGGCTTTCATCAGCAAATCATTCTTACATATATAGAATGAAATTACACTCTAATTCTTCTAAGTCTCATTTATTTCAATGGCAGATATTTAAGCATGCATTTAAATCTCCCACTAAAATCAGTAGGAATTATAAGTGCTTACCTTCTGGCTGCCTCAAATGTTTTGTATGAGACTATTTCTTTACTTGGTTTTAGCTAAAGATTAATCAGATAATCAGTAGATTTATCAACTAAAGCTTTAGATGGTTAATCAGTACAGGCAATCAGTGAGGGCAAATTTTAATTAGCTTTGCTGCAAGTTAAGGTCATGTTATTTTTTAACCTATTTTGGCTTTCATGGGTTACTGTGATAGGAAACAACAACAATTCAAAGATATTTTTTTCTTCTAACAAGGAGTGGTAGCTTTTATTCATTAAAGCACCTATAGTGAGATTTTCATCATGAGCAATTTTATTTAAATATTACCGATGAATCAGTTAATCAGTGAAAAGGCAAATCATAATCAACTAGAAATTCTAAATTATATAATTGGTGAATAGCCAATAATTTCAACCCAACTAAAAGTGGCTGACATCCTGATTAAATTTACAAGAGGAAGTCCTATTCAAATTTAGCCGTCTTTTAGAGTAACTCCTGAGTAGTTCTATTGAGAAATGTAGTCAGCCAGCCATTTTAATTTAATAAATACTGTTTGTTTTTCAAACCTTTGACTGCATCTTTGGGGTGGTATTTGAGTTCCATTCAGAATTCATTTGTTTCAACTTCTTTGATCTGAGTCATCGCTCATTGAACCATATGCCATGTCATGTGACCTACCTGATGCTGTACTTATATATGCATTGTTTAGTCACCGCATTCAGTAGGACCATTCAAATACCTACCAGTTCATTCAGCAATATACTCCAGAAAGGAACATGAAAATTTGGTTTAGAACACAAAACCAGAGAAGACGAGAGCTTCTGAGTGAATCCATTTAAACTGGAGAGACATTTTGTTCAAGGAGCAAAATACAGTTCTGCTTACAGTCCTGACCCAGCATTTGGCACGATTAGGAACAGGCTGGCCCACACTTTGCAAGACAAAACATCCAAGTAAATTGCAGAAAGAAACAAAGAATAGCTATACCACAAAAAGAATCTGTTTATATTGACTCAAAATTGCTTGTCTATTTCACAATACCATCAATACTTCCTGAAATATAAATATAGAAATGCCCAACATCATTACAACTGCTGCTACTGCTTTTACTACCATTCTGACTTTCCCCACAGCTGATACATTAATAAATGAGCATGACTTTTAAAGCCATGTGTATTTACCACCCAAATTCCTCAGATTTCCCTACTTAATATTGAATATTTGTCTCTCCTTGACATTGCGACATCCCTTGAAATTCATATCCTATCTCTTTTTAACTAGAGTCATGTATTTACACTTTCTGATTTAAAATGTGCTGTATTTTAATCTAACAATTATATATATATAAATATAATATATAATATCCATTTCTTTGTCCAAATTGACCTTGTTCAAAACAGTGTGAACGTAAACACAAATAAGACGAATATTTATATACCACTTTTCAACAAAAGTCCCATATAAGTATCTCTCTCTCTCTCTCACACACACACACACACACACAAACACACGACATAGGTGACAAGATGCAAATAAGAATGGTCAGAGACATTGTAATCAGCAGAAAAGCAGATATATCCATCTCAGACAGCATCACTTCACCCCTCTCAGCATTTGGGTTTGCAGCCTTGATTGCAGCTCCTGCATCCTGTGCTGTGTCTTGAGGCCCAGGTTGCAACAAGGGTCCTGGTTCAGCTGTTGCACCACAGCAGCATGGAGTTGTGTGCACAGGCCTTGGCAGGGCTGATACATCTGCAGGATTTCCTGGCCTTGACCTAGGGTGCTCCCACTTCTGTTAGCATGCAGTCTCAGGTTCATAGACTTTAGCACTGGTGGATGTTTCATGTGTCTATCTGATCAATTTTCAAAGTTTGCTTCAGAAAACAGTGTGGAGCACCAAAGAATGATTCATCCATATTGACTACTGCTCGAACTCTCCACCTTCTTAATATAGATTGAGGAAGGCCACAGCTCAGAAACAGAACACATGCTTTGTTACTAAAGGGTGGAAGTGTAGAGGGTGGCACTGTAGTTGCTGGCATTTCTAGCCAAAAAGGTTCAAGGAAAAAGGTTATCTCACTGCTGCCATTCAGAGTACACACTACTAGTCCAGATGGATCAGTGGCTTCACACAAAATAAAGCACCTTCTTATAAGTCTTCTAGGTAAGCCTGTACTCAGAGGATCTCTGGGCTAGGCTAAAGGCTAGTTTTACTACTTTTGGTTTTCTAGTTCCATCTCAAATATTTGCACCACCCTGTGGTGTGGCCTAAAGCATAGCCTTCCAAAAGATAAATGAACCCTGCCAAATGAGTTAAATGATGATTCGCATTACCTGTAAATAATGCATTAAGTTAAAAGATGTTTCTAGATTTATTTTTTTCAGATATATAAGAAAATATTAATCCAGGTATTTCCCTTACAGTACCATAGAAAGCTCGTCCTCACACTAGTTTTTTATTAAGTCACTGGGGAAAGAATTGATAACCAACAGTTAGAATGGAAAAGCAAAGAACAATGTGTATACTAACCTCTCATTCACATTTTGTGTGATTCAGTGAGGTCATTCACATAATAAAAAAACGGCATTCTATCTGGGTTTGGGAGCTGTGTGTGCTCCCAATTTTCAGTTGTGTGGAAGCAAGGTAGGAGGAAAACCTGGATAGAAATGATTGTGTGGAAGCAAAGTAAGAGGAAAACTTGGGTAACTTTTCCTCCTGCCTTGCTTCCACAAAATCATTTCTACTCAGGTTTCATCTTACCTTGCTTCCACACAAATGAAAATTGGGAGCACACACAGCTCCCAAACATGGGTAGAACACAGTTTTTGATTGTGTAAATGACCTCAGTGTATTTTGCACTTGGTTATGTGTAGCCAATACAAAAAGTAGCATGAGAAGCATCTGTCAGTACTTGCCAGGATTTAAAAATGCCTGACCCCTGATATGTTATGAATTGATTGCTAGAAACAATGAACAGGATATTTCCTGGGGAGGACTCCAAGATATAAGAAAAGGTCACTATTAGTCTTTTTTACGAGCTCGGTAGATTACTGGAGTTGCATCCATAGGCCCTGATCCAATCAACTTCAAACATATCAGAAGTCTCCACAACCCATTGCTGAAATGAAAAGTCTCTTTCTCCCCTCACCCTTAGCAGACACAGAATCAGAGCCGTCAACAATGATAGCTTATTTTTCTAGATATATAGAATAAATTGTCATAAGTCTGTACAAAATGTAAAAAAATGAAGAACTCACTAACTTCCAAATGTTAAAAAACTGAAAATGTTAAATACATTTTAAAAGAAAAGTGTTAACATTGCTATGCATATTATTAATGTATGTTAGATTCCCTAAGCTGTAATATCTAATTACATACTTGTTTATAGAAGTACAAGCACTTCAGTTTTCATTTATTAACAACCTAGAGGTTCTATTAGCTTATAAGGATCTATTAGCTTATAAGCTGTCAAACAGAAGCAGAGATAGTGACAGGGCTTGCCTGCAATGATTCAAGGCATCTTTTAAAGAAATTGACCCACCTTGTAGCTTATAGCAAGTCTTATATTTGTAAGGGAGAAACCCCTCCATTCCTGTGGGCAGGGATGTGATATTTTTATGTGCCTTATGAAATTCTGTTCAGCTTTAGCCATGGATGTAGAGATGTAACCTGGGTCTGGGGTAAAACATAGTCTTGGGGCCCTCCTCCTGCACCTCCCCCCACCCAATTGCTGTCCATATTAATCAATCCTGCAACCCCACACTGCCAATATGAACCAATACATTGGGGGCCCTCTGCCTTGTGCGGCTCTGCTCAGAATGCCCGCTTCACTCCCCATTCTCTGTACCCTAGCTTGAGTCAATATTACAAACTGTTTATTGTTCACAGTTGTTTCATTTCTCAACAACCTTCATCCAGCCACTAGACAAAGTAGCAGCTAGACAGCTATCCTAAAGATCTCTCGTATGAGAAACAGATGGAGCCACTTTATGCTGAATCAAACCATTTGTCCATCCAGCTCAGTGTTGTCTGTATCCGCTGGCAGAGGCTCTCCAGAATACCTGACAGGGGTTTTTCCTGGCCCTACCTGAAGGTGCCAGGAACTGAACCTGGGACATTACACAAACAAGATGATTATTCCTTGGGAACGCCTATACCTTTGATCAGCTCCGTGGTTCATGAGGGCTAGTTCATACTAGTTATATCCCCACATGATCAGATCGAGAACAATCCAGATTTCAGCCAGGCAGCACTTACATCGAGTCACAGTGTTTGCGAGTAATGTGCCTGCATGGAGCACAACCACAGCAGCTCATGGTGCTATGCAGATGCACCTGCCAAGATACAGTGAACTCTGCTCCCCCTGTTTTTGCTCCTCAATGGACACACAATCTAACACTGCCCTTTCTGCTCCTCCCCATTTTCAGGTGGGCTGTATGCTGTTTGATTTTGTTTTCAAGTGCCTTGTATATTCATCCGATGGAGCATTCGCTTAGCACTTTCAAATTCGATAACAGTTTTACAATGTGTTTTGTGCTTTAAAAACTGCTCCCAGTAGGAGGAAATGGCTTTGTGTGTGATTGGCACTGACCAGTCTGCCCTCTGCAAATCCAGATTCTGCCAAAAACCAGAAGGATGGATTTCCCCCAAGCTCAGTCTGGGATAGAAAGTCATGTGTAAACCCACAATGTGGTGAGTATATTTCCACAGTGACTTCGCTGCTCAAATTATGTATATCTTCATGCACCCTAAATACAGGCAGCCCCTATATGGAAGTACCAGGTCATAAAACAGTGCCTCCATGGGACAACTGCCCAGCACTACCTGGGAGAACCTGCCTTGAGTGACTATTGTAAAAATGCAGTGAAATGGGCCTATATGCTATGTCATATATACATATCAAAGCCTCAGATCCCCTTACTTTAAAAAAAAAAAGACAGTGTTTGTCCTCTGTTGATAACCCTGCTATGCTTATTATAAGGTATTACACACAGAAAGAGAGAGAGCTCTTAAAATATGCAGATGTTTTGCAATTTAACCCTGTTTCTAAAAATAAGCATTTAGTCATTGCGCAGTCCCTTCACTATACACACACACAGAGACACACACCCCAGTAGAAATTTTTTGCCCCTTCAACTGAAATAGCTTCCTTGCGCAGCATAAACTGTCATTACACTAGAATTATATGTACACCATAAGAAGGCTGCACTGCGCTGAAGAGACCCAGCTGCAGCATGGGATGAGTTAATAAATCAATCTCAGCTCACCGTAATTCAGCACATGGCCCCATTGTCCCATTTTATCAACAGGAATTAATCCCCTCCACACTCAAAACCATATGTAAACTTACATAGGCCAAATCACTCCCAAACATTCATGAATGTGGAAGGAATCTATGTTGTTCCACCTTTCCTCCATCCAAGCATTCTCTTTTGTCTGCTCAACACTTGGTAAATTGGTGCATGGTCAAATGTGGAGGTGTTCCATTCTGTGAGGGAATCACAGGACTATATGGAGACTAATTCTGAGGACCTTCTGAACTGCCAAGATGCCAGCTCTACAGATATCTATGTGCCAAAGTGGCTCTATGATTTCTCTACCCTCCTCCTCAGAAGCCATTATAATGGCAATTAGAAGCATGGTGTGGGCCAAGGGAACCAATGCAGGCAGGAGTGGGTGTTAAAGGCCCCATCAGTTGCATCACCCACTCTACCCACCACAGTGTGGGTGATTAATTTTAAAAAATCAAATCAAATATCCATTAGGCAGTGACAAGTGTCGAGTTCCATCTGGCTGGAATGGGAATTCCCATAATTATTTATTACTTCTGCCATTCAAAAGCCTCTGCATGTAAGAAGAAAAAATGCTGGTATAATTTAAATAATAAAAATGCATTATTTAATTCATGCAGAGACTCAATTCATATCATCTTTCATATTATCTTCCCGCTTTTTGGAAGAACAAAGATCATGCAAACTCTTCATGGTTGGGTGCTCATTCAGAGAACCCTATTCACACAGCGGGTTATCTGCATAGGGATCATACTGTTCCTCCACCATGCATATTGCAGGCATAAACCCTATTCAGACATTATTTTTCTAAAAAGCTGTACGCAAGTACATCTGTCCCGAAGCGTGCCAGAAGTCTCACCCCAGCACATCACTCACCCACCCCTGCCCCCACCCATTTGTTTGAAGAGGCTAAAGCCGTAACCATGAAGGCAGGGATTCCCATGATTGGCAGACTCAGGTGTCAATCATGGAAACAAGCCCCCACTATCACGGTTTCGGTTTTGCCTCTTCAGACAAATGCGGCCGTAACTGTGAAGAGCACGAACAGGAGATGAGTGACACACAAGGGTGGGACTTCTGGAGCACTTTCGGATGGCTGAACTTGTGTACATTTTTTAAAAAATAATGTCTTAATAGGGCTATAGCAGTGACCTTCAATTTGTCAAAAACCTTTAGTGTGAATGCCATTCCATACTGTGCTGGCTTCCACACAGTACTGGGATTTTCTCAGGGCTGGAAGGGTCCTTTAAGAGAATGGAGCCCTTTCTTAAGAGCACTGTGGGGCAAGTGTTGGGAAGGGCTACACTTTTCAGCACTCGGTAAACACCTTCCAAGATGGTGCAGTGGCTAAGCTTCCCTTAAAGGAGCACACGCACACACACCCCAGTGCTAGGGAAAGCACGGCATTGCACAGTGGAAATGGTTGCCTCTGCATTGTGCCTGGGGAACTGTGCAGAATATTCAGCTGGGCCAAAGCTTCACACAGTTAATAATTAGTTTGGGGGATGCACTTGGGGTTGAGGGGGATGGCCACTGGGCCCCAGGCCTTTCAGTGAAGAACACTTAGCTATATAGGATTGAATGCATGTAGGAACTAGGACCACCTTCTTCTGGGTGCAACCTCTCATATGTTCCATTCAACATCTGATGCTCTGCCAATAGTCCATAGCCAACCAAAGTCCAGCAGTTTACTATGAGAAGTGGGTCCTTTCCTGTGGTGGTATCAGCTTTGTGGAATGCCTTCATCAGGAGGCCAGTATGACTCCCTCACCTTTAGATACCTGGTCAAGACCTGGCTATTTACAAAGGCTTTAGATCAGGCTGATGTGAATCATGGTTGGCATGATTTTTCTCCCTGTGATTGGTCGGATGAAATCTGCTGAGGTGGCTTTTATTTTTGCTGCTGTTTTTCTTTGTTGTATTTGAATTATTATTTTTTGTAAACCATTTCAAGTTACTCATTATTAGTAGTAGGAAATATTTTTTAGGATTTTTTTAAAAATAAAAGAAGATGTTTTAAAAAAAAAAATAGTGTCCTACATCATCATGTACCCCATGAAACAAGTATCCTTCTGACATACATCATGCTGACTTTCTTTTATATGTAATTTACTTTCAAGAAAAGAAGTGGAAAGAAAGATACATACATGCAAAGGGAAAATGTCATTATAAATAATCTATCAAATGCCCAGAGCTGACTCTTAGGAATAGAGATATTGAGGGGGGAAACACAGAGGCTTAATGGGCTTGGACAATAAGTGTATCATAATGCCAAACTCATGGTTTCTATGTAGAAGCTGTTTTAGGGAACCTCTTGTGGTCACAGAGGTATCAAGTTAAAGTACTAAACAAGAAGATATACCAGGAATAAGTGTTTGACCAATTTGCCCTCTCCATCCCATCCCACCCCACCCCCAAAAAAGTCATGGCAACTCACAAAAGGACAAAATCTGAAGTGAACAGAATCTGGCAGTATCTAAGCCTCCTTAGAAGTTGCCCGAGCTGCTAGGAACCTGAAGTAGGGAACATTCTGTGACATCATAGCAGCAGCCCAGCAACTTTGCTTAGTAAATCTAGCAGTGAGGCATCTTCTTTTTAAAAAAAAATTATTGTACTATTGTTAAAAGTATATACCACATTTCATTTTTTAAAATCCTGAGGCGTTACGCCAAGTTTTCACTTGTTACCAAGGGTAAAAAGCCAAGTTTTCACTTGTTTTCTAAAAACGTGATGGAAACTGATGAGGGGATGCCCACCAGGAGAGCATTCCAAAGTCTGGGGGCAAAAACTGAGAAGGCCCTGTCCCGTACGCACGACAGACGAGCCTCCCTCATTGTTGACACATGGAGCAGAGCCCCTGCCAATGACCTCATCAGGTGGGCAGAGACCCTTGGGAGCAAGCAGTCCCTCAGGTATTGAGGGCCCAAACTGTTTTCCGTACATCCCCCATCTCCATATTTCCTGAAGGAAGCAAGGAACAGAGGCTGTCAAGGTAACAGCTGGAAAATCTCCCTCATTGCTAGGGAGATGCTTTCTAATGCTCTGAAAACACTAGATGGACTACTATGATGTCACAGAATGTTTTGTAGAAAGTGGCAAAGCTGAGCATGACTGAATGTCATGAGAGAAAGTGACACATTTCAGATTTGTATGTAAAAGCTTCTGAATGCATCCCTATAGACTTCCAGGCATGGAGGGGAGGGAAATCAATTGCCCTGCACATAAACCTAAGTGTTTTCCTGCATTGACTGTGGCTTCTGCAATTTTCTGTTCTATCAGCTACTCTTTGCACTATGTTGGAGGACATTTGGAAGAGTTCCCACTTTTCAGAAACAGATTTCAACACGGAGAGCTAAGGAAGGAAAGAAATCTCAAACTCTAGTAAGTGTGTGGGAATCCTGGGCCGCAGCCATGAAGATCAGGCTGAGCTCAGGCTGAGAGGGACTGATACTTGCATTTGGCAATGTCTGCACTGTACGTTAACTGGGTTCGGTGCTGATTTGCATTGCTTTCAGTTACTTGTAGAGCCATCTGCTCCTTACGATGCTCCTGTGTTCAAGGAGTATCAGATATCCAAATGCATTGGGCTATTTTAAAGTAACTGATCTGTTCATAGCGTTGCAGTTTTAGTTTTCATCAGCCTGACAGATAGACAGATAGACAGACAGATCTCACAATCACTGTAGTTGTGCACTCATATTTAGCGATCACCTTGCACTTGTATAAAATATCTTCTATCCAAATACAGTTTTGCATGAAAAGTATAACTGGTGGGGTGGGGTGAATAAACCACAATCCCTCTTCTTTTGAATGGGGGCAAGTATAAGTATTTTCCAAATGGGCAAGGGGAGGAAACAGAAGTTTTGTTCACAGGCAACAGTCAGGAATGACTAGTTTACAAGGTTTGCACCTAGGTAACAGTTTTTTTGGAGATCAATAAACTGAAGCAGGACAGATTGTTCTTCAGCCTGGTACAATCACTCACACGCCTCTATTATTATTATTATTATTATTATTATTATTATTATTAATCATTTATTCAATTTTTATACCGCCCTTCCAAAAATGGCTCGGGGGTGGGGTTACACAGAAAAATAATAAATATATAAGTTGGCTCCCTGTCCCCAAAGGGCTCACAATCTAAAAAGAAACACAAGATAGACACCAGCAACAGTCACTGGAGGTACTGTGCTGGGGGTGAAGAGGGCCAGTTACTCTCCCCCTGCTAAATAAAAAGAATCACCATGTTAAAAGGTGCCTCTTTGCCAAGTTAGCAGGGGTACTCTAGTTATCACTTTCTTGAAGAACTGAACCAATGTACAGTATATATAAGAGCCCAGAGTGGTCCACTAGTGGTCCCTGAGACAATCCTTTGTGGTTATAGCTTCTCTTGGTGGTGGAGTGTCTTTCTCAGCTGAACGAGTCAGTTTGTCGATGCAAGACTCTTTCATCACTCTTCTATCTGCCAAGGTGAGGCCAACCAGGCAGGAAGGACCCATGGAGGGCAGTTTATCCAGAATCTTCTGAAACCTATAGTCAGATCTCAGGGTGTGTGTGTGTGTGTGTGTGTGTACATGCATGCATGTGTTTGTAAATATATATAATAATGCCTCCCTCATGGAGCCAGGATGATCATACTCATGTCCAAAATGAAGATATGCAACATCTTTGCCAGCTACCAAAATTAAGAAATGAATTTACACCACAGCAGAACAAAACTCAGAGGTGAAACCCCCATTCACTGAAACTTCTGATGTCAAGAATTATGGACAGAGGGCAGGAATGACTTGAGTACACACTGATCTGTCCAAAAATAAAATGAAAGGAGGAGGGAAGAAGAAATGCACATCTCTAGCTGGAAAACAATGACCACACACTCCCTTACTTTGAGCCAGTTATGCTCTACCTGCTTCTTCTTTGGCATCTTTAAGCAAAGGAATTATATGCACATTATCATTATTTCTATAAGTAGCTCATGAGTATCACCTATGTGCATTTAAAACCCCATACTGATGGAGGAGGGTGCAAGAAGCCGCTATTCTTGGGCCTAGAGCTGCTCCAAAATATTGTAGTACTAGTCTATTCAAATGTCATTGCTCTCTCTCATTAAATACTGTGGGGCACACTGTGCAGCTCATATTCTTTTCAGTGAGGCTTGCAGGAGAACTTCCCAGTGGATTGTTCCCCTAGAACAGTTCTGCTGATCTCCTGCTCTTAGGCCATCTTTGCCACCTTAGCGATGCCACCTGAGGCAGTCACCTCACATTGCCATATAGTAAGGCCACCTCTGCCTAAGCCAGAGGCGCTCTTACCCCCAAATCTTGGAGACCTGGTCCGTGGCATCCAAGGCCCAGGGGGGCTCCAAAGGCCCGGGGGGGCTCCAAAGGCCCAGGGGGCCCCTGCCGCTAACACACCCCGTCGCTGCCCCACAGCGCAGAACTGCGGCACTGAAAACTTAGTATTCTAGCTGCGCAATGTGTGTGGCAGAAGTGGCGGGGGGGTGAGCTGAGCAGGCCTCCCCCACCCCCCATGGCGGTGGTAGCATCAGCGGGTGGAGCGAGAGTGGCTGTTTGACCGTTCAGCCCAGTGGCCCTTGAGAACTGCAAGGAAGCTCCGCCTGCTCTTTATGGATGTGGGGTGCCTGCCACACATGGTGTAGCTAGAATTCTTGAAGTTTTCGGGCACACCTGGGTAATTTTGTTGCCCAGACCTTTAGGGTTCAGAGCCCCCCCCACCACCACCAGTGAGTTAAAATTAAAAAGTCAATGCAGGGAGCGGGGGAGTCAAACCTGTAAAGCCATTGCCATCTAATATCAACAGAGTCCACCAATACTTGCTGTAGATTTTTGAAGGATAGTTGTTTGTATTTTTATTTGAATGTGAACCACCTTGTGTGTACTTCTGAGAAGAAAGGAAGGGTATTATATCAAACACACACACAGGCTTCCAATGCCATTAAATATCAAATGTCCAATCAAACTCTCATTGAATCCTGCAAGAACCTGAAACAATTTTTGTGGGTGGGTGGGTGGGGATATTACATTGCTGGGGTAACTCTTCCGGCACCTTGAACTGCACTCAGAAACACAAAGGAAGCTGGTGGAGCAGTTTCAACTCTAGTGAGGTGTGATCTATACAGTCTGCCAATCAGCAGCGTAACTGCTGCATTCTTCTTTGAACTAACTACAGTATAGTCCTTCAGGGCTAGATGCTATTGACCAACTCTCTCAGAATCTTTCTCTCTGTCTTACATAACTCATAGTGGTTCAGTTGGGCCAGATCCAAAGTGTGTGCGTGCTGCAGACAAATTAGTAGGGCTAGAAGGAAAGTGGGAAAGGGGTTAGATTTTACATTCAGATTTGGATCTCTCCACCCCTGTTTTAGCCTGATCCAAACTGGTTTAAAATGCTGGGACTAAATAAAAAGTGAATGCAAGGGTAAATATTATTGCATCTTCAGTTAACATGACTTGAGGGCACTGCAAATTAACATCTTTCACCACTTCTCTTCTCCACCTGTATTTGCTGAAGTGGCTAATTGTTTACATGAAGTGGTTAATTGTTTACATGATCAAGTCACTAAGTCGCCATCAGTGATATATGGGTCATGCCAATAAATCTCTAGTGTAAGTTTCATCACCACATGGTGAAGGATTTTGGTCATGTGGCTCATATGCCATTGAAAACCTCACCTGGCCTGCTGCCTGCTAATATATCACTGGGATTTATTTCAACAACCTAAATCTCTAAATGGCTTCAGTAAGTCTCCAATTATTTAATCCAGTCTTTCAAGAAATGTTGTTTCTATTCCCATAGATATGAAATCACATGAAGCTTGTATAATAATCCACTCATACACCCGCCCCGCCGGCTGTCCTCCTCACAAGACTAAGCAATCATTCTGAAATGTGAGATTCAAGGACTGTTGCACACCTTACTTATCCTGAGATCAAGATTTAATCAAGGACTAGTTTTTTTCCCTAAGCATTAAAAAGGCCATGGGGCTAGAAACAGAAGTTCTATGCCCCTAGAATGGTGTGTCACTCATCTCTCCCATTTGTAATTTCCAATTGTAATGGATTTTAAAGCATAAAATATAAAAAAGCAATTATATGCTCCTTTTACAGTAATATGAAAGGCACTTTTTGGAAGCTGTGACACACAGCATTCCGAAATACTCTACCTTGTAAGTAAGTCTCATTGAAACTAAGTGGGACGACCTCAGAATTATGGTCCCAGTCCAGATTATGGTCCCAGTCAGAATTATGGTCCCAGTCATACATCAAAGCACACCTCTTTTAGCCCAGGACAGTGGTCGGTATGCAGTGTACATCCAAATGGAGTCCACACTGCCTCATGACCAAATATATATTCCAATGCGGCTGCATATTAATTTGCTTATTTAAAGGATATATACTTCATCTTTTGAAATAATTGTGGCTTGCAATAGATTGCAATAATTATTATTCTCTCACACACACATCAAAAAGAACTCAGCAGCCCTTAAACCTCTGGCCAATGACAGAAGCCAGAGGGTGCTCCCTTTTGTTTCTGCTGTCTTCAGGCCATACTTCCTGTAGCTGCTCCTCCTCTGGCCAACGGCTGGTGCCAGGCTGATGTTGTAGGTGTGCATCCAGTCTGTGCACAGGGCTCCTAATCCAGCAAGACAATTTACATCTGGAAGCTGTTGCCATGCCTCAATGTCTTCTGCTGTATCAGGGTAAATGTGCAGTGAGGGTCCAAGTCTCTGAGTTACTTCACCTAGATGGAAAGATATATAGGAAGCATGTATGCCACCATGAGGAAGAAGATGTGAATGTCTGTTTTGGAACTGTAAATGTTGCAAAGCCCCTGCTTCTGTCCTTTTAAGCTTCCAACCTAACCTATTTAGCAGGTACAATTTTCTCCATCACTGTGATGGAAGATGTATAATGCCACTACCTTGCTAGTACTGACCAATGGTTTATTTTTGCTCAAGACCTAGTTATTACTTGCTCTGTCCTGTTCCTTAGCTGCTCTCTTTAAAATTAAAAAAGGAGGGGGAAATTAGCAAACCCCCTAGAACTACACCTTGAAACTCCTGCCCTTCTCATTTTGAGCCGGGTCTCACGATCAGTGAGACCTGGTTTGGGAAACTCAGCTGGGAGAGCGGGCTAAGCCCACTCTCTCAGCAGACAATCAGGGCGAGAGCCCTGGGTGGCCGGATCGGCCACCCACACGATTGCTGGCTCCATGACAGAGCCAGTGGGGGCTGGGGAGTTCAGGGTCCACGCGGCCCCCAGAAGCACCAGTATGCCCTGCGCAAGCACACAGGGCATACTGGGGAGACCCCCAAGCCGGGAGGCTGCTTGTCAGCCTCCCACCAGGGGTCTACTCATGAGTAACCATGGCACGGCACCATGGCTACTCACGATAAAAAAACCGGGTTTAAGGGGCAGGCTACTTGAGGGGGTTACCCACTCAAGAACTACCGGGCTCGCAGCCGAACCTGGTGGTTCTCACGATCGTAGAAAATCAGGCTAGTGGTGGCTAGCCCAATTTTCTACAATCTTGTGAATAGCCCCTTTGTCTGTTTGCCCTTTGCACAGGAGACAAGAGGCTGGTTCAGGGGCATAGCAAGGTTGGATGGGCCCAGAGACAAGATTTTAAAATGCCCCCCCACACACACACTGAAGCTCAGCTCATGAAGTAAAGAAATCTTAAATGAGGCTGAATAGTGGTAACAAAAAGCATAGTAAAATACACACACACACACACACACACACACACACACACACCCCTATGTGCCACAATAGAACATCATCCTAAATAAAAAAAATTAAGTATTTGTAAATTGTGGACGATGCAAGTCATTTAATGGAACTAGAGAAAGACATGCTGTTCTGGTAGCTCCAGATCTTAATACTCACATTAATTTCGGAGGATGACTACAACAGAAGGAAGCCCGGGCGGGTGCGCAGATGGGGGAGTCAGTCATGTGACTTTTCGGGGGCGGGGGGCCCAGACAAATGTCTCCCCTTGCCCTATTATAGTTACGCCCCTGGGCTGGTTCTCATGATCCGAATCGGGGTAAGAGGAGCATCCAGCCAAGCTTCAGGCCCTGTGCACACTCCCAAGGAATGGTCATGTGTCAGCAAACACTGAGGTAGGAGGAGGGCGTGATCGTCTGCCAGCCCCTATGGGCAGGGTGGCAGCGGCCAGCCCACCTCCTGTACCCAGCACTGTTGCAAAGGTGGACGGAAAGCAAGCCAAGGACACTACTCCTTCCTTGGTTTTGATTGTGAGAATGAGTCCTATGACTGTTCATCTTGCTTTTGATCATGAGCCCTTTGGGGACAAAGATCCATCTTTATTTATTCATTCATTTATTATTTCTCTATGTAAACCGCTTTGGAAACTTTTGTTGAAAAGCAGCATATAAATATTTGTTGTTATTGTTTGATCCTCAATTGTCCTCACCAGAGGTGCACCTAGGGAAATTTGGAGCCTGGACCTAAAGACCTCTGGAGCACCACCACCACCACCACTGCAAGTTAAGCATCACCCCCCTATACACACACACACACACACACACTGTGACACACACAGTATTTTTCACACGTGGGTTCTTGAGGGCACAAACAGCAACTGAAGTCACAAGAATATAAAACAGGTATATTTATGCAAATATGCATTAGCAGAAACATTTCAACACACAACATATTCCCATCCCACATATTTCTTTCCCTACTACCCACTTTGTATCTAAAGCAGAGACAAAGTGTGCCCAGCACAGGTCACAGTTACCCTCAGCTGCCTCGTGCAGTGTGGACCAGTAGCACAGCACCGTCACTACACCACCCAAGACAGGCTAAAGAGGATCTGGGGGGCTCCAGGGGGTGTGGAGGCCCTGGACTTCAGCCCGGAAGTCCACGGGGAAGAGCACCCCTGGTCCTCACATTAGTTTTTCGAAGGGAAAAAACTTTCTGGCAAGTGCTGCTGATTTAAACCTATTTTTTAGCACAACGGGTAATTATATTAGTCTTGAAAGACCTTTGGTAATATCTACCCTAATCAGATTTTTAATTTAATGCACTATCCATGGTTTTTATGATAATATTTAATCTGCTGAAACAGAACTGGTGTCCCATGAATATATACAATACTGACGGGACGGGAGAATGGATTTTAGCAGTTCTCTCCGTAGGGGTAAGGAGTTGTTCATTACAATATGAATAATCCATGTGGAGATATATGTTTATATTTGCCTTACCACCATTATCCTTCAATTTCTCTGTCAATTCTTAACAACTGAATCTGGGAAATGGTCATTTCAAGGGTAAAAAACACATCATTATTTTGCAAGGATAATAACACCACCAACGTCAGCCATTTTGATACCTCAATAAAGAGGTTTCTACCAAAAACACTCTTGCAATTTATTCTGGAATTCCGTTCCTGCATTGGCACCACTCTGGACAACCTCCATCAATTTCTGTGGGGCTTTCCAGAACTGAACTACATGCAAGTCTCTATAGAAATGGGCTAAAGCTACTTGGATACACCCCTCATTTCTAGCTGCAATCACTATATTTGTAAAAAAGGAAAATTCACTATACTTAGCACAGCATCAACAGAACAGAAAATAGAATAGCAGCCAGAGTATATGCATGTTTACTCAGAAGTTGTCCTATATTATTGTTGTAGCCTTAATATTCTGTTGGTCTCCTATGAGCATCCTATAATTCCAGAGTCTGATACATAAACACTTGTAGGTCTGGAATCTTGGAAAAGGGTAAAGAGTATGGACAGAAATGAGGGGCCGAATATCAGCAGGGGTGGTGGAGGTGGGAAAGCCAACTTTAAAACCCCTGTTGAAATATACATGGGAGCATAATGTTGCCTGTTCCAAGAGAATAATTCTACCAGCCTTTATAGGCAAGGTTTTCATTGAATGCCTGCTGATTTCAGAGAGCTAGGTCTCTGTTAATCTTGCAGGATCAGGACCTGTATCCAGCATGCACTGATGTTTTTTCTGTGTGCATCTGTGTAAGTGCACACTTACATATCTCCCTATATTACTACTGAATTTTGATAACCTCTACCATCTAAATTATGAAAAATATCATACAGCATGCAGACATATTTACAGCAAGTTTGAATTGCTTCCTGCAATAACAGAGATTAATGCTATATGAAATCTCTTTTCATATAACCAGAGATATAGATCCATACATCCCTAGAGATAGTGGAGGAAGCAGTAATTTATCTTATGATATGTTACATTCATATCATCATATCA
This sequence comes from Hemicordylus capensis, assembly GCF_027244095.1. Classification (NCBI taxonomy): domain Eukaryota; kingdom Metazoa; phylum Chordata; class Lepidosauria; order Squamata; family Cordylidae; genus Hemicordylus; species Hemicordylus capensis. The sequence continues at coordinate 164,250,793 of NC_069657.1, read as the reverse complement.
TATCATGATCCAGGCATGAAACCAAACTTCGGAAAATTTATGACGCAATAACTAAAATGAAAGATGAAAACTTGCTTATTAAAGTGAAATCCCAGCTCAACAAAAATATGTTTCCCTTACACTTGATATCATAAAAGAGGACTGATTGTTTAGACTTAAAGCTATGGATTGTGGGGAGGTGGGGGGGTATTCTTTTATTGAGTACAGTTTTTTAAATGGACCCGATAAGAGAATAAATCTAATGGATTTGTAATGCATTAAGCCCCAATGCTAACCTGAGCTCTCTTTTGTTAATTCAAATAGAGAGGCAAGATCTGCAGAAAGAAAATGAAAAATAGTACTGAAGGCAGCACTGCTGCATGTGAACTGCCTGTGTGAGCCTGTAATGATGGGAATGCATTTCTTGTCCTTGGTCTTCTGAAATGTGCAAATAAAGCTTAAATTGTAGTTTTACTAATGCTGAGTTGATTACCTGTTTAATTCAGGAAGCGCCATTGTGACTATTGTCATAGATGCAAGTAACGACAGCAAGATAGCTCAAGTAAAACAAACCACTCTCACTGCTGTGCATCCACCAATTTTTATCCAAACAACTTCTGATTTTTGTTATCTCCTTCTGTTTGGCTGGTTATTCCCTGGGAATGATATGGAAGGTTCTTTTGACTACTGTGATTAGCTTGTTTGAAAGCTTCCGCTCCTGCCCCCACCCCTCCACAAAATTCTTCCTATCATAAATTTTGCATTACTTGGTGCACAATAAAAGCGACATAAAATTAAATAAACAATTTAATTAATTTAATTAAAATTAAATATTAAACATATTGTGTATGAGGATCCCGTGCCTTTGATTTAATTGGGCAGGAGTACCCAAAGCAGTTTGGGTAACAGCAGAAAATAATTAAAAACAACAAGTATGGTTGCCTCTGGGTATGAAGAATAGTCGGGGAGCTTTCTCCTGAGAAAGGTTTACTTAATTAAAACTAAACTAATCTTGGAGGGTGGGGGGGGACACTTGATAAGCATTTCTCAATACAAATCATAATCCCCAAAAAGTGAAGTGCACACTCCTTCTACGTGGCATGTGAAAAGAAACTTCAATCCCTTCATTTCTGCTGCAAGGTTCTCTTCTGCCACATGCTCAACATCATGCCGTCCGCAGCATGCTTAGCAACTAAAAACTCACAGCAGCACTTAGATGGCCTCAAAAAAGAGATGCTTTAAAAGGCATCTTGAGCCCACCACCTTAAGAACTGCTGCCTCCTCTAAAGTGCTCCTTATTGTTGTGGGTGTAGCAAGCAGGAAAGCACAGGGACTGTGTCCCTTTTCTGTCTTTGCATACAGCTTTTGCCCACTCCAGTAACCTGCTTTAAACACCAAGCCATGACTCATGTTGGCAGGTGGGCTATTTGGTTACATTTTCATATGCCAAGAATAAGGACTGTGCTGAGTTTTCACAGTTGTCCTTAAACACTTTCCATTCGTAAGACAACATATTATTTCCTGTGCTTGAGGAAAGAGAGTAGCCTGATTTATACACCAGCATCCTATCAATATAGGGCCGTTGCCAAATGCCTGCATTTATACAATCCACGGTGAAAAATCTGAACACTATGAGGAACTTGGATACAGCCCAAGGTAGCACACTCTCTGGGCCAGACATCAAACATACTACTTGGAACTGCCCCCCTCACACACACACACACACACACACACACACACGACTGTCCTCCAACTGGCTTGCAAATGTTGACAGGTTTTATAGGCCATTTCAACAACTAATGCCTTCTTTTAACACATTTGGCTACAGGAATGATTGCAAGAATCCATTGTAGCAACCTGCTATTAAGTGAATGTATCGAAATATGTCCTAATTAGCTTTTTTAGGTGAATGTCCTAACCAGTGTTCCCTGTAACAGGGATTCCCAGAGGTTGTTGACTACAACTCCCATAATCCCCAAGCAAAAGCCATTGCAGCAAGGGATTATGGGAGTTGTAGTCAACAATATCTGGGAATCCCTGTAACAGGGAACTCTGGCCCCAACACAAGTGAACATTCCTCATCCTAGTCTTCTTTGTCACTATTTCGTCTTTGAGGGGACTTTGATAAATAAGACTATACAAGTGAAGACCCCCTGAGCATGTCCTTCTCTATGTTGATTCCCCTTTATGCCTAACACACTTCCCCAAATCATGTGAATACACAGACCCATTCACATTACTCTGGAGTCAGCTGAGGATGATAGGAGTTGTAGTCAACAATATCTGGGCATCCCTGTTACAGGGAACACTGCTCTGGACCACCACCACCACCCAAGGATGGCTAGTGTTGCCTGAGCTCCACCCAGCCCCCCACCAACAATCAAGAAAAAAAAGACTCTGTTGTAGACAAGGTCGATTAGAGAGAGGGAGAGAAGCAGCCCATTCTCTAGGACCTGACCACTGACTTGCTGCACCTTGGCAGTAGAGCTTAGCTGCAGACAGAGGAGCTGAGCTGAACTCAACAGAGCTAATGTGGGGAGGGAGGGCACTGGGGTTGACAATCTGAGTGCTGAATAGTGAGCTCCTAGTTCTCCCAACGTAAAGTGTGCCATCAAGTCAATTTCGACTCCTGGCACCCACAGAGCCCTGTGGTTTTCTTTGGTAGAATACAGGAGGGGTTGACCATTGCCTCCTCCTGCACAGTATGAGATTATGCCTTTCAGCATCTTCCTATATCACTGCTGCCTGATATAGTACCAGCGGGGATTCGAATTGGCAACCTTCTGCTTGTTAGTCAAGCATTTCCCCGCTGCGCCACTTAAGGTTGACCCTAGTTCTCCTACCATTATATATTATCGTGAATAGTGCCACTGAGATGCCTTTTGACTTTTTAAATTTGATACTTGACCCATTTCTAGCCTGTCCTTGCCTTATAAAATACAGCAAGTTTATAATCTAACTGCCCAACCATATTGTTTACTCTGAAGTAAGTCCCACTGAGTTCAATGGGGCTTACTCCCCGATAAGTGTGCATCTAATTAAATACCTATGCTGGCCTCAACAGATTATGGGTAAATGGTGCTGTCTGAAGATCAGAGGGAAGCAAGGTAGGTCCCAATGTACAAACCCACTAAATAAAGCTCAGAGAGGGGGAAATGCCTCTGTTAGAAGCCAAATGCTACAAAAGAACTGTCTCCAGTGAAGGGGGGCAAAAATAGACATACATACAGTCAGTCTGCTTCCCTTTGCTGACTGCCTTGAGCTCCAGGGCCTCTGCTTACCTCAAACTTTTGTTTTATTTCCTTTGTCAAGAATACATGGGGTTGGGGGGGGGGTTGGGGGGTGTCAATTTGCAGAAACCACTGTGTTTCTTCAAATCAGTTCTTTTGTGCTATACAGTCAAATCCTACACATGTTTACTCAGAACTAAGTCCCGCTGAGTTCAATGGAACTTACTCCCAAATAAGTAGGCACATATACGACTGCAGTGTTAATTTGATATTTCATTTGAACCTCTATGGACACAGTGCTCTAAAATTGACCAAAGCTGGCTCTGACATTGCAAATAGTCAACTAGGCAATTTTTGTGTTATCAAACCATCTCCACATGTCCCTATGAACAGCTCTTTTGTCCCAGAATAACCCAAAACATGTGTACAGAGAGTTCACTTCTAAAATAAAAACACTGGAGAAGGCAAAGGAACAGACCCAAATACGCTACAGTCCACGGCCGTATTAAGCAGAAGGGGAGTAACCTGTAATGCAGACATAGCCTAATATTCATCACACTCTTGGCAACAATAATGACTCAGCAGCAAATATATTCTGGCATTCAAGAAAATAAACACTCACATACGCCTGCAGCATTAACAAAGAACGGTTATAGATATCGGTTGAAACACTAAGAAATTATGTGCACTGGTGGGGCAGCAGAGGGAGGGGCAGGATGTCCATGCATTTGCAACTGCAAACGTCTTTGAAGTTTCCACTGTAGCCATTCATATGGCTGAATGGGCAAGCAGCTTTTCAGTTTTAAAATGGCTCATATGTTCAGCCATGCAAGCGTATGCAGGATACTTCAAAGAAACCACCAGCTAAGTGAACACTTTTCTCCTGCATGTGCACAAAGCTTCCCGGATTCACTTCTGTTGCTTTCAGAAAAGTATGGTTTGAAATCCTGTGGTCATAGACCAGCTCATTCTCAGTGGAAAGGCTTTCCTTAAATAAGTAAGATACTCTTGCCGCCTTCTTGGCCTCAGTTGCATTCTGTGCCAATTAGATCTATGTGTTAGATTTAAATGCCAAGCTTCAGAAACAAAAGTTATTTTACTTTTAAGGAGTAGGAGCAGCGTTTGAGTGACAATTATGAGGGCAGGTGTGTGAAGTCCAAAGAATATTGCCTTTACTTACATACACACCTGTCAGTAACGGTTGCTTCCAACCTTTTTAAAGTGCCATCATTTTAACAATGCAATACATGAAATGTATACAACAGTGAAAGAGTGAATCCAAAATCTTGTTAATGTTGACAATCCCAGGTGAATTCTGTGAATGCCTGAAAAGTGTGTGACTGTGTGTGTGTGTGTGTGTGTGTGTGTGAGTGGGGAGGAGAGAGAGAGCACCTCTGACATTGTGCACGTAAGTACAGCCCAAAGTGCAGACTCCCCTTTCTTTGCATTAAGAGCTTTGCAAGGGAGCTAGAAGCTTGTTTAATGAACCTGTTAGGTTCCCAACACCTGTGTCTAGACTCCAAACAAAAACAAGCTAATAACAAATCAGATTTACCAGAAGCCAAGGAAACCTTCAGAGCATGGAGCTTCTTCCAGTCCCTCCTCCCCTGCCTGTAACTTCTTGGTCTTGCTGGCGGGAACAGCTGCTACTCAAGCTGCCCTAACCAATCTGCTTCCTTGGGGGCTCCTCCTGGCACTGCCCCCAGGAAGAACTAGAACAATGGGTTAAAAATGCACTTCCTGGTTGCCTCTGGGAGTATATTTTTAATATATTTTCCTCTTCTTCCTGGGGGCAGTGCCAGAAAGAGCCCCCTATGAATCAGATTGGCTAGAGCAGCTTGAGTAGCAGCCGTTCCAGCCAGTAAGACCAAAAGAGGAAGTTGCAGGTGGGTAGGAGGGGCTGGATGAAGCTCCCTGTTCTAGAGAATTCCCTGGCTGCTGGTAAGTCTAGCATATTTTGTGGGGGGTGGGCATCCAACCCTTGCTTTCTCCCTTCTGTCCCTCTTTTTCTGCCTTTTGCCTTTTCTTTGTGCTTTTTACCTTTCTCCCTGCTTTTTGCCCTGGCTTTTTTGCTTTCTTCCTTCTTCCCCATCTCCCCACAAAATTTTTCTGTGTTCTACTTTTGCCCCTGCTTTTCTACTTTCCTCCATTCTTTCTGTGTTCCTCAACGCTGTCAGGCTTGGGGAAATACCCAAGTCCACTGGCATGGAGGAAGATGGGCTTCTGCCTCTGTGACCAGGTTCTCCCCTGTCCGCACCCCACCCCCACTCCAAAGCCCACCAGCCGCTACTGGTCTAGAGGCCAAATCAGTAGCCAGGGGTCAGCAGCAAGCAACACACTTCCAACATTCAGCTTTGCTCCGCTGACATGCCATTACACAGCAGAGTCACCACAAAACAGTGCCTAAGGCAGGGTAAAGATAGGAAGAGATTGGATTCTTTCTCAGTGGCTGGCTGAGTCCACTAGGGCAGCAAGCACGTTTAGTGCTGACTCTAGCATTGCTCCTAAGTGCATTCCTTTAGTTTCCCACAAGTGAACAGTTACCACTCAGAAATAACAGGAAAGCATTGCACTACTTTCAGTGGTAAATAAAGATATTGATGCAATGAGGGCAACCAAATGCCTTAGGAATATAGGAAGCTGCCATATACTGAGTCAGACCATTGGTCCATCTCGCTCAGTATTGTCTACACAGACTAGCAATGGCTTCTCCAAGGTTGCAGGCAGGAATCTCTCTCAGCCCTATCTTGGAGAATCCAGGGAGGGAGATTGGAACCTAGATGCTCTTCCCAGAGTGGCTCCATCCCCTGAGGGGAATATCTTGCAGTGCTCACACTTCTAGTCTCTCATTCATATGCAACCAGGGTGGACCCTGCTTAGCTAAGGGGACAAGTCATGCTTGCTACCACAAGACCAGCCCTCTTCCCTTGTACCACCCCTGCTCTCAGTCCTTCTACCACCCCGGCTGCCAGGTGCCTTGGCCTTTTAACAAGGATCCTGTGGGGTGTAGAATGCTCAAAGAGGCACTGCAACCCACTCATCCCTGGAACTCAGTATACAAGTTCTCTTGCCACACACACATTTACCAGCAGACATGTATATTTCCCCACCTTTCTGACATATCCATGTATTCTTACAATTATGATGAGATGACTGTCCACATTTGCTGGAAAATCTCTAAGTTTACAGACATGGACAAAATTCATCTGGGATTGTCAACATTCAGATGTACAAATCAACATTCACCAAATTTTAGAGATGAACGGTAGCACAATGTTATAAAGCAACATTGATTACATGGGCATGATATAAGATGGAGCATTCTGGGGGAAAGAAAGCCTTGTTCTGTTGGATAAAGACTTAGGCAATTAGTGCTGGTGACAGTGTTGTTAATCCATCCCAATTATCCTACTGCAAGTCTCTACTTTTAGCATCCTAGGGAGGCAAAACTGTGCTATACTCAAAGGCATCATTGCAAGCTGGACCATTTTAAATGACTGCAACTGTCTCAGATTCGAGCAATCCTCCAATTGCCCCATATGCACAAAGGGGACAGTGCTTAGCAGGATTCTTTCTGTTCCATTGTACATACTCATGGAAGCCGAACAAAATACCCTTTGTGAACGCATTGCCTTGCTGCCTTGCGTACTGTAGCTGCTACCATGAGGTCAGTGCAGTCGCTCTTGTACTACTAAGTCACAGGCAATTTAGAACCATCTTGGAAATGTATATCTATGTCTAATAGGGACGTTAAATATGATAGATATGACAAAGGGTATGCTTTTCTTTTCATCCTTCCCTAAACACACCCAGTTCTTCATTGAGGTTCTATAGTATGTGTGTGTGTGTGTCTGTGTCTCTGTCTCTGTGTGTGTGTTTTGGGGGTGGGGTCACAGTTGTGAACATTGCCAGAAAGAAAACAAGATATGATGAGAAAGAAATAAGTATTTAAAAGACAACATTTTCAGACTGTTTGAGTTTTGATTTGTGTGTAATAGTCCCATAAGTATGAGATACTGCTGTCTCCTTTTATTTTTAGTTATGTATTTTTAGTAGTACTTTCAGTACCTAGATCTATGTCCAGGAGGACTTTTTCAAATTTATTTGGTTTTATTGTTTGTAGTAGAAGTTTGATTGTCTTCTCTTCTACATTTGTTTTAAACTCATGCTGGTCGCTGACCAAAATAAAGAGATTTGGATTTGACTACAAAATAGACATTTGAGAAAGAAACAGAGCAGAGAAGAAATGATGGCTTTTTGCAAGTGAAATATTCTGAAACAATATTAGAAATTGTTATATGTGAAACAGGATTAATTGTTATATGTGAAAGCATGTTAGAGAAATGCACACAGAAAATACGGTTGCACCCAATAAACTACAGAACTAGGGTGAACACACACCATGCTGCTGTAAGTTCTATGTTCAATAAGGACAAGAGCATGTTCCTGATCCTTTGGTGTTGGTATCCATCCTTTTTCTTGTAGGCAGCTTACATTAAAGTTTAGAAAACAATACAATAAATTACAATAGAAAAACATTAGAACACATCAGAAGAGACCACTAAAAACAAATGTGAAAAACATCAAGAGTGAGAGAGATGTGATGAGTTTGGTGGAAAAGACAAGTTTTCACCACTCATTGAAATACTGGGTGGAGTAGGACAGCCACCTTAGGTGGCGCAGCAGGGAAATGCTTGACTAACAAGCAGAAGGTTGCCGGTTCAAATCCCCACTGATACTATATCGGGCAGCAGTGATATAGGAAGATGCTGAAAGGCATTGTTTCGACTTAACGGCACACTTTACCTTATTTTAGTTGAATGGGAAGGAGGGTGGGCCCGGAGCTGTGTAGCTATCCTAAATTTCTGATGAGGCAGCACATGCAGAAGAGCCTCTCAGAAGGGTTCTAATATGGGGGTAGATTGGTTGCCCACTGACTTCCATAAACTCTTCTCATACTTATCACAATGTATATGCCAAGGTTACTTCAGGAAGACAGCTAACGTGCAGGGCTCAGAGGATAGATTTGTGAAACAAGGTGAAGAAAGCAAAGCCATCCTTCAGGAAGAGCTGGATCCTGTGGGCCTGATTTGAAGAAGTGTTGAGGAGTCATCTCTTCATAACAGCAGAAAATGAAGATAAAATTCATGAGGCATGCCATCCCCCTTCTCAGTGACTCAACACATTGATGTCTATAGACTGACTCATTGGAATTAGCACTGCCAGGTCTGGACAGGCCCTTTATAGCTGTCATTCAAAAGATTCACACAATTTCAGTTGTTTGAGCATGAAGAGCAAAAGGATGTAAAGGTATCGGCCGTCGGCAAATGTTCCCAGCAACAAAACCAACTTCAGATATTCCTTGACGACTGCAAAGGCAACATGCAAATTATTCTAGCAGTGGCATTGGCTGGCACCGTTTGAACAGATCCCTATCATTCACCTTAATGTAATAGTAGTGACGTATAACAAGTGCCTTAGATAGCTCTGTTTGGGATAAGCATTTGCTAGGTTTCCAGGTAGTTAGGATTTTTATAATTACACAGTTCATTGCAGTTCTCCTGCAATCGCATAAGAATCAATGTGCTGCCTGAAGAAGAGATTCCTTTATACATCAGAGAACTCGTAAGCCTTTATTATAAACTGTAGCTTGAATCATTGCATTCAGTGTGTAAAATAGTTCCAGAAACCTCTGGGCTTGCTTCAGTTCAAATGGAGCATGCCTGAGCTACACCAACTTCCATGGAAAGGATGTAAGCACATGCCTGACATTCCCTTGAAATAAATGGGACTCATGAGGACTAGACTTTAATTGGGTCGTACCATCTAAAAATGGACTTGCAGTTTTTAAATCACTGTGCAAGTTTACTGCAGGATCATCTGATAATGTTTGTGATACTGATTAGACAAACATTCCTTCCCACTCTCTCCAGTTACCTTTCCTCTCCCTTCTTTCCCTACTCTTGGTTATTTCCCCCACTGTTTAAATTTAGAGTTCCTAGTTCCGCAGGGAAGAGAAGTTTGCGTTTCTATGCAAAGCACCATGTACAGTGATGGCATCATCATCAATAACAACAGTTTTAATTTATTTTTTTCATTCCTACCAGTGGGTTGAGTTAGTTGAAGCCATCCAGACTTCCCATTGTTTTATACTTACAAATGAAACGGAATGTGTAACATGCCCAAAATATTTTCCTGTCATTTTTATAATAATTGTATAGCATGTTTCATTTCACAAAGTTCATTATAATTTTTAATTCATACCCTTTTAGAGAAAGAGACTATTTCAATACAATAGTTCATTTCAATGGTACTTTTACCAGAGAACTTCTCAATGCATTGAGTTTCTGAACAAGGATGGATACTTGTCATTTGTGTGCAAACTTCCATGGACCTTGGATATGCATAAGAATATTGCTGGATGCTTGCTGGATCAGGCCAAGGACAAAGTGACCAGCCAGATGCCTCATAAACAAGAGATGAAGATATCTCACAGTTGCGCTCCTGCTGCCTCTGAACCTAGAGGCAGCATATGGCCACCAAGACATGTAGCCAAGTCCAAATAAGTAAAAACAATCACCTTATTCCAGCAGTCTTCTATAGGCATTTGAACATTTATTTGGAGCCAGCAAGCAAAATCTGTTTGGGTTATTAATTGCTAGTGTCATTTATATGCAGGAATCTGATCTATTTGTATTGATGTCCAAGAAAAAAACATCAAAGTCCTCTCAGGCAGAAAGATGTGCGTGCTATCCTCACACAAATAGTGGAACTCCGTGTATACGGAAACCACTGGGAGAGATCATCAGAAGATTTGGTTCAGGGTGTTATCAATATGCTGATGGCACCCAAATCTATTTCTCCATGTCAACATCATCAGGAGAAGGCATAACCTCCCCAAATGCCTGCCTGGAAGTAGTGATGGTCTGGATATGGGATAACAAACTGAGGCTGAATCCAGATAAGACAGATTTGTGCGTGGTCAGAACTTAGGAGACGACTTTGATCTGCTGGTTCTGGGTGGGGTCACGCTCATATGCAGTCTGGGGGTGCTTCTGGATTCAAACCTTTCCCTGGTGTCCCAGGTTGAGGCAGTAGTCAGAGGTACTTTCTATCAGCTTCAACTGATACACCAGCTGCATCCGTTTCTTGAGATGAATGACCTCAGAACGGTGGTACATATGCTGTTAACTTCCAAGCTAGACAACTGCAATGTGCTCTATGTGGGGCTGCCTTTGTACATAGTCCAGAAACTGCTGTTAATACAGAATGCAGTGGCCAGGTTAGTCTCTGGGTCATCTAGGAGAGACCATATTACTCCTGTATTGAAAGAGCTACACTTGCTGCCGATAAGTTTCCAGGCAAAATACAAAGTGCTGGTTATTACCTATAAAGCCCTAAACAGCTTAGGCCCTGGGTATTTAAGAGAGCGCCTTCTTTACCATGAGCCCCATGACCTGTTAAGATCATCTGGAGAGGTTCATCTTGTCACCAGCTCGTCTGGCACTTCTCGGGGATGGGCCTTCTCCGTGGCTGCCCCTGGGCTTTGGAATGCGCTGCCTGTTGTAATAAGAGCCTCCCCATCTCTGGCAACTTTTAAAAGGACACTGAATACATATTTATTCACCCTGGCTTTATAGTTTTAATACTTTTAATGTTGGGCTTTAACTGATTTTAATGTTAATGATATTAATGTTCATATCATTTTGATTGTTTAATTGATTTTAAGGTTTAAATTATTTTAATTGTAAACCTCCCAGAGATTCAAGTTTGGGGCAGTATAGAAATGTGTTAAATAAATAAATAAACTTCTGCCAGAAAATTTCCTTTGTGTACAAGAATGAAGAGGTGTGGAAATGAGAAATGGAAGACAGTTGGATTTTCTGGTTCTTCTGCATTCTTGTCATGACTAAAATTGATGAGAGCCCTCTGAAGCTCTTCCTCTGCAAGCAGCAGCTGAAGGAAGGAGCTGCCAGTCCATGCCCTTTGGGTCAATGCCAGCAGACATCTTACAGAGATAATCTGTGGCCAACATGGCAGGCAACATGCTACACTGTTGGGGCTCCATTTTGAGTCATGCAGCAGCTCCAGCAAGTCCCTAATATCAATGTAGGTCTGCCCATCATGTCAGCCAGTATCTAGAATACTTATTCAAATATTCACGTGTATATCAGGACCTAAGGATAAACCACACATGAGTAGAAGGCTGCATAAAGGCTGCATACATGAAGCTGCCTTCAACTGAGTCAGACCACTCATCCATCTAGCTCAGTTTTCTCTACACTGTCTGGCAGTGGCTCTCTGGAGATTCAGACAGGGCTTTCTCTCAGTCCCACCTGGACATGCCAGAGACTGAACCAAAAACCTCCTGCACCTTAAAAAGAAAAAGATTTTCAAAAATCTCAGAAGGAATGATGGAGTCGGACCATGCAAAAGGTGTTGGGGCTTTTTGTAAACTTCATGGAGGCCAAGTTTGAAAACATTACAGCAATACATGCTCGAGAGTTAGTTAGAAACAAGACCATGTCAAAGACACTGCAAATACAATGAGGCTATTCTCATGCACAGTGGGAACTGGGCTAATGGAGCCCAGCTCCCTTAACCCACTGTGCATGAGAACTGCCAGGAACCGTGTGGGTTTGGGGCACAGGAGCATCCGAAGAGTGCTAGTATGTCACCGTGCTGTGGCTCCACACTACAGTGACTCATGAGTAGATATTATGGTAAAGTTATCTGAAAGATGGGTGTCAGATGCTTGGACAGGGGGCGCAATTTCAGTGTTTGCCCTAGGCGCTATTTTCCCTAGATACGGCTCTGTATCTACCCGCCTGTGCAGACGTGTGAATAGCCCCAGTGTTTTCAGAGTGGAATTTCTGAATTTGGTTGGAAGCAGGGACAACAACACTCTTTCAGAATCTAAGCTCATAGGCAGAGGTGGCAGCTGGCCAATAAGGTTCCAGGATCCTATCTCTTCATGCCAGATTTGATTGTGGAGTGGTGTCTCAGACTCTCTGGCCTAGCCACTTGACTCCTCTCAGCAAAGGTGGAGAGGGGAAAGAAAAAACACCAATTACTACTGGAACTCATTCTACTTCCAAAACATGATGGTGAGGCTATTCTCACGATCAGCTAAAATCGTGCAGAGCATGCTGAAACTTCTGGGGGCCGTGCGGCCGCCGAACTCCCAAGCCCCCACCAGCTCTGTGACAGAGCTGGCAGTCGTGATCTTACAAGCAGTGGAAACTTCTAACTCCAATTAAAGGCAACCTAAAATACAGAAGGGATAAGAGAGGTGGAATGCATAACACAGAAAGACAAGATGGGATCATTGATGGAGCGCCTATCTTGAGCTCCCTCCAGATCCTGCCTTCTGCTGCTTACTCAGCACAGGAGGCCGCAGAAGATTGAAGAAACACTGACACTCCTCAACTTTCTGAAGAGTATCTGCTGCACATAGTCCACATAGGCCCAAGAAGTACGGAGATGCAATTTGAGCCTTGCTCACTCACTGACATGAAATTCTCTGACCAAACCATGAAAGATAGGAAAATGCTATTTGGCAGGTAGGATTTTGCCCACACTACCAGGAAAATCAAAAACCCCATAAAAAAAATAATTAATTTCCCAGAAAATGTGGGGAAACGCTCCAGTTTTAAAAGCATGCGAAATGATGCTTACTGACAAACTTTGGCAGTTTTCTCAGGTAATCTTATGAGCAGTAAGATCAAACTTTCACAAATGATGAAGAATCAAATAAGCCACATTGTTTCCATTCACTGGATTTCTATCCATGCCGAAATTCCACAAAATTCTCTTAAGAAATAAAAAAACATGAAAAAGTTTGCAGAATATATCTTTGTTCATCTTTCTCAACCTCCTAGAATACGTCTTTTTAGAGGTTCTTGGCAGCAACAGTATTATATGCTGAAAATAAAGCAGATCTTCTGATCATCAGCTAGCAAGGAGTGAAGGGAGAGTGCATGGTCCTTTCATGGTACAGGAGGAATGCTTACAAACTGAAAGCCTGTTTTAATAGTATTTAATTTTTCTAAGTGTTGTTGTTTTTTAAAGTATTTTAATTGGTTTTAAATGGTTTTTATGGTTTTTGAATTGTTTTTATGTTGTTTTTAGCACTGTGTTTTGAATAGTGTGTTTTTATGTCTTTTTAAAAGTTGTTCTACTCCACCCAGAGCCTCTGGATGGGGCGGTTTATAAATGTAATGAATAAATAAATAAATAAAAAGTATAAGACACTTGTCCCAGTCAGTGAGTGTATATCACAAAACATTTCAGCTTTGTGATATACAACTTTCACACTGCAGCCAAATAAAACATGTTGGGAAAGGACACCGATTAGCAACGTGGGATGTTTCTCTGTTTATAGCATTTGAAGGATAACAACACATATCCAGCTCACCATAATAATGGCTATATACTACAAATCATTGATTCCATGTTCAGCATCATTACAATGAAATCAAAATAAAGCTGTGGACTGCAACCTAATAGTAAACTTTCTTGAGAAACAAGCATGCCACAATCAACATCTTGGTAACTTTTAAAGTAGTGTTCCCCACCCCATCTTTATACAGAGGTAGGGTACCACAACGGGGTCGTAATTTGGAATGTACAGTAGCTATTAGCAGTGAATACTTGACAGTTGGACCACAGTCCAGTTAAGTCTTGTTAAGTGTTGATGACTGTATGTCTGTCTACACTACCAGTTTTATGCTAGTTTGACTGTCCTAGTTTCCCCCAAAGAATCCTGGGAATAGTAGTTTGGTTAGCATGCTAAGCATTTTCTTTTAAGGGAACTATTCCCCAGGATCCCCTGGTGAGAAGAAATGGTTGTTAAATGAGTCTGTAGATATGCCTATTTGGTTTACATGAATGGTTTAAATAAATGCAATATCTAACAAAAAATATCTAGAACTGATTTCCGTGTGGAAATATCTAGAACTGATGTAGAACCGATTTCCGTGCAGCAATGCTTGGAAGGAAATATGATCAGAGGTTGGTGGGAACGTAGTTTTGGAGGAATGGACCTTGGGGAACTAAGAGCAAATGGACCGTGAGGAAGTAAGATCCAACTCTTCTACCATTTGGGATCCTGTAATACTGGTTATCTTTAACCAGGCAATTCCAGCCATGTTTGGAATCTCAGTTGGGTTTGAATAAGGACCAAGGGGTTGTTGTTCTTGTGGTTCTTCAGCAAATGAGCCATTTTGGAAGGGCAGTATATAAATCGAAGAGAGCGAGAGAGAGGATGAGCAACAATTGTGCATGTATGCAGCTGTAACCTTATGGCCATTCCACAAATTAGGCAGCAATAGACAGAGGATGCTATAAAAGCATTCTCTCAGAGTAGAGCCACATGACTCCCATCTCCCTCATGAGTGATACACATGTTTTCAGACACCTGCTTGTCCTATTCACAGATTAAAGTTATTCTCACATTGCTGGCATGGGGAGGACAGGCAGAGGGGAAGGCAGGGTTGAACCTACCTTCCTCCCAGATGATCAGTCATCCTCTGTGTGGCATGCAGCTCATGTGCCCACACAATCCGTGCTGCTCGGAGCAGTGTGGGTCTCTGGAGGCCGGGAAAATGGAGCCTGGCCTGCACACAGCCCGTAAAAACACATGCTTGCAACATTTTACCCAGGTAAAAGGGCGGGTACAAAACCTGAGCTACCTGGGGAGGCAGCACCAGGATCGGCCTCGATCCCAGCACTTCACATGAGTAGCCCTACCCAAGCCTGGGTAGAGCTACTCGTGTAAACAGCCTCAGCCTCTTTATATTTTTTAGGTGTGCACTTTTTAAAAATGTTGGCTTCACCTAAAAACAATGAAATGTGTGCAGAGCACTTATATGTGGGAGATTAAGTTGGGCAGAATTTTGGGGGAAACTTAGTTGCCCGAGGAGAAGAAATTGAAGGAGACTTGCCTTTGCTTACATCCATGTAGCATTAATTTGGGAGGGGGTAGAAGGGTGGGGAAGAGTTGTCTCTTTAAATTGTTAGGCATTTCCAATAAAGATCTTGCAAGCTACACAGTTTATGTTAACATTAATCACATTTAACAAGGCACTTATCAGAGCCAAGAAAGCACAGAACTAAAACTGTTTGGGGCTTTTCTATCACCTCATTGTAATGAAGAACTGTCAAACATCTATGATTGATTTACTGGAAGGGGCTAAAATGATACCTTGATCTCTTGAAGAGATGGCCCTTTGGTACTCTGTGTGACATCCTTTTTTTAGCTCCCACCACCACCCGTGCACCTCGGAAACACAGCAAAGCACAGTCTCTTCCGTTGTGGTTTATGAATCAGCTAAATTCTTCTCCTCCTCGAAGCTCTTCCCAGTGCCTTTTGGGTGGACTAGAGCAGTGTGTTTGATGGAAATTCTAGAGATAGGGCAGCATCCTCATTCTATTTCACAAGGTGTCTCCAGAGGAAAGGCAACAGCTTGGTGGTTTGTACATATACATCCTGTAGGATCTCAAAATCATGTTCCTCCTTAGCTCAAGGGAATACTTGGTGGGATTCTAATGAAGACAATTCTGCTGCCCCAAACAATGCTTTGTTTTGTTTTGCTCAGATTTTGACCATCCTGTTTTCCCTTTAATAAATGGTAAATGCAGACTTATATGTAAATGCTTAAATGCAAAGGACAACCATCTGAATACCTTTTGATGTGGGTGAAAGGAAGCCTAGTTACAAATTAGCAATGGGAACTTGAAGGGCACCACAAGCTACAATCATGAAAACCACTTACTTCTGGAACCGCTGAGAAAGTTCGGGCTGTGGATGCATCCCACATTCCATTGCATCCCACAGCAGTTCGGGCTGTGGATCCATCCCACATTCCATTGCATCCCACAGCAGTTCGGGCTGTGGATCCATCCCACATTCCATTGCAGCCAACGGCAATAATCACAGCAATCACCTATGAATCTTGCTGAGGATGGGAGTATCTTGACTCAAATGCTAGAAGATGTCATTGCCTCCGAGGATGAGCCATCAGTCCACAATGCGTTAAGGCAGTGTTCTTCATTGTAAGACCCAGGGAAGGGGGACAGTGGTGGCTCCCATCAACCCTAAGTGCAATACTCTACCAAAGAAAACTGCAGGGCTCTGTGGGCACCAGAAGTCGAAATTGACTTGATGGCACACTTTCCTTTAAAGCTTGGGCTAAAGCTGAATACACAGCACAGTCCCCCTCACACCATGCAGAGGTGACCATTCTTACCATGCAGTGCTGAGCTTTGCCCAGCACCAGTGGAGGGCTTGCTTTAAGGGAAACAGAGCTCTCTTGAGCCCCTGCACCATCTTGGAAGACATGCCCAGCATGCTGGGAAGTGTAGCTCCTCCCAGCTCTTACCCCAGAAAGAGCTGGGAGGAGCTCTTAAGGGGCCCTCTCAGCAATGAAAAAAGTACAGGGAAATGGCTCGCACATTGAAGGTTTTTCCCCCCAGTATGGCCCCCACTTGAAAAATAGTGACGATCACTGCACTGGAGTCAACAACATTTTGCAAATAACACAGTTTTTCAACACCATGGATTTACTCCCTTTTATTATTCTTTCAGGATTGGTGCCCTTCCTTCCTTCCTTCCTTCCTTCTCTCTCTGCCATGGATACAACTCACATTCCATTGAAGAAAATAACATCAGCACAGCAATAACAAAAGAAGAAGCTACACTGTACATGGCACATCGATGGAGCTGCATGAGCTTAAAATTAGGCCAGTAGTGAAGCTTTGTGAATGCACACAAGACATTTTTTGTGATCCTCATACATTACAGTGTTCTCTCTCTCTCTCTCCATATATATATATATATAGAGAGAGAGAGAGAGACAGACAGACAGACAGACAGACAGACTGTGATGAATGAGGATCACAAAAAATATAATGTTATATAATATATGACAGTGTAGTGTAGAACGTCCACTAGGCCCAGGCAGGCCTGGATGCCCACTCAGCCGTAAACTTCACTGGGTGACCCTGGGGCACTCAGTATCTCTTAGCCGTACCTACCTCACAGAGCTGTTGTGGGTGGGGAGGGGCAGAACAATGCACACACTACCCTAAACTCCTTGGAGGAAAAGCAGGATAGAAATGTATAAAATATATATGGGGCGTTCCCTAACACCAAAGTAAAGAAAGTAGAATATGTGAAGCAATCTTCCTTTCCTTCTCAGAAGCTTCGTCTTGGCGATCCCAAGTCAGACCCTTGAATCTCAGTCACATGGCCTCTGTCAACCATGACGCTGTTTCCAAAAAGGCGAAGGTTTGGGAATGGGTGCCCCTCCCTCTCGTCCCATTGCAGGTGCTTCTGCTCCTCTTTGTTGATGAATCCCAAACACTCAGACCTTCTAGTGGCAAGGAAAGTGATCGCTCTGCTTTCTGGAGCATCACTGATGGCCACCCCCGTGCAAATATGCAAGATGCTGTAATTCACCGGGCAGTTCCCAGTCAGAGTTGGTCCCTACAAACTATGGCTCTCTCGGTGTTACCTCGCCTGCGGCTGTATGCACTCCATCTCCAAGCGCCTGGGATTTTCCTAGATACTTATCTCTGAAAATGGTTTTTTCTCTCTAACAAGCTTGCCCAAGTTTATTATCCAGCCCCTAAACTTCACCGATCCAAAAGTGCCTCTGCCTTTGGGGAGGATGTGTCGTAAAACCTCCGACATATATTAAAATAATAACAATAATGCACAATTAAAGGAGAGCGATAACAACCACAACAACAACAACAACAACAAAAGGCAAGCGTCGAAGAAAATCTGAGAGCTCATCTCCTGAAATACCTCCGCTGGCTTATAGACTTAGTATTGAGAACAATTGAAACAAACACGCGCTTGCGCGCGCACACACAAATTGAGCAAGGCGTGTTTTCTTCCCTAAAGTTCACGTTTAAGTCTTCCCAGAGAAAACTTAAGAAGAGAAGTAAGCAATGTTCTCCTTCAAAAAGCATTCATGTGAGAGGAGTGCCTCAATTAAAACGAGGATATTTCTAATCCTATGTACCTTAGAGAGACCTAGGCCTTGAGGAAAGTGCGGCATCGTTTCGAGGATTCGGGTCTGTATGGTTTGGTCCTAGTGGGGTTTTGTTCCGCTAAAAGACGTAAATAACAGCATTTTCTTTGAAAATGTCTAGTGTGATCTTGCGACTCAGTGTGATTAGTACGTGCTGACTCGGAGGTAAGCACCCTGACTTCAACAATGGGGTCTGCAACTAAGCATGTTTAAGATTGCAGGCAGACTATATTTGCAACAAGCTTCTGCTCGAAATCTTTGCTTGCTTGCTTTTCCATTTCACCCATGCCTCACCTTGAAGGCGAGATCCGGGACTTCTTTGGTCAAAATCTTGGAACTTTCTTCTGATCCCACCACTGTGATTTGATTCTTCCTAAGGAAATGTGGGTCTGACACGAACATCACACAATCTCTTCCCTCACTAAAGGCATCTCACCCGCTAAACCCCACTAAATTCTACGGGTCTTATTCCCAACAGCGTAGGATTGCATCCTTAAGACTGGAAGCACCTATCACATGCTACTTATTCTAAGGTCGCACACGCGCGCCAGTGGTTGCTAGAAAGTCAAACTGCAAGAAAGTTAAGCTATGTTCCCAAGACTCAAATAAAATATAGACTAAGTATTCAATGCAGTTTTTGTATAGTCTTTAAAAAGAAATCACTCAACTTCATCCTTCCAGAACTTTAACAACGCAATACAACAGACTTTTCCTCAGAAGCAAGCCGTACTATATCCAATAGGTGTATTCCTGTTGCTGTGTGTCCAATAGACTTACTCCTAAGTGTATAGGATTGAAGCCTAAGAAAGGAACAGCCAGATCTTCTTTGAGATCAAGACCCCGCACTTTCCATGATAGGGCTTACTCCCAAAGAAATATGCACAGGACTGCCGCCTAAAATTCTACACAGCAAGCAACGTTGTTTCCTGGTCAACAAAATATTCCAAGCACAGTAACACTTCTAGTCGCATTGTTCAAAACATGCCTCTTTCTTGCCCTCAACAGCCCGGTCCCTCTCCTCACACCACACAAAAGCCCAACTTCTCACAATGACGTTAAAAGAATCTTATTTGACCTACATTTTCAGAAGTGATCCAAGTTGCTCTTAAACACACACACACACACACACACACACTTTTCTTTTCTTTTTTACCCTGGCCGTTTTCCCTTTCCGGGAGTCATTTTCAGCAATCAAAAGTTGCATTATGCAAACCAAGGGCGTTCGAGGGAAGGAGGGGGATCTCCCTGAGTTTTTTTAAATGAAAGATTTGCTCACCTGGTCCCCATCAGATCTCAGAGCAAAGGGCTTTCAGCTCCACCAAGATCTTGATTCTCGGGCTTACTCAACCGGGAGGAAGCTTCATTAGCAAGTTTACATACACTCTTTTAAAGGCAGTTGATTTAGGACCCAAATCTACAGCTCCCCCTTCCCCTCCCTCCCCTGTGCTAAGGAAAAGACTAGTGGGGGGGCGGGTTGTTATTTCTGTCTGGTGCTGTACTTTAACAGTGCAACCCACAAGACTTTTAAAACTGCACTTTAAAAAATGTGGGATGGTATTCTATTCACTGATGACCTACTTCGGCACTTTCAGATTTCATTTGAAAACTTTAAAAATGCTCCTTTTATTCAAAACGATGTTTCCTGATCGTTGTCCGGCATGGTTTGATAATAAAGTGGCAATAAAAACAGTGCCAGTAGGAACCAGAGAGTACTGGACTAGGCTAGATGGACCAAAAAAGAAAAGGAAAGAAAAAGACTCAGGAGAAGCTGGTAGGTATCTTCACTTCAGGGGTACTCAGGAAGTTTGCACTTGTACCACCTTGGCATGTTCTAATCCACAGTGAATATTTGGGAATCAAACAGAAACTTCACAATATTTTTTAAAACCTGCTTTTAACAAACAAATGGAAAATATGTGTCTCCTACACACACAGGCAAACTTCACATCACTTTTGGAAAATACAGGAAAGGACTTAAGTGCAGTTTTCATCTTGCCTGGCCTTCCAGTCAAGCACTGTCAAGAGAGCGCCTATACAATACACATAGAATTCCTTACATGCACACACTCATTTTTTTCAGATACTACAAGAAAGAGAGGGAGGGAGGAATTCTGCAAATCTACAAACTTAACCCTCAGGTATAATGCACAATAAATCAACAAATCACATTTAACAAGTTAGCCCCTTCGAATCTAATCTGGTTTACTTATGCGTCTTAATACAAGTTTTTCTGCATACAACTTTTCAGGGAGTAATTCTCTACAGGGCAAAGTGCATTCTCTCTGTTTTTGCAACGGAAGAAAGACGTTTATTTCTAAGCCTCCTCGGGCTTTTCCGAAGCCAATAACTAACCAAATGTGCAACTTCCTAGGAAATCTTTCCTACATCCCTCCTTTTGAGGAAGTGTCTGTAAATACAGGCGAAAGGTGAAGGTCAACCAGGCAGCTGTTTCCAAGGACTAGGGCAGGGTGGGGCACCTTAAACAAACACGGCTTGTTATGGGGGATGATAGCCAAGTGCCGTCTTCACTCCTCGCAGTTCGTTCTGTCTTCTTGTTTTCTGCCACGCCAGGCTCTAGAATCACGTTGGCCAGCAAGTCAAACTTTCCCCCGCTTTTTTTTCTGGCAGCCTATGCATTTTGGATCCCCTACAGGAAATCCTTTCCTTTTGTTAGCTGTGTTTATAAACGATTTTGTGGCTTTAGAAAAAGAAAAAGAAAGGAAGAAAACTATATTTCAGACTGCACACACACTCACACACAACCCTTTTCCGCATTGTTTGGCCATCAAAACACTCGCCGCGCTCAAGATAAACATCGTTAGAAAATCATTGTAATTGGGACGGTGAAATCTGACCTTTGACCGGGAAAGATAGAGCTCACAATGGTGTCTGCTTTGATTCCTGGAAGGAGGGACAAAGGAACAAGCTCCTTGACAGAAGTCATCGGTATAGGCACCTCCAGAGGAAGGGGGGGGGGATGTACAAATGAGCGCGTGGCCTTTCCTAGGAAGACCAAAGGGCCTGGCCTGGGCGAGTCAAGCCCGATCTGAATATGTAAAATACTGGCTTATTGATCGGCCTTCTCATTGTGTGCATCATGCCAAGCGGTAACCTCTGGCAGGAGGAAAGAGAGACAGGAAATCTTACAGAGTAGGACTGGGGGGAGGGGGGGCTGAGAAGGCAGTTGACAGTGGTTAGGGCCTGAACTGGGCTGGGAACTGGGTGGGTAAGAAAGAAGAATCATTGAGAGATGAAGGGATCGGGAGAGGGCATTTCCCTGCAAGATCTGGGCACTGGGCACCGGGCACAGTTTCGAGAAAGGAGCATGCCCCTGTGGTTCAGGCATCCTTGATAATTGAATGTATGAACACCACCACTGAAATGTATTGCGTAGGAAAGTTCTCTCTGTTAACAGCTCATTCACACGGCGCAAGTTATGATTTTATGCTGCAGCCGCCAGGCGAGAAACATGCATGTGTGAACTGGCATCTGTAGGACCTAACATTGACTGTGAAGTGCTCAGATCCTCCTAATGTGAAACCCACCAGATCCTATTCACGTTTCCTCGGAAATCAGTCCCGTGGATGTAACCTGTCAGCCCAAGGCTATGCATAGGTACTCAGCAGTAAATCCCACAAAGTTCAATGTGCAGTACTCCCATAAAAGTGTGCATTGGGTCACACAATTCTAACAGAGTAAGCAGAATTCTGGGCTCTGCCCCTTCAGGTGGGAAGAGATTTTTTCGATGATCCCCCATATTTAAAAATGTGGTAAACTAGTACAAGGGACGGAGGGGTTTCACTTAGCCTCACCCTTTTATACTAGTATAGTACAAGACAGGATTATCATCATTAACAACAACAACATTTGGAAAGTATTCAGAAATAAAACCCACCCACACAGAGTCTGGTGTCCAGAATTCAACCACATCAGTTTACTCCCTGTTATAGAACGGTTCTTAATCCAGATTGCTCCCCAATATGGTCTATGGCACCAATTAATTTAATCTCCTGATTCAAAGGTAGATTGCTCCCTCCCATCCTAGTTGAAACAGAAGATCATTGTGAAAAGGTGTTTATTGATGATGTCATTGCTGTGTGCTGTGTTCACCCCTTGATTCAGACAATGCACTGCAGTCGGTTTTCAAGATAATTAACTGTTTGCCTCGAAAGTCAACAATAGATTACCTTCATCACGTAATGGCACATTCCCTCAGGTATGTTTCGAGTATGGGAAACTCCTATATTGGGCAGCAGCGATATAGGCAGATGTTGAAAGGCATCATTTCATACTGCGAGGGAGATGGCAATGGTAAACCCCTCCTGTATTCTATCAAAGAAAACCACAGGGCTCTGTGGGCGCCAGGAGTCGACACTGACTCGACGGCATACTTTACCTTTACCTAGTACTACCCAACGACTTACACTGAGAATGTATGGTCTGTGTTTTGATTAATAGTTGGTCAAATAATGAGTTAAAGACAATTTGAATTTAAAGGTGGCGGGTGGGGGGACTGTCTCAAAACCCTGTCGGGCGATTCTGCAGAAGATAAGGTGTCAGCTGTGCGCTCTTTGGGTCTCTATCTCGGTGTTCTTGTCGTTGCACACATAAGAACAGGCTTGCTGTGTTCACCTATAATGGGTTGGTGTGCATTGAGGCCGCGGGCGGAGGGTCGGATTTGGGCTGCTAGACTTTCAGCACCCCGAGAGGTGAGGAACTTGGTTGGCATCTTCGCCGCGAAAGACGAATCTCAGGTATGTGGCGGGGCGGGGGGGCAAAGACGGGACAATGAGAAGAAGACACCGCTGGAGCGGGGGGGGGGCGGGAAACAGCAGGTGACTGAAGTTCACTTTCTTCCCCGTCGAGGCTGTCTCCCTGGGTTGTTTGCTTGTTAGAGCTGGCGAGAGAGACCGGCTATACATTATTCAAGTCGAAATCAAGAATGCTGCCGAGATCGGGCCTGGCGGGCTGCATATTCTCTGGTGGAGAAATGACTGTGGCAAGGAGGGCAGGTGGTGTTTCTACTTCTCGCCGCCTCGCCCAAGAAGCGAAGTTGTAAAGGGCAGGGAGATCACGGGGCGACGAGTGGGGCTGGTGTGTGGTCCCTCTCCGAGGCATCGCGCCTCCTGGGCTCCTCTCCGCCCCACCTGCCGTGCCTGCCACACCGCCGCCAGCACCTGCTCCTCTGCTGTGAGTCTAGCCCTCAGTGAGAAGGCTTCTGCTATGAGAACTATTTGCTGGAGCACGTGTTAACAGCTCCAGCCCTCGAGGAATGTATTTCTGCTGGAGAGGGGAAACAATACGGCTCCATGTTTACCAGATGGGAGTGATGGGTGGGCAGCGGCTGCCCACGTGACGGGCAGGATTCGCATCCGCATCCAGGGGGCGCCCACCCTTGGTCTGCGAGGAAAGGCTGGATTCCCTTCGCAGAGTTGCCTGCTCTGATATTTCCAGCCTCACTGTAACATCGGACTTCTTTAACTAACTTGCCGCTCAGAGCACCGCCGCCTTTTGTGACAGGCTATAGACAGATCCCTGTCGCCTGTCCGACCCAAAGGCCAACCACCCTTACTCACTTCACACCACTGGTGCTGCGCCTCGCTTCTTCATAGGCATCTGTTGTGTCCTGTGCTCTGTTGCCCTCTCATGGACGTGGGCTTGATCAAACAAGCAGGAAAGTGTAATCGTTTCTCCTTTTCCAAGCCGTTCTTGTTTCTACACTCCCCTACCATTTTCATGATTTATGTATTGATGCCTTATTCACCTTTGCGGAGAGAAAAGAAATAGTAGTCTGTACTCTCTCTCTCTCTCTCTTTCTCTCTCTCACACACACACAAACACACACACAAACACACACGATGGATGGATGCAGTTCAGGTGCATTTCAACACACGTTATTTTTACCGTTGTCTTTTGGGGGATGTGGATTGTACTATGTATTTACTGCTTACGGGTGTCTGCGTTGTTGTTCTGTTGTATTGTTGTGTTGTTGTTTTTAAACATGCCCAAATCTCATGAGGTTTTGATTGTGTGTCCTAACAGACCTCTACCTACAATACTGCACGCATGCGCCTAGGAAAGATGCGGTTACTTCCCGTTCTGCGGACGTTCGAATCTAGGCGGGATTTCGTTCCAACCGGATGCACGTTCCATTTCCAAGAAGTCGTTCGGTCCTTCCTTTGCCTCACTGAAAGGCGAACCTTCTCCTTCTGCAGTCCACTATCTAAATAACCTGTCGTGGGCCTAAAATAGCAGCTGTCAATCGCACTAGGTTCACAGCGCCTTTTTAAACACCTGATGAGATCATCAACATCTCGAAATGTAAATGGGCAACAGAACCCTTGGGGGCGGGGAGGTTGGTTCGATGAATACATGTACACCACTCAGGGCTCCTTGGAGGAAGAGCAGGATATAAATGTGAAAATGAATGAATGAATGAATGAAATTTCAACCGTCATTCAAATCAAATGAGCAAATCTACTTCTCTCTGAAGTTGTCTGTCAAAGGAGAAAATGGGGAGGGGAGGAGGAAAGGAAGGAACCAACTGAGCTAACTGAGCAAAGAGGCGTCTTCTAAAGAGGTGAATCTTTTCTATTTAGCAAGGGAAGAGCAACTCTCCCTATTCAACCCCAGCACAGCATCCCTCCAGTGGCTATTGCTGGTGTCTGCCTTATATTTCCTTTTAGCTGGTGAGCTCTTTGGGGCTCTTTATTGAGCTTATTTATTTATTATATATATATATATTGTGTGTAAGCTGCTTTGAGCACTTGTGTTGAAAAGCGGTATATAGACATTTGTTATAGTGGGAGGGAGGGAGCAACTTCCATATATAGGAAACTTCCATATACAGGCAGGTTATATTATAATGAACATACTTATATATTTATATTATAAGTAACTTATATTATAAGTTGCCATATATAGCAACTTCCATATACAGGCAGGTTATATTATAATGGACACCAGTGTATGTTCATATGTGAGGTGGGCAGGAGGCATAGTCATATACCTCTGTGTGTGTGTGTGAGGGGGGGCATGTATATCAGCAGCAGTCCTGTTCCATGGAAAAGGAGGTCTTTTGCTGTTGACTTCAATAGGAGCAGGATCGTATCCATAGCACATCCGTGTATTGACAATATACACAGAGGTTATAAGGAATATGATCTATACATTAACCTTGCGTTAAGAAATGAAAGCTTGCTAATTAAAAAAAGGAGGAGGCCGGCCTTGTCTCCTACGGAGCTTCAGGGAAAGGGTGTGTCCCTTGACCGGAGGAAACTGCAGCTGGATTGGTAAGGAAAACAAAAACAATTTCTCCAGGATTTCAGCGCCAGCGAGCGATGATGTTTCTCTCCCTTCGTCCCCGAGGTGTTGTGGGTGGGGCTTCCCTGTCTATAAATATTCCTGCGGCGATGCGAGGACAGAAATAATTAGAGCACTTGCGCGCCTTTTGGTGAGCAGTAGTGCCCCTGTGGCTCCAAGATGCGAAAGGCGTCGCTTTTCGCGTGAGCTGGGAGGGTGGGTGGATATCTGAAACAAGCTGCCGCAGCAGCATTGAAAGAAATTAAGATTCCACCTCCCGCCCATACATACACACACACACACATACACACACATTTTATTTGCCTTTAATCGATAATGTTTGAACGCCAAAGCTCAGCTAATTTTCTCATTTGGTAAGGGGGGCCGCTGGGGGGGAAATAAAGCTTAGGGTTTCATTTTTCTATTGTAACTTAAAACCCTCGGTCGGCTATAATTCAAGAGCTGTTGATTCCGAAGCAACCTCACTCCTTAGGGTTACTGCGCAGTAAGACAGCTCAGGATCATTGCCTTGGTGGTTTTGAACAACGCCTAAGCAGCCCGGAAGTCTCAGGCTGAGAGCCGGGCGGTCCGATCCTATGCGTACTTATTCGAAAATGAGACACCCTCTCCTCTCTCAACTTCGGTCAGGTTTTCTCCCAGGTAAGAAAGCATAGTATAGCAGCCAACCCTACTTACTTGGAAGTAAATGTCCCGGGAATGAATGGATAGCATAAGGATCAGACCTATAGAGAATGAGTGCAAAGAAACTGAACTAGCTTGAGCGCTGAAACAAGAAAAATTCTTTCTTTCTTTCTTTCTTTCTTTCTTGTTGTAGGTAAGGTAAAGTGTGCCGTCAAATCGATTTCGACTCCTGGCGCCCCCAGAGCCCTGTGATTTTATTTGATAGAATACAGGAGGGGGTTACCATTGCCTCCTCCCTCACAGTGTGAGATTAAAAATTGAAACCTTAAAGGAAATAGAGTACTGTCCCACTTTGTAAAAGACAGCCAGGAGGGGATCGAATGTTAGTAAGTAGTTTTGTTTATAGGATGATAAACCGCCCTCTACTCTAAGTTGCTAGTCCTGAGGATAATTGAAAATGCAAGGTTGCAGGAGTGTTGTCTGGAGTGAGGCAGGGCATTGTCTCACGAACACCTCACTCGATGCTGGAATAGTGGAAAGAGCGTCGCACATGGACTGGGAAGATCCGAGTTCATATATACCCTCAGCCCTGAAGCTCAATAAGTAGCGATCTCTCTGCTTAAGCTATCTCACGATATTGTTGTGAGATAACAATATAAAAGTGAGGCAAATGAGCTCTTTGGAGGGATGGAAATGTTTGGCGATCATTCAAACAGCCAATTTCTGATAGTTTTGTCGTTGTCGGGAGCTGCTTTTACCCACTCGTCAATAAGCTGGACAGTGTCGACCTTCTGTCTGCGTTACCTCCATACCACCTTCTAACGTCCTGGCTCTCTGAGTCAAGCGTGGCCTGCTTTAGAGGGAAGCGAGAGGGGTTAAATCCGTTTGATTTGTTTCAAACAGTGCAGGGATTATGACAGTTCTAACAATCCAGTCCTAAACACGTGCGATGCCCGATCCTGTTGTATATTTACTCGAAAGTAAGACCCACCACGTGCTGCCTAGTGGCATGGCTATCATGGACAGCACCGGCACTTCTGAATTTGCAGCAACACCAATATAAAGACCATGATCCACAGCTTTCGGGTCAGTGTGGCAGGGTGTTGTATTACCTTAATGGTGAAGGACAGATGTTGGGTTTTTTTAAAAAAAGGAGTACGAAATAAGAGATTCCACTCCAGGACACATAGGTCTCCCCGTACGTGCGAGATGTCCCTTGAGTGTACACGTCAGAGCACAACACACGCAGAGTGGGCCTTGGAAAATGAGGGCTGCGACTTGAAGACACGTCCTAGAGAGCAAGTTCTATTGCATTCAGGGGATCGACTTCGGAGTAAACATCCCTAAACTTGTGCTGAAATTTGCTTTCCTAGGTTTGACCCATTCTTGAGTTCTTTTAAGTTCAGGGGAGTGAATCTATGTCATGTTTGTCCCAAGGCAAGAGTAATGACCCTCCCTTAGAGTTACAGTTCGACCAGGCAACACCAGCAAGAAAAGTAAGATGTGAAAACTGAGTAACATCCTAAATTAGTCATGACTAAGTCCCACGGAAATTAATAGGAGTTAAGGCTGACTTGATCTTATAGATTTCAATGGTGCTTAGTCATGATCAATTAGTCCGGATGTTGCCCCCTGTCTTTATCCTGTATAGCCGGAGACTACCTTGACCGTGATGATGCAACCAAAATGAAGCACTTCTTATTTAGGTTAAGCATTTGATTCAATGGGACAAAATGAAGCACTTGGTCTCATGGACATCTCTGCGACTGGCAATGCACTCCCGTGTGGATCCTTACACATCCACCCTTATTTATCCTTAGTAAGCTCCCCGTGTTCTCACTCTGTGTTCTTACCTGGTGGGGCTTACTCCCAGGTAAGTGTGCAGATTTAAGATTGCAGACTAAAGTGCCTCATTTTAGCTGGATTGTGTCCTTTCCCTGTCATTTACTCTCTTGTTCTTTGCTGCGTTACTCAGACCTACTTCAGAGTTTTGACAACTCTGAGCAATTCTATGGGCGGATGAGACAAAAGGAAAATGCATTTATAAAGAACGGATGGCTTTAATAACCATGTAAAATGAACTGAATTATATTTAAGTGGTGTTTAATAGATGCATGTAGAAATAAAGAAAAGAAGGGGAAAGGGCAAGAAGCTTTCCTATTACTAGCAGCTGCAGCACTGATAATCATATAGTAGTCAATTCAATACAATTAAGGTCCAGTCCTAGTCGTACTTACTTTCCCCTTGAAATAGAGGGATTTGCTTTCCAGCAACGCTGCTAAACACCATCGGACTACTAGCGCCATTGAACTCAAAGGGACTTCCATCTAAGTAACTATGCTTAGGGTCGTGCTATACGCAGACCGGCCTTTTAAAAAAAAAATGAAGAAAGGCAGAGGAAAGAATGGTGGCGTCCGGCGTTGAGGTCACGCCCAGATGCCCATAAGGTACTTGGCAATTTCATGGAACAGTCGTCAGAACACGAAATTAATACTGAGCTCCCACGATCGCGGTGTCTCCAAGCAAATTAAAACTGGTTTCTGTTCTTAATAATGTCGGCCTGCCGGAGAACGAGGATTTATCCACCTGCTTGTGACTGTTAGTTCCAGTGGCCGTTCTCGTGGGCCTGGAATTCTCTTGGAAAAATATCCAATTTGCTTGATCTCGGGGTTGGAAAGAAGAGGAGGAGGAAGAGGAAGAAGAAGAAGGGAGGAAAGTGCCTTAAAAATAAAAGGACCGAATTTACTTAGAAATAAAAAAAAGCTGCTCGAGGAAGGCCTAAGAGCGAAAGCAGTCCCCCCTCCCTCCCTCCCTCCCTCCCTTCATTATGCCGTGCTGCTAAGCAACCGTCTGCAAAGTACTGATCATTTCCACTCCCCCCACCTCTCCTTTTCCTCCTTCTGATTCTCTATTGCTCTTCCTGGCAAAAGGCGCCTCAGTAGAAATTCAATATGATCTTGGATTCGAGGCAGGGAGCTGTCAGACAAATTTCTTTCCTACCCATCCTGGAACTCGAAGGAGCCAGAAAATTTCATGACATTATTATTCTTGATTCATTATATATATAATGAATATATAATATATAATGCTTGAGGAAAGACTAGGAACTTAAAGGGGGATTCATCAACCGCTTTCACCGGTGTAGCCACACTGGAATCGCTTGGCCAACTTCGAACGCTTGGCTCTGGTTGTATCCAACCCAACAAAAGTTAGGTTAGCTGTGGTCAAGTTCCATTGAAACAAGCTGGCCTCGATTGATCTACTGCTTTTTTAAAAATTACTAACCACACAAACTTATGTATGTTTACTTGGAAGTCCCACTATAATGAGTTCTGTCCACTCCCAGGTAAATGTATATAGGCTTCATGTCTGAAGCTCAGATCCTGTGCACATTTCCTTAGAAGCCTGTTAAACTCAGTGCTGACTGATTTCTGAGTAAATTTCCGCAGGATCGACCGTTCCAATGGCTAGACTTGAGCCCTCGCCCCCCCACCCCACTCATTACAGAAGTGA
Organism: Hemicordylus capensis; assembly: GCF_027244095.1. NCBI lineage: Eukaryota > Metazoa > Chordata > Lepidosauria > Squamata > Cordylidae > Hemicordylus > Hemicordylus capensis. Next base: position 164,221,086 of record NC_069657.1, on the reverse strand, counting down.
GGGAAGAGAAGAGAGGGAGTAAAGAACGAAAACAAGGTTTTAAAAATATATATATTGATTGCCTCCTTTCCTCCCCAGATTTTTCAGATATTTTCCAGATATGTTAAACTAAATGCAGAGCGTAAAAAACACGGGACTTTTAAAAAAAAAGCCTAAATATATTAAATGGGAGGTGGGGGAAGAAGGACAATCGACATGTATCCTGAACACAATCTACACTTTATTTCAGACTACAGATTTCTGAACATAAGAAAAAAAATCTTTGGCTTGCAGCAAGGGGTTCAGTCTCGCAGTCTGTGGGTCATATTTGTTATTATTCTTCCTCAGAAAAAGAAACAACACACGCACGCACGCAAAACAAGGATAGAAAAAGGCACACACAAAAACACATGGGGAGTGGGCGGCGGGGGTGGACGGGAGAAAAGCAACGTTGGAGAGCGCCAGACACGTACTTCAGAACCAAGATGTTGGTGGGGGATAATAATTAAGAAAACAAACAGGGGGGGGGTCAAGACCAAAGAAGAAAGTGGGTGGGGGAGAGCACTCAACGGTTGAGCGAATAGAAAACGCTACACATTGTTATTTTTTTCTTACCTGAAATTAAATATATACAAGATCATACGATGTTTGGCTATATAGATAATTTTTGCAAGAGTTCGGGTTTGTTTGTTTTAAAATCGGAATCCTTATAACTATGAATAGACAATAAATTTGCTTCTGCTTCTTCTTCTTTAAATAGCACCCTTCTAAGTCCCCCTCAAACGTGTCATCGCGGTGAAGAAGTCCTTTTGTTTGTTTTGCGTTCCACATTGTCCTTTCCGTCGCGTAATGCTCTGACTTCCCTGGCGACCAAATTCATAATAATATTAGAATAATAATTAGAATAATAATATTAAGCATCAAAGCGTCTCTGGAGCAGGCAGTGGGCTCGCTCATTCGCTGTCCTCTTTGTCTTGCACGGTGGTGGTGGAATGATTGTATAGTCCTTGGGCCATAAGGTGGAGGGCGAGGCCGTTCTTGATGCCGGTGGCTTTCTTGATCTTGGCCCGCTTGTTCTGGAACCAGATCTTGATCTGCGATTCGTTGAGGCTCAGCTCCTGGGCCAAGGTCTGCCGCCTCTGCTCGGTGATGTAGCGGTTCGCCTGGAATTCCGCCTTGAGTCTTTGGAGTTGCTCCGCCGTGAAAGCGGTCCGCGGCCTCTTGTCTTCCTTCTCGTTCTTTTTCTTCTTCAGTTTCCTCGTGCGGGGACCTACAGAGGTGGGGGGGGAGAGAGAGAGAAAGACGCACACACACACAAGGGGAGGGGGGCAGGCACAGGAGTGGGGGAAAGAGGACAGCGGTTGCTAGATCAGAAGGATTCAAAAAACAAGGGGCTCCCGGAGCAGCTGCGGAGTTCTGAAACAAGGAGCAAATCCGGATGTTTCTGTGGGGTGTCATGTTCAGGAACAGGGGGCTCTCTTGTTTAAGAATAACGTGGGGATGCCCCTTTTCAAGGGGAACATCTGGCAGCCTTAAGAGAAGCAACGGATCTGGAACGGATCTGGTTGGATCGCTACACCTTCACCGCAAGTCTAGCCCAGTATTCAGTGTGAAAGCATTCCCGATCCTGTGCATATTTACTCGGAACTGAATCCCACTCGGTTCAATAGGCCTCACTCCCAAGGAAGTGTGCAAAGGATCGCATAACTTAGCTAACCTAAGTAGTCGCTCCAGGGGAAAACAAAGAAACACAACTATGCCACCCAAAGAAGAGAGCCACTAAAGAAAAGGAAAGTAGGGAGAAAAACCCCAAAGAGCTCTAACTAAGGGAAACTTTTGCTGGGAATGTGTTGCAGTCATTCGCACGCTTTTTCTCGTGTGGACCCAAATTGGATAGTTATATACCAAATCCAAAGCAATGCTCTACGTTGATATTTGTACTCTAGACAGCCTGATAAATAGATTGATAGGTAGAACAATCAGTTTATTTAGATTTATCAAGCTGGATGCATCTGGCAACACACACACACAAACACACACACACAGACATATACGCGCACAATTTTGTGTATTTTGTGTGTGTGTGGCGGGGGCGGGTGTCCGGTGTTCGCCGAACCACCCCCTCCTTGTAAAACACCTACAATCACCAAGTCTCTTAAAGGCAAATTTTCTTAACAGATATCAATTCCTTTAAAATAAAAATGGCCGACTGATTTAGTTGTGCACTCCATAAAAGGCTATCTATCTATCTATCTATCTATCTATCTATTAGAGAGGAAGGCCTTTGCTTTTTTGAGCAGCAGATATTTGTGTTAAGTCCTCTTCTGCCCTGCAATGCCATTAATATTGAGGGGAAAGTGCCCGATTCTCTAGTTTTTCCCATTGATAGGATAAACGCCATTTCCAGGGATGCAAGAGTTAAAAGCTATGTGTTAGAAAGCTCCCCAGGAAACATTTGCCAACGCCATTCATTTTCAATATACACAAATATAAAGACATGTTTGAAATACACAACACATTCCATCTATATATATATATATATATATATATATATATATATATATATATATATAAAATAATTAAGAAGGAATCCAAGATAAACACTGCAAGAGGTTTAAGACGTGGTTGCTGTTAGGGGTGGAGAAGGACAGCCTGACGGTACCACGAACAGACACAAAGAATAAGTTATCATCTCAAGCATTTCCCCTAAGGAGCCTAAGTATTTCTGGCGTCGGAAGAAACCTGGTTTTAAAATCTGTTCCTGTTTAAAGACAAACCCAAACTCTATTCATCCGAATCTAATTAAGGCATGCCCCAATTTACCGGCATGGTAAGTATTTTTTATTTTTATTTTTTTGGTCATTGATCTTTCATTGTTTTAATAGAGAAAAAATACCGGGATTTTAAAACTCAGCAAATAGAACTCGTAATATTTCTATCAACGGTCGATCGATAAATTCAAATGTATTTGAATTGCATTTATAACTTTCCCCACCCTCTTCTTCTAGGACCCTAACTGCACAGCGGACGAGCACTGCCTGACGCTCTAGTAATAAGCGACTTGGGAGACCGGCCTGGAGACGTCCTCTCGGTCGCCGGAGTCTGCCGCTTCTCCTACAAATGGTCTCTAAATACAGTGCATCTCCTGCGCAAGGGGGGGACTCCAAAGAGGAGTCCAGGACAGCAACCTGAAGACAGGGCCTCCATCCCTTAGATCAATCCCTTTTCAACCACGATCAAAAGGGTTGGGAGGTCTCCCCACGCCATCTTTGCTGGGAGAATTGGTGTATATGAGGGGCTTATGTTTAAGGGCAGAAATCCTGCCTCGGAGATTTTGTACCCAAGAATTGTGTTTCTTTAAAAGGAATGCAACCCACACACACACACACACAGAGACACTAGGCCTTCTTGCTAGAAATGGAGCGTGCTTCCTCCCAGTAGCCCTCCTGCCAATTTAACAACAGCACATCCTCGCCGTATGCGAGTTGAAAAAACAAAACGAAAACGAAACAGTCTCCCTAGCAATTCTGGGGCCTGGGATATAAAAGCAAATTATTCCCTGTGTCTCTCACTCGTGCTCTCCGATTTCGAACTTTTTAAAGGAAGAGACGTAGAAAAGAAAACAGCAGAAGTCGACCCGGTACTGGGGCTATACCAGCTGGGATTCCCCCCCACCCACCCACAGAGTGCAGGTTATGACCACTATCCGAACTCGTGAACCCGCCCGCGCCCCCTAGACTCAAGCTGGACCTCCCCTCGTATTGTTGTTATGGTTCAGATTCAGCGGGGGCATCTCCTTGTTTAAAAGCTTCCCTGTTTTCCTTTGCTGAAATCGATCAAATAGAAGTCATTTTAGGACTTCAGCCGCGGTTTGCAAGGGGCGGATGGAATCTAACATTAAAAATAACTCATATGTGGGTTTATGCATATTCTGAAAGGGGGCGTGTGTGGGGATTCCACGCATTTTTCTCTGTTTTAAAAAATGCTTTTAAAAGGAGTGGGGGGGAGGTAGGCTTTAAAAAAATGGGATAAAAAAGAGATCCATTGCGTTCCGGTTCCTTTCTCTCAGGATCTCCAGCTTTTGACTGAGGCCAGCCATTTCAACAAGGGGCCGAGGAGGAAAACTGTCTCCCTATCAGTAGGCCCCAATCTTAGGACTGAACACGACGAGCTTGTTTTAAGAAAACATCTTACCGGAATACCCACACACTATACACACACACAGTGTGTATGAGCGTGTGTATATATTCTTAATAGCAGACAGAAGGCTGTCTGAAACTCAGATTCAGATATAGGCATTTCCCCTTGCTTTACAGAAAAGAGCAGCAATGCTATTGCGTGTCCTAGCGCCCAGGTCCCCCTTTAAAAGGCTGCTTTGCGTCCTGTGTGTGGCTAGGAGGTGAGGATCCTTCTTCGCATCCTTTCCGGTTGGCAAGTGACACAGAGCATTCCAAGCAAGAGCCGAGCAGGTCTCTCGGGAAAGGCTGCCGAAGACTTTGTGTTTCTCTCTGTTACCAAGGTGGGTGAGGCAGTCCTCCATCAGACTGGAGATCCTCCAATATATTGTTACTATTGTTATCTAATGACAACACTGGAGCTTAGGTTTTGCTCCCGGCCTGGGTTACTTCTCTGTGGATATTCCTCACCCCGCGCACACACACACGTTTGCCTGGAAGGGTTTGCTGGAAGGAGAGGTTGGGGGCCCACAAGCTGGAATGGGCAGCTCTGGTCCCACCATGCAGCTTTTGTCAACACAGCTCAGCGCCGGCCTCCCAAACGTGGGGGATGCTTTCTGTGTGTGGTGGTGGGGAGTTTAACCCCCCCCCCCAAAGCTTTGCAAGGCAGCGGCCCTGGTAAAGAGTAATAAAATCATTGCACTTGGCCGCTGAAGGTAGAGCTGACAGCTCAATCACTCAATCAATCCGTTTAGTCAATCAAAGTGGCTTTTCTGAGTTTCAAGGAGCGGGGATGTGTCAATAGCGCCGTGATCGAGATGGCTGGTGCTGATAGCGCAGGATTGATCAATCGCCTGCAGAAAGGAGTTCATAAAGAGCGCCGGCCCGGACTGCGGGGGGCGGGGGGCGAGAGGAAGGAGAAGCCCGAGGGGATCGCAAACCTCCCACCAGCACCCAGCTCTGCAGCCTGCCTGGCCGGCCAGCCGCCAGATTCGTCCGCAGGCCTCGCTTTCTCGCCCGCCTGACGGAGTTTACGGGAGCGAAGAGCGCTCAAGGAGAGACCGCCTCGCTCCTTTTGCAGGCGCTTTCCTTGGCACTGACCCGGAGCGGCTCCCTCGCTCGACTCTTGCACGCGGTGGGCTGCGAAGTGATTCGGGGAGACCCCTCGCCTCCTGCCCCCCCTCACACAAACGCAGCACACACAGCTCCCCTCCTCCCCTTCGCTCCTGTTTCTGCTTCGCTTTCAAAGGAATCCAGATTCTCCAAAAGGCCTTTTCAGCGCCAAATCGAATATTCCCCCAAGCAGCAGCCAGTTCTGCTCTAAGCAAAAGAAGGCGAGCGAGGTTTCGGGCATTGCGGGCATAGGAGGAATTAATCTGAGAGAGCGATTTTAAATAGAGGGGACCTTTTAGCAGCAGCCAAAATACTGTGAAGTGGGGAAATCCTCTGCGCTAAAGGAAGGGAAAGACACAGCCGCAGAAGGCGGCCTAGGAGATGCATTTGATTTCTTTTCCACCTCGAGGAGGCCTCCATTTGCTTTTCAGAGAAGACCTTTTACCTCCCCATCTCTCTCTCTCTCTCTCTGACTCGCTTGCTCGCTCTCTCCTTTTCAGGCCCTGGTTTCTGTTAGTCCCATGCAACACGTGTCCCATTCTTTCCAGAATTCCTGGGCAACCAACAGCAATCATAAAAATCGACCCCATTAATCTGCAGCTACGTTTCCTCAAACAGCCTCGCCCCTCTCTCGCCTCTCCCCATCTGCAATTTCTCTCAAAACAAAAATAGGCAGAGCAAAACTATCTTGGGGGAAAGCACTCCTTTGTTTTTCTAACTGGAGGGTATCCCTGAGACGAGGAGGAAGGTCAGAAATGTCTCCACTGACCCCCCAATCGCCTCGTTGGTTTCTTGACCCGGCCCTCAACACCTTCACACGAAACTGAACTCTTCGCCCGCTATTCAACACTATGGCTAGGCTGCTGGATTGAACCCAGCCGCAGCTTACGGAGCACTGCCGCGAAAGGCGTTTCAGTGCAGCGGCTTTCTGGGCGCCTTGTTTGGGACCAAGGTGTTAATCCTGCAGCCTAGGCATATTGATTTGGAAGGAAGTCCCACCGTGACCGGTGGGGCTTACTCCCGGGTAAAAGAGCACAGGGCTGTAGCCTTAAATGCTGTTGAAGCCAATGTTGAAAATAGAAGGTTGGCCTATTGCATAGGAGCCAGCACTGGAAGTGTTGGTTGGTGGGGGGGGGGGCGGGGGGCAGGCGGGGATATACATCGAAGCAATAAAACAGACACCCCCAAATACTAGTCTAAATTGCTGCACGCTTTTAGGCCACATCTCACACCGCCCCCTTAATCCAGCCCAGCCTGTCTGATTTCAGGGCTACTCCGGAGTTTCCAAAAAAAGAAGAAGAAGAAAAGGGCTGTAGCCCCTTGCTCCTGGGAAGGCGCGGGCTGTAGGGCACCCCAAGGGACCTGCAGCCCGGTCCCACGCACGTTTACTCGGAAGTAAGCCCCTCGGATTTCCAGTGGGAGTGGTCCTCGAGGAAGCGAGCGGGCACAGGCAGGGCCGCAGTGCGCAGGGCTACGGCCACGCCGCTGCTCAAGCTCCGGGGGTCCCCGTAAGCAGCACAGTCACAGCCTAGAAGAGAGGGAGGGAATCTCAAGGCACGGAAGAGGATTCTTACCCGAGGATGGTCTGTCTGAATACCTAGTGCAGTAAACCCAGGCAGGCCATACCAGCGGCTGTTGACTATCGCTCTTGGCAACAGCTCCTCCATTACTGGCGCCCATGAGGAGGATGGTGGGGCTGGCGTGCTCCCCATACTTCGGCGGGTGAGTTCCACTCCCTTCCGAGCAGGAGGAGGAAGAGGAAGAGGAGGAGGAGGAGGTGGAGGAGGAGGAGGGGGGCTTGGCCGTCCCTACCGCTGCCTCCGCGGCGGGGCTCGCTTTGGAGGAGGCCGTGGAGGAGCTGTTGTCGTGCGAATCCGCGCTAAGGAGAGAGGAGGCCGGGTTGGGGGGCCTGCCGAGCAGTGGGTTGACATTTTCTCTACCTGAGCTGGCCGCGCGGTCTAGGTCTCTGTCCCGGCCGCCGCCGCCGCCGCCACCTCCTCCTCCTCCTCCTCCTCCGGCAGTCCCGGCGAGGATCAAGAGCTGCTCTTTCTTGCAGCCAAAGTCCGGCCTCAGGATGTTGTCGATGAAAAAGTTGGTGGTGCGGTGCTGCTGCGGCTGGGGCTGCGGTGCCTGCTGCTGGGGTGGCGGCCGCTGCTGTTGTTGCTGCTGCTGCTGCTGCTGCTGGGGAGGCGGAGGCGCCTGCTGCTGCTGCTGGAGGTGGTGGTGGTGGTGGTGATGGTGGTGGTGGTGATGGGGGAGATGGGGCAGGGAGACGAGGCAAGGCGCTGCCGGAGACAAGGGCGCGTGGCTCGGAGACACCGGGACGCTCTCTCCATCGCTGCTGCTGCTGCTGCCGCCGCTGCTGTGGCTATGGCTGTGGCTGGCGGGCGTCGGAGCAGAGTCTCGCTGACTTTTACTGTCCGTCTGCTCTTCCATAGTCAGCCGCCACCTCCGGAGACCGCTGCCTTTTTTCTCTCCCCACCCCACCTTCTGGAGTCCCCCCACCCCGCTGCCAGGCGGCGGTGGGATAGATGTATATATACGTATATATACTTTTTTCTTAAGAAGAAGTGGGGGAAAATAGAAAATACAAAATAAAATCCACTTGTTGGCTCGGAGCGGAATCTAGAGAGAGATATCCAAAGACTCAGACATTTGGAGGAGTTCGCTTTTTTTGCAGTTATCTTATATTTCCACTCTCTCTCCCCCCTCTCATGGGGGAAAAAGACCAAAACAAAACCAGCCCCCCAAACCCCTCCCCCCTCCCCCCAAGTCTTCTCACAATCTACCCATCTTTCTCCAAACGCTGCAGCTTTGGGGTTTCCCCAAGTGTCAGAATCAGCTTTGCCCACGGATCAGTCTTGGCAGATGCTTTAATCGCCAGCTTGCACGTGCATATCCCCCCCCCTTTCCCCACACTTCTCTTAATAAAAAAAAAAAGCAAAATCTCTGACAGCTCCGATCTTGCAACAAACTCTCCCTAAAAAATCTCTCAGCCACACTTTTTTCCCTTCCAACCGGAAGCACGTGAGGATGGCCCGCACGTGGAAAGAACCAATCGGCAGCCCAAGAACTCTGTGACGCCCCTGACGTCAGCCAATGAGCTGCATTGGAACTTTGCAGATACATTATCCAAGGGGCTGGCTAATTCAGAGCGAGCTTTGCGCATCCTTTCTGAACGCTGATTCTCAATCCCATTCCGCCGCCCCCCTCTCTCTGCAAGCCTGCGACTTTTCATCTAGTTTTCAAAAAGCAAATATCAAATCATCTCCTCAAATAACTTGTCCGAGATCCATACGATGACGTGTGTGTGTGAGAGAGAGTGTGTGTGTGTTTGTGTGTGTGTGTGACTTCTTCGAAGACTCGGGAAGGGAATGTGTAATGATAACCTTGCTGGGTTTTTTTTTGTTTGTTTAATATTTGAAGGGGTAGAATACTAAAGACAACTTCTCTGGACACTTTTAAATTTGTCTTCTAGATTATTTTTTAAAATTATATTAGATTTTATTTTTTTACATAATTAAACTGGATCAGAAAAAATATTTCCGGGTGCTAACTAATACCAGCTCAATTCCATCCTGATTTATCACATTAATGTAGGTGCTTTGAGGTTGGCTGTCTGGGCTGATATGGGCAACGAATGGAATCTAAAACAACCACATCGAGGCGCTTTGGCAAAAGGACTAAGGGCAGGATCCAGGCATAGTTCAGTGCTTTCCAGTTCCATTGGTTTAAAAGGGTTTAAGATTGCAGTGCAATCTTAAGCATTGTCACTCAGTAATAAGTCCCATCGAGTTCAAAGGGATTTGTTTCCAGGTATCTGGGGATACGATTGCAGCACATGCCTAAATCTGTGCCACTGAAAGTAGCAGAAGTTAAACGTGTTGAATTTTGCTTGGATCATGTGCCTGCCTGGTTTTTCGTAAAAGATGTAGGCTTGGGCAAACACCTTGGTCAAAATCAAGAACTTCTAGAAGTACTTCCCTCCCTTGTCACGGATAACTCTATAAACATGCAAACGCTACCACGACTAAGACCGTTTTCATACTTTAACAGGTGGGACTTCAAAGAAACCGGCGAGTCGCTAGTCATGTTGCTGTAAAGAACGGAATGTATTCTTAGAAAAGCCTGTAGATAAATCTACAGTTACAGAATCAAATGCTTATCAGCTGTTTATTAAATGTTTATAACGCAAGTGAGCTGCCAAAAATTCTCTCTCCCTCTTACACACACACATTGAATGGGCGAAATGCTTTCACCAGAAACAACACAACAATCTAAACACAGTCTCGAGCAGTTTATGCAGCCGCGGAGGCCTTCTTTCTAAACAAATAAGACTGTGTCGGTCCGGTCTTGCTTTGTGTTTGCTGCGTTGCTCCCTTGCTTTAATAATTTTGCATGGGTCATTTATTGCTTGCAATAATTCTCTCTCTCTCTCTCTCTCTCTCTCTCTCTCTCTCTCTCTCTCTCTCTCTCTCTCTCTCTCACACACACACACACACACACACACACTTCCTTTTGCTTCTCAAAACATTGTATTGGGAAGAACTATTAAAACTGTGTTTTAACTGGAGAAAAGCTACAAAAGAGTCACTGGGCCAGCGTAGTGGGATTTATAAGGCCCAGGCATTTTACCTTTCAAGGACTGTGCCTGTTTCAGGTGTCCATAAACCTTCTGAGAAGGCAGGCTGAAAGCCCTGCGAACCTGTTTTCAGGGGGGAGAAAAAGCGTGGTGGCACGTGACTTGATTTCTGGTTTCCCCCCAAAGAATCTCTCCCTACTTTTTCATAGGGACTGGTTTGCAGCTGACATATCGGATCATTTCAGCACACACACCCACACGTACGCATGTATATATAAGATAAACTGGTAGGCTTATATACACACAGGTAGGCATGTATGTATGCATATAATGAACTCGTAGGTTTATGTACCCAGATATGGATCTCACATTACTGAAATTCGGGAAAACCACACTCAAAAAGCGAATCAGCTGACCTCCAAGAGAGAGTCATTGTTCTTTATTAATTGAATTAAACTTTTCCCTGGAAAAAAGATTTCCATCGGTGCCTTGTTTGAGAAAGACACCTCACAAGGCCCATGTTTTTTAACCTGAGGGAAGCAACTTTCAAAGCAACTCATGATTAAACACACACACACACATACAAAACAAACAAACAAAAACGCTAAGCCATACACTGGCATAGGAGAATCAACCAATACACACACCCATACATACCACCACCACCCTCCATTAAATGGCTGTTGAACATCTGGCCATTCCCAATCTCCTCTCATTTAGTCGCCCCTAAAATTGGGTTTTATTTATATTTTAGTTCGCCAAAGGAGGGGGGGAGGACCAAAATTGAAATCTTTATCCCAAAAGCGAGCGTGGGTACTTAATTAAATTCTAATTAGGACACTATCAATATCCCATTTAGCTGCGTAGCCTTTGTGTGCCTCAGTCCCTTTCAGAGCCGTAAATGGGGGCCCGCCGCCTTATCTCGCCTGCAAAGAGACGCCTTGAGAAGGGCTGCGAAAGATAATTTATAGGTTTTAATTACTCTTCATTCCGCCTGATCAGCTTGGCGTTCATCAGAAGACGGCGAATAAAACCTGGTCAAAAAGCACTGTCACTATTCCCTGGCACGGCGCTTAATCAAAGTAAGCAGGGCCCCTATTACACGCTGCGCGCCTCTCCACGTAATTTCCCAGCTGCTGATAAAGCTGGTTGAATAATGCTGCAGTCCTTCGGAGACACCATTTACAGAAATGACTTTATTGACGGCTTAACGTCGGTAATTCATTTTACCTTTCATGGAGTGGGAGCCCGGATTTGTTACAGTAATGGGATGATAAATGCGCTGGCGGCCCCATAGCTTTGATTAGGCACAGGAATACACACACACACACACACACACAGAGGTACGCACCATCCCGAAATGGGCCCAAACTGGGAAGCGAGAGAGCTGGGCAAGGCAAACGCATGGGCTGCGCCCAGGACGGATAGAAGGCAGGCGGGGAGGAGAGAGCCTCCTCCGCTCACCTGGCGAGCTCGAGGGGCTGGCTGAAAGTTCAGCTCCATGCCAGGGAAAAGGGGGAAGCGGGTGCTGCGGCTTTTGGGGCACTCCTGCTCCCGCACAGGCATCTGCGAGGTGTCTGGGCCCTTGTGGGTCTCAAAAAGAAGAAAGGAGGAGATTCCGAAGTGGGTGGGGTGGACACGCATCTTTGCCATGATGTGTGCCACGCTCTTTAACTCGCTGTTCTTGCAAGTGAGCTGGGAAGGCCGCTGACTCCATCTCTGAACTAGGAACGAAACAAACAAAGTCCCCCCCCCCGCCCCTTTACTTCCACGTTTACCTTCTTTTATATTTTGCAAAGAAACTGGGAGATCATCATCATGATCATCATCACCACCACCACTATAGTTGTTTCCTGCTTCCTGTTCAAGAGGCTTGAACGGGATTTTGATTCTTTCTAAACTGTTCCTGCTGGACTTTCCCTCCAGGAGACAAAGAAGGACCGAAATACCCGTGCAGGAAAAGAAACAGCTCTTTAGAAATATATCTGCTGCGCCCATTCTAATAAGCCGTGGCCTCGTGGGTTTCCTCTCTCCTTCCTTCTTCATAGGTTATTTGAAGAGAGTGCGTTCCTAAAGGGAAATGGAAAGTTTGTTGCAACTCAGATCATGGGCAATAAAATTAAATGGCATGACATCAACTCAAATGTGGCTTCGGTTACTTAAACGAGAAGCTCCCCCAAAAAGCAGGAAGGAAGAGTGAGGGGAAGTGAAGGAGCCGCGGACCAGCGTCTCGGCAGTCTTCGAGGAAGAAAAGAGAGAGGTGGCGGCGACTGGGCTGGCGTTTGTTCCTTGGTGTGTTTTGACTCGAGTGCTTGCTTCGGCCTGCACATGCTTGTATGGACGACGGACTCGTATTGCAGTAGGAATCCAAAGTCAACCCTTCGGGGTGTGTGTGTGTGTGTGTGTGTGTGTGCGCGTTGCTTTTGCATCTCGCAAGGCTAGCCTTGCACTTTCTGTTTGGGAAGTATCTATCGCCGTCTTTAATATACACGCTGATAATCCTATTTCTAGGGCCAGATCAGATCTGATTGGGGCCTTTGGTGAAGGGCATAAATGAGTTGTTGCAATACAATGGATTTCATCCTTCCTACAGGGACTGGCTGACCAGAGGTTTTGTTAAAAGTGAATGCGAATAGATTTCTCCTACAAGTACGGCATTATTATTATGAACTGGAAGGTCAGACTATACATTCCGGGTCCCCAAAGCCTATAGACCCGGCGAAATGCACGGGGATCCGACGTCATTGTACCTGACAATCTTCTCAATAGACTAATTCAATTAGCGCTCGGGGGATTCAGTCTTCATTCCACAGCCAGAAAAAAAGAAGCGCGGGGTGGGTGGGGGAGACTTGCCTATATCAATTTTTCGGGAACCAATCGGGGGGACATGCAGGGGTATCTATGGCATAACTGCAAGAACCAGATCCACGTGGAAGGGGATTAGACTGCTGCAATTCGGATTGGAAGAGTTCTGACGCCAACATACACAAAACACAAACCACAGATCCCTCCTTCACACATGTATTCTCTCTCTCTCTCTCTCCCTCTCTCTCTCTCTCTCTCTCTCTCTCTCTCTCACACACACACACACACACGTTTTCCATCCAGATCTTCAGAGGCTAGGGCCCTGTTATGATCTGATGTTTTGTATGGAAAACATCCCCAAAAGAAATGTGGGAATCGGCAGTATAATAAGGAATAATGACTTAAAATCAACTGCTCCTTTAAAGCACGTTTTCTTTTTTCCCCTCTCTTTTTTTTTATGACCCTCTACCAAGGACATTTTCCAATACCAGCCGAAAAACAGGATCGAAGGAGATGAAGAGAAGATTCCGAGAGTGGTTATACAGTTTTGCTTCTTAAACACATGAAGCAAGTGGTGTTTCAGGGGGAGTGCCACTGGCATTTTAGAGCCTTGCCATCTCCCTCCCCGCCCCCGCCAAGACCCGGAGTTCTCTCCAAGTTACAGACCTCCTACATACTCCTTCCGAGAAAGGGTGGGGGAGCCCCCGTCCTTTCCTTGCCCTCCCGCCCTCTCTCCGGAAGCAGACCACGCCGCCACCTGAGTGAGCCGCCTTACCTCTGGCACAGGAAATGTGTCTCCTTTGCTCGGCTCTCCCCCAACAGAGAGGGCATCCGAAGTGGCCACACACGCCAAAGCCACGTCCTCCTCTCCAGAGGCGACCAGACCCTCTCCTGGCATTCTGCAGCCCAGCTCGCCTCCCCTAAACAATCTGGTTTAAGTTACTTGGGATACACAGACAGGTTCCTCCGAGCCGCTTCGCTCCGAACCGTGGCAGGCAGGGACTTCTTCCCCTCCCCTTTCCCGCTTTCCTTCGCTTGCCCACTGTGGAAATGTGGCTTGATTGTGGGGGCGGGGGGTGGCCATCCCAGAGAGTGGCTTAACCCTGGTCACATACACACACGCGCACACACACAGAGAGAGAATTCTAACGGTGTCTATCGCCGTGATCTTACGGCAAAGCAGAGGCGGGCGGGAGGGGTTGCTGGCGGGGAATGGGGGCAATCAGCTAATAAGTTGGGGGGGATTCGTTTTTGCAAAATCTCGGGGCTTTGTCTCCGGACCGGAGGGTGTTGATTAGATGGCAGAAGCTTTGATCACTGTAGTGCCTTGTTGCAGACGGGAGGAGGGGGCAGCTCCAGATGACTGCTCTCTCCCTCTCGCTCGCTTCCCCCCCCCCACTTCTGAAATGGCAGGGATGTCTACTGTTTAATAATGGGCGAGGATTACCTTTGCAATGACTTGTTTCTGTGTGACAGGAGCAGAAGGTGCCCTTCCATCCTCCCTCCACCCCCCGCCCCCAGCTGGGGAAGAATCCTTTGTGCCCTCCAGCTCGGGGGAAGTTCCATCCACTTCCACCGTCAGGAATGCGGCTCCCAGCACTTTTCCTGGCGAAGGTGGGAGGGGATAGTAAATGCATCCTTAAAGTTGCAGGTGCTGCTGCCCCCCCCGTCGACATTGTAGGGGGGGAGGGAATCTGAAGGAATATGCGTGCAAGATCTGTGCAATTATATTAGATAGATAGATAGATAGATAGATAGATAGATAGATAGATAGATAGATAGATAGATAGATAGATGCATTCTTATATACATGACAAATAACAGGCATTTTATTTACTTATCGATCGATATGTGGCGATAGATCGAGGCATTTTATGTACCTATCGATATGTATGGATCGATAGAAGGCTGCACGCACACACTCCTTTGCAAATTCATCACACAGAAAATAAACGCAGCATCAAGAGGAAATCAAAGGAAAAGTGGAACTGATTTGTATATCACATTTCTTTCCAAATCTGGACAACACCAAAGATAATAAAAGGAAATATAGAAGCCTGAAAATCTGCTCCTAACTACTTTCTCAATTAGAACTGTGCACGCGGTAATTTCTTGCAGGATTGCGCCTTAAATCAATCAATCAGTCGATCCGTAGAGTTGGATAAAATATAATGGACTAGTTCATTCATTAACATGGTCTCCCAGCGCAAACGAGACATTTGTTTGTTTTAAATTTAAGATCTAATGAAATATGTAGAAATTTTATGTATCAATCAAACTATCTGGCTAAAGAGAGGAAGCGAGGGCAGAAAGACATATATGTATTCTTCCACATTAATATCTAGTCTTGTCTCCTAATACCTAAACATGTACGTGTATATTTTTACATACATAGCGTAATAAATAATGGATCTAAGCAGGTAATATAGCCATATACTTGCACATGATAGGAAATTTAAGAAACTGTCTTATATCCATATTCATATTTGTTAGATGAAAAGATCTATAGATAGATAGATAGACAGATAGATAGATTTTGATATATCCCGACTGATACATTGCTATCTATCGAGTGAGTGAGTGGGAGAGATTAAAAAACAGGTATATGTTAATAGGATGTGAGGATGCTTCGAAAGATGTAAAACATATACAATTACATGTCAGCCATCTTTCTCTTTCTCCTCTCTTTCTCTTTCTCTGCTCTGTCTGCATGTCTACAAGTTTACAAGCCGTCCCTCTGATCCACAGCTAACATGTGAGGGGTTTATGCTGGGACTCTCTCCTGGATTGCAAAGGGACTGGATGAGACTGCAGTGCTGCTCAGCATAATTGCCAGGAAGCGGGTCCCACATTGCATTCAGTGGGACTTGTTCCAACAAGACATTCAGTTTGGGGCGGGCTTCAGAAGATCCGAGAAAGACCTTCGACTAGTCACGTCACGTGAATCTAGTCGCAGGGGTCTACATCTCTCTCTAGGCAGTCTAGACGATGCAGATGAACGTGGTTAAGCTCGTGTATTCCGTTGGTGCTGTGACCAAAAAAAAAAGAGGCGGGAGGAGGGTGGGGAAGTCAAATCACCCCCTTCTCCTTCCCATTACCGGAAGCCAAACAAATCTTCTGCCCGCTCTTGGATGCTGCCACTCACTTCTCTCTCATAAGCTTGCATGGCCGGGCTGAGGCTTGTGGTGGGGGTACCCCTTTATCACTCTTTAACCAAGGCAGAATAGAGGAAGGGGCACTTGGGCACTTGGGGGGGGGAGCACTCATCCAAACGGAGAGACAGGGTGAAGGGGAGACACGGGATGGTGGCCCAGAATGGTTGTGCCCCAAATCTTCCAACCGCCTCTGGGGATTTCGTTGTCTTTGCCTTCCAGACAAGCCCATGCACACATGGAAGAGGAGGCCCGAGGGGGGCAGGTGCTCTCTTTGCCCGTGTGGACCCCCGACCCTCCACGCAAGGCTTGGTTGGAAGCTAGATAGGATGGAACGCAGGGGACTCCACTTGCAAGGAGGACACAGAATTGGGGTGGAGACAGTGGCGCAAATCAAGTGGAAATCAACCCTCCTTAGTTAACCGTATGGCCGCTTTGGGAAGCGGGGGTGGAGGGGGGGAAGGACCCTGGATCGGTTGCTTTCCTCAACCCCTCCAGAGAAGTCTTGAGCAGCGCTTCTGCCATCGGAGAAATGCGACCCAAACAGAACGCCGCCTCTGTGGCATGTCCCAGAGAAGCCGCAGAGGCGCGGGAGGGGAGGGGGAGGTAGTGGTGGTGGTGGTGGTGGTGGTAAGGGTTCCGGGAGCAGAAAGGAGCGGGACAACAGTTCTGCCTCTGCCTCACAACCTCCTTTCCAAAGGGAGACTTTTCTGTAGTCCACATTCATTCTGCATTTCTAAATCGGACTGGGTGACCTGAGCGGATAATGTCTGGAGTGGGCAAAAGAGTGGCTCTTCCCCGCCCCCGACTGTGCAAAGAAGGCCCCTTGGGCAAGAGAGGCGGCGGACTCCATCGGAGGCGCTCTCTTCCTGGGAGTATTTTAGGCTGACCTTCTGCCTGCGCCCCTCGCCTTCCTTTCCCACCCCAGACCATGCCTCCAGTGTAACTTTGCAAAGCTGCGAGAAATGACGAGGAAGAAGCGGGGTGCGGGGGGAGGATGGTGTGCTTATTTTTCAAAACCGAAGGTTATGACAAATTTTGCACTACAGATACTGGAGAGGGTCGAGAACTTAGAGTTTGGGTCTTCCCCATCACTCAGATCAAGGAGATTTGTGATTACTTTGTTGTGATTACTTTGTTGTTGATTGTGTGTAAAAACACATGCTTTTATTATTTTTTTTACTGGGAGGGAGGCAATACCCAGATAGGGTATTAATGGAGAAATTAGTTTCCCGTTGGCGGGAGCGGGGGACACCTTTGGCATGCAACCTGATCTTAACGTACTTTTATTCCGAAGTGGGTTCGGTGGAACTTATTCACAGGTAAATCATCTAAGCACTGAAACTTTAAACAGTAGTGTTTAAAGTACACACACACCCCAAATTCTTTTATCAGTGAAAGGCATCGGGACCTAAGTATGTAGTATGCCTCTCTGGGCTCCTTGGAAGAAGAGCGGGATATAAAATGTAAAAAATAATAAATAAATAATAAATAAAATATATTGAAATAAATAAATATATTCATGTGCACTATATATTTTGAAGTAAGCGCCATTAAAATTAGTGGGATGCTTAGGCTGTGGTGAGGGGAGGTCCAAAGTGTGGGTCCGTGACTTTGTCCTGAGAAGATCCAGGTTGTAATTTGGCGACAATTCCGGTCATTACCCCCTGCGGAAACCTCTGTGATGCCTTCTAACAAGCATTCAGCTTCCTCCCTCCCGCCCTGAAGCGACTAAAAAGTGTGTGTGTGTGTGTGTGTGAAGATTTAAGTGTGGGAAGGGAATGGGGAGCCAAACACCGAGGGACTATTTCCATAGGTGACTATGGGCCCAATAGAAAGTGAATTCTATTAGCTAAGCTAACTACCCTATGCAGACTTCCCCCACGTTTCACAGGAGTAACCGCGTTAGTCTGGGGCAGCACGCACACAAAAAACCCGAAGAATTCTGTGGCACCTTAAATCTTTCTTATAAGTATTCCCCCGTGGGACTTACAAGAGAATCTATGTTTAGACATTGGAGGTTTCACATGGATGTCAAAGGAACAGATCTCACACTACAAAGTTGGGATCCATACATTAAGACGGAAATATGTGTGTGCTTGCAATGTATGTTGCCAATTCTTCATTTGTTCTGAAATTAACTCGCCCATGATGGGCCTGGGTGGGGCAATAAAACGAAGCAGCACTTAGGAAAACTGCCACATGGCTACAAGGGGGAGTCAACAGTACAAGTTCCTGAACCTGGAGGAGACCCCCAGGAAACTTCTTTTATTTACGGGACTGATCTGAATGAGAATCTGGCACCTTGGAAGAGATCAAACAGCATTTCCGGCGGAGTGGACATCCACTCTCCTCTCTTTGGAGTTCCAATTCCAAATACAAGACCTGGAACTAAATGCCTCGCATTTAAATAATTCTGGAATGTCATTTGCATAATACACCTTACTAATTGTCATTTGCATAATACACCTCCGACTGGATTAATACACCCAATATCCCGACTTGAATCATGCACCTCCAACATCAGGGCTGAACAAACACATTCCCTGAGATGAAACCCCACACTTCCCAACTGGACTTTCTCCCAAGTTCGCCTGCAGTCCCATATACCCTTGTTGGGACTACTTGAGAGTAAATATGCATGAGGTCACAAACGGTAAGCGCGCCGAGGATCGCAGGTTTAACTTCCATATCCACCCCCACTCCCTGTCCCAGCTCCAATTACAATTTGATCTGTCTCTCCATGCATCCGGTTGTCCGTGTTTGGGACTGACACTGTGTTCTACAGTCAACAGGGACTATTGCCAGATAATGAGAATAGATAGATAGATAGATAGATAGATAGATAGATAGATAGATAGATAGATAGATAGATTGCTGTTGTTAACCCCTGCTTAGAGTCGTTTTCTAGCTGTCTGGAGACGCGGTAGGGAAAACATTGAAACTTCCCAGCCGACAGTGTTCTGCTAGAGCCCGAAAAGAGGCGAAGCCGGCGTTTGGTCCCGAGGCAGGACGCGAGCTGTGAGTGCTGCCCAGCGGCTGTCGCCAGAACTGGGTCGCCTTCGGGCCGGGAGCGCGGCTCTATGCGAGTCACGTCCCTCACCGGCTGGAACTAGGACGGGTCTCCTTTAAAAATGGTTATGCAAAAAAGTCTGGGACGTGCTCTCGGAGCGAGAAAAGGCGGCCCGCGAAATATTACAGCCCAAGTCAATAATGGACGAGGCGATTAAGAAGCTCATCTCCCAGGCAATTATTTCAGTAATTGGAAAAAGCCCTCCCCCCCACCCCCACCCCCCGCGTTTCTCAAACGAGCCACAAGTCAAGAAAGACCAAATGCAAATCTGGTGCTCCTGGGCGTGGGGGACTGGAGTGGTTTCGGACGCGGGCACTGCTGGGCATGGGCGGTGTGGCCCGCCACCGGGTCCCCCAGACTGCAGCCTCGCCGGATTTCTGTTTCCGGCACTCTGCGTGGCGCAATTTCGGGAGACCTGGGGAGGCTTTTCCTTGAGCTGCTTGGACTATGATGGAGATGCCCTCCAAAGGGTCCCCAAACACAGCCAGGCAGTCCCCTGGACAGCCTCTTCCTTCCTTTCCTTCCTTCCTTCTCTTTCTTTCGTTTACCGTTCCCAGTTTGGTAGGGCATGTGGGTGGGTGATCGCCTCGTCAAAGAAGCGGAACCCGGAGTGTATCTTAAAGGTCACAGGGTGGGCGGAAGAAGAGTCAGAGATGTTGGTTTCCTGTCTGCTCGAAATATCGTTTGTATTTGTAATTGTTGTTGGATGTTTAAAAACCAATACATTGTGCTTGGGGGGGGGGGAGAGGATGGGGTAGTCACCTGAAACGAAGAAATGGGGGGAGATCAAGGGAAGCGGTGGTATCTATTCCGAATCATTTGCATTTAGGGGCTGACTGACTCCCGCCCCCCACCCAGATTTCCGCCCTCCGCTGGACACTTCAGCGTATTATCTGTATTATCCAGCACTTGCTTTCCTCTTCATTTTGCATCCGGTTTCTCAGTTTTAAGTTTGTCTCACAAAGGAATATATCTAGAATATCGATCTGATTCCTTTTATTCTGGAAGTGGTTCCAGTTGACACTATTTGCAAGGGGAAAGCGCCACCTCCTGGTCAATCGTAGAGAGACGAAAAGGTCTTTTAAACGACTAGAGAGCTGAAGTTTAGTGGTTCGGGTTTTTTAAAAAAAAAGTCCTTTTGGGACGGAAGAAAAGTCTCTCGGATATTTGTGCTGGCCCTTTCCGTCACTTTAGGGTTCCGGAAACGGATAGGTGCTGTCATAAGTGCTATGTAATTCCTTTTAAGAAAGTATGGGTCCACCCACTCCACCAAAAAGATGAGGATGGAGAATTAAGTGCCTTGTATACATCTTTTTGAGTTCATCGTAGTTTATTCCTTAAACTTTCTGAGTGGCTGGAGGGAGTAAGGATTGGAAAAAGGACAACGTTGTTTAGGAAGCACACCAAATACTGAATCACCCTTGATTGGAGACAATCGTGTTTGCTCGGAAAGGTTCCACTGGACCCAACAGAGCTTACTCCCAAGTAGGTCTGCGTAGGATTGCAACTTTTGTCCATTTCAGGGGAAAAATGAATGTCTTCCAAGTTTTCTCCGAGGTGAAACCTGCTTTCACACCTCAAGTTGCAATCCTCCTGGGAGCAAGCCTCCTTGAGCTGATCCCACTGGGGTTTACTTGTGCGTAAACGTACATTTCTCAAATGCTTTTACTTGGAAGTAAATTAGGAGCCCTGCCGATCCGATCCGAATTTCGATCCGAATTTACTGCCGCCTAAGTCTGTTAAAGGAAGAATAGATCAGCTTCAGTAGTGCGCTGGGAATATAAACAGCGATCGCTCAGCAATGATCCAGACTTATTTTGAATTATGAACAATTATGAATTGATCCTTCAGTGAGGTCACTCTTAAGATTTCAGATGGCTGAAAACAAATGAGGAACGAATGCATCACTTTGTAATTCTGCCAACTGCACATCTAGCACAGAAAATAATAATGGACTGCGGTGTTTTGTGTTGTGTTGTTTTATGTCTTATGGGGTGATCTACATGCCGCTGAATTGGCCTCCCGCCCTTCTCTGCGGAGTGTAATGAACTGCGCTCGAACACCTCATTCTTAGAACACGAATTCGTCTCAAGTTCACCAGAAAGTCTGCGCGGCCGATTTCAACGTGGCCTGATGGGCACCTGTCAACAAAACAAAACGGAGCCACTTGATCTGTGCAGAAGCGCAAGGCAAGCGCCCAGCGACACGTCGAAAGAGGGTGCGCTTGTCCTTGCCCGCGCAGTGCTAGCAAGCCAACGCGGCTCACTTGGGAAGGACCAATCCGACTCTCGTGTTGAAGCTCAGAGCGCGACACGGGAGGCGCGGGAGTCGGCAAGTCCGGCTTGTTTGGATGCCCAGAGAGCTACATGGATTAAGGAGAGAGCGACCGGGGTAACGAGTCGCTCTCCACGCACGCCTTGTTCTGTATAGGCCCGTTGACCAGCGGCCCATTCACGTGTACAGCTCGCATGCTCCAACCAAGCACACTTTAGGGTCACCCGAGTCTTCCAGAGAGCAATCTCTACACTCCAATCCTAAACATATGCCCCCATTTAGGTGGCGATCCTACGCACTACCCAATGCATGCTGTTCACTCCGAAGTAAATCCCCCTGAACTCCGTGGAATTGACTCCCAGGTAAGCGTACCTAGGGCTGTAGCCGTCTCAGGCAGCAAAACCCTAAGCACGTTTTCTCCAAGTGGGGGCCCCGTAGTCTATCTTGCTGAGGCGGGAGAGCGAAACCAAGCGGCGCCTCACCGAGGGAAGGAGCAGGTCGGGGTGGCTGGTAGGCTGGATGCCAAGACAACGGACGAGTCCTCACGTCTGGGAAAGTGAGATGGGAAGTTGGGGGGGAAGGAAGACTGCTTGAGACTCCGGCTCATCATGCGATGCAACTCCACCGGTGCCAGCTCATGACAGTATCGGCTGCACTGGGGTGTGTGGAAGGGGGTGTTCCTAAGGGAGAGGAGACAGAAACGCACCTCGGCTGGTCGGACATCCCCCTGTAGGAGAGACAGTGCAGAGGTGTAGGTACACCTACATGCTTTTGTGTGGATGGACCTGTGTTGATGTTAAAAGTGAACCTGGGTACAGACCTTCTCAAACACAGGTATAAATATTCCCACGAACATACCGTATGAATAGGGCTCGAATCCTGGTATCTGGTGTTGAAATACAGTCATGGGGTGCTGACACTCAAGTTAAGGTTGAACGTGAAATAAGATGGGGAGGCTTTCCTCTCTTTAATAGAAAAGATTTCCCGATTCCCGATCTTTTCAACCATTTTAGGAGGAATTGAATTTGTATCAGCTGAAATGGACAGCAGCTGAAATGCTAGTGATGCCGAGGACCAGAATAGTTTGCACGGCAGTTCAAGCAACAGTGGCTATTCACATCCCCTCAGACTTTTGTAGTGCTTGAGTGAAACGCTCAGCTCAGGACCTTTGACTTGAAACACACAAAAAATCCCAGAGTTGTTGAGCTGGTCTGGTGGTAGCAAATATGATGTCCCCTTAGCTAAGCAGGGTCCACCCTGGTTGCATATGAATGGGAGACTAGAAGTGTGAGCACTGTAAGATATTCCCCTCAGGGGATGGAGCCGCTCTGGGAAGAGCAGAAGGTTTCAAGTTCCCTCCCTGGCTTCTCCAAGATAGGACAAGATTTTTTTATTGAACCAACAAACTACCAAAGCATACAGTACGTTGCCAAAGCACAATTATATACAAAGTGGTTGTTTGTACATGATATATCTACAAAGATTTACACACAAGGATTTGGAAACCCACAAGGTTATGAAGTATATGCAGGTAGTACTGTAACTCGGGGGTGGGGGATTTCAAGGCACATCAGGTAATGGGGGGGCGGTTTATGTCCGACGTCAAGATAGGGCTGAGAGAGATTCCTGCCTGCAACCTTGAAGAAGCCGCTGCCAGTCTGTGTAGACAATACTGAGCTAGATAGACCAATGGTCTGACTTGGTATACGGTAGCTTCCTATGTTCCTGTGAATAATCTTTCATGTGCATTGACTTGCGGGGCAAAAGATCCAGCTGGGTTCTCCGGGACTTCCCACTGAAACCACTAAACAGATGGCTGAAAGCAGAATGGTTTTCGCTCTTCTGAGGCTGCAGTCGCATGCATGCTGACTTCGGAGTAAACAGCATTGTTACTGTTGAGCAGGCATCTGTTACAGTCACACCAAGCTGTCTCCCTTGTAGCAAGAGAGGTCATGCGCAGGAAGCCACGCGACTGGCCCTCTGGTTCGTTTCGGCTTGCTGGCGCTCCCTTAGCTGGACCTGAGAAATAGCAGAGGATTGCAGTGCAGTCCTCCTGAGCCTCTTACTCAGAGTCAGAAGCGAGTCCCAGTGAGTTCAATGTTTTCATCTTCCTGGTATGGTTTAGGATTGCAGTGCCAATCTTTCAAAGGAAGAGCCCTTGTCCTCCTGTCCTGCAAGGTGTCTAGTTTACCCAAGATGCTTCCCATGGGGGCATAAGGAAGACACTCCAGTCCAGATCTGAAATTTGGAATACTTTGCATTTTAAATCCCTAAGAGAGCTTGGTGGGGATGTACTTGAGAGCTAAGCACATGCATATCTGTCTAGGCGAAGGGATGTCGAGAGCGTCATCTTCTAGAACATCTTGCTAGTTCTCAGGCGGTAACTTCTATCCCTACCACCACCACCAGGGTTCCTCACATTTGGGTCCCTAGATGTTGTTGAACTACAACTCCCATCATCCCCTGCCATAATGACCGAGCATCATTGTGACAGGGAATGATGGGAGTTGTAGTCCAACAACATCCAGGAAGCCAAGTTTGCAAAACCTGACCCCCCACATATTATTCTCACCATGCCAGTAGGGTGAGGGGCATGGGCACCTTCCTTGCCTCTGACCTAGCATCATGCTCCAGAAGGGGTAAGTGTTACTCCTGGAGAGCCAAAGCCCTCTAGTGCCCAATGTGAGCTTCAGTCGTGGTCTAGGTGGCAAATCTCCTGATATCTGCTGCCCCACATCAAGCGTCACTCCCTTTGTCTTGCTTCCTTCTATGGCACCGGAACTTGCATGCCGGAAGCCCTAGGTTCGATCCCTGGCAGCATCTTCAGGTAAGGCCAGGGCGCTTTCCAGCCTAGCTGCTCATCCGCAGCAAAATGCCCCCTTTCAGGCAAGTTGCATTCTGGCCGTAAACAGCAGGGGGAGCAGTCTCCCAGCAACTAACAACCCTGAAAAATATATATATACCACCACTCCTTGCTCTATATCACAGCGATTAAATTCGCAACAAGGCATTGGAATTGTGAACAGAGCCCAGCTGTCGTGTAGGGTCTGCAAGGTCATGACACAGGGAGTGTGGAAGCACACTTTCAAGATTCTGACCCTGTTATAGGGTCTAGTCTGGAAAGCACCCAGGAGAGACTGCTGCCTGAAACCTTGGAGAAGCGGCAGCCAGTCTCAGTGTAGACAACCCTGAGCTCGATGGCCCAATGGTCTGACAGGGCAGAGGCAGCCGCTTCCTATGGTCCTGTGTCCTTTCCTTCCTCTCGCCTGGACAGCCCGCTCCGCGGTTAGGAGTTCTCCATTCTCAACAAGGAAGGCAAGAGCTTTGTGGGCTCTGTACCACACAGAGAACAGAACTCCAAGCACCCTTAATCCAGAAACAAACACAGCAGACGCTCTTTAGCCACCTCTGGAGGCCGGTAGTTTCACGACTATCTCAAGGATTGGAAAGAGTTCCTCTGGCTGCTAAATTAGACCCTTGTCCGTTAGAATGGATGGGAGAGAAAGACTGTCCCGGTAGAGTCTTCAGTAGTACCCTTACTTGGGAGTCAGTCGGTTCCATTCAGAGGGACTGAGTGCTGCGCAGTATAGGCGGGTGTTGACGACCGATCGTGGCATTCCTGCACTCCGGGTGAAGACCAGAGGATAGGAAGGAAGGAAGGAAATCTCGAGATGATGCACAACACTAGAATACAAAAGTAAGGCTGCAGTTCTAAGCACAGTTTCCTGGGAGTAAGTTCCCCTGAAAACAGGGAGACACATCCAAGCAAGCAGGCGTAGACTTGGGCTGTAAGGCAGCAGGAAAGGGCGCACAGGTTGCAGAAGGGTAGCCGATAGGCAGACAAGGTGGAGCATCTCATTGTGGACAGAAGTTTGGATGAGGGAGAGAGAGAAAAGTTTTGGTCAGACTTGACGTTGTAGGAGCCGAGTGTACAGATGTTTGTCGCTTACCTACCGGCGTTCTTGTGAAAAGGGAATCTGGGGGCAGGCCCCATCAAATGCAGGGTACAGACAGCAAGTGTACGGCCGTTCAACACAGTGTGAGTAGCTGTCCCTGGCTACAGACGACATACTATACACCCTGCCTGCACACTCGTTGTATGAGTGTTCAGCGACGTGTGACTGGCAGGTGAGACGGCTTGCAGCACAAGCAGCTGAGACAGAACACGTGACCCAACCGCTGCCCCCCACCCTCCAAAGGGAAAAAAAAGAAGAAGGAAATTCCTGTGCCGGAGAGAGAGATTGGGAAGCGCCTTGGGAGAAGGTGTCAGGCTTGCCGGGGAAAGACTAGATCCCGCGGCGGGAAGGGCGTTGGGCTCTCCATTGCCACGGCAGCCGCTCCTGGGGGCTGCCTTGTGGCCAGGGCTCCATCTCCCTCCTCTGGGGCTCCCAGTTGGTGGAGGAGAGTCAGTCAAGCACTGAAAAGGCCCCGCATCTCCCCCCCCGCCCGCCCCACAGCCGCCATCCTTTTCACCCCAGCATATTTTCTTGATGGAGAGAAAAGAGAAAAGTTGGGGGGAAGTCTGAGATGAAGTCCCAAGTGCAGCCAGAGCAGGAGTGTAGCTAGGGAAGAGGGGGGCCCTATTCACCCCCACTCCCTGGGGGCCCCTCAAAATGAGGGAGATAGTGAAGAACATAGGGAGGGGTGGAGCTGGTCCCTCAGGAGCTGGTGGGTGCAGTTCTTTGAGTCCATCTGCTCACTTATAGCTACACCCCTGAGTCCTAGCCTAGGTGTGGTTCTGTGGAAGCAAGTTCCACTGTGCCCTCTCAGGCTTACTTTCCAAGGGAAGCGGGCCAGGAGCTGGGGGGGGGGCACCCAAAGCACTTAAGAACCTCATGTTTCTTTGTCCATCCATAGTTTCAACAACTTCTTGCCCTGTACTACCAAGGGTATTGATTTTACAACCTGTTGAAGGGCTAACAAGACAGGAAACTTTCTTCCTCCTCTCCCACTTTATAGCTCCTTAATATTCCTGGCGTCCCTCTTCCGCTGTCCAATATTACTGAAAATGAGAGCAGTTCCTGGGAAAATCCATTGCTCACATAAGTATACAGGTGCGACCCTTTGACTTGTGTGGCGTTCTTCATCCGCTTCAGAATACTTCTGGATGCCTTTGACTGTGTATAGATAGATAAACAGATGCCATTCAATGGCCACACACAGGTACAATTCAGAACAGGAATATTTATATACCACTTTTCAACAGAAATTCCCCAAGTGGCGCGTGTGTGTGTGTGTGTGTGTGTGTGTGTGTGTGTATAAAAGAATGAATGGATGGATGGATAGGCTCCCCTTTCCCCAAAGGGCTCACAATTTTAAAAAGAAACATAAGATAGACAACAAGATGATTTCTGTCATTTTGTATCTATCTGATCCATGAATTTAAAGCTGCAGAAGAAAGAGGTGGGTGGGATCCCCAACATAGCAAGTATTCTTGGGCCAATAATCTATAATGCAGGGGGATGTGAATGGGAAGATGTGTGAACTGGTTTCTATAGATACAACTGTGCACTAAAGAATCTTGGGAACTGTAGTTCTGCCAGCTCAGGAGCCTCCGCACATTCAGCAAACTACGGTTCCTAGAATTCTCAGAGCAGGAGCGGGGTGGTGATGGTGATGGTTCATGACAGTGTAAAACCTAACTGTTGTAGTGTAGTGTGTGTTGGTGTCGACTCCTGGTGACCACAGAGCCCTGTGGTTGTCTTTGGTAGAATACAGGAGGGGTTTACCATTGCCATCTCCCACGCAGTATGAGATGATGCCTTTCAGTATCTTCTTATATCGCTGCTACCCGATATAGGTAGTGTAGACATGGCCCTCAATCAGGAGGCTGGCTGGTCTCTAAATTGGGATATTTCAAAGTATTGTTTTTCCAGCCTTGGACGAAGAGCAAGGAAAAGATGCATAACAGACTGCAACTTCAGAACTTGGAAGCTTGGATGCAAAATAAAGGGTGGGGGGAGAGAAAAAGACAGAGGTAAGCTGTAGCTATAGTTAATCAATAGCCATAAAGAAAGATGAAAAAAGTTATCCCTTCTTTTCTTCTTTGCACCTCACCTGGGAGACCAATTTATTGTGTGACCCTAGACTCAGTTTTCATGAATTTCTGGCTCAAAACCCAAGCATCCCCCTTGCACAAGATCTAATGGGGGAATTTTGCACGGTACATGGTGGAGAGAGTGGGAGGCAATGGGGATGGTTTCCCATTGGTGGCTTTGGACTGCAAACAGGCACACTGTTAGGGAAGCAGCCGTATAGGTGTTAACATAAAATAATTCATAAAAGAGATTCAGCTCTTCTATTTCCCTCTCAGTTCCCAGTCTCTCCCACCCATCAAAGATCAATCCTTTCCTGATTTGTAGTAAATCTGTTTGAGGGCTGGATCTAAGTCCTGAACCATGGGGGAAACTATCACTGGACATGGGTGTGATTTCCAGTTATTTCCATCCCTCTAACTATTATCACTCATACATTTGGAAATGGGGATGTGTGTGTGAGGGAATGACAGAAGGCATGATTTCCAAGGTGCTATTTTGTGAGTTGTTCCATGTGTATCCCACCCATACTTGAGGGTGTTCACTGCAGTGGCATATACAGGACACCAGTTCCTAACCAGGGACTAGATGTCCCGGCTAGATGCAGATGCATGTTCATTTTTCCTCAATAGCACATGTTGGGGCGCCGGCGGGGGCAATCTGAATCAGGATAACAGGAAGGCCTTTAACCCTTTGCCTCTGCCACCATCCAGAGCCGGATTCTACATCCCTACCTCCCACAGCTGCTATTGACCAGGACAGAAAGCATCCACTGGTGGCAATGGAAGATCCTTAGCTCCTGGGGAAAGCACTCCCTCCGGCACTTTCCATCCACTGTCTGTGCACAAATCTCTCTGCCTTGGACCATCAGCCCAGCAGCTGAGCTCTGTTTGTATAAGCCAAGACTCCAAATGAGCATCTTGTATCTTTATAAAGCATGCCAGGTTATGGGAGTGTTGGTGAAGAGGGCTCATAAATGATTCCGAGAGGATCGGCAATATACACTCAGGCATTTTCCCCTTCATTTAAATTTTGACATGTTTATTGGCCTCTCAGCAGCTCACCCTGGGCCCTTTTATGATAGGCAGCAATGATATTCATAATGATATATGCGAGTCATACATCAGCACACAATTCAACAGGTTTCAAAGAACAAAGTCAGCTTGAGGAGTTCTTTCAAGTTGATTGTGCTGATCTCATTGAATCAAAAGCCAAAGGTAGAGCTGATTCATCTATTTGAAGTTCATCAAGCACTTAAAGCTGTTTACTCTGATGGATAAGTCCATAAGGAAAGAGGGAATTTCCCAGTGGGGCTGGCAAGGGTGAGATGGATCAAGACCGCTTCACTTGCCTGAAGAAGTCCAGGCTAGAACGCTACTTGATGTGTGGTCCCCACCTCTACCTCAAAGCTCGCCATTCACCAACTCACCAAAGAGAGGGCCAATACCAGATGGTTGCTTGGGGCACTCTTGTAGTCCCTGCTCCAGACCACTGGAGGATACTGCTTCAGTCTGGCTCTTTTAAAATATACAATTAAATGATGTTCTTTCTTTTAAAAAAAGAAGGATATTTTAAAAGGAACAGAGTTAAAGCTATCATTGATGGTGGCACTGATGGTGGCTCCTTAGATTTACAAGTCTAATTCAAAAAGTAGAAATCCAGTATGTTACAGATTTATTGCCGTGAAAGAAATAACACTTTTCAGTAAAGTTGTCACAATGGAACATTCATACTATGTGTCAATTGTCTTGCTTTTAAATGATTCATCCATTATTTACAGCGTGGCGACATGGGGCTATTTAATAAAGACAACTGCCTGAGGATGGGGTGGTAAGCACCTGCTTTGCATGCAGAAGGTCTCGGGTTCAATCCCAGGCTTCTCCAGGTAGGGCTGGCTGGGGAAGACTCCTGCTGGAAATCTTGGAGAACTGGTGCCAGTGACTGTCAACTAGGGCTGGCTTACTTTGACTTTTGACTTTGGTTTACAGCTTTGGCCCTCCAGCTGTTGTTTGGCCCAGAACTCCCATCATCTCCAGACACACTGGCCAATCATCAGGGATGATGGGAGTTGTAGACCAGCCACACCTGGAGGGCCGAAGTTGTGTAGCTCTGGTTTAGACAATACTGTGCCTATGTTCCTATCCCTGTGTCAAATATAATAGACCACTGGTTGATTCTGAGAGTCATTTGGAGAACATTACATTCCAAACAGTACCAAGATTCTTTGCCCCCCCCCCCAAAGCCACCTCCCAGGGGCTGAAAAAGCATATTGTGGGTTATATCATATGTAATCATTTCTTTCATATGTTGCTGAAACAAATGTTGAGCACTTTAAAAAAAATCAACATTCTCTAAGTTTTAATGGGTAAGTCCCATTGATTGCAAATGTGGGGCTGGGGTATAAGGAAAAAAACTGCAGGACTGTAGAGATTTCTAACTGTGCCTGGGTGGTGCCTCATCATCCTCTTCTAAAGCAAGCTCCAATGTCATTAAGCAGTTTCTTGAAGGGACCCCCAAGTTGTGCATCCATTTTTAATTCACGCTATAGGAGGAATGGATAGAGTGCTCCTCCGTTTTGCATGCTACATTTCTCCTTAGCCCTACAGCCATGGTTGAATTCCCTCATCAGGCTAAACACATGACATTCCCGAGTTTAGACAAATGAGGAAAACTCCCAGCTACCACCATCTAATGAAAGGCCTCCCTCTCTTTTTCCCTTGAGCTTTAAGAGCCACATATAATTAGCTCTCAACACTTTATGAATATGGGATTTACTAATTTCTCTTTGCTCCAGAGATTTACCACCCAGGATTTCACCATCATTGTAAATGTGGATGGAGCCTTGAATAGGGTGGGGGTGATTATGGTTGAAGGTGGTTTCTTTTATCTGATTTTCAGTCCTATTTGAAGGTCATGATTCTTAATTTATCAAAATTAAGAATTTTTATACATTATCCCCTGCTAACTGAGCAAAGAGGCATCTTTTAAAAGTTGTTTCCTCTTTATTTAGCAGGGGGAGAGCAACTAGCCCTATCCATCCCCAGCACAGTATCCCTCCAGTGGCTGTTGCTGGTGTTTATGTGAGTCCTTTGAGGACAGAGAGCCATTTTCTTTCTATCTATCTATCTATCTATCTATCTATCTATCTATCTATCTATCTATCTATCTATCTAAACCAATTTGGGAACTTTTGTTGAAAAGCGGTATGTAAAATATTTGTCATATTCATCATATTCAAAATGTCAGTCAGCCCAGTTTGTACTCAAACTGGACTCCTTGAAAAGATTTAAGCTAAGACAGTCCCACAAAGAAGATCTATGCCTGCATACTTGTTTATTGCTATTCCAAGCCCAAAATACTTGAGGACTCTGAAAACCAAACAGTTCTTTCTGTCACCATTAAATCTAGTCATATAAGTAATTATTATATTTCATTGTGAAATAATATTGTTCCTATGCAAAACAGAAGTGTGTTTTCATTATCTTCATGCTCCCTAAATGGATACTGTAACGATACAAAAGAATATCTGATCAACATGATTGATGAACATCTCACCATCAGTATTTATTCACTCAGGGGATCCTTGTTCCACAGTTGCTCAAAACATATTGAAGGCCATATATCAGGTTGGGTGACCAACTTGAGACTTTTGAGCTGTTAATGGACTACAACAAACAAAACTGAGCTGGGGGTGATGGAAGTTGTAGTCCAACAACAGCTTGAGGGCCTCAGATTAGCCACCCCTGTCATATGGAGAGCTGGTCTTGTGGTAGCAAGCATGACTTGTCTCCTTAGCTAAGCAGGGTCTGCCCTGGTTGCATATGAATGGGAGACTAGAAGTGTGAGCACTGTAAGATATTCCCCTCAGGGGATGAAGCCGCTCTGGGAAGAGCAGAAGGTTTCAAGTTCCCTCTCTGGCTTCTCCAAGATAGGGCTGAGAGATATTCCTGCCTGCAACCTTGGAGAAGCCGCTGCCAGTCTGTGAAGACAATACTGAGCTAGATAGATCAATGGATTGACTAAGTATATGGCAGCTTCTTTGTTCCTATGTGATAGCATCCCAGATTCCAAGCATTCATATGAACAGGATCACTGCAGGTGAATGCCTAAAGGTTAGCAAAATTCCTATAGGTTCAAATAAAGTAAAGTAAAGTTGTGCCATCTAGTTGGTGTCGACTCCTGGCAACCACAGAACCCTGTGGTTTTCTTTGGGAGAATACAGGAGGGCTTTGCCATTGCCATCTCCCATGCAGTATGAGATGATGTCTTATGGCATCTTCCTATATCGATGCTGCTTGGTATAGGTAACCAAGTCCAAAAAGCCATTTAAGGGTTCAGAGAATTCTAAGAGTTTCCTAGTGGAAGACGTGGGCCTGGTTCCGTCCCAACAGCAGCACCATCCCCTCGAGGGTCTTGGGGATAGCTACCAGCCTTGGACCTCACCGAGCTCATATGGAGGCATCCCGGTCCAGGATTGAGATGGATGCTCCATTTCATACCAACAGAGGCTGACATTCGGTGCAATGTCACACATGCTGTGGAATGTAATATTTGCACAGTTATGGGTGTGTACGAACATTGTACACCCATACAAATCTGTACACACATACAGTGATTCACACATTACACTGAACACAAATGCAGTACAGTTCCTATCTGTACCATGCATTTGAGAGAACTGTACCCAGGTTTATTGTTTAAATGAACTAATTCACACAAAAATGGACATGTGTACAGTCACCTGGACATGCATAAAATATGATTTCTGAATAGGGCTTTTATTATCAAGCATGGCTGACTTTGCAATTGTGGGGTGGGGACTACCATCTCTCTCTCTCTCTCTCTCTCTCTCTCTCTCTCTCTCTCTCTCTCTCTCTCTCTCACTATAATAGCAGTCCTAGCAGGCATCCCTTGATTTTCACAATGAGATAGGTCATTGAAGGTGTGTGTGTGTGTGTGTGTGTGTGTGCGCGCGCTCGCGTGCGCGCAACCCCAGCACAGTACCTCTGGTGACTGTTACTGGTGTCTATCATGTTTCTTTTTAGATTGTGAACCCTTTGGGGACAAGGATCCATCTCATTTATTGATTTATTATTTCACTATGTAAACCGCTTTAGAAACGTTTGTTGAAAGGTGGTATATAAATATGTTGTTGTTGTTGTTTGTTGTGTGTCCATCCTGTCTGAGATTCCCAAAGGAAGGCTGTGCATTCAGGCATTACTTTTTGTCAGAGTCACTTAGGGAGCCTTAACTGCAGCTTGTGCTGTTGCAGAGTTGGGGCCAGGGCAGTCGAGCAATGGTGCAGTGATGTAGAGGTGCACTTAGGTGATTTTGGAGCCTGGATCCAAAGGCCTTTGGAGCACACACACACCCCAACTGGAGCCCCTCCCCTGCTGCAAGTTAAGCACCATCCCGCTACACACACACACACACACACACACACACAGGGGCATAGCTAGGAGAGAGGGGGCCCTTGAGGGCACAAACAGCAGCTGAACTCACAAGCTTGTAAGAATATAAAACAGGTATATTCATGCATTAGCAGGAACACTTCAACTCACAACTTCACATATTCCCATCCCCCATATTTCTTTTCCCACTCCCCCCTCTGTCTCTAAAGCACCAGCACCAGTCATCATCACACTCAGCCGCCTGGTGCAGTGTGGGCCAGGGGCAACCACACCACCCAGGATAGACTGAGGAGGATGTGTGGGGCCCCAGGGATTTCAGCTCCAAAGTCCAGAGGTAAGAGCACCACTGCAGTGGTGGCAGAGGGCCATGAAGGTGGGGGTGAGCATTCTAGGGAGGCAGGGGAAGTGGCAAGTGCAGCCTCTGGGCACCCGCAGGCACCCACAGCCCAGGTACATGGCATGCCCTCTCCCAAGGGTGGCACTGCCACTGGGCAAGGAATTGTCAGCAATCTGGCCACTCAGAAGGGAAGTCCAGGAAGATAGTCCAGAATACAACTGGGCTGCAGAAAAGTAACATGGCTCAGAATAGTTCTTTATATCAGGCTTGGGCTGAAAGCTGTCAACACGAGGGTTGACAAATGTTGCCTCCCAGCAGCTAACAGAAAGCTGCTGACATGCTTTATAGTCCAAGCTGATAACTCTCAGCTGGCAGGGATTCAAGGCTTATCAGCCCTCTGCAAGAAGCATTTACTCCTCCTGATAGTTTCCAGCTGTGCTCTCTGCCTTGTGACATGCCTTTGCTGTGGAGTCAGTGGGGGTTGCCCACACAGCTCATCCTCCAGTCTGTCTGTTGCTGTCTCTGCTGCCCCTGCTCCGAAACATCAGCCGGACCTTCCTAAGCCATCTCTTGGGAGCAGACAGCTGGACTCTGCCCCTCAGGCACTCCCGCATCGGCTGAAAGGCTGTCAGCCTCCTCTTCCTCCTCACTATCTGAGATCGAGGGCGTGACAGGAATGTCTTCTGAATCTCTACCTGCCTTTTTTGTGTAATCCTGATGAGCAGATAATATAAACAGGAGAAGGTGGGTTCTTCTACTCGGATGAAACTGCTCCATTAGGTTTGGGGACTGTTGCTGCTGTATGTTTTCCCTTCTGGATTGCAGCTTGGCTCACTTGCTTGATCGAGACATATGGAACTATTATTCTGAAAGTGCCTCATTGCTATGAATCTGCTGCCTCTTAATGTCACATAGTTGCCTGGATTCTGTAGGTGAATTCACGTTGGGTGGATGGTTGGGTGGGTGGAATTGATGGTGGAATTGACATTGGGTGGATGCTTTGTAGCAGGGAAATGGGCCTGCTGGTTGGTACGTTGGTCCCCTTGAACACCATCTTTCTATTACAATATAATTCTGTGTAATCAGAGTTATACAGGGAACACTGGCACAGGGCTAGAGCTTATTCAGAAACAGGGGACAGTAAACTAAAGACGTTTAAGTTTAAGCCTCAGGATGTATAATGCAGGCCAACACCTGCACTTTGTGAACAGTCATCAGTAATGACCTTGTTACCAGGCCACCTGTTATTTCTTTGATTTAGAAGCCATTTCCTGTTGCCAAAAAGCAATCTGTCTTTTAATCCTACTGGATATTCCTAGTTTAATAGTTCATCCAGCTTTACAGCAGCCCACAGGGAAGAAGACCCAAACACATCCATGGTGCCTTTTTATTCTTCTGTATGTTTGCTGTGTAGCCAAGGGGGTGTCACCCAGGGTGGCTTGGGCCCCCTTGGGTATTTCAGAGAGTGCTGCCTTCTTCATGAACCCCGCCCCCTATTGAGATCGTCAGGGAAGGTCCTGTTGCAGTTGCCGCCGGCTCGCTTGGTAGTGACCCCAAACCAGGCCTTCTCTAGGGTTGCCCTGGGGCTCTGGAACATACTGCCCAATGACATCAGAATCTCCCCAACTCTGATGGTTTTTAAACAACTTTTGAAAACACACCTGTTTTATCAGGCTTTTTGCTTTATGATGTTTTAAAGTTTTATTTATTGTAATATTAATCTATTTTATATGATTTTTAGGTTTTACTCACTGTTTGCTGTTTGATTAAGTTGTAAAAATCGCCCTGAGTTTCTACAGGGCAGTATATGTGGGAGGAGCCAAGATGGCAACCAGCTAAGACCTCGAGCTCCTGCCCCAACCTGGACTCGCTCCCCCTCACTGGGAATGCCTTCCAAGGGCTCACCCACCCACCCACCCCAAAAGATCTCACAAGAGCCCTGCCAGCAACAGTCTATGACAGTCTATGACAGTGGAAGACGAGTAGGAAAGAAGAAGCAACTGAGGATTAATAACTTCCTCCCCCCCCCCCCGCACCCAGAGGCAGCGATGGGAGACGTGTTTACTGTGAGTGTATGTGACAGACAAACAAATTATCTGCAGCGGGGAAATGACTTGCCTAGCAAGCAAGAGGTTGCTGGTTCGAATCCCTGCTGGTATGTTTCCCAGACTATGGGAAACGCCTATATCAGGCAGCGACGATATAGGAAGGTGCTGAAAGGCATCATCTCACCCTAAGCGGGAGGAGGCAATGGTAAACCCCTCCTGTATTCTACCAAAGAAAACCACATGGCTCTGCGGTCAACTCAAGAGCACAACTTTACCTTTACTTAAAATTTTTCTGCAGTGCCCAGAACAAACTCAGTGTAGACTATGAGGGTCCCAACGAGTTAAAGGGCCTCTGTTTTAGACAAACTAACACATTATTCCAGGTTCTGTGCATCGCTTCTTCAGCTGCTCAACTGCAGGTTTTAAGAGACATCTTGTGGCTTTCCTTGGGTACTGCACATTCTTCAAAGTTTGAAAAATGAAAAATGCAACCCACGGAAATGAAGAATCAGTCCTGTGTGTTCTACAGCAGTGGGTCTTTGGACTTGCGTGTATTAAGCCGCCTCTGCTTTCTTCCCCCTCTGCTTCTCACCACTATTGATGGTCAGTGAAGTTAACTATCGGAATCCCTGAGTGGGGATCTATGAATGGATCTTGTGAACATTTTTGGTTTTGATAGCATAGCATTCTTTGTGTTGCTTTGGAAAAAAAGCCGGTGTTAACTTAATAACCTGGTTTGGACCTAGTATACTGCTATATGCCCCCAGGGGTTTAGGATTGCCCCCAAGGGGAACAAAGTGGTCATTGCTAATATGCATTCATTAACTCTAGCTGTAGGCAAATGTGAAGCTAGCTAATGGATTAGCCATGTGGTTGAGCTGAAAATATACTTGAGTGGAAAGCATCCACCTTCTCCTCAACAAAATGGATCAGTTGTTTTAAAATGATCCACGAGATGAATCATGCAGTGATGCCCTCTTTCACTATTCTATAACATAAATACAAATATTTAGGTGTAGGATAAACTATGGCTAAAACTAAGCTGTGAGCCAAGTTCCTGGTTCTGATCTTACCAGACAGCCCAATCATAAGCACATTTACATGGGAATAGGTCCCACTGAGTTCAGTGAGGATTACTCCCAAGTAAGTGTCAAAAGATTAGAGCCTCAGTCATGAACTTGTTAGGCTGAGGCTCTCCTATGCAGACTTACCTGGGAGTAAACCCCACTGAACTCAGCAAGCAATTGCTAAAATTTGTTGTGAAAATAAACTGGCAACAACTAAGAAAAAAATGCTGCTGTAATGTTTAATTGATTGATTGATCAATCTTTCCAATTGATTAAAACCTTTTTATGAATTAAAAAGTTCCCACAATTAATCAGAAAGCAGATTTTATTTTATAGAAAAAATATGATAAATATAATATAATAAATATAAAAAATATAAAATATATAATATTTAATTCAAGTACTTATGAACTGCAGGTGGAAAGTGTCATCTTAAAAGAGGCACTCCCTCACATGTGGGGGTGGGGGAAGGGGAAGGCTTTTTTCAGGATTGATGGTTGCAACTTCACTTTGGCATCATGAACAAAAACAACTCAGAAAGAATGCTTTTTGTTTCAGAAGTATTGATTTTACTCAAATGCAAACTGAATAAATTGATTCATCAACTCATCAACTCCAACTCATATTATTAATTAAGATCTTTATAACTGGCTGACAGCTCAAGGGGGGCAAAAAGTAAAAGAAAACCAAGCCCCCCCCCACCTCCCGAGAGAGAGAGAGAGAGAGAGAGAGAAGCTTGGTTTTATTTTCCTTTCCCCCAACTTGGGCACACACACACACAAACACATTGAATTTCTGAAATATAGTGAATAATGACACACTCATATGAATGCTGACAGTCCCAAATGAATGTTGTAAATGTCCAAGATCTCAGAGATATACAGTACTTATGATTCCTGACCATCATGTAAATTAGATTCCCACCATTCATTGATAGAGATTGTATTTGTATCTTGTGTTTACTTTGTACACTGCCCTGGTACCCATTTTGATGAAGATTTTGATGTATATTAGACATAAAGGGAAAGGAAAGGTTGCGACTCCTGGTGACCACAGAACCCTGCGGTTTTCTTGGTAGAGTACAGAAGTGGTTTACCATTGCCTTTCTCCCGCGCAGTATGAGATGATGCCGACATCCGCAAAATAAATAAATAACGTGCCACAAGCAGCAACATATATATGTATTTTTGGATGTATATCCAATATGCCTGTCTGATCACATCACACTCTTAAAAAACATTGCCACCTTGACCCCAACACATAACCTGGATGCCAGTTCTATTACGATAAGAAGCATTTACTTCCATTTATTGTTTTTAGTAGGCTGATGGGAAGCTTAAGGGGCCTATTTAGGTACAGTCCACTAGCACCTACTTCAATTCCCTTTCACCCAAATAAAAGCACTGTTGCGGGGAGGGCAAAGTGGGGTTGAAGCGAAGGAAAACAGGGCCAAACCTTTTGACCCTTCCAAATTTTACTTTGGCCTTCTTCACCTCCACCTCACCCCCACCTCACCTCACCCCACCCCACCCCACCCCTCAAACATCTTGGCAGGACCAGCACAGGCCAGCTGCAGCCTCAGAAAAGAATACAAATCCCAGAAGCACCTGTGCCATTCCATGGACTCCAGGGGAAAAGGGGAAAACATGTCCCTTTAAAAGTCAACCTGCCTGCTTGCTACCTAGCTCACAGCAGGGAGTGAAGGGAAGAATAGACGGTTTTTCTTCTGGTACCTAGAGGTAGGGGAGTGGGATGGGGAGGGATGTGAGAGGGGGCTGAAGCAAAGCTCAAAGCAAATTGAGCTCCCTTGAACTGGGGACAAGGGAGACTGAGGTCAACAGAGGATCTTTCCCTGGGTGACCAGAGGGAGGTGGGTGTGGGAGTTGCCCTCACTGGATTGAGCCAATGTTAGCACTGGTTACAACCTGTTATGTTTTGATTTTTACTAAATACTCCACATGCATATATTTTGCCTTACCTCGGAAACACTCCTGTGGATGCCTATATGCCACCTTTAAATGAGGTTTTCGTCTGATTTTTTAATCTTTTGTTTATTTTATACTGTATCTATTTTATTAATTGTTTTAAAATGACCATTTTAAAATTGTGAGTGAGTTTAAAATTGGAGTTGATGAGCAGTAGTGGATTGGAGGGGAGGGGCACAAATACTGTAAATGAATGAGTGAATGAATGAATGAATGAATGAATGTACCCTTCAGAAAAGCCACCTAATGGCGCAGCAGGGAAATGCTTGACTAACAAGCAGAAGGTTTGAATCCCCGCTGGTACTATATTGGGCAGCAGCGATATAGGAAGATGCCGAAAGGCATCATCTCAGACTGCACAGGAGGAGGCAATGGTAAACCCTTCCTGTATCCTACCAAAGACAACCACAGGGCCTTGTGGTCACCAGGAGTCAACATCGACGGCACCCTTTCCCTTTACCCTTCAGAAGCTCCAAAGTGGTCCCCAAAGCGAAGCAAGACGGCTCTGCACAGGCCTAGTTCTTAGGAGTGAATAGACAGCTCTATAAAAACTTTAATCAACATGGTTGTCGTTACAATAAGGAAAACACCAAGAGCAAAACTGCAGTCTCAATGGCCTCCCATTTTCTGCAAGAAACCATTGATTCAAAGTAGGCGAAATTGCTCTGTTTTAACATGAGACATTTTGGGCATTGGTTTGTATCATACTTTATTGATTTGTAACAGAAATATGCATGTGGTTTGAAAACATCTGGTATGAGTCAAGATGACAGAATCAGTCTTCTTCATCCAGTCCAAGTCAGTGAGATATCCGGGCATGATTCTGTCCTCTGTGTGGGCCACCTTCCTTGATTTGCAAGGTATTGCCTGTTCATTGCTGTGATAATTCTGCTATCCATACTGCGAAGTCTCACATAATGTTGACTTTGCTTTCTGATATCCTTATACGTTCAGAGTCTGCAAACAAATATATTTCTTTTTCAAATGACTCAAATTTGGCTTGTCACCTCTTCTTTAACAGGTGGAACCCAATCTAAGAAAACACATACTATTTTGGCACTGAGCAACTAAATGATTTACTGCAGAAGACTTGTTATTCTTTTCTGGAGACTTCTTATCTAAGGCCATCTAATGCCTTCTGGCAAGTGTTACACTTACTTCTGAGAAAAACCTCACCACATCCCAATCTGTGGTGGGCAGCTGTGAGCAGACAGATTGCCTTGTATGGCCACACACAGCCTAGACATCAAGCGGGATGCCAAGCCCAGAGCACTGTAGAGTCTGCGAACTGCATGGCCATATCTTTGACCTAGAGAATGCCACATCCTTTGCGAGTTTCAAAATGATAAACTATCTTGGTCCAATCAGAAATAGCTTATAGGTCCAAGATAGAACGTGTTTATCTAAAACAGTTGCCTTAAATAAATTTAGCCTTGACAAAGGGCAATGGCTTGGCAATGGGAACGTTATGCGAAGGCATCTGTTCATGACTCCAAAGCGGATTTTGCCATGATAACAGAGCATTTGGACACATTTGTCTTGGGCTGGCTGACTAAGGATGGATTCTGATGAACAGCTGAGGTGGAGCTGATCACCTCCCAGTATTCCTTTGAAATATGGTGTCTGTGGAGCAGCAGAGAGCCCACAAATTGCATTTGCCTCATGAATGGTCACTGTGCTAAAAAACAACAACAACTTGTCAGTACCTGTTGAGATCTTAGAGGGGAATGTGGTACATTATGGTTTCTGGGTAAGTGTTTTGCCTTGGACCAAGTTGCTCCTCAAGCAACACACTCCCCTCTTTTGTCAGTGAGAACTCTGGTTTCCCACTTGTGAAAGGTCTCTGTTTCACATTAGCTAACCAGCTGGTTGAGATTAGAAAGGCTTTCCCATGAGAAGCAGCTTTTTTAAATTTTAAGAGCACACCTGCAGAAGGTTCCCTCGTTACCACACCTACCATTCTGCTTGAAGAAAAAGGGGGCTGCCACTTCCCTTGGACTGCTGACGGACGTGATTATGAAGAGCTTTCATTACATGATTATCTTCACAGCTTTTATTAGCAGCTCAAAGAACAGAAAGAACACAGCTGTACCTCAGGTGGTGGCTAGTTAAAAATCACAGCCATCTTGTTTCGATATCTGTAACTGTGAAAAATGTCTATCAGCCTGTCAGGTGGCATGTGGCACTATAAACAAAGCAAAAGGAAGAGAAAGAACCTGGCTTTATCCTCAGATGGTGACCATCCTCAGAGCCCCATCATTTAAATATTGCTGGGCTGATTTATGTCTGCAAGGGTCAGTAGTTCTTATTACTCACTGCCCATTGAATCTTCTCTGTGGCATTGGCTTAAACATAGTCAACATGAGTGTGCTACTCTCACATAAGCCCCGTGAAAATGAGTGGAAACTCCCTAGAACCAAAGCTTAGGAAGAGTACCCAAATGACAGTAGCAAAATGCGCACCAAGTCTGATTCTCCCACGCCATCAGATGATTACTAGGGTCTCTTCTTAGAAAGCTGGTGCCAATGCACTGGACATCACTCTGAAGCTCTCAGGAACTGAACACAAGAGCTTTGAATTTTCAGGTTGTATTCTCTGGTGGCTGTGACCAGTGAGCTCAGATCACAGCAAGTGGTGTATATAGTAAATCTGACAGAACACAAAACTAATTGGAAATGGGGCAGGGGGGATGACATGCAAGCTGTAAAGTCTTTGTTTCTTGGATTATTTTCACTCAGATGGTTAAAGATGGCTAAAGTTCAGTTTCTTCAAAACTCATCAAGTGACAAACTCATTCATAAATGACTTGCATGTTTCAGTTCTATTGACTACAGTGGGACTTGTGCATGAATAACCTGGTTGAGGATTACAAACCGAGGGTGGAAATTTAAATGTCACTGGCTGATATGCTGACTAATTTATTCAGTAGTACTACCCAGAAGTTGCTGTAAAGGACTAACAAAATTGGCTGATGCCATGCCCCCCCCCGGGGGGGGAGGGCAGAGGAAGGGGCAGGCAGGCACAGAATGAACTGCAGCTGCAATTCCTTCTTCCCCGCCCCCATCCCACTCCAGATTTAACTTGAGCCACACAGGCTGGGCATTTGCCAGACTGGCAATTTCAGTCCCCAACCTGGGGAATTACCAGTCAGCATGGCTCAAGTCGGGCAGGAGAGGGGCCGGGACTGTAGCTGGTTCCTCACTGCCTTCCACCTGCACCACCACCTGCAGCTCCTAGCAGCCAGTGACTAAATTTCAATAGGACTTCCTCCAGTAAATTTAGTCAGGATGTCAGCCACTATCTCATGATTCCTGTAATTTGAATGTCACTCTTCAGCTCCTGGTATCAATGTATACTGTATATTTTCCGTTAAGCAATGTCGCGATTTAACTCACATAGACAGCTCAATTGTTTGTTTATCCAAATGGGCTGAGTTTCATGCAGGTCACTCGATACATATGGCTGCAATATATAATAAAAAACCCAACATTTCTTTAATTTGTGAATTTAAAAAAATCATTTCAGCATGTACTGGTTTTGATATTACAGGAAATGCTTCATTGATGCTTTTCATGAGTGATTTTATTTTTAGAGGTGAAGGAAGCTGGGAGCTATTTTCTGATATTGCACATGTCAAGTTTAACTTCTCAGATGAGAACACTACAGCCGGCGCCACAGCATGTGAATTTGGCTATAATCAATTTCTCAGCCAGGAAAGAGCCTCTCAGCATCTGGCAATGTGAATCGGCAAGGAACAGCCACTGAGTACTTTTCTTTTGTAGCCTCAATGAATTAAACAGCATCCTCGATAAATTTAACAAAGGTACTCCGGGAACTTTGAAATACTTTCTCTATAATTGATTTTCAAAGTGCAACCCACAATTGTACCACAAGATGGAGATAAAGTGCCTTTTGCTACAATCTTATTCTTTTTGCTTTCCCCTTTTCCTTCTCTATCCACAGAGATACAGAATAAACCACTCTAGTTTACGTCCAACACACCAGTAGTGCAATAATCCATCCTCATGTAAAGGTAGTATTTCTGCAATGAGGACAGCCACGATATTTGACTATATTTTATCAAGATCTACAGCACAAATGTATAATTCCTTTTATAAGTTGTCATCCATGTCATATGGACTCTTCTTAGCCTGATTATCTTCTAGTTGATCAGAATGATTTAATTAGGCGGCGGCTGCTCACACAGGCAGCCTAGCCTGAGCTAGGCTGCTCATGTGGAGTGCCAGGATCCACGTGGATCCTGCCCAGCCACAGAGCTGAGGAGACAGAGACAGGTGCCTAGAGCACCTGTCTGAAGGACGAATCCCCCAAGACGCTGTGTTCATCACACAGTGCCTTGTGGGACATGTAGAGGCCAGGAAAATGAGTCCTGGCTTCTGTTGCTCCATGCTGCTCCTGGCAGTGCAGGTTGTTGCGTGGGTGCGTGGCTTGTACACCAAAAGGATCCCGAGTGCTCGTCTGGGGGGAAGTTGAGTTCAACCAGCCTTCCCCCCCTTCACCCACCACCCCACCCACCTGGTTGTGTGAACGACCTCAACCTCTTATAATGTGGCTAGGGTTTTTTTTTGACAACCAGCAAGGTTCACCAGGAGATCATTATGAATTTAATTAAGCTGTTCTGTTTTCAGGTTTAACTTGTCAATATTATATTACAACTTTAATTGTTGGGCTTCTGTGTGTATGTATGTGTACAGGTCTGTGATTTTAATAAAGTATTTGGTTTGGTTTGACCACAGAAACAAAAAATTCAGTATTTTAAAATAATGTGTGTGTTTCAAAAGGTGTCTGAAACTATCCAGCTGGTGAATTGAAGATTCTGAAAAGTCTGTGGCTACTCTCTCTCCCTCCTTCCCTCCCCCTCTCTCTCATATTCTTTTTTGTAGTGCCAACTGCTTTTAATTTTTTTCAATTTGTTCTTAATTGTACCAGCAGCTCCGGTGGCTTTAACTGGGTGCTGCTGTGGATCCCCCCCCCCCGGATTTCTTCTTCTTCTTGTAACCAGCCCATCAGGGGTAGGTGGGTGAGTGGGTGCTGACCCGGTGGAACTCCTTGTCAAGGAGACGTGGCTTGGAAGTATGCAACCTATCCAACCAGGAATGGGCACTCATTCCCGAGGTTGTCTTGGTGCTCAAGCTGTTCTTTGTTGGCACAAATGGCTTGTATGCTGAGACAGCACAGGGACAAAAGATGATGGGAGAGCTCCAGTCCATGTTGACCACTGAGGAAACAATCGCCTTGGCAGGTTGGCTGAAGGCTGGAGAGGTACTGTAGAGTGGCTCAGGACATCCTTGGGTGCATCAGCAGCATGTGTTTTGTCCTGCCTATGTAACCCAAGGATGATGGGCAAAGCAGTCACCCCTGATGAGCATCCCAGGTGGAGGGACTTCCTGGATGATCAGAGGAGGCTGGGGTGCAACCAGGACAAGGGTGTGGGTGCACCTACAGGTAGTGCTAGTGCACATTCCACCCCTAGCAGCAGCATCACTGCTGCTTCCCGGTCCAGCAGCATAGTGTCCCTGGCAGGGCCAGGTGAGCTGGCAGTTCCGCCTCTGTGTTGCACTTGGTGGTTCACAGAGGGGTTCCTTGGCACCTTGCCAGGGGGATGGGAGG
This sequence comes from Hemicordylus capensis, assembly GCF_027244095.1. Classification (NCBI taxonomy): domain Eukaryota; kingdom Metazoa; phylum Chordata; class Lepidosauria; order Squamata; family Cordylidae; genus Hemicordylus; species Hemicordylus capensis. The sequence goes on along the minus strand of NC_069657.1, from coordinate 164,177,419 downwards.
AGCCCACCGAGCCCTGCAGTGGTGCTGAGCAGTCTGTGCTGCAGTATCCACAGGAGCCGGTGGCAGGCCAGGAGATGGAGCCGATCCTGTTTTGGATAACACCTTGCCAAGTCTGGCTTGATGTGGCTACAGTTTCTGGATGGTTCCTATCATGTCCAACAACCAGCATCCAGAGTGAGAAGGTGTTCTCCATGTCCAGGGACTTGATGATATCCCATCACTCACACTTGGATGCTGACTTGGTGGAACAGCTGGTCTTCCCGAAGACCAACCTCCCCTTGCCAGATACAGATCTGGCCATGGAGGATGAGTGACACATGGTCACCCCCACCCACTGCAACACTACTGGCAGCCCACCCCACCCGGGACAACCCCAAACCCAGATGTGTCACAGTCTGCCAGTTAGTGCTGCTGACACACACAGTAGGGATGTGCATGGAACCAGCTGGCCTGGTTTGGTTAGAGGCTGGACCAGCCTCAAACCCAACCGGGCCAGTTCAGTCGGGCACCCCCTCGAACCCCACCTGGTCCGGTCCGGAGGGTTCGCGGGTCAAAAATGCTTAAATATTCTTTACAATTTTTTAAACCTTGTATTCCCCTCAGGGGAGGGGTGGTGGTGTCCGCGGAGGTTCCCCCTCCCCCTGCTGCCCTTCTAAATCACCCCCTTGCCCCGTTTGGGTGCTCTTCAGCCGGTTTTCGGCCTTCACCCAGCGGCCCGATGGCCATATTGGGGGCTGGGTGCCTGTGCACATGGGCTATGCAGAGGCCATGTGTGCAGGCGCCCAGCCCCCAACATGGCCACAGGGCCACCGGATGAAGGCCAAAATTCGACCGAAGAGCTCCCAAATGGGGTGTGGGGGTGATTTAGAAGGCTGGTGGGGGGAGGGGGGAACCTCCATGGACACCCCCCGCCTCCTCCAGGAACTCCCTGAGGGGAATATAAGGGGGGTGTGTGTGTGTGTGTGTGTGTGTGTGTGTGTATTCAGTCCATGAACCACCCCAAACTTCGGGGGGGTTTCAGTTCAACCCCCAAACCATTGAACCCCCAAACCAAAACCACGAACCATGAACCACAAACCCCCGAACTGGTTTGCATACCTTAACACACAGACACGCATGCATGCCACTGCAATGGCCGACGATGAGATGATGCGGGGGAAATGGGCAAGTGGGAAATTTAAAAACAAAAACAAAACACCTTTCCCCATAGGATTCTATGGGGTTTTTGGGAAAAGATTGTTTTTTTAAAAGCATCATCCACTTGCCCATTTCTTTTGTGGGTTGAGTGGTAGGTAGCACCCATCATGCCCTACCACACAACCCACTTTGGTGTCCCTAGCAGCTACCCATAGGGGAAAATGGAGCGTCTTGTGTTCCCCATTGTTCCCTATGGTTGAAACAGTCAAAACACTTGAAATGAACTCACAGTGTTTTGAGTGTTATGCCAGATCGATTTGAGGATTTTGCATTTCATTTTGAGCTTGAAATGAAACACAAAATCCGATCCGTGCACACCTCTGATTGTCTGTAGCTGGCTCAACACCTCTTCTTGTGAGCCCAGCTGCCTGAACTTGCTTTGCTGTCCGAGATCTGCCTTGCTGCCTGAAGCCAGCCCAGTCGCTTACTGGACCCCCAAAATGGACAAGGAAAGTAAGTCCAAGGCAGAGTGTGAAGCTTCAGAATCATTCTCCAAACTGTATGAATGGTTTCAAAAGTGTTAGAGATCCTTCCTGGATCCATACAAGAGGCATGAACTTCCATCTCAAGTCTAATATTTATCTTCTTTTCATCAGTAGGCACATTCTAGACCATAAATCTATTCCATTTTCTGGATCTGAGTCGAGGCTAATTATGAGCACCCAAATGATCTTTTGACTGGCTGTAGAACTGTTTACTTCTATTTCCTCTCAGTTAAGAGGAAGGGCATTAATCTCTATTCCTCATGCATAAAAAGCACTAGGCTGACCCACAGAATACTTCAAATACAATTCTAAACATGTTTGCTCAGCAGTCCCACTATATTCAATCTACAAGTCCTTTTCTAGTATTCTTTATAATATGCATACTATTGTAAACAATTCCTTAAAGGACAACATCATACTAATGTTCTGAGTGGCATGTCCAGTCAAATTAATGTCATAATCAATTATTCTGGAATAAGTTTACCAAAGTCTCAAGTTCACTACAATATTTCTGGAGTAAGTTATTTGAGTACTGTTAATTCAGGAAGCTAACTAAGGTGATTGCATGAGCTTTAAACGTGTTTGAATCAGGCCTCATTGCTTGTCTTGGAAGATCTCACTCAGTGCCATAGTGACTTCTACATCTACTAAGCTAACTTAAGCACAAGAATGTATAAGAACAATCTCCCTTCATGGAAGGTTTGTTTCATTCATCAAATGCATTATTCATTCATTCATTCATTCATTCATTCATTAAGTAATTAACTAACATATTTGTATACTACCCAAAATACAAGTTTTTGGGTGGTTCACAACAAAACAATAAAAAACAACAAGTTAAAAGGTTGAAATATTACAATTTAATATTCAAAACAATGTAAAAACTATTAAAAATCATCAAATGATTAAAACAGTATCTAATTAAAAGCCTGGATAAACAAATGTGTCTTCAGTGCTTTTTAAAAAGTTGTAAGAGATGGGGAGGCTCTTATTTCAGCAGGGAGCGCATTCCAAAGTCCAGGGACAGCAATGGAGAAGGCCCATTCCTGAGTAGCCACTAAATGAGTTGGCGGCAACTGCAAGTGAACCTCTCCAGAAGATCTTAACAGGCAGTGGAGCTCATGGTGAAGAATACATTAGGGAGAACTACAAATATTAGGTGCTGATTAATAAAGATAAACAATGACAGCCTAGTCTCATGTTATTAACTGATGAAAAACAATACATTGCATCTCTCTCTCTCTCTCTCTCTCTCTCACACACACACACACACACACACACACCATCTTCATCTTTTATTGCACCAAGAAAGCACATATATGGATTATATAAATTATTCTGAACAGCCCATCCTTATACTTGCATACTAGTGTCCAACATCCATATAGTTAAGAAGAGGAGTTATTTCAATATTCTGTCACTATAAGCTCAGAACACTTCATTGGTCCTAAAATCAACCCCATCTGCCCAATATGTCAGAACATTTGCAGACATCAACTAGATGACAAATGATACCACCCTTCCAAATTTGGGGCAGGTCTGATGTAAAATGACTGAGAATAATAGTTTAAAATGAACTCTAGAAAACAACTGTTGGTCAAATCATACTTGCTGGGTGACTCTGGACCAGTCACTTCTCTCTCAGCCTAACCTCCTTCGCAGGGTTGTTGTGAGGAGAAACTTAAGTATGTAGTACACTGCTCTGGGCTCCTTGGAGGAAGAGCGAGATATAAATGTTAATAATAATAATAATAATAATAATAATAATAATAATAATCCCTTTAATTTTTTTTAAATGCAGGTATATGCTGAAACATAACCCCGTGTTTTGAAAGTAACATCAATCCAGTATTTCCTGAATTCTTAGCCTCTAGTCCCCATGATAATAGGGTAAAATCGACTAATGGTACTTATTGTAAATGGACTTCCAAGAGTATGCAAGGTGGCAAAAGGGTAGAGTATGGACATGAAGACATGCAAGCTAGTGGAAGGAGGTAGGGGTGTGCATGGAACCAGCTGGTCCAGTTTGGTTCAAGTCTGGACCGGATGGCCAGTTTGGTCCAGCACCCCATAACCCCCCTGGTTTGGTCCAGTTTGTGTGTGTGAACATTTTATAATTTTTTTTAACTTACCCCCTCCAGGGAGGTTGTTGAAGGTGGCGGGGGGGAGGGTCCACGGAGGTTCCCACTTCCTCCACTGGCCTCCCTTGATGCCCATACCCTCTTCAGCACGTTGGGGCCTTCCCCCTCTGGGCGTGGTGGCCAGTCTGTGGCAGAAAAAGACCAAAATAATCCCAGTGGTAATTGGCGCCCTGGGTGCAGTTCCAAAAGACCTTGAAGAGCACCTCAACACCATAGGGGCCGCAGAAATCACCACCAGCCAATTACAAAACGCAGCTTTACTGGGAACAGCCTATATTCTGCGACGATATCTATAACAACAGCAACAACATTGACCATAAAATTCAGCCATCCCAGGTCCTTGGGAAGGACTCGAAGTCTGGATAAAACAACCAGTCAATAACACCTGTCTGACTGTGTAAATAAATAATAATATATAAAGAACAGTGAAGAAGATGCACTTAAAATGGTCAATAATGAGAAACTATTCAACACCAATGAAACAAAGCAGGCTTACAAGAAAGAACAAGTCAAGAACCGAGCAGAAAAAAGGAAAAATAAGCCACTGCATGGTAACACTGTCCATATATTCAGTAGCGATATAGCAATGGAGTTAAGACTAGACAAGTGTACTGCATTAATAATGAACAGAGGAAAAATAACAAAAACAGAAGGAATAGAAATGCCCAATGGAAGCAACATCAAGAACTTGGAGGAGAAAGAACATTACAGATACTTGGGCATTCTGCAGGCTGATAACATTGCACACACTGAAGTTAAAAGAAAAATTGGAAGTGAATACATCAGGAGAGTTAGAAAAATCCTCAAGTCCAAACTCAATGGTGGGAACACCATACAAGCCAATAACACCTGGGCTATACCTGTTATCTGATACACTGCAGGAATAATAGACTTGACCCAGGCAGAGCTAGAGATGCTAGATCATAAGACCAAGAAAATAATGACCATCAACCATGCTCCGCACCCCCGCAGTGATGTAGATAGGGTATACTTCCCTCGCAGCTCAGGTGGAAGAGGAATGCTGCAAGTCCATCAAACAGTAGAGGAGGAGAAAAGAGGCCTTGAAGAATATATCAAGGACAGTGAAGAAGATGCACTTCAAATGGACAATAACGCAAAACTATTCAACACCAATGAAAGAAAGCAGGCCTACAAGAAAGAACAAGTCAAGAACCGACCAAAAAATTGGAAAAATAAGCCACTGCATTTGCACAATATAAGTGGAAAATCAGACATCACCAAGACCTGGCAATGGCTTAAGAATGGCAACTTGAAGAAAGAAACAGAGGGTTTAATACTGGCTGCACAAGAACAGGCACTAAGAACAAATGCAATAAGAGCAAAAGTCGAAAAGTCAACCACAAACAGCAAGTGCCGCCTTTGTAAAGAAGCAGATGAAACCATGGACCACCTAATCAGCTGTTGTAAAAAGATTGCACAGACTGACTACAAACAAAGGCATGACAATGTAGCAGGGATGATACACTGGAACATCTGCAAAAAATACAAACTACCTGTAGCCAAAAATTGGTGGGACCATAAAATTGAAAAAGTTGTAGAAAATGAAGATGCAAAAATATTAGGGGACTTCCGACTACAAACAGACAAACATCTGCCACACAATACACCAGATATAACTGTAGTCAAGAAGAAAGAAAAACAAGTTAAAATAATCGACATAGCAATACCAGGGGATAGCAGAATAGAAGAAAAAGAAACAGAAAAAATCACAAAATACAAAGATCTACAAACTGAAATTGAAAGGCTGTGGCAGAAAAAGACCAAAATAATCCCAGTGGTTATTGGCACCCTAGGTGCAATACCAAAACAACTTGAAGAGCACCTCAACACCATAGGGGCCACAGAAATCACCGTCAGCCAATTACAAAAAGCAACTTTACTGGGAACAGCCTATATCCTGTGACAATATCTATAATAACAGCAACAACATTGACAATAACATTCAGCCATCCCAGGTCCTTGGGAAGCACTCGATGTCTGGATAAAACAAACCAGTCAATAACACCTCTCTGACTGTGTAAATAAATAATAATAATAAAATCATGAATGGTCAGGGGGTGTTCGGTCCAGAGTCTGTTTGGTTCGGAACAGGGGATGGTTTGGTTTGACCCCAAAAGGTCAAACCTAACTTGTTTGACGTTTGAACCTGTTTGCACATCCTTCGCAGGAGAGTGAATGTAGCTTTAAGATAGCATAAAGTAGTTGTAGCTTAATGAATGGACTTGCAAGAGAATACAAGCCAGCAGGATAGTGAGAAGGGGTCTTCTGAGGGAAGGTGAGGTGGTGGTAGGGAGACTTATGGACATGAGGGCATCAAGGTGATGATGTCTTGGCAAATGAGTTGAAAGGGCACACAAGGCAGTGGTGGACTGCCATTGAATATGGAGGTTCTATGGCAGAGTTATAGCGGTCAGCATACTGCACAATGTTACATTCATCTTGTCATGCTGTGTTGGCATGGTTGTGCAATAGTGCAATTTGCACAATCACAAAAAGTGCACAACCAGAGTTGCCTAGTGATACATCCAATGAAACTAATGAATGTATCATTGCACAACTCTCATGTAGAACCTCCATGTTCCAAACAGCCCACCCCAATATTCTAGTTGCTTCTGCAGGAAGAGCGAGATAGTGGTATTTCCATTCTGCACTTCTTTGGAGGTTCCCAGAAGGATCTAACTGGGCACTGGGGCGGGGGGATAGGATGTTGAGTTAAATGACCTCTTCTCTGATTTAGGGAGGCTCTCATTATAAATATTCCTGGAGAAGTGTTACAGTGGCTTATACCCATGCTGGCTAAGTTGAGCCTCCATAATCAGAGTAGTGGCTGACATACCATGAAATTGTATGTTCATCCTGTAGTGTTGCATTTGCACAGTTATGCTAGAGTGCAGTCTGCATAACTGAGTTTCTTGGCCCTGTCCTCATCTTTAGGATTCCCTCCTGGAAGAATATTTCCAATCTCCCTCTCAGATTAGTTTTTAAAAGAGTTTGAATCTCTTCTCTTCTGAGAGGCATTTTAAATCTAATTTTAATGTTTGCCAGTTTTAATCAATGTTAGCTCTTCTGGTCAAAATCATGGATAGCCCTCTGTCGATGTTAGAGACCCATTGGGGCTGCTAAGCAACCTGAAAGTCCACCCTGACAGTCGAGTGTGAGGGCGCTGCTGTGCAACCACTCAAAGCCACTTCCGGTCAATCACACAATCAGTCTCCACATTCTTTAGAGCGTAAGTGAAAGTGTTTACTGCATGAGTGAAAGCACCTTAACTCTCATCTTAAACCAAAGGTTTTTGGATTATTGAATTGGTTATAGTTCAGATAATCAAGCTGTAACATTCTCCAAGAGGGTATGTTGCATCAATACGATTTTTATGTGAAGGAATAGAGGGTGTTTGCTGACAATATGGTAGGGCAGGAATGATAGGATGAAAGAGAAGGCTCTTAGTGATTTGGTAGACGGATTAGGAGCCAAGCTTCAACATCAGTGACATGATATCAGTACAGAATGGCTTGAAACCAGAAGTGGAATCTATTTTTTTTTTTTTTACATTCTTCCCCATGTTTAAAACAAAATGAAATGAAACAACAAAACAAAAACAAACAAAATCCCCAGAAGTTTAATGTGGCCTTTCCCAGCAAGATATTTCCTTCATAGCTCTGCTGATTGTGTTGCATGAGGCCAAGGGCAGAAGCTGATGTTAGCTCAGAAATAAGTGGTCCTGCCTGAAAACCTGGCGCGACAACGAGTCTGGGGTGGGTGGGTGAGGGCACTTGCAGGGGATAACCGGCTGGCCACCAGTTCTCATCTGCAGATCTCCCCCTGGTGCTGTTCTTTCCCCTTCTATTCAGCTGCTTTCAGCTAGGGAAAAACACTGTCAGGGAGGCCTTTGTAGGGGAGGCTCAGCAAAAAGGGATAAGGATCTCTCGTACCCACCAGTTCTGACATTAGCATGATGAAGAAAGCACAAGGCTGGAAGTGCTGTGTGTTTCTTGTGATGTTTTGTTCCACTTTCAGTCCAGGGCTGGTTCACAATCTCATACACTGGTTGACGACTGCACCATTCTATAATAACTTCAGTGTGTGAATGGGCCATCACAATATTACACCACAGAGAGGAAATGCTTTCTCCTCACATCAGCTTAAACCCAATGTTTTTCAACAGAACCCATTCACACATTCAGCTGCCAGTCACCATATGTGCTATTTGTAGAGGAAAATCAAGTGAAAGACATGCATGTGTGAACTGGAGCTCATAACCAAGTCTTCTTCTTGGCTTTCAAGCCACTCGGAAGTTCTGCCATGAAGCTTCTCTCAGGAGATTGGCGTAGTGTGTGAAGCACGGCCCACACATCTTGGATAATGCTCAATGTGCTGTGACAGGCAACATGTGTGATTCTGAACTGAAGTCAGCCCCAGTATGTGCTCTAGTGTGGATGGATTTTACTGTGTTACTGTGTTACTATAACCCCCTTTGATATAAGGGCACTAGCTTTAATAAGATGTGAAAGGAAATGAAAATAAAGAAAAGATCCAGAGATTTCTTCTAGTTTCAGCATGCTAGCAGAGTAGAGTGGCAAGAAAATGAAACTGCTGCATGAACGTATTTGTCTGTGTTGACACTGGCAATTCACTTGGAATCCCACCCATACTGGCAATTAAATTGAGCAAGAGCCTATTCTCAGTTGCTCTTCCTGCCAGAGAAGAAGCAGGAACCAGCACTTTCCACAATGCAATTCTAAAATTGCTAATTGTGATTAATGGCACCATTGGTGTTGTGACGATCTCATGAACCTCACCTGGGTATGGGGAAAGGAGAGGAGCCAAATAACCAAAACCGATAACCAAGAGGTGATTGTGTTGTCCATATTTGTTCATAACTTGATATTCTTCAAGCACTCTACCCACAATAGAGGGGTGGTAGCCTGGCAAGGAATTCCCTTGTACACACACACACACACACACACACACACACACACACACACACCCCACCCTTCCAAAAATGGCTCAGGGCAGTTTACACCAAATAAAAACAATTAAAATCAATTAACAATTAAAATCCTAAATAAATCAATCAAACAATTAAAATCATTTAAACATTAAAATCATTTAAAACCAACATTAAAATTTAAAACCATAGATCTAATTAAATGCCTGGGTAAATAAATGTGTCTTCAGTGCCTTTAAAAAAGAGGTTCTCATTTCAACCGGGAGCACATTCCAAAGTCTAGGGGCAGCAATGGAGAAGGCCCGTTCCCGAGTAGCTGCCAAATGAGTTGGCAGCAGCCTCAGGCGAACCTTTCTGGATGATCTTAACAGGTGGTGGGGCTCATGGTGAAGAAGACGTTTTCTTAAATACCCAGAGCCTAAGCTGTTTAGGGCTTTATAGGTAATAACCAGCACCTTATATTTTGCCCAGAAACGTATTGGCAGCCAGTATAGTTCTTTCAGCATAGGAGTAATATGGTCTCTCCTAGATCAGGGATTCTTCACATTGGGTCCCTAGATGTTATTGGACCTCAACTCTCATAATCCGCAACCAAAGGCCACTGGGGCTGGGGATTATGGGAACTGAAGTCCAATAACATCTGGGAACCCAACGCTGGGAACAGGGATCCTAGATGGCCCAGAGACCAACCTGGCCACCGCATTCTGGACCAACTGCAGTTTCTGGACTGCTTACAAAGGCAGCCCCACATAGAGCACATTGCAGTAATCCAGCCTAGAGGTTACCAGCATTTGTACCACCATGTTGAGGTCATTCATCTCAAAAAACGGACACAGCTGGCGTATCAGCTGGAGTTGATAAAAAGCGCCTCTGGCCACCACCTCAACCTGGGACACCAAGCAGAGGTTCAGATCCAGAAGCACCCCCAGACTGTGTACCTGTTTCTTCCACGTAAGTGTTCATGTCCCACGTCACCTCTCAGAACATCCTCTGAACAACCAATTGGCCAGGTGGCTATGGCAGGCTATTTGCTGGAACTCTGGAGATCAAAGGAACCCTAGCTCAGATAACATTTCAGTCCTTGGCACTCTGTTACCTTAATCTGGAAGCTGAGCTGGGCAGAGTATCCAGCCTGAATCTAATTTCTTCTTCAGAATTAGATCTGCCCTGGTCTGTTATCTCCACTCCCTGATGAAATCTACACAGTTGTCTCTAGGCATCACATTTTGGAGAGAAAGGAAATTAAGGCTATCTTTTCTCAGATCTATACATGGCCTTGCCAACATGAGTCTAGATCACTGCACTGTCTATCTCTCCTCAGCAGAGACCTATTCTAGAGCCATTCTCCTAGATGCTAAACTCCCTGTTCTAGAGCCATTCTCCTAGATCCAGAAAGCTTGGATACTTTAAGTTAGCCACTGTCCAAGTGACACAGGCACCCTAAGGCTGTCCTATATCTTCTTGCTTCTTCCTGTGGAGCTCTTGTTTGCAGCATCTTTTTGCTGTGTGTGTGAGTGCTCAGGGGCATAGCTAGGGGAGAGGGGGCCCCATGTTCACCCCTCTCCCCGGTGGCCCCTTGGAATGAGGGAGATAATGATGAAAATAGGGAGGGGTGGAGCTATGGGCCCTCTGGAGCTGGAGGCTCCAGGTTCTTTGAACCTATCCGCTCAGTTATAGCTACACCCCTGTGAGTGCTACAGACTTTCATACGCTCTAGTATCTTTTATGTTTTCTTCCCCAGCACTTAACACAGATATGATCTCATATTTAATTGACTTTTCCCCAACTTGAGAATTGATTGGATTGGGAGCCCAGATCAGGAATAAGAATCTCCTTCTATACAGTTGCAGAGAGTCAAGAACTGAATTGTGACAAGCAGAGCCGGAGTACAGCAAGACAAAGAGGAAGAAACGGACTTTACAAGCAGGATGGGATTAAAGCAGAGGAATTGGACAGGACTTGGTCCCCAGCTGCAGCAGACATGTGAAATGGCCACCTAGGTGTTACAAAACATAGATCTCCATCTTCGTTCAAGAATATCCTACACTTCCACTCCACCCTAAGTGCTCGAATGCGGGGGGTGGGGTGTGTCTCTCTAATTCGTTATTGTATTGCAATCTTTGCTTTTTGTCATTGAAGAGGCAGAGCCATCAAGCTATATTCTGAAACTCTTTTTTCCACAATAGGTGATCAGCACAACCCTGGATTGGCCTAAGATGTCACTCATGTCAGAGATACACTGGAGCTTTTCATTGGATCCCAGAGCTGTCTATCTCTGAAAGAGAGGGAAAGCCTCCCTCCCTACTCTTTAATCACTATAAAATAGGGGTCAAATAGCCCACCATTTTTGTCACCAGTACAGTCATGAGTTGCCAGTAACCAGGCAGGTACTATGTCACCAGCTGCTTCTGGTGTCAAGAAAGGGAGAAGCTGTAAGATTAATGCTCTCCCAGCAAAGGACCTGCCTGCTTCTGGACTAAGGTAAAACTCAGTGCTAATTAGTTAGTTAGTTAATGATTTTGTATTTTCTTTTGAATTCCTGTGTGCCTTTCTTCACTCCCAATTTCCCTTATCCTGTGCCCAATTTCCCTCCCTGTTCCTTATCCTGTGTGCAACCCTTATTTCTTAATAAACTTCATAGACTTAGAAATGGCTTCAGTCTAGTTTAAATGGTTCTCGTGGGTTACTTGCAAGACTCTTCCCCATATGCCTCGCAAAGTCATGTGTACTGGTGGTTTGTTTTTAGACTAATGCACTGATTGTCTAGAGCTGGGCTCTGTGGACAGTGCCTGTAAGGGCCTGTAAGTCCCAAGCCATATAGTTCTCGGTGGTTGAAGCTGTGACTAAGCCTGGTCAGTGGCTTTAGATCAGTCTTCAACTGGTGGCAGCCTACCTCAAAACTCCTTAATTGAGCAATTAAGGAGCAATCTCTCTACTGAGAGTAGATCCCTGGAAAGCAAAGCATGGAGTAACCACTGGCCCATCACACTGGGAATAAAGGAATCATGGGCACTGGGAAACTCATGAGGAAGAGGAAGTCACTAGTTTTCTGAAGGCTGAGAATGCTGTCACAGGAGATTAAAAGCCACACTGGTTCAAATGTTAAAGTCCCTACATGAGTGTTGCTTAAAAGCCATTTCTACACAGCAGCACTCCAAACCATGCTTGGAGTTGATCATGTGAAGTGAATCATGCCAGCAGCATTATCAACCCCTGCCAGATGATGAAGCTGAACAATAAATGATGCGGCTTCCACATAGGAGCACCATCAAGTGTTTTGAGTGGCACTCATGTGGGGACTGTCATGTTTGAACCAACTCTCAGTGCTTGTTCCTGAAACACAAACATTGATTGATGAAGAGAACATCCTAGCCTTGACTAATGCATTTGGACACAACATCGATATGAAAAGCACAAATCTATGCACACATAGTTCTATCCATCATATTACTGGAAGATTTGGAAGATGTGTATCTATGAGCATCTATTATTTCGATGCATCATCTTCTGGGTTGGCCTGCAGATGTAATAACATCTCACATAAACCCATATGAGCAAAGAAAGATGACTCAGAGAATGATTTTTGCCAGATAGAGCTGCCTCTGTACAGATTGCTTCTGTATTTTCCCTCACTGTCTCCAGTGGTAGCCCTCATTGCAACAACTGAGTATTTTACCAGGCTGCCTTGGTTATAGTTCACATCAGCTGGTACAGAGGACTCTTTACAATATCTTCCAGGTGGTTTCTTGAATCTGTAGCACAGCTGGGATTAGTATAAAACACCAGAAGCTGAGTGCTAATGATTCGCAAATTATCATAACTCATAGCAGGGGAAAAAAATTAAGAGTCTGGTTTCAATCTGTACAACAAAGCCAAGCAACATGCCAGAATTGGGTGGTGAAATGTCAACCATCCTGCAGCTGTGTTTTTACTGCATTAGAACAAGGAAGACAGTATTTACTGAGCTGATCCATCTAATCTTGAGCTCCAACCAGTTTTGAGCTGATGTAGTACAATGGCCGAGAGACTGAACCATGAATCAGGATGTTCATGAATCACCATGTTCATGAATCAGGATGATTTGAATCTCACCTCTGCCATGAACTCGCTATGGTCCATAACCTGAATGTACAAACCTGGGCAATTACAGTTAAATTAAAAATGGACCCATGGTTTCGCTCTTGAAACTCCATTTGTCATCTTTGGTTTGTAGTTAATTTCACAGCAGTAAACTGTATTTCTGCAGTGCCAGAGGTAGGTCTGAACCCAGGAGTGCAGTTTGCCTTCACCACAAACCAGAGTTGAGGGAAGAAGCTCCTCCCTTGCTCCAGCTGCTATTGGCTGCACAGGCTGTCCTTCAGGAAAAAAGGAAGCCCACACAGCCAGCTCCCCCAGTCTTGCAGAGAGGTCAATTGGAATTACAGGTCAATTGGACCGCAGGTCAATTGGACCCATGGTTCTGCATTATGTATGACCCGGGCCCATGTGAACTTGGGCAAGCTGCACGCCCTCAGCCTCAGCCTACCACCCAGCATATGGGGATCATAAAACTAATTTACTTTCAAGGTTGTTGTAAGTAATAGATATGAAGTACTTTGAACACTCCAAAACACTAAGCAAATGAAGAATATCAAATACCTACTAGTGTGTGTATTTGGAGACGTCTTGGGTGATATGGATTATCTGGATCCTTTTCAATCTGGCTTCCGCCCCGGGTATGGGACTGAGACTGCCTTGGTCACTCTAGTGGATGACCTATGCCGGGAACTAGACAGGGGGAGTGCATCCCTATTGCTTCTGCTGGATCTCTCAGCTGCATTCGATACCATCGACCATGGTATCCTTCTGGGCCGCCTCTCGAGTATGGGAATCGGAGGTACTGTTTTGCAGTGGTTTCGGTCCTTTCTTGGGGGGAGGGTCCAGAAGGTGATGCTGGGGGACTACTGCTTGGTTTTGTGGCCATTGGCCTGTGGGGTCCCGCAGAGTTCGGTCTTGTCCCCCATGCTGTTTAACATCTACATGAAACTGCTGGGAGAGGTCATCCGGGGACTTGGACTGAGTTGTCAGCAATATGCAGATGACACTCAGCTCTATCTCTCCTTGTCACCTGATCCTAGGGAGGCAGTGGATGTCATAAACCAGGGACTGGAGGCTGTGATAGGTTGGATGTGGGCTAATAAACTGAAATTTAATCTGGACAAGATGGAGGTAATGTTGGACAGTAGGAGAGCCAATCGGGAGGAGGAGATTTTACTGGTTATAGATGGGGTTCCATTCCTCTTGAAGGAGCAAGTACGTAGCTTGGGGGTATTACTGGACCTGGCTCTGCTTTTGGAAGCTCAGGTGGAAGCAGTGGCCAGGGGTGCCTTTTCACGGCTTCGGCTAGTGCGCCAGCTGCGTCCCTTTCTTGAGAAGGCAGATCTGACCACAGTTACCCATGCCTTAATCACGTCATGGCTGGATTACTGTAACACGCTCTATGTGGGGCTGCCCTTGAAGACTATCCAGAAACTGCAGCTAGTGCAAAATGCTGCAGCTAAAGTTTTTATCTGGAGCTGCCTGGTGGGAGCACATCACACCCATTTTGAAAGAGCTGCACTGGCTACCAGTTTGTTTCCGGGTCCAGATCTAGGTGCTGGTTTTGACCTTTAAAGCCCTTAATGGTTTGGGCCCGGAATACCGGAGGGACCGGCTTCTCCCAAGGGTTGCTGCCCACTTGATGAGGTCATCCGAGGGAACTCTGCTCTGGATGCCGACAATGAGGGAGGCTCAGTTGACGTGCACACGGGACAGGACCTTTTCTGTTGCTGCCCCCAGACTCTGGAATGCTCTCCTGGTGGCTATTCGCTCTCCATCACAGTTTTTAGAAAGCATGTTAAATCCTGGCTTTTCACCCAGGCTTTTATATGATTGTCTCTGCTTCTGCTCTTTGTATTTTGTACTGTTTTTATGCTTGTGTTTTAAATTTTTAATAAGATTTGTTTTTATATTTTTAGCTTATATTTTAATTGTGTCATTTTTATAATCTTGTTTTAAATTCTGTTGTAAACCACCTTGGGATTATTTTAATGAAAGGCAGTATATACATTTAATAATAAAATTTAACAATAAATAAGTCAGCTGGGATGGGATTCTTAATTCCCTCAGTCTGAACCATGACACTGAATGGATAAGCTTCACTTGCTGTTTTGCTGGGTGTTTGCTGAGAATCCAACTCTGCTACTTACAAGCAGTCAGCAGTTGTGAGCCCCAGTTGTGCAGATCGTAGGAACATAGGAAGCTGCCATATAATGAGTCAGACCATTGGTCTATCTAGCTCAGTGTTGTCTTCACAGACTGGCAGCGGGTTCTCCAAGGTTGCAGGCAGGAATCTCTCTAGGCCCTATCTTGGAGATGCCATGGAGGGAACTTGGAACCTAGATGCTCTTCCCAGAGCGGCTCCATCCCCTGAGGGGAATATCTTACAGTCCTCACACTTGTAGCTTCCCATTCATATGTAACCAGGGTAGACCCTGCTTAGCTAAGGGGACAAATCATGCTTGCTACCACAAGACCAGCTCTGCTTACTTAGACCAGCTCTCCTTACTGTTACCCCACCCCCGAAGCCTTTGAGGAGCTCCCCCTACTTCTCTGAGATCCTTCTGCCAAACTTGAAAACCCATGTCTCCCCTCCCCCAAGTGGCTTTCCTCTCACCCAAACAAACAAAAAATGAGTTTTCCTCCCTCTCCTCCCCTGTCCCCTCAAGCTTTCCCTCTGTCTCCATCCTGGTGAGCCCTAACTCAGTTTCCTCTGCAGTAGTGAATGAACTGATTCCAGGACATTTGGAATCAGCATACTTAGAATCTGTCTGCTCCAAGGAGTGATGGCACTCAAGGGGTAATTAGCTGGCCTTACCTGGGCACTACACAAAAGAAACAGCATGTGGAAGTCCAAAGATAGCACAACAACCAAAGAGGTTTGCTTAAGAAGGCAATGTTTTCAAGACAGGAAAACAGAAAGCGAACATAGTTTCTAACAAAATATTTAAAATACTACTTGTGCTGTGATTTCCCAAATTTTAGGACTACCAAGCTGGAAAAGCACTATTCAAGCACCTCTTGGCCAATGTGAACAATCACAGACCTATTTACAGCCCCTGTTTTTATCCCTGAAATTAATAGCAGTCACCTGGGCTTGACTGTATGATTTTTCAAGCCAAACTGAGCCCAGTTCAAACCAAGAGGATTCCCCTTTACCAGTATAGGCAGGGATAAGGAGGTTTCCCTAAGGATAGAGGGACTTAGGGCCATCTCTGTGGATGCCCCAGGGCTTTGGAATGCACTCCCTGTCAAAATAAGAGCTTCTCCATCTCTGATTGCTTTAAAAAGGCCCTTAAGACACACCTGTTTTCTCAGGCTTTTAATTAAAATTTATTTAAAACTGTTTAATTGCTTTTATCCTGTGAAATGATTTTTATTTCTCACTCTGTGAATCATTTTAAACTGTTTTTATTCTGTGAAAGTGTGTTTCAATTGTTTGTTTTTATTGTTATATTGTAATTTGGATGATGTACACTGCCTAGAGATGTATATATTAGGCAATAAACAAACAAACAAAGCAAGCAAATTTAAGTAGACACATATGCAAGTGGCTAAGGCACAGATGGAGGTGGCAAAATATTTCTTTCTCAGGAAAAGTACCCTGGGGTATGGAGGGATGTCCCCTGAACTTCCAGGAGTAAATCTGGGTTCAGTAGCACCCCCTTAAACCCAAACATTAAGAGAAGTGCACTCTATCCAGAACAGGCCACATGTCAGCAAAGCCACCCAACATTAGCAACACCATCCTGTCTGGACTGAGCTTCAATTTGTTAGCTATTATCCGGTCCATTATTGACCCCAAGCACCTGTCCAGAACCTCAGTCACTACACTTGGTGGAAAAAGTAAAAACACACCACCACACCGGGCAAAAAGCAAGAACATTGCGAGGTGGTTGCAGCATATTAATGGAACCTCACCCCCAAATCCATGGACAACCTCTCATTCTTTCATTGGTTTTCCCCAGTGCATCTTTATTGTAACATATGTAACTGCATAATATATTGTGCTATGGTGTATGAATGTGTTCTCTGAGAGAGAGAGAGAGAGAGAGAGAGAGAGAGAGAGAGAGAGAGAGAGAGAGAGAGATCCAGACAACATTATCATGCTTCCGACTCCTGTTCAGATTGTGGCCCACAATATTTTTGGCTTGGACATTTGTCAGTCTTCCTCACTTTCTCTTCTGACTGGGTGTTCTTTGGTATGTACAGAATATGCAGGAAGTTGCTATGCTGTTGCCAAGTCCATTTTTTTTTCAAGCCCTCCACCCAAAATCTTTCACCACTTCAGCACTTTCCCTTCCTTTATTTCAGATGGTGTTTCACAATGACAGTCAATCATTGCTGCAATCACTTGCCAGAGAATGAGTTGTAAAAGCACACTGAACAGGAAAGGCAAAACATGATCTGCCCCCCTCCCTCCTGCCGTTTTTTTCTCCCCCTCCCCCACCACATGTCAACATCATATACTTTTATAATAGGCTCTCTGAGAAGGGTTGTTTCTTTGGTTACTCCTTGTTGGCATTTGCATGCAAGTGTGTTTTTCAGCCCTGTTTGAAATAGTTTGGGCACATTCACTTAAGAGCTTTACAGAGGGTTGGATGTCCATTGCACAGCCAGGCCCTATCGTCTCCATATACTCATTACTCTTTGTAACAAATGGTGACTGGCAAATGGCGGATTTAAGCCCAGCCTTTGTCTCAAAGCATGCCCATGTGGGGAAAAGAAAAATGCTGCTTCATTTCCTCCATGTTTGCCCAACAAAGACTGTCACCCTGGTAATCACTGCTACCACACCCACTTTTTAACAGAGTTTAATCTCTCCCTGGTGTGGGTGAAATTCCAGGAAAAGTCTCTTTCTTTTACCAAATGGAAAAATACAAAAACCTCCCACGTGTAGCCTATGTGTGAGGAGAAAAACTTGGTAGTGTGCCGCTGAGCAATCAAACTTGAGGCATGTTTGCACCAGAGTAACACCCCTTTCCAGCCCCTCCCCCTTTCCTGAGTTGAAAATCCATTCAAAGAGGCTGGTTAAAATGGTAAAGCATCAAAAAGAAGAAGAAACACCTTTATTCAAAATTCTACAGACCGCTTCAGTCTGAGGCGCTCTCTCTCAGCTTCAGTTACAGGTAACAGCATACACTCAGTACTTTACAAGATTACTTCCAAAAAGAGCACTCCAGTTGATAGAAGTGGTACACTTTAAAATCTTGGTTACCCAGTTGCAAAGAAAATTCAAAAAGCACCCCCAGTTGCTAGGAACTTTTAAAAGCATGTTTATAGGGTACAGAGACTTCTACAGAGCCCTGGGTGGATAATAGGGCTCACGCTAGAATTTCTGAGAAGGTTACATTACAAAATAAAACACAATAGACCAGTTGTAAGCACTAAAATAAAGAAATCTGATGCCAGCTACCTAACACACGGTTCCCTGGCTAAACCCTTCTCTAAAGCCAAGCTCTAGTTTCTTCACTGAACTCACCAAAACCATGGTAGAGACTTCAACCCCTGCAGAGTTCCTGGTTGCTGCCATGGCTTGGCCAGCCAACCTGTTGCTTCCCCTGCCTGGCTAGAACTGCACACCAACAGAGGACCCCTTCACTTCCTGCTGCCAGGCCCTCTAAGTCCCATTCACCGTGTGCTGAGTGGCTGATCCCTAGAGGTCACTGCCTGACAGACAGGACAGGGTACCCTTCTAGTTCACTCTTTAGGATAAGGGAGGGGCCAATTGCTACACTTCTTTTCTCTTGCCCTGATTTTCACACTGCAACTGCAGGAACAGAACAAGCTATACCTTCTGCATGACAGGAGTTGTATGTCTGCAAAAGGATAACAAAGCATTTGATTTTATATGTACTTTCATCCTGCTTCCTGCGCTTCCAGATTAATGTCCAAACCAAGAGTGCAGGAAGCAGTTGTCTGGCTGGAACTATGACAACAAACACCAACACAGTCTTCCTTCAGTTTTGTCCCCCAAACCAAGCACTTCTATGAAGTTTCTGCCTTGATTTCTTCCGTTCTTATCACCACTTGAAATGAAGGTGAGATTCGTATAACTAACCTGCACAGAATTTTCTCCTGTTACCTTTGCCTCTGCCTCACTTCCCTCTGTTGTTTCGCTTCCTATGTCTAAATTTTGACTCTAAGCTCCTTGGGGCAGCAACCTATCTTTTGCTTACAGTTAGGGGTGTGCACAGAACCAGCTGGTCCAGTTTGGTTTGAGTCTGAACCAGAACCAAACCAGACCAGTCCAGTTCAGTCTGGCACCCCCTCAGTGACCGCCTCCCCCCGGTTCAGTTCAGTCCAGGGTGGGGTTCGCAAGCATTTTTTAAAAAAGTTTTTTTGAAATTATCCCCCCCCCTTGGAGAGTTACCTGAGGCAGTAGGGTGAGGGGTCTGTAGAGGTTCCCCCTCCTTCCACCAGCCCCCCCTTCCCACCGTGCCTGCACAATGAACCTCTGCACAGCCCTGACAGGTAAACTGCACTTCTATGTGTATCTCTGAAGACCAGCTGCAAGGGACAACCAATACACAAATTGAGGAGTGCATGTCACTGTGATGACTTGCCCATGAGCCTTCCAGGATGGCCACTGAGCAGGGGTTCTTAACCTTGGGCCCCCTAGGAGTCATTAACACATGGCTTCATGCTGTGGGGTAAATGTTGAGTGAAGCCACTTTGAATTACACTCATGGCATTGAGGGAAGCAGCCCCTCCCCTATGCTCTCTGCTTTTCTTTTGGTGCAGATTCACATCGCATGCCTCCATGTTTTCCTTCTAGCCAATTGGTGGGAGGGAGATTTCTAAAGCCTATATCTGCATTCCTAAAAGAGTGTATCCCTCTTATCATGTTAATGGTTATACAGCAGTGCCTATCCCTATTTGCTCCAGCATTTTGAGAAAAACTCACTTAAAACCAGCATTTTAAAAGTCCAGAAATACATCAAGATAAGCTATAATTCAAAAGACAAAGCCCTATTTGTGTGTAGAGTGCTTCCAAGGATCTCAAATAGACTTTGGGGTAAGTTTGGCTGGTGTGTAAATGTATACAATCTCTTCCGAAGGAGATTTGGAGTAACGACCCTGTAAAGCCTCCAGGTGTTTTTGGACTAGTATTCCCAATATCTCCAGCCACAATGGGAACCCAAGGTTCAGAACCCATGGACTGGAGGGACCTTAACCTTAACCAGCAAGGCCATCATCATGTTCCAATGGACTGATTCATGTATGACCAATGTAAATCAATTAATGTTGCATTGCTGAATGATTTCTCAGCTGAATATGGGACTTCTTGTTAAATATATGAACTTCCATTAAAAAAGTAAGTCCACATATTTAGCACCGAGTCCACTCTTCAACTAATGAATCATTCACCAATGGGACACTGATGTCTATTGGAAAAAATCAGAGTTTGAGATTATTGTCAGATCATCTGAAAACTCTACCCATTGTGTTTAAGCTGGGATGGCTGTTTCATCAAGCAAGCAAGTGATCCCCCAAGTCCCACATCCTTGAGAGATACATTCATGTGTGAATTAATTGAGTTGGATCAATCTGTTGGTGGCTATTTGGCTCTATGGCACCTTCAGGCTCAAGAACAACAGGGTCTGAATACCAGTTGCTAGAGGACAGCAGTGGGAGAGGGCTATTTCCTGTGAGCTTCCCAGAGGCCTTTGGGTGGCCCCTGTGGGGACTAAGATGGACCTGGTCCAACAAGCAAGAATTAATTTTTGTATGTGTTCCTCACATATACATCACAAAGGTATATATGTTATACCCTTGTAACATCTAAAGGTAAATACCAAACATAACCATAATATAACAATATACAGTAAAGGTAAATACCAAGCATTTCCATGTGGCAACAGACACATGACTGATGTGAATCCAGAAGTATGCAGTCTTTCCATTTTGCAAAATGACCCCCTTGATTAGACAGATTGAAAGTGATATTATATGTGAGAGACACACGTCAAGTGAAGAGCTTTACATCTAGTAAAAGAGAATCATTACTTCTCGCCCTCCCACCTATTTCCCCTCTTTCCTGCTCTCATGCCCCAGCTGACCAAGCTGTGCATATTCCCAGGCACGTGTTGCATACAGTGCTTTAAAGACTGCCTGTCTGGATTCTGAATTTTGCTTCCAAAAGACAGATTATGTTTCCATTTGGGCTCTGTGTGTGTGTGTGCATGATATTTTTTAGACCCCAAGTTCAGCAGTAATTCTGGGCTCAAAGTATGACAATTCTCACAGATTCCATTGGTTTTTATATGGTTCCTATATAAGAGAAAGATATATTGCTTTTCATTTGGTTTCATCAATATCCACTTTGTTAATCCAAATTCTGTGAAACATGTTTGAAAAATAGGGAATTGGCAGGAAGTGGGGTGGCCTTCTACAAATCACTTTCTCATTAAGTTTCTCCATCACTGTCCACATAACAACAGTGTTTGATCAGCCTTCTCTCCTGTGTAATGGATCAATCAAGGTTTATTCCCCCATGGCTTCTTCTAATTGTCATTACTTACTTAAGTAATTAATTTAGAACAGTATTGGTTGAAATGTTCAGAACTAATCTGTTAAATTCACAGAGAGGAAGAGACATCAGCTAAGGTGCTACTTATTAGTGTACTTATTAGTGTAGAAAAAACATCTATTGCTACCGGTAGTACACAAAATGGCAAAGACTGTAGAATGCAATTATCTTTATGTTGGACACAGAAAGCAATGCTACGCAGAGAAAGCAACGATTGGACAGAGAAAATAAGTGCTAAATTCCTGTTGACTGAAAGTTCTTTTATGTGAGAAACCCTGCCAGATCCCCTGGAAAAAGAAGTTTTACTCCCTTCTACACATTTGGGCATCAGGCAGAGCTGTGTGTACTCTGCATTAAAAAAACAACCCAACCAAAATTCTGCCCTAAAATAATCCAAGTTCTGTGCCAAAAAAGTAACTTCCATGACCAGTCTAATTTATGCAAATCAATAATATATATGCAGGGCTTTTCTTATGTTTCACAATGTATATTTTGCAGCATTTACTGTTTTGCATACTTTATGCTGCTCCTGCCTCCTGCTAGCAATGTGGAAGGACAAGGAGTTATACAGAGTTCTGAAGCCATGCCCTCTGATACTGGACATCTTATCCAACAGTTCCTTTGTGATTTCACTAAACATTTGTCCAC
The DNA here is from genome assembly GCF_027244095.1 of Hemicordylus capensis. Lineage (NCBI taxonomy): Eukaryota > Metazoa > Chordata > Lepidosauria > Squamata > Cordylidae > Hemicordylus > Hemicordylus capensis. The sequence continues at coordinate 164,155,369 of NC_069657.1, read as the reverse complement.
ACATCTTCAAGCACATGTTTGCAACCATAATGGTTGCAACCCTTATTTTCTTCTTTTTCTTATGTTCTTAAACTTGATCCCCCTCCCCAAAAGGCCAATGTTCAAAGCTGAATTCTGAGGTCATGACTACATTTTATTGTTTTTTCTGCATTTCCATGGAATCAGCAGATAGAAGGTTTCAGATAGAATGGAATATTATCCATCTGATATGTTCACTTTCAATGTCTGCTGGAGATATTTAGGCAGACCTTTTTGCCATTCCATCAATTCATAACCTTCACTCTATTTACTCTCAAAATACCTTCAAGAAAAACACTTGAATTGGGATTATGGGACATAGGAAATTGGTGCTTGACTACAGTGCAGAATCCAGTCTCCTGAACTCAAGGTTATGGTCTTAAAGTTGGTACTGCCTTCCTCCTTGCTGACATAAGAAGAGCATACAGCTTATTTGCTGGATGTAATCACAGCAGTGCTAATTTCTGACTACAGGCTATAGTTTCTCCTTATATAGCAGATGAACCAGCTGGAACCCTCTCACCCAACAGTGCTGCTCATAAGTAAGCACTCCTGCTTGCCGCTTATAGCTGGCTGGAGATGTTTGCTTACAAGTAATTATGGTGCTGCATTTTGCCAAGTGCAAATTGCACAGCCACAAAGAGCAACGTAAGAACATTCTAAGAAGAGGAGAGGCAAGGGATAGCCATCTTTCTGAGAAGAAATCAGGTGGTCAGAATATACTCTTAAGAAGAAAGAGAATTGTGAGTGGCGGGACAGTGGTTGGTTTGCAAAAGTCATCGGTACATAGGAAGCTGCCGTATACGGACTCAGAACATTGGTCCATGTAGCTCAGTATTGTCTGCTATGACTGGCAGCAGCTCTCCAGGGTTTTGGAGAGCTGCTGCCACAGATCTTTCCTACCCTACTTGGAGACTCCAGAGATTGAACTTGTGACTTTCTGCAAAGAGGATGCTATCAGTAAGATGCCCATGGCACCTCCCCAAGTCAAAGGCCATGGTTTGTATAACAGGCAAACCTGATAGCATGCAACACCCTTGTTGTAGTGTGGTGAAGAGGCAAATGTAACAATGATTAAAATCTCATGGGAAGACTATACACCTCAACCTTTCTAGGCTCAGTGTGAATTCATGGAACCACAGGGTGAAATGCTATGGAGATGCGGAGGGAACAGGAAGGGCAAGTGCTCATGCTTCCTCTCTCCGCATGTCTGTGCCATGTCTGAAATAAAAAATGCTTGTTATCATTTCCCTCATGAGGAGATGCATAAGCTGTTGTCTGTTGGAAGCTTGTTCAACTCCTCATAGAAGGAGATAAAGTTCTGAGATGATGGAGATGTAAACTAACAGGAAACAAGATGTGTACTTCCTGGCCTATGCATTGCTTTCCTTTGCATTGCTTTCATGCCTGAAGTGGCTTTTTATTTTATTTTTTAATCTTTTATTAATTAAAACAAATAGGTCCCATCTTTCTGCCCCATCGTGCCCCCAAGACAGTGAACAAGAACAAATTGACAATACACTATCAAAATGAGAAGAACAGAACCACTGAGATGTAGGCCTATGTTTCTCCTTCACAGGGAGGAAAGCCAAAATGAAAGCTCAAAAATAAGGGATATTCAACAATGCTTAGTGAGTTGGTGCTTCGTGTGGGGATTATTTCTTTTTACAAATGTCAGGTGTGCTGTTTCTGTGTGTACTGGACATACACAAACCTCACAGGATCCATGTCAATCACTGCGCTGCCCAGTGCAGATTAGAGACTACCAGGATCAGTCCAGTTGTCTGAAGCACCAAAAAAAGCACCCAAGGGGAAAAAAACACCCAACCCCAAACAACTGTTGGTAGCACAAAATCCCAATTCTGGCTGATTCCTCTTTCTTGGTGTACTTTTTTCCTATCTACTTCTATTTTACCACTGAAATGCAAAGTCCCTTGGGGAAGCTGTTGCATAAGTGTTGTGGGGCTAGATCAGTACATCTTGAAATGTGGAATGCATTTCAGAAGGCTTTTCCATTCAGAAATAAAGGACATGTCTGAAAATAAGAGATATCTGAGAACCCTGTTCTATATTTCTATCTCTCCAAATGCACATTGATTCTATCAGCAGTCCTTCAGGAGCCAGATCAGGTGATGGAAATGTAGCAGAATAACGATACAGAGTAAATGGCAGTATGTTAAATTTGTTGCAACAGCAAGAAGACACCAAGAGCTGTGGCACTTTAGGAGACAAAGGCTGCTTTCACAATTAGACTTTCAGTGAGCCTTTCAATTCACCTCTCATGCTATCAGTACAAAATGTGTATGTTAGGTAATCAGCAGTGACCCAAAACCTCAGAGTACCAGAGACCCACATGCCTTCTTTCTTTGGTGGCAGTGGTGGTGGTGCTGACAGCTGCCATCACTTCATTACCTCTGCCCAACATGTGGACAAACAAAAACTCCCACCAGCCTGGTAGGCACCCTCCAACCATTCTCATATATGTCACTGCTGAGCTAATAATGGAAGGGAGAGGAAGCAGAAGAGGAAATGGTAAAAGGGCAGAAGAGTAGAGGAGGCTATCTATTGCCCTTTCCAGGAGACATTCTATAGAGCAGCTACTGTACTCTACTGTACTTTCATCATTTCCAGTGTTATCAGGGGCTGTTATCTTCCTTCCCCTTTTCATTACCAGCCCAGCAATAGTGTGGGAGGGAAATAGGAGGATGTATGCCCAGGATAGGAGGAGGTGTCACACATAAGATGTCTCCAAGTGGATATTTGCTGAGCAGTAGATGTGCCACCATTCGATAAAGAGCTGCTCCAACGGCAGTGAGGGCTATACTGGTGCCCTCAAAATCCACCATTTGAGGGAACCGCCTCACCTCGCTTTCTGGAAGGCTTGGCCCTGTTGTTCACAAGGTAAAATGTGGGGAATAAATTGAATGTACATTGTAGCCAATACAATTTGTAGCAAATACATAACAAAAATTAAACTGACTCATTACCATATCTTAAATTACTCTGATATGTGTCTCACTGTAATGTTTCCAACACTATGTCTCTATACAACCAATGCATATTGTTAGTTTCAACTATAAGGTACACACTAAACAAATCACAATTGAGAGGCTGAATATCAATGTTTTAAATCAGGCAAACTTGGCTCTCCAGCTGTGGTTGAGCTACAACTCCCATCATAACCAGCCACCGTGACTGGGGATGAAGGGAATTGTAGTTCAACCACAGCTGGAGAGCCAAGGTTGCCTATCCCTATTCTAAATACATACATACATACATACATACATATGCAAATAAATAAATAGATAAATAAATACATTAGCATCCACTGTGTTGCAATAAGCATATTTATTGTAGGCTTGAAATGAGGGTTCAATAAGTGAATAGGGAAGCAAATCTTTGGAGTTTTATTAGCACATGCCTTATTAAGTTCTGTGTAAATTAGGAAAGGCTTCCATATTAAAAGGAAATCTTCAGGATTAACAGGACGACTCATTGTTTCTTTGATTTGATGTTGATGTGAAAGATTCTTCATCATGAGGAGCTCCCACATTTTGTAAAACCATTGATAACACTAATGAGGCTTTTTAATTTATAAGATTTTTATTTATTTATAAGACTATGGCCACCTTCAGACGTACCTTCAAACCCCAGGTCCAATGGACCTGTAGTTTCCCTCGGAGTCCCCGGCACACTTCCAGACGACCATGATTTGCAGTCTCGGAGACTGAAAAGGGGGCAGAACTTATTGTGTGGCCTTCCTCCAACCCATGAAGGAAAGACACACCAGCCAATGGAATTCCAGGGTGGGGGTGTCCTCTGGTTTGGGTGAGAGGAAGCTTCTTGCACAAACCAGATGACACGATGTAGCCTCTGGACCTTCGGTTAGATAAGTGAAACTTACTTGCAACCGAGGATTCAATCGGAGCTTTAGGGGAGGAACTGGAACTGTGGTTGGGTCCGGGAACTGCAGTTTCAATAATTCCGACATCATGGAAGGCTAACCTGAGGTGAGTTTACCTCAGGTTTCTTGTGCTGTCTGGAGGCAGTCTATGAGAGGAACAATAATGAATCTCTACATCTTCACAACATAGTGGGTGGTTTGCAGACCTCCAGCAGAGCGGAACACCATCAACAGAAGCTCCTTCTGTGAGCAGAGATCTGCACTCTAAGAAGGACCTTTTCCACTTGTCCAAGGAGCCCTTGGGTGAGCACACCCTCTTTTTGCTCACAGAAAAAGTTTCTGCCAATGTGGATTGTTCCACCCAAGATCTGGATGCTGCTTCAGCAAAGTCAAATACTGTTCCATACTCTGTTCAAGTATTGAACAGAGTATTTGGGGGCAGGATCAATACATATTGGGGATATGATGACTTGTCAAGAAAAGCTTTCACATACTTTCAGTCCTATCTCTAATGTTCTGGGCAAGATTATCACAAGTCAGGGCAACAAGTGCTAAGCAAGAAGGAAGCTGTCTAGGAAGTAGCCAAAACTAGGAACTGGTCCACTGAGCTTCTGCATCAGCACCTTCCAAGCAGGAACTGAGATTTTATGTACACAATCTGGCAGTCTCACCCTTCCTGCTATAATAGAGGGTACAGTCAGAAGTACTGACTGTACTTAAGTTCAGGATTCCCCCCAGAAACTTCTCTGCAATGGGATGCCTTGTGCTGCCAGGCAAGCACAGTGGCATCAGGACTGAGCTTCTCTCTTGGCATGATGCCATCTTGCAGCCCCTGTGGTGATTGTGGGTGGGTGTGTGCAAAGTTGGTAGGTGAGTCCAGCTGGGGCACAGTGAGTCCCCCAATTTTGCAGATTCTCTGGTCAGGTTATGGTCCAGAGATGTAGTCATAGGATTTCCCTCAGGGGCCCTGCCTCCCTCTGTGCCTTGTTCATGCTGGGCCCACAGTGAGTGATGAGGTCCTCTTCTGATGAAAAGTGTTCATCTGATTCTGGTTCTGGCAGGTCCTGATATCTGCATTTTGAACTCTTGAGCAGTCCCAGGTAAGGAAAAATACCCGCTTTGGCCACAGCCCTTCCAACATAGGCCATCACTTCTCAATATGTTGTTCACAGATGAATGCATTGAAACCAATGGGACATTCTTCAAAGGAATATTTTTAGAATCAAGATCTTACCATGATGGAGGTAACCAAATATGAATGTTTAAAGAAGAGGTATGAAAAAAGATACCTATATATGGCCTTGAGAAAATGTCAGGTATGTATTAGCTGTAGTATGCCTCCAGAGAAATTTCCCTAAGGGTATCTCCCCCCTCTCCAAACAGCAAACATTTTGAGGGCCAGGCTGTGGTAAAAGTGGGACACACTCTGATTAATTGAACTATGAGGGAGAAAGTACTTTACAAAACTCCTTACTAGGCACCCTCCCAGTCCTACATTACTGGTGATTGGTAAAAGCAGCTGATGGGATTGAAATATGGTTGTTAAGCAGACCAGAAACAACATAAGGATCCTGAAGAGGGGAGGGCACACCAGCCCACAGCAGGTTGAAACAGGGTTAACCCATCAGTGAGACCCATAAGGTTTTTTAAAGATCCAGTCCCATTGGGATTTTCATCCAAAGCTATTTAAAAGGGCTACTTATTCGCAGGTATCAATTTATGATATGTGAAGATTGTAAACGTATGGCAAGATGGTAATTGATCCTGGGTGGGCGGCAGCGGCAGCATATCTATAACTGACCAAGGTGGTGAGAGGGAAATGTCTTGGGGCCCATGAGGGAGGGCTACCTACTGATTTGGAAGCTGTTCATTTTTTGCTTTCCCCCTTTCCACCTCCCTGACATTGGCGAGCTGCTGGCTTCTGATTGAAGTGTGGGGAGTGTGGGACGTTATTTGCATCGGAGTAAGAGAAAGGGCATGCCCAAAATGTTTTGTTGTTCGTCATTACCATATAAGTTCTTCTGCAGCAAAGACATGGGCAGGGAAGAAAGGAGGAGGAGGAGGTGGAGGAGGAGGAGGAGGTGGTGGTAGGAGGTTCAAGGGCCCAGAGGCCTATCTCCACTTTGTGTCCCAAGGCCCACTTTAATCATGCTATGCCCTGGTGTGTAGTTAAATTAACTCAAGAAAACATACAGAGTGAACGGCGTAACCTGCCCATCTGCAAAATCCCCTTTTCAGGATCTAATGTTTGCAAGTTAAGCCAGTTCATAATGATAATGTCACTGAGAGACATTATGCTGAGAAAAATTACTCAGATTAGTCCCACTGGAGGACAGGTTAGGTGTTGCCTAACTTCTCCTTTTAATTTGAATGAGTCTATTTTGAGTAATTTTCCTCATCAAGTCAGCCACTGTGGCCAGAAAGCTACATCAGTGATATGCTTGCTGACAAGTGAATTCACATTACAGAACAAGCATCTTTAGATTTAGATACATGGCTCTACTTCCTGCATTAAGAAGCAGGAAGAAAAGATAATCTGAAGTTTTGGGGGAAGTACTAAAAAGATAGCACGTGAGAAACATTTTTTGCAAGTCTGCGTATTAAGTAGATAAATTAGCAAGCCTCTTCTTCTTCCTTGCCTTTATCCTGACATAACCAGTAAAAACCTGATGGAGACCTTAGGGAGCGACAAGGACAATGGTCTCCTCAGTGACATCAACACATTAACCTTTTCCGATCGGGAGAAGTTTACATCACATGGACTTATGGCATTTGAAATAAATGGTAAAGTATTTTCATTATTTCATATGATTTAAAGTTGATGGAAATGACTCAACGCAAAAAATAAATAAATCTAGAGCTATATTAAAGAGTATTTTTCTTTTTAAGAAATTTATTCGAGTTTCATTGCATATGACATCCTATCTATGCACATCCTGTGAATGCTTTGCATACCTGGGAGTAAGTTCTGTTGAAAGTAGTGGAATGTATTTCTGCGTAAACATGTACAGGTCTGTGCTGGTTGCCATATTTAAGTTATTGCAATGAAAAATCTAGCAGAATGTCATGACATTTCATGACTAAGGCTGCATCCTAAATATGCTTACTGGGTAGTTAGATCTACTGAACACAATGGGACTTACTTCCAAGTAAACATGTATAATATTATGCTGCACCAGGAATTACTTTTAGTACTTGGTACTAATATATGTGTTGCACATCAGCTGATAATTCTACCATATATTAAAATAAGTGTGATTTCTCTTGCATTTTGGAATACACTGTGCCAAGGTAACTCTTCCGCCACCAGTTCGCAAACCTTTAAGAGCAGCAACTGTGTCTGCAGGTCCAGCAGAGAGAAAAGTAAAGTGTGCCGTCAAGTCGATTTCGACTCCTGGCACCCACAGAGCCCTGTGGTTTTCTTTGGTAGAACATAGGAGGGGTTTACCAATGCCTCCTCCCGTGCAGTTTGAGATGATGGCCTTTCAGCATCTTCCTATATCGCTGCTGCCCAATATAGTACCAGTGGGGATTCGAACCTGCAAACTTCTGCTTGTTAGTCAAGCATTTCTCCGCTGCTCCACTTAAGGTAGCATTAAAGAGAAAAGACTGAGGACTAATTTCATACATTTTTTAAATAGCATGATGTCAAATGAGCTGGCCTTTCAGTGAATCTTAGTGTGTTGATCCAGTCTTTTGGATTTCTCACCATATGTACATAACTTCCAACATGTCCCTATTTTCCCATTAAGGTGGGAAAATAGGGACATGTTGGCAGATATGTATTAGGGATGTGTGGAACGATTCAGGTACAAAATGATTTGTACCCAAATCTGGCCAATTCAGGTGATTTGTAGACCAAACAAATCACCCCTGTCCTCAGTTGCCCAAATTCAGGTACAAAACAAATCACCTCAGATTCAGACCCGAAAATTTCAGCGATTCGGACCTTCATTTTGTGGCCAAAGTGGGTTGGGTGGTAGTGCCCAATGGGAGGAAGCTACCACTCAGATTTCAAGGAAAATAGGACAAGGGTGACTTTTAAAGAATTTTTGAAGTTGGCGTTTCTTTAAGCTTTTTCCCATAGGGAATAATGGGGATTTCAGCAGACTTATAGCTCCACGTGGGGGGCACCAGGGTTGCTCAGAGTGGGCTGTGGTGTGAAGTGCCCAATGGGCACAATGACAAACATTGAATCCACATTCATTTTCTACCAGATAATCTACTCTCAGAACACATCAGAAACAACAAAACCCAGTGCCCCATGGGCTTGTGGGTGGTTGGCACCCTATGTGCACTACACCACCACTCACTCTGGGCCACCCTGGTGCCCACCAAGTGGAGTTATGGGGTTGCTGAAATCCCCATTATTCCCTATGGGAAAAAGCTTAAAGATGCGCCAACTTCAAACATTCTTTAAAAATGACCCCTTTGCCCAATTTCTTTGAAATTTGGGTGGTAGCTTCCACCCATTGGGCACTACCACCCACCCCACTCTTTTGCCCCTGGAACCCCTTTTTGCCCCAAATAGATCTGGATTCAGAACATTCAGGTACAAATAGAATGTGAGGTGATTTGCGGGGGGGGATATTCAGACACAAAACAAACTGGGGGTGATTTGATTTGTGTACAAATAGAAATGAAAAAATAGATTCATGCACACCCCTAGTATGTATGTACAGATCCCTTTTAACCCAGTATGAGATGATTCGAGCTATCCTGACTCCTGCTGTGACCTGTGTTGGAACAGTCACGCAAGAGCTTTTTAAATTTATTTTAACCACGGGTTTACTGCAAGGCTTACTGTGAGTTTGAAGTTGCCAAACACACACACACACACACCATGCAAAAAGTAGATTTTTTTAGCCTGGATATAAATCAGGCTACACGCTAAAGTGCAATGAAAAGCCCTAATTATGTGTGAAGTCCTCCCTGATAGCTTGCAGGGACTTGGGGGTAAATCTGGCTGATATGTGAATACACACCCTCCAGTTCAGAGGAGATACAAACTAAAAGCCCCGTGTGAAAAAGCTCCCAATTAGCAAAATGGTGCTAAAAAGCATATATCTGCCTGGCTCTCCTCGTTAAAAAAAAAGAAAATGTACGGTGTGAAGTAGAAGCACAGATGCTGTGAAATGTGTGATGGCTGCAAATCCTGGGCAAAAATATTTGGGAATAAACATCAATTGCTGACATGATGTGCAGCATCTTGCACACCACACTAGGGCTGCTGTGAATGCACAAGGCAACCCCAATGCTGTAAAGGATGTCAGAGTCGCACAATTGGTGCTGCTGCACTTACTCCCAGTGAGACGAATGGGAGTTACTGAGGTAGTGCTGACTGCACAACTACTTATTCTCAACAGCATTCAGGATACCTTATGTGTCCGCAGCAGCACAGCAGGGCCTCTGAGAGATTTCCCTGATTGCCAGGAAATCTAGGACCAACAAATGGAAGAACTTTTTCACATAATCAACTTGTGGAATTCTCTGCCACAAGATGTAGTGACAGCCAACAACCTGGATGGCTTTAAGAGAGGTTTGGATAACTTCATGGAGGAGAGGCCTATCAACGGCTACTAGTCAGAGGGCTATAGGCCACCTCCAGCCTCAACGGCAGGATAGATGAAGGGAGTAACAGCAGGAGAGAGGGCATGTTCTCAGCTCCTTCCTGTGGCTTCCAACGGCATCTGGTGGGCCACTGTGTGAAACAGGATGCTGGTCTAGATGGGCCTTGGGCCTGATCCAGCAGGGCTGTTCTTATTCTCTTATGTTCTTATGAATTTTATCAGGGGGTACAAAGCTTCTTTTGGGCCCCCTTCCCTTCTCCATTAATCATCCTGTTTTTATCCACTACGGTTTTATGCCATGAGCTGTGGCCTGTAAGGCCAAAAAGGGTATGGAAGATGAGAGGGGGTGGAATGGAGCGCTCTGTTGATTTTCTGCATATGCTCCTATACTCCCTCCATGATAAATATAAATAAAATAAAATAAAAGAGAATCAGAAAGAAGAAAGCACATTTGATTTGAAAATCTTTGTTTATGCTGCAATACAGATCATATCATCAGAAGACATAATTATTAGTAAAAAGTTTTTTTTTTAAAGGTAGATAGGCTTTGTATTTACTTTTTTTAAAAAAAGAGCTTTCCTGGCCTATAAAAAAAATTTCAAATCACAGCATGAAAATTAATTTTTCTGGCAATGTTTGATTCAATGCTTAGCCTGGCCAAATCCACAAGATGTTCCTGAGACATTGTAGACCTTAAATAATTCTTAATCAGCTTGAGTTTGCTAAATGGCCTCTCTGCAGAAGCTACTGTTGCTGGAATTGTTAATAGTATTCTTCTTCTTATATTAAGAATAATTATCTTATTATTCAAACATTTGGAAACAGGTCACCAAGTCTGTACTCTGTTAACAAGTTCAACAGATCTAATGGCTTTTACAGGGCATTTACAAAATTTGCTTTATGTACTGAAGGTAAATATTGCATTTCTTGCCCATGTGGATGTGGGGCACCACCTCATTTCTGTGCACACTGGGGAGGCTGTAACAGCTACGGCCATTGGCCAGCAGGTCATTCAGCTCTTCCACTGAAATCTGGATCAGCCAATGGCTTATCAGAACATACAATATGTGATGCCTGATCTTTTGAATAGGCTTAGCCAAGCTGGCGATCATAGTTATCATCATTAGGCCACAAAAGTTCTATAGATAAGCTATGAATTGATGCAATAATGTATAATATAGGTTACAGTTAATACGTTGGCTCCCGGGCCCCCTTTTGGACCCCAGGCCCAGGTACGATGTACTCCCTGCACACACACACACCCATCATAGGCCCTGCTGCACAGCACCAGGGAGACACTGCACATTATCAACCAGCACGTTTAGTTGGACTTCCTCTCGAATGAACATGTCTAAGATAAGCCTGCACAACTTCTCTGCCGAACGACATGCCTAGGAAACAGGAAATACAGTTTTATCTTGAAATAAGTAGAGGCCACATTGGACCTGGAGCTCCATGCTCCACTCCCCCTGCTCTCCCATTCAAATTTGGATGTTCAGGCGAGACTGCAGAGAGGCAAGGGAGTTGGCTGTGTGGGCTTCCTTCTTGACAGAAGGACAGCCCGCATAGCCAATTGGGCCAGGGTTGAGGGAGGGGCTTCATTCCATGGCCAGAAGCCTGTGGTTCTGAATTAGGACATACAGCAGACTGCTGGGAACCTGGGGTTATGGCAATGAAACTTAATTCAACCTGAGGGTTCATTTCAATCCTGAACCCTCAATTTCATCACCGCACCTAACTGCATTTCCCTGCATTCGGACGTAACATCCATGGAACCACAGGCCTATTCAGCTGCTGTTCCGTGTTACATGTGAATGCGACCAGTGTTTCCAAATACATTTAAAAAGCAGCAGATCACAGCCTGCTTACCTAACGCTCTCTAACTTTAAACCATGCAGAATGATGCTAGCCATGTTTACAAGGAGGAGAGCTCGTCTTGTGGTAGCAAGCATGATTTGTCCCCTTAGCTAAGCAGGGTCCACCCTGGTTGCATTTGAATGAGAGACTTGATGTGTGAGCACTATAAGATATTCCCCATAGGGGATTGGGCCACTCTGGGAAGAGCAGAAGGTTCCAAGTTCCCTCCCTGGCAATGGCATCTCCAAGATAGGGCCTAGAGAGATTCCTGCCTGCAACCTTGGAGAAGCTGCTGCCAGTCTGTGTAGACAATACTGAGCTAGATGGGCCAATGGTCTGACTCAGTATATGGCTGCTTCCCATGTTCCTAGGTTCCTACTCAGAAGCCACTGATTTGAATGGGAATGACTCATTATGCATACGATTGCAGCTTAATTAGTAATATGTGACACTACACATTTATCATTCAAATTGCAAGCCCAAAGGACAGAATGATATTGTTTGTTTTATTCTTTCCCCAAACTTTAGAACCAAAAGGCAAGAGAAGGACCTCCAAATGCTGCATTTGGACCATACTTATAATGTACCAGTTTGTGCTCACTGCAGGCTTTGCACTGTTGGCCTATGAAGGTAATTGATCTTAAATGTTTTTTACTGCCCTGAACCTAAAAGCAAAAGACATTGCATCAATAAACTTGCAAATATCTTACCCTGTAATTGGCTAAGTGAAGACACTTGCTGGGGCAGCAGGTGCTGGGAACAGGCACATCCCACCACTAGGATGAGATACTGGATTTGGGGGAAAGGAATGAGCTAAAAGATGAGAAAATTTTATCTTGGGTATTCTCAGTAGATAAATTTTGCTTTCAGCTGTTTAACCAATTCCTGCACTTCAGGTCCTGAGCAAATATTTAAAATGTTGTGGGGTTTTTTGTTTTTTTTTCCCGGCGGGGGGTATATTTCCATGTCTCAGAAAGGATTACAACAATATAAACACTTACACATGTCCAAAAGAAACCCCTGTACATTACAACTCTAATAAAGTTTCAAACATATGCAGACCTTACTAATGGGTATGTGAAAAATAAAAGCAAAGGATACTCCATTCACTGAGTAGAATTCTCAGCATATGTATAAATAATCCCCAGACCTTTTGCCTCATAAACCGTTTTCCAGATGCCCTCACATCCAGCCACATGCTAGACATATCTGTCATTTTAAGGGCCCTAATGACAGCCTCAGTAGATCTTTAAAATGCTTCTGATCTTGCAGGATGTTAATGACTTTTTTAAAAACACAAAATTATTTTGCTGTTTTGAAATGCTAATTAGCAGAAATGCTAATTAGAAATAGTGTGTGTGTGTGTGTGTGTGAGAGAGAGAGAGAGAGAGAGAGAGAGAGAGAGAGCAAACACACATGTATTGGTTTTCAGTTAGTGGATCACAGCCCACTACTGGGTCACAGTAGCTGTACCACCACTTTCTTTTCATGATACATGTTTTTCAAAGAAGGAGAAAGATGGGGAGGCAGAAGAGGGTCATAGCAAGGGCCGGAGATGATCAGCCAGGCAGTTTTCCCATCACAAGGAAAAAGTAATGTAAAAATATTTATTTATGACCTGCAGCCTCTTAGTTATCCCCATGAGAAACAAAGCAAGTTGTTCTAGTAAGAACTAATTTCCCAACTTTCCTTTCACTATCCCTACAACTGGACTAAATTTGGTTCAAATCGAGGTCCACAAGTTAGAGCTCTTGCACCTGAAATGTTCAAGTGTCCACCATCTTGTATCGGGGAGGATGACATCATTATAAACTGCACCATTGAGGTATCCCTGTGTGTCACTCACTACAACTGTATCAAATTTGGTTCAAATTGGTTAGACAGTCCACTGCCTAACATAACCAACATGCATGTTATGTTAGACAGTCCACTGTCTAACATAACCAACATGCACCCCAATAGTTCACACGTCTGCAATCTTGGATCAGGGTCGATAACATCATCACAAACTACACCACTGGGTCCTCCATGTATGTCTCTACAGCTGTAGCAAATTTAGTTCAAATCAGTTAGGTGGTTCACAAGTTAGCCCACATGTGCCTCAAATGTATACATGTCTGCCATCTTGAATCAGGGTAGATGACATCATCACAAACTATGCCATTGTCCCTGTGTATCACTCGTTACAACTGTAGCAAATTTGATTCGAATTGGTTAGACAGTCCACAAGTTAGCGGACTTGAGCCTCAAATGTTCGTGCATCTGCCATCTTGGATTGGGGTGGATGACATCATCATAAACTACACCATTGGGACATCCCCATGTGTCCCTATAGTTTAGCAAATTTGGTTCAAATTGGTTAGGCAGTTCACAAGTTAGTCCATTTGCACCTTACACGTTTACGCGTCTGCCATCTTGAATCGGGGTGGATGACATAATCACAAAGTATGCTACTGAGGTATCCCTGTGTGTCACTCACTACAACTGTACCTAATTTGGTTCAAATTGGTTAGACAGTTCACCAGTTAGTGCACTTGAGCCTCAAATGTTCACCTGTCTGCCATCTTGAATTGGGGTAGATGACATTGAGGTTTTCCCATGTGCCCCTACAGCTGTAGCAAATTTGGTTCAAATCATTTAGGCAGTTCACATGTTAGCCTGCTTGCACCTCAAATGTTTATGCATCTGCCATCTTAAATTGGGGTGGATGACATCATCACAAACTACACCATTGAGGCGTCCCTGTGTGTCACAATTGTACCTCATTTTGTTCAAATCAATTAGACAGTCCTCAAGTTAGTCCACTTGCACCTCAGATGTTCATGCATCCACTATCTTGATTCGGAGTGAATGACATCATTACAAACTATGTATCCCTATAGGTCCCTATGCATCCCTATGGGGCATCTCTATGGGACATCCCTATGAGTCCCTACAGCTGTAGCAAATTTGGTTCAAACTGGTTAGGCAGTTCACAAGTGAGCCCACTTGTGCCTCAAACGTTTACACATCTGCCATCTTGAACTGGCGTGGATTATATCATCACAAACTACACCGTTGAGGTGTCCCTATGAGTACCTACAATTGTACCCCATTTGGTTCATATTGGTCCAGGTGTTGCAAAGTTGATAGGGGGGAGGGACACACATGGACACACGGAATGCCAGGTGATTTCACAAGCTACTTTCGTAAGTAGGCTAAAAAATTATAACCCATGCAAAAATATGGTAGATTATCTCCCTCCTGCTTCTCCTGATCATCATCATCATCATCATGTTATGTCATGTTGTGTCAGTTCTCTGTGGGCCTGGAATACAGGGGCTGTGCAGAACCTGGGCTTCCAGGTATTGTTAGGGGGACATTAAAAATAGTGTATATGGAGGTATATTTTGGGACAAGGCTAATGAAGCTGATTCTGTTTGGGAACCAGAAAACCTAATAAAAGCTGAGTAGGAAATTAAAGGAAAAAACCAAGGGCAATATTTATTTAGGATTATATTACCACCAGGCTAAATAGGGAATACAAAATGAGCTTGGAAAGTTAGTCCGTTGGGACTACAGCGATTTTAAAAAGAAGGGTGGCAGACACTATTTTATTGTATTTATTTCATGACTTCTCTTCTATTTCCACAGTCTTTTTTAAGATGCCTCGTGATATAGATAAGAAGTTTGAACAAAACAATCTACCTTTAAGAGAAAAAATGGTGAACCATTTAGACAAAGAAACTGTGCAAATGAAGACCTATTTGAACAGATCACAGGGATCACAGGGACAAGAAAACTGGTTCGATACCTTGAGGGAAGAAATCCATGTCATCAAGCAAAGTAACCAGCAATTACAATGGAAAATGGCCAATGTTACAGGTACATCATTGTTTTGCCTAAATTAGATATACTTTTTCCACCCTCACAGTGTGCATATTAAATGCTCTGAACACAATGTACAAAATGGCAAGATATGGATTTCTTTATTCAAAAAGCAAATGTGTCACTCAACAGTCATCTAGTCGTAATAGCCAGACTTGATCCATTAACTATTGCCAAAGCAGGATTCTATATTTTCCTATTGCTCTGAAACTAATGAAGAAACTGCTGAAATCATAATCTGCACTTGGTTTGCAATTTATTGTTACATTTCCTTCAGTTTGGTCATGGATACATAAACCCAGTCTTGAACACATGTTCACTTATAGATGCTGTTTTGTCTGGGATTGACTCAAATTCAGTTTGAAGTTTTATTTGGCACGAAATGTTAACTCCATTTCTAACACATTCTCCTGCTTATAACCCCATTCTCTCTCTGTGTTTGTTTGTTTGAAATTAAGACTGTTCTTTCCTCCATGTTCAGGTTTAAAAGGGGAAAGAGGAACTCCGGGAACAAAGGGTGACCAGGGTAATAAAGGTCAGTTGTCATGAACTTTTATTTCCCCAGAAGAATTACTTTTGAATAAGATCTTTTTACCAGAACTGCCCCCGAGTGCTGGCTAGACATTCCAACTTTTATGCTTTTAACTTAAAGTGGGGAAATTAGCTTGGGGAGCCGTTTGGTTCCAGTATTAATGAAAGCAAGTCACAGTGTATTGGAAAAGATGAGGATGCAGAAATATAATTCAAAGCTTTATTAAGGATAAAAATTTTATCCTGAAGGTAAAAAGAATTTGGTTAAGCAAATGCAATAAATCTTGGCAAATATTCTAATGGAGAGTCTTGCTGGAAACAATTTAGCTGAAGTCCTAATCAACCAACCAACCAATCATCTTTATTACAGTCCAAGACCGGTATAAGGCAGAACAGTAGAGGATGATTCAAAATGATAAAAACAAATTATGGAACCATACTATATTACTTTCAAATTACTACTCTAATAGTATAAAGCTATATTATAATACTATGAAGCTGCTATCCTTAGAAAAGTGGGTAACTATGAGATATTTAAACAGAAAATTATGAGCACATATAATGTGAAATATATAAAATGCAAAAAGCGGTAGCTAAAATGGGGTATATAAAATGAGGCATCTAAATAGGAACACTAAAAAAAAGTCAGCGGTTTAAAACAGAGCTGATGCAAGGGCCTGGCAGGCACGACCCAGCGGATCTTCCACGCTGCCATGGAGAATTGGGCAGTGTTAAACATGAAGGCCGGTTCTTCATCCAAGAGCAGCAACCGGGTGTAAACCTGGTTTGGGCAGCAAGAGTACTTGCAAAGTAGCGGAAATATACGCTTGGCCCGAAAGACTCTGTAAAAGGAGCAAAAGAGGAGTACATGTTCTGTGGTTTCTGCTTCCCCAGTGTCACAGAGACAAAGTCTCTTGCAATTGGGAGCTTTCTGTATTTGCCTTCCAATACACAGGAGGGAAGGGCATGACAATGGGCGAGGGTAAAAGCCCTTCTGTGGCTTGGGATTTCTAGCTGTGACAGGTACTCGGCGGGGGAGGCAGAGTATCTGTGCCTTTCCAAGGACAGGAAGGATGGAATCCTGCCTAGGTCAGCCCAGCGCTCAGTGTCCATTATCCTCTGTTTGATGACTGTTTTTGTCTGGTCACAGTCTATAGCAAGTGGGGGGTGGGGGTGGGGAGCCCAGGAGCGACAATTTAGTCCACACGGCCCTTTTCCAGGAAGACTGAAAATTATCCTGTAGGGTCAGAGGGCCACTCCCTGAGGACTGAGGGATAATTTAAGCCAGAGGTTAAGAATGGACAACCACGCTCTGGCCTCAACCTTTATCATGCCCATTTCCAAGTGTAGGGCGGCATTTGAGACACAGCAAAGCACTTGGAGGGCCACTCTTAGAAATTTGGCTGCACCCACTCCAAGGGGGCAAAAATGGTGGGGGGCCCTGATTGGGAACCATAGAGGACTTTTGCCAATCTCTTGGCCTTGAATTATTTGAGTGCTGTGGGTACATAGTGGCTCCCTCTAGACCATAAGAATTTTAGAATGGTGCTAGAGCTCCTCTGAGTCATGAGGGTGACATGGTTGCAGTGGGCCTTTCTCGAGCCAGAGACATGTAGGACCACTTCCAGATATTTGAAACTAGCGACCTGTTCGGCCATGTGGCCATTTATACCCCAGGGACAGGTCTTGGGTCTTCTGGCCTAAAGTCTTAATGGACAGTCAATCCTAATGGACAGTCAATCAGTTTGGCTAAGGTTCTAAACCAGAGCCTGGCTGAAGGCTTGTATTAAAGAGTGCCAGTGAAGCAGAGAGGGAGGCAAAGAGAGAAAGGTAGTTGAGGGGGCTTAGAAAGCAAGATGTTCATTATACCTTATCCTTTCTTGGGTGGTTGGTGAGTTCATTGCACATTGGTTGGCCTCTTCACCAGTAGACAGGCAGGGAAAAGCAGGAAAGAAACAAGCAGCAAAGGAATGCAACTTTTTTAGACTGCCAGATGGTATAATCCAAGGAGAGTCCTCTACATGATGTGACTCTCTCTGTGCTGTGATGACTCTTAAAACATGTGGTGGGGCCAGGGCAGATATACTGGAAATCATTTCCTAAGATTTGAACTGAATCAATTGAGGGGGGAAGGTTCTCCTTCCCTGTAGGGCAAGGATGTTTATGCAAAACAAAAATGTCCATTACTAGCAGGACTGTCACTTTGAGTGGATTTTGCCCCACAAAAGGCTATGCAGATGCGCAGATGCAAAAGCTATGCAGATGTACTGCATTTAGTAAATGGAGCTGAGCTCAGTTGTATATCTCAAAATTGGGATGTCTTCACATGTAAAAGATTATAAGTTGCTAGTTTCTATGGGCCACTTCTCCACTAAATCCTCACAAGAGTTAGTTATTCATAATGAGTTGGGAAATGTTTTGTATCTTTGCTACTCCTAGAAAGAGTGTTTCAAACTGTTATCTGACTAGGTGAGGAAATTCCTCCCTGATTGGTTCATTTCTTTGAAATAGAGTCTGCTCTCTGTAAGAGAAAGCAGTGGGGCCTGTTTAGTCAGATTGCTAGTTTGACCTGAGGCACATTGCCCCACACTTGGTCATGCAAGCAACCACTTGTGAATGCCATACTGCCTTTTTAGCTTAAGCAGGGGGAAAGTTCACAGTTCACGGATCACGAGTCCACAATGCAGTGCTTCTGAGACATCGAGCAGAGGGGTGCTTTGCAGCACTACCCTGAAATAGAGCAGTACTGGCAACAATCTCAACCAGTTAAAATTGGCATCTATATAAAAGACAATGCAGTCACAGCAACATCTCATCTGTGGCACAGATAAGCAGTAAGAAAAATTGCTGAATGAGAAGTCCATGAAAATATGGCCACTTTTCATGACTAGCCAAATCTGGGATATAGCTATAGCCTGTAACATCTTATAATAACTACAACAGACATATGCATTTGGACATCTTTCAGGAGATAAAGGAGACACTGGCCTACAAGGAAGCAAAGGGGAGCCAGGACCGAAGGGTAAGCAAATCAGAACAAATCCTCAAAAGAAAGAGATAATATTTTGTATTTTTGAACAAAGCTATACCGATTTCAAAACAAATATGTTTGGTGTTTTAGGTACTGGAATTCATGGACCAAAAGGAGAAAACGGTATTCCCTTCCCCCCACTCTTCTGGCACTATGACACATGTCCACACTCAGAAATCTCATACAATCCTACTCAAATTGATCCGTAGTGTAATGTATTGTTTACACTAGGTCTACAGCAGGAATTTCCCAAGGGTTGGATTTTGAATAGGCCCATGTGTCTATGTGATAGATGGACAGGCATCTGTGGGGCGGACTTTGGTTTTGAATGGGTCTTTGTCCTTGTGATAGGTGTGTGCAGGGTGTACAGCTTTTAAATACATACATGATATATTCCCTTAACAGAGTGAGACTCCAAGCTCAAAGGACAGCAGAGGAAGTCATTCCTTAGAGTTTAAGGGAATAACAAAGGAAACTCTTACTTTGGATAGAGATTTTAACCTTTAATTGATCCATTGAATAGTACAAACACACACATTTCTAATGAACAAGAACTTAGAGACTCTCTTTGTTTTAGATTCACTTGAGTTTCAATGTGGCAACTATAGTTTAAACAGGTGGGATGTTTTGCAGTCATTCATTTCTCACCACAATTTCTGAGACATATTTCTAGAAAGAACACCAAATGATAGTATATCATCCCAATCACTCAGAAAAGGCAATGGGCAGTTTTAACTCACAGTATTCACGCAGTGCTGGGAATCAGGGTCCAACAAATGTTAAACACAAAAGCAGGTAACTAAACTCCACAGACCCTTATATTCAAACAGCACAAGACACTAAAGGCATCCATCTTTCTTTTTAAAAGGGATGGGGGCAGGGGTGGTGTCAGAAATCTGGAACGGAACCATGGCATGAGTGTAGGGGGTGGCAGGGTAGCCTTTTAATCCCATGCCACCATCCCATCCCCGTCTGCTCTTTCCCCATCTGTTGTTTGCATGTCTGGAACTGCTAATAGCAGGAAACACTATTCACAGTTCCAGACATAAGTTTATGCAGCTACATCTCCCTACTGATTTATGGTGAGCGTTTTCCTAGTTCTGCATGTGTGCAGCCCAGTGCATACTTACTTGTAAGTCCATTGTATCCAATGGGGTTCGCTCAGTAAATCAGTGTGTATGGGGTTGTGCTGTACATACACATATTTACTGAGCAAAACCCACTGTATACAGTGAGTTTGCTTACAAGAAGGCTTGCATGGTGACTGGATGATATACTTACAAGTAAGCATACACTGGACCTCATGTGTAGAACTAAGAAAACAGTACACCATAAATCAGTAAGGAGCTGTAGTGGCATATTTATATTTTATAAATATAATTTATATTTCAGGAATTCCAGGAATGCAAGGACCTCCAGGTGCCCAAGGAGAGAAGGGGGAAAGAGGTAACAAAAGATGAATTACAGAGACAAATGCTGAAAAGCACATGAAGTTCCACCTGTGTGACCATTCATCTGTATTATTCATAGTTTCCCTGTATTTTGATTTTAGGATCCATGGGATCAAAGGGAATAAAAGGAGACATAGGCATGCCAGGTAGTGCACCTTCCATTTACCTTCTACAGATAAATTTATCTATTTATCTATTTATTTATTTGATCTCTATACCACCCTTCCAAAAAAGGCTCAGAGCGTTTTACATTACGTCTTCCAAGCATTGTGGCAAAAATCTATATTTACACCAATGTATCTGATATCATATCTCTCTCTTGAACAAAACAAGTACCTCTTAAAATAGATCTCTACCACACATCTAAAACATCACTGATTCGATTACGTACATAGGGACTGGTTTCCTGGATCAGACCAAAGATCCATCTAATCCGGCAGTCTATTTTAAACTGCAGCCAGTAAGATATACTGCCTTTGAATGCAGAAATTTCATTTAGCTTCTATGGCAGAAAGATCACTGGACCCATCTTTCAGGGCTCCCATATATTTAGCAGAGGGAGAGCAACTGTGCCTGTTCAGCCCAGCACAGTAACGTGTGTCTGTGTGTGTATGACTGTGAGTCCCTTTGGGAAAGAGAATCATTTTCTCATACCTTTTGCTATGCCAACCACTTTGAAAATAGTTTTTTTTTGTTGAGAAGTGGTATATGCATATTTTAAAATAATAATAATTAACAATTATGGGCACATTCATCTACATCTATGAAATGCAACTGTCCATTTCTCAACATAAAGGCCAGTCTAAAAACCAACAAGACCTACAACCAGGTGGAAGACTTGCTCTGGGTGAGAATTAAGCTGACGTATAAATGGTGATAGGTTTGAAGTTTAGCATATGCAGTTTTTTCTTCAGCATTTGACAGATGTTGCTTGGACATGTTGAAAAAACGATGGCACTGAAACGGAATAAGATATGTATATTTCAGATAACTAAGGTAAGGCATGATAACATGGTAGTGTGTGAACATCCAACTAGACAATGGGTTCAGACAACCAGGTGATGCTCTTTTCATATTGTAATGAGTTCCTCACAGACAAGCCAGTTTTCCCAATTTGCAGCATTCATATGTCATGGGAGGGATCAAGATGTGATGTCATAGGATATCCTGTGATAGTTACAAACGTTATATAAAACACATGGTCAAGGCCACTTTAAAACCACAATCTATCTGTACCAGACTAGTTCCAAAGGAACTTTGTGTACTACTTCATCTTCTACAGCATAAAGGCCTGCAGCTCTTCTGCTCAGTAAAAAACCCCAACCACCACAATTTCTGCTTCTTTGCGCAGGTATTCCTGGAATTCAAGGTGAAAGGGGATTTAAAGGAAGCCCTGGTTCTGCTGGACCAAAAGGTGAACCAGGAATAAAAGGACAAATGGGAGAGAAGGGATTTCAAGGTAAGACTGATATAGATGATAATATTCTTATCTAACTCATATGCTAACCACTTCCACTTAATTTCTTAATTGAATTAGAGCGGGAAACTTCAATAAATGTTCAGAATCCACCAAGGACATGCTACCCTGTGATATAATCAAGTGACCCTTTCACTAAAAACAGTGCATTGGAAACTGAGATGTTTAATTCAGCCAAACTGAAGCGATGTTTGAGCCCCCAAGTTTTTCCCCTCCATATCAAGCCATTAAAATATCCAGGACTGCTTAATGTAGTCATTTAGGAATTGATGCAGATTCCTGGGGGCTCCAGGCCAGTGCTGGAGGGATGCAACTGTTGGAGATGGAGTTCCAGTGCATTGACCTTTTACATTAACTATTCTAATCACCACTTGTGGCATTGGAAGTAGAGGTAGTTAGTGAGGGTCTCCTTATCCATCCCTGCTTTACCTCTACTGTATGACCCCTGCCTTGACTCCTCAGGTATTTCCTGTGGGGAGTCAGTCCACTTCTTTTGTTTTTGGAGAGTAGATGGAAACATCTCTCTCTCCCACCATCTATCCATTATGTAGCTTTTAGACAGGGCTAGGTCTTTGCTATCCAGAATGTACTTCACCAAAAAAATCTATTTAGTTTAGATTGTATTACAGTCTCCATGCGTGCTCTTTAGATGACTGCAGCAACAGAAGCACTACACTCTACTCTGTAACTGGAGTGGGTAGCTTCCTTTGTTGGCACTTTGAAAAACAGTTACAAACTCTAACAGCAACTTTCTTCTTCTTTTATTCACTAGCAGGTGATTGTATAGTGGGGAAGGGATGGTAGTGTACAACAGGTCACATGATTAATCTCAACTAGTCAAATGATTGCTCCTAACAAAAAAGTTGGTGGGTCACAGCTAAATCCTCCTGCTCCTCCTGCTCTCTCCTCCTCCTCCATCATCATCATCATCATCATCATCAAAAAACAAATTAGGTGGAGTTCAGAAGATAAGTATGGATGAAACCCTGCCTACAGGCTTATAATCTAACACAACTCAATCTTGTTACATAGGCCTTCTAGGAGCTGAAGGAAAAGCTGGTGAAAAAGGAGATGTGGGCCCAAGAGGACAAATGGGTGCTAAAGGCGACAAGGGTGAGCAAGGAGAACAAGGCTCCAGAGGTGAGTGAACAAGACAGGTCAAGTGCCAACCTGAAACTTTTTGTCCTGTATTCAGGCTTGAGAATAGCCAGGCAAATGGCCCATCCATGCATCAACAAGTAGTGATGTGCACAAAGTGTTTCATGAACATCTGGGGCAGCGGAGAGCAGGCATTTTAAAAGGAGGAAGGCAGGTCTTACCTGCCATTCCGTTGCAGCTGTGCTCCATCCCCGCTGCCATCCCCGCCACCGCTGCCACCCCAGAGTGGTGCTGTTTGTATAAAGCAGCCGGGCTTTCTGTATGCCAGCTGCATTTGCTTAGGAACAGGAAGTTCCCTGCTCCCAGCAGGAAATGGTGTCTGAGCATCTGCGGACATACAAACAGTGCCACTCTGGGGCAGCCAGCAGTGGGAAGCCGAGCTGCGATGGAGGGGCAGGAAAGACCTGCCTTCCTTCTTTTAAAGTGCCCACTCTCCACTGCCCTGGATGTGCATGAAACGCTTAGTGCACATCCCTAGACCATGGATCAATATTAAAAGTGCAGGATCAGAAGCAATATGAATGCACATTGTTTTTCCTTAAAACATATTCACTGGAGTGCAGTGAATATATGTTCAAACTACTGTATTTTCTGGAAGAAAGGCCGCCACAGAGTAAAAGCTACACCATTGGAAAAACAGCTGAATTTTTTTTAAAAAATCACATCAGAAATGCGACATCAGTGTGAAGGCCTCTGCTAAAGCACCAAGTACACCCCCACTTTCAATTTCCCATGGATAGCCGTTAGTGCTCTGTATGGGGGCATTTTGGCCCCTTGCTCTCCCCCCCATCAAAGATGTTTCCTCGGGCGGGAGTGGCTAGGTTGGGTTGGCCCTGAAAGCTCTTCCCAGTGTGCACCTTCTTGGAAAAGTGGCTACAGCTAAGTGGCAGAGCTGATCCTCCGCCACTGCTGGGAAGAGCTTTCAGGGCCAGTGATACAGGCAGGAAAGCACCTTCTGATTTTCAGTTAAAGGTGCCTCCTGTTGGGAATTCTCTCTGGTAGAGAAACCCTTTTTCAATTATAGCAGAGTGCACAGAGGCACAACACAGCAGATTTAGTTAGGCATGCGTGTAGGCTGAGAGTAAAGTAACTTGGAGCCAGTTCATAGTTTCAAATCAATATATAAGGCATTTATTAGAGAACTCCATTCTAGATAGGAAAGTGAGGAGTTAGGATCTCTAATCTAGCTAGCTAGCTGGATGCAGATGGATTCTGCATCTTCTCTGCACACATGGCGCAGGGAGAGGAGCTTGCCATGTTGCAAGGTAGTAGGAACAGGAAGAGAAGAGAGGAAAGAAGTTAGTCCCTTAGAGTAGCAATCTACATTACAAAGGGATAGTGTCAGAGTAGCAGAGAAGGGATGACCAACGTCTTGACCCTCTAGCCCTCTGACTCACTAGTCTGTCCTCCACTGTCACTGAGACAAGAGACAGTGCAAAGTCCTTCACTTCCAACACCTCCCACCATCCCCTGCTCCCAGGGTGCCAGCACTGGCTGCTAATATATGGCCATGGTTTCGCTGTGGGCCCAATGTGGCCACCTGAGCAAACCCCTTTGGGGGAGAGAGCAAGAGGTAAAAATGCCCCCACGTGAAGTGCAAACAGCACTCCATGGGAAATGGAAAGTGAGGGGAGCATGCAAACCCAGGACCAAGGAGGCCCAACTGCTCTGTCACCGCTCCTCCTCCGCAGCCTCCATTCCTTCCAGGCCCTATAAACCACAGAGAACCTATTGTTGGTCAGAGGGTCCTGCTGTGTTGCCACTGCACCTCCTTTCCTCGCTGCTTAATTGTGGCGTAAACATTGCATTGGCGTAAAGGCCGGAGTAACTTTACTCCATGGCCTTTCTACCATAAGATATGGTACTCCCACTAGACTTCAGAAAGTAAATCTGTCTTCACCCTTAGAGGGTTATCATGACTACACTAGAAACTGACCATTAATATTTCCTGCTTCCACATATTTGTGTAAATACATATTTACTCCAGTGATACTGTTTGCCACTGAGGAAAAACATAAACACATCATCAATGTGTTTTTTTATTACATGGAAAGGTCAAGTGGCTGCTCCTGCTGTTTCTCTTTTTCTAAACTGCTCATGACTTCATTGACTTTCTTTTCTTACATCCTCCCATTTTAGCCACCATTCCTGCATGTCCTTCTACACGCTGAAACAATTTATGTGCACCTCAGTCATCACACTCGGGGGCATAGCTACTATTGGACAGGGGGTGGGGACAAGCATCCCTAGGCCACCAAGGGCCTCACTCCAGCAAGGCAAAGAAAGCTTTCCCCAGCCAGTCAGCACTTGAATGAAGCACTGGCTGGGGAGGATCAAGAGAATGGCCAAGCAGCCCCTTTCTGGTAGTGGCCTTGCCCCTGTGACGTCAGATGGAGGGGGTGTGGCCAGTATTCACGGCGGGGCCTCTCAGGCCCACTCCCAATTCTCCCCAGTCAGTGCTTCATGGAAGCACTGGCTGGGAGCTCCTTTCTCTGTCTTGCCAGGTAGAATGGTCTCAGTCAGCAATTCAATGAAGCGCTGACTGGGAAGAATTGGGAGCGGGGCTCAACAGCCATGCTGCTAATACTGGTCATGTTCCCTGTGTCTTATGTTGATGCAGGGGGGCATGATTAAGATGTGCACACTAGCAAACTCACAGTTTACAATGGAGCAGGAGCAGCCAGCAGGAGCTTATACCCCAGCCACTGGTGACCTTCCTATGCCCCTGTTCGTAGTCCTAATTTCTTCCACAGTATTCTGTCTTTCATATGAGTTAACCACAAAAACATGCATCATTAAAAAGGTGAACTCGATTTTTAGAAGCATAATTGTTTTTTCTGCATAGTTTCAAGAATTAGTGAAATATGTATGTTCTGTTTCAGGTATGGTGGGACCTTCAGGAATTCCCGGAGTAAAAGGAGATAAAGGTACAGTGAGATGAATACATGTAGTTTCACTCCTTCTTTGTTTGTTGCAAGCCTCTTTTAAGGGTAGATTTATTTAACAGGAATGCCACCTCTTATAATTTTAAAAGTAAGTTGGCATCCAGACTAACACTGTGCATGCTGAAAAACATTTCTCATGTATAATGAGAAATTAAATTTTTAATGTTGGGTTTAAATGATTATGGTGTTTAAATTATCCTAACTGTTTAATTGATTTGATTTTGATTTTAATTGTTAATTGATTTTAATTGTTTTTTATTTTGATGTAAACCACCCTGAGCCATTTTTGGAAGGGTGGTATATAAATCAAATCAATCAATCAAACAAACAAACAAACAAACAAATAATTGATGATGGGGAGGGACGGTTTTCACCAATCCCCCTTCCCTCTGAATGCCTCTGTTCCTCCAGAAAATATGTCCCTGAGGGGCATATGACTCTCAGGGATATATTTTCAGGAAGTGGGTTTCAGAAGGAAAGAGGGGTCCACAGAAATTGCTCCACCCACTGTTGCACACACAAAATCTTTTTCAGCATGTGAAACTTTAGTCTGTATGCCAGCCAACTTTTTTCAAGATAGAGATTTCATCTGCAAGAATCTCATCTAACTGCTAGGTCTTAACTAATTGGTCTTAACAAAGACAAATTTTCTTTGGAATGTTAAGTTCTAAATGAAATAAATTTATTTCTAGTGTTGGGGTCCCTTTTCGGGGTCCCTTTTCGGGGTCCCTTTCCCAGCTAATCTGGGTAAGGCAGGCTTCCGCCCCCCGTAAGATACTTGCCAATTAACAGGAGACGAGAGGGAGATCCTTTTCAGTTTCTTTATTCAGCTGAGCAAAGCAACCGGGCGACTCACTCGATGCACGCAGGCAGGGAGTGGTGTGCCCGCAGAATGGGTTACACACATTCTTATACCCCTGAGTAAACAAGCTCACCCCATTTCCCCCCAGCAAGGTAACTTTATTGGCTGCTTCAAGCTTGCTCTGTTTTCCTATACATTATCATATACTTTTCATAGATTTGCCCCTTTGCAAGGGCCCCAACCTCTTTTTCCTTTCCTTGCAGTTTTCAGGCTGAAGCAATTGCACCTGTCAGCAGACTGTTCGTCTGTGGTTTACACAGAAATCCCCTTCTTGTGACCTACATAGCTCAGACTCAGCCCCACGACCTGCTTTTGGGTGCAATAAACTATTCTAACAGTTTCATGCAAGCATGGTTACAGAAGCAAAATGGCATAGGTTAGGCTAACTTCCTTTGCAGAACCCTTCACTAGTACTTAAAAATAAAGTCCAAAAAGTAGTACTACTAGTTTATCTGTCACTGAGTGTTGTTGTTGTTTTAAGTGATTTGTGGGCAATTGGTTGTGGACTAGCTTTTCTGCCCTCCACACCTGCAAGAAACTAAAAGGTGATCAGCTATCAGTGCCTGATTAACAGATACTCATTTTGCTTTCCTCAAGCTGGTCAATGAATTGGACTTCCGCTTAATTGTATAAATGAACCCTGAATCTCTGTGGCCCTATTCATTCTAACAACTGACATGCTGCTTTATAGATCTGTGACCTAAACCTGTTCTCATTTACAAAAGCTTGAATGAAAACAAATCAACAGAACAGTGATGAGAAACTGCTAAAAAATAGAACAGGGTTTTACTCTGTATTTCCTTTGTGATGAGGCAACATTAGAAAGAGGGCTACCCATGGGATATAAGCCTGCAAAGCCATCTTCATGTTGTTCTAGTAGCATCTGCTGCCTGAAGTAGTAACTTGTCCTACAGCATTAAAAGGTGATGCTTCTATACCTTCTCACATTCATCAACTAAGTACAAGGCCTTAACTAATTTGCTGTGACCATTCCTTGTATACCTTTGTCGTTTTGACTATTACTCTTGTTCTTTGGTCTTTTTCAAGGTGTTTCTGGAAACATGGGTCCACCAGGAAGTCCTGGTCCAAAGGGTGAACAAGGGGAGAAAGGAGTGAAAGGAACAGCAAGTAACCTTCCAGGTACCTAGACAGCCATGTTTCACAGTCTGCTCAAGTGTTGTTTGCCAAGAAGTTTCTGACATCCTTTTCCTTCTTTCAGGATTGCCAGGACAGAAAGGAGATCAAGGGCAAAAAGGTAGCAAAGGAGACTCAGGTAAAGGTGGAGACATCAATACTGACAGTATGAGCAACATACATCTTATTCAGAAAAATGTCAACAAAACTAACAATGTTTTCAGCTCCACATGCGAACAACTTGACACATGGAAATCCTTTCCATTAACATTTAATCAAGCACATGGGACACTTACACCTTTCCTTGGTAAAGTCTGAATTACCCTTTCCCCCTGACCCAAGCAAATCCTCCCAAAAAGCACTCCTCTAGATAGCAGAGTCCTCATCATACTCTCAGAAATACAGTGGCAATGCAATGCAATGTGTCCCCCGCCCCCCGCATTTTTGTCTTAATGAATGTTTTACTTTGTTTTTATTTTGTTGTAAACCGCCCAGAGACATAAGTTCTGAGCGGTATAAAAATGTAGTAATAATAATAATAATAATAATAAATACAACCCACCACAAAATCCATCTTCATAGATGCCAATTGTTGGATATTTTATTGGCTTGCCCACTTGTTTGATAGTAATGAATGCAGGGCCCACTGTAAAAAATTTTTAAAAA
Organism: Hemicordylus capensis; assembly: GCF_027244095.1. Classification (NCBI taxonomy): domain Eukaryota; kingdom Metazoa; phylum Chordata; class Lepidosauria; order Squamata; family Cordylidae; genus Hemicordylus; species Hemicordylus capensis. The sequence continues at coordinate 164,126,898 of NC_069657.1, read as the reverse complement.
TTATTTTATTTTATTATTTTATTTTAATAAAAATAAAATAAATAATTAAATAAATAAAGGCTGGTAAAGGAGATAATATTTTACCAGCCTTTACAGTAGGTCCTCCATTAATAATTAATCTGCAGACTTGGACATGTAGGGGTAGATTTTGGGAGTTGGTAGCAAGCATGACTTGTCCCCTTAGCTAAGCAGGGTCTGCCTTGGTTGCATATAAATGGGAGACTAGAAGTATGAGCACTGTAAGATATTCCCCTCAGGGGATGCAGCCACTCTGGGAAAAGCAGAAGGTTTCAAGTTCCCTCCCTGGTGTCTCCAAGATAGGGCTGAGAGAGATGCCTGTCTGCAACCTTGGAGAACCCGCTGCCAGTCTGTGAAGACAATACTGAGCGAGATGGACCAATGGTCTGACTCAGTATATGGCAGCTTCCTATGTTCCTATGTACTTCTACTACTACGACTACTACTACTACGACTACTACAAATATGTATATTCTGCTCTTCAACCAAAGTTCACAAAGTGGTTTACACAGACAAATAATACATAAATAAAATGGTTCCCTGTCCCCAAAGGGCTCATAATCTAAAAAGAAACATAAGGCCAGTTCCAGCAACAGCCACTGGAGGGATGCTGTGCTGGGGTTGGATGGGGCCAGATGTTCACCCCATGCTAAATATAAGAGAATCACCACTTTAAAAGGTGTCCTTTGGCTCAGTTAGCAAGGGTAACATTCTAGAATGTGGCTCACAATGCCCCATTTGGCAACCAGAGCTGGAATAATTAGTCTGGTACTATGATTTTAACTGTCAACTATCTGAATCCTCGCCATGTTTCTAAGCCTTTTACAGAGTTGTCTCACCTACAGGTTTTTATTCAAAGCCAATCTATTAGTCCTTCCACATAATTTCTAAACTCCCTTTAATACAACAATGACTCATTGGTGTGGCCCATGGCCCAGGGTTGAATATGCCCCTGAAACAATTTTAACTGACAGCAGGCAGCTGTGCTGATCACACCCTCTGTGTGTGACATCACATGCAGGGGCTGTGGCCGGCATGCACGAGGGGCTGATGAGGAGGGGGACGGACACGATCCCACTCTCCCCTAGCTACACGCCTGGCAGTTTCATACAGAGCACTAGCTCTTTGCTTTTCACCACTTGTCCCTGCCATGCCCTTGGGCCAGTGTCAGTGCTGATGCCACCCCACCCCCTCACCAGCCCATCCCCCACCTCACTGGTCCAGACAAGAGCCTTTTTCCTCTCATCACTGATTTCACTTTCTGAGGCACACCACTGCTGCTTGCTGTGAAACCGCATGGAATGTATATCCAAATATGCTCCGCTGCCTGGTCTCTCTCCTCATCACACTGCTGTGTCAGCACCATTATTTCTATTTCTATTTCTATTTCTTTATTTATTACATTTATTAACCATCCCATTCAAAGGCTCTGGGCAGTGTACAACACATTTCAAAAGACATAAACATACACACCATTTAAAACACAGTGCTGAAAACAATATTAAAACAATTCAAAAACAATTATAAACCATTGAAAACTAATTTAAAAACTTTAAAAAACAATTTAAAGACCTTGTAAGGCCAGGCCAAACAAGTACATTTTTAGGGTTCTCCTAAACTGCGTATAGCTGCCAGGAGTGCCTTCATAGGCCAGGAGCAGCTAGAGAAAAGGCCCAGTTCTGAGTTGCCACCAAACATACTGGTGGTAACGGGAGACGGGCCTCTCCAGATGACCTCAACGAGTGAGGAGGATCATACTGAAGAAGGCGCTCTCTAAGGTAGCCTGGACCCAAGCCACTCAGAACTTTAAAGGTAATAACCAGCACTTTGTATTTTGTCCGGAAACTTATCGGCAGCCAGTGCAAGCATTTTAAGAGAGGCTTAATATGGTTTCTCCAGGTTACCCCAGAGACCAGTCTGGCTGCCATATTTTGAACTAACTGAAGTTTCTGAACTACGTACAAAGGCAGCCCCATGTAGAGCGCATTGCAGTAGTCCAGTCTGGAGGTTACCAGCTGATTTTTTTATTTTATTTTATTTATTGATTACATTTGTACACTACCCCAAACTCTTGTCTCTGGGCAGTTTACAATAGTATAAAACAAGTTAAGATATATACAAAAACTTAAAACAATTTAACAATTTAAAAAATCAGCCTTGAATTAAAACCTTAAAATTTAAAAGAACAGGAAAAGCTTGGGTGAAGAGGTGGGTTTTCAAATGCTTTCTAAAAATTGTCAGAGATGGGGAGGATCGTATCTCAGATCGTATCTCAGTATCTCTGATGCACCACTGTTTTGAGATAGTTCTCTTCAAGGAATGTTGAATCAACCAAAGTTGACAGAAAGCACTCCTGGCCATAGCCTCCACCTGAGATACCAAGGTGAGGCCTGAATCCAAGAGCACTCCCAAGCTGCATACCTGTTCCTTCTGGGGGAGTAACCCCATCCAGCACAGGAAGATCTAACTCATCCCTCAAATTCCGATCCCACACAATGAGCACCTCCATCTTGCTTGGATTCAGCTATTTCTATTTCTATTATTTCTATTTTTATTTCTGTTTCTGTTTCTCCTCCTCTCCTCGTCATCCTCATGCTGGAGAGGGGGAGGGGGAGAGAAAGAGAGCTGGTGCTCTTGCAACAACACAGCAAATGGGAGAAGTGATCACAGATGACGTTGTGGCTGCATGCCTTACACTGCCTCACTGCCATGCAAACAGCAAGCAGCAATGACACACACATCAGAAGGTTAGACTGGAGGCAAGGGAGGAGGGGGGCAACATCTGGGACCAGGAGGTGGGGGGCAGGCTGGCATGTGAGGCAGGGACAGGACAGGTGTGAGAGGAAAAAGTGAAAAGATGAGCAGCAGCAGTAAAGAGAGGTAGGAGCTGTGGTAATAGGAAACTGGGGTGACTCTCCAGGGGTGGGGTGGGCAGCATGTATGCACACTCACTATGTTGTGGTACACCTAAGGCCATCTCCTCATGGAACCTCATGAGATAGCTGCCCCTGTTCTTGTACAATATTTATTTATTTATTTCACATGTTTATACATTGCCCCAAACTCAGTATATTAATGGGTTATGAATTCTGCAGGAGCTCATGTTTACGAGGGCAGAAGTGGGGAGGAAGTCCCAAAGTGGGGAGGAAGTCCCACAGCCCTGCTGTCAATCACTCCTTCATGCCAAATAAACACACTTATGGCACTGTTTGTCTGAAGGGCAGGGGGAGGGGCACAGTAAGCATGTTCAACAGCAATTCTGTGAGCCGCGACTTCAATCACTGTAAGTGTGCATGACAACAGGCAGGCAGTGGGACTTCCTCCTTCCCTACTTTTGCCCTCATAAGTGTGAGCACTCACAATGCTCATAATCGTAATTTATCATTATGTACACCGTGTGTGTGTGTATATATGTGTGTGTGATATAGACAGATAGATAGATAGCTAAAGATAGAAAGAATCTAAAGAGGGCTGACCATAACTGTAAATCTTATACTGTTACACTGGTGCTTATCAGGAGGAGTAAATTTGTGTGGCAAAATGTTCTTCTGGCTCAGAGACCACTGTCTGAAGACTTCAGCAGCCTGAGAGCTCAGAAATTGCCCATTTTTTGCTTCACTAAACGATATGACACCTTTATAACTGGAGTAACTGGTAACTTATAGGCAGCACTTGTGTACCTTCTTCTGTAGCAGAATATGACACTGCTTTTAAGAAACATTGCTATAGAAGTTCAGGCAGCCTCTCTGCAAGAGAACAAACTGGAGTCATGTTCATACAAATACACTGACATGGCATTTGTGACATGTGGGGGGCTTTTAATGCAGGAGAAAACGTGTAAGACTTGGTGGTGGTACAATATAAGTTTTATAGTTGCATTACAGAAAGTGATAGCATTTAGTCTCTCAACATGTGAGACCACTATGAGAACAGTCACAGACCTGCCCAATGCACATACCTTCTCTCTACAGTGTCAGTGCTCCAGATGTCTCCATCCATATTACTTGCTCTTACCCTAGCTCAAATGCATCCAGTTGTATTATTGATTGATACAGTTTCTTTCATCACTCAGTAATAGTAAATCAAATGGTTTTTTAAAATATGGGGCCATAGTTTATTGGCAGAGCATCTGCTTTGCATGCAGAAGGCAGCAGGTAAACTCCTTGGCATCTCCAGGTAGGGCTGGGAGAGACTCCTGCCTGGAAACTTGGAGAGTCACTGTCAGTCAGTGTCAACCATACTGAGCTAGATGGACCGATGGTCTGACTCAGTATAAAGCAGCTTCCTGTGTGTTCCTAAATTTGTCTGTTCCTAAATTTGTATAATGTTTGTAAGCCAAAAAAGCACTCTGCATCACAAATTTGGATGAACGTGAAATGCTTGTTTATCTATTCAAAACTTGAAGAATAAATATGTCTTGGTCTATTTCCTAGAGTTTTAGATAACAACTTAGTTTCAATTTGCCAACATATTTGGGTTTGCCACCTTATTAAAATGTTTTCTTTTCCCAATTATTTTAGGTGTCTCTGGAATGAAAGGGGCAAAGGGAGAGCAAGGTAAGGGGTTTTGCTAGAACAGTGAAATGAAACAGATGAGGCAATAGAAGGAAAGCATATCAGAACCTTTTTGTTTGATCACCTGTCACCAAAACACAATATGGAAAGGAGAATAGAGAGGAGAAGAGGAAGGAAGGGGAAGAGTTAAGCATTGCTCTCCCTACCCATCATTTCTCCCCTCCACATTGCTAAGAAATCTTATCCTTAGCAAGTAAGCTAAGCTTTCCATATCAAAGGAAACTTTGACACTAAAGGCCTTTCAGATAAATGATCTCTCACATGCTTTCTAAAACGTAGCAGAAAACTATTCTTATGTGTGCTCCTGGATAGGGATGTGCACAAATTGAGGTCCGTGCATAGGTTCGGTGCTGAACCAGTTCGGACAAAGTTTGGACCGGTTTGGACCTTATCTGACCCGGTTCAGTGCTGAACCTGTGCACGAACCTCAGGTCATGAACATCCCTACTCCTGAATATCTGAATCACCTTTTACATGAATGGAAGTGGGTCAGCATTACAGTCCTGGTCCTTGGTTAGCCTTGTGTAGATCCCATTGAATATATGCATGTAACTGCGGAATATATGCATGTAATATATGCAAAAAATGAAAAGGTAGAAATGTTTCAGATAAACTAGAAGGGGACAGAGTAGAATCAGGAGTAAAGCAGATGGAAAGACATGACAGCTGGTCAAAAAGGTCAAATGTCAGTAAGGGAGATAGCACATTCCAATGCCAGGTAAGAGATTCGGCGTACAAGAGTTCCTACAGCATTGCCAGTGGAGGAAAACCCAGCTTCACATAGACACTGATGGGGTCTAAGTTGTCAGTGACTGACCAGGAGAGAGATCTTGGGGTTGTGGTGGATAGCTCATTGAAAATCCATTCAGTGCACGGCAGGTGTGAAAAAGGCCAATTCCATGCTAGGGATCGTTAGGAAGGGGACTGAAAATTAAAAATGCTATTATAATGCCCTTATGAAAATCTATAGTGCAGATACATTTGAAATAATGCGTATAGTTCTGGTCACTGTATCTTAAGAAGGACATTGTAGAACTGGAAAGGTGCAGAAGGGGGCAACCAAGATCATCAGTGGCCTAGAGTACCTTCCTTATGTGGCAAGGCTACAACATCTGCTAACCTGGCAAAGAGGCACCTTTTAATGTGGTGATTCTCTTTATTTAGCAGGGGGAGAATAACTGGCCCAATCCACCCCCAACACAGTACCTCCAGTGACTGTTGCTGGTGTCTATCCTATGTTTCTTTTTAGACTGTGAGCCCTTTGGGGACAGGGATCCATCTTATTTATTTATTATTTCTCTGTGTAAACCACCCTGAGCCATTTTTTGGAAGGGTGGTATAGAAATCGAACAAACAAACAAACATCTGGGGCTTTTTCATTTGAAAAAGAGAAGCGACTATGGAGAGATATGATAGAGGTGTAGAAAATTATGCATGAAGTAGAGAGAGTGGACAGAGAGAAATTTTTCTCCCTCTCTCACAACACTAGAACCAGGGGTCATCCCATGAAACTGATGGCCAGGAATTTTAGGACCAACAAAAGGAAGTACTTTTTCACACAACACATAATTAATCTATGGAATTCTCTGCCATGGGATGTGGTGATGGCCACTAGCTTGGAAAGCTCTAAAAGGGGCTTAGACATATGATGGAGGACAGGTCTATCAATGGCTACTAGTCTGCTGACTATAGGCCACCTCCAGGACAGGCTGCTGGACTAGATAAGCCTTTGGCCTGATCCAGCAGGGCTGTTGTTGAGCCCCAGGGGCGGAGCCACCATTGGGCCAACGGGTTCGAAGAACCCGGGCCGGTGACCAATCAGGGGCCACGAGAGCGGCCCCAACACGCCCCCCACATCTGACGTCAGACACAGGGGCGGTAGTTTAGCTCCCGAGCAGGGGCCATGCAGCCCCTTCGGGAGATAAACGAAGGCTGGCACTGCATTTTCAGTGCCAGCCAGGAGCAGCTCTTCCCTGCAAAGGCAGGGAAGAGTCACTCCTGGCTGCATGCTGCGAACGCAGCGCCAGCCTAACTTGCTCCTGAAGGGGCCATGCAGCCCCTTCAGGAGCTAAGGCTGGTGCTGCCTTCGCAACGCAGCCCAGGAACGGCTCTTCCCTGCCTTTGCAGGGAAGAGCTGCTTCTGGCTGGCTCTGCAAACGCAGTGGCCACATGGCCCCTTCAGCAATTAAGCTTCAATTCCCGAACGGAGCCTCAAGGCTCCGTTCAGGAGCCAGACCATGCCCACCCGCGTCTGACGTCAGATGTAGGGGTGTGGCTATGCCCTGTGTCTGATGTCAGATGTGGGGGCGGGGCTATCGGGGTGCCCACCACGGCAGCACACAGGCCGGCGGCGGGCTGGCTACACCCCTGTTGAGCCCTTTCTTATGATCAGTGAGAAGGGCTACCGGGAGTGCAGGGTGGAAGGCTGCTGGAACTTACCTCCCACACAGATGATTGTCCAGTCCATGCTGGGCACACATAGCACGCACCCACACTGACACCAGCTGCCCCTGGCCGCATGGAGGTTTGACTGCCGGTATGTGTTGTACAGAAGGTGGTGCTGAGGGACTGCTGCTTGGCTCCATGCCCATTGGCCTGTAGGCTCCTGGTTTTGTCCCCCATGCTGTTTAACATCTACATGAAACCACTGGGAGAGGTCATCCAGGGACTTGGACTGAGTTGTCAGCAATATGCAGATGACACTCAGCTCTATCTCTCCTTGTCATCTGATCCTAGGGAGGCAGTGGAAGTCCTGAATCAGGTGTTGGATGCTGTGATGTGAGGGATGTAAACTAATAAGCTGAGATTGAATCTGGACAAGATAGGGGTAATGTTGGTCAGTAGGAGAGCCAGTTGGGATGAGGAGAGTCTACCGGTTCTGGATGGGGTTCCACTCCCCTTGAAAGAACAAGTACGCAGCTTGGGGGTATTGCTGGACCCAGCTCTGCTTTTGGAAGCTCAGATGGAGGCGGTGGCCAGGGGTGCCTTTTCACGACTTCGGCTATTGCACCAGCTGTGACCCTTTCTCGAGAAGGCAGATTTGGCCACAATTACCCACACCTTAGTTATGTCACAGCTGGATTACTGTAATGCACTCTACATGGGGCTGCCCTCGAAGAATATTTGGAAACTTCAGTTAGTGCAAAATGCGGCAGCTAGGATTTTATCTGGAGCTGCCCACTGGGATCACATCACACCCATTTTGAAAGACCATTTTGAATTTGTTTCCGGGTCCAATTCAAGGTGCTGGTTTTGACCTTTAAAGTCCTTATTGATTTGGGCACTGGATACCTGAAGGACCGCCTGCTCCCAAGGGTTGCTGCATTTTTGATGAAGTCGTCAGAGCGGTGGGGGGAATTGGTTGTCATGTATTGGGAGTATACACTGTGGGGTGCCGACAATGAGGGAGGCTTGGTTGTTATGCACGCAGGACAGGGCCTTCTCTGTTGTTGCCCCTAGACTGTGGAATGCTCTCTCGGTGGCCATCTGCTCCTCAAATTCCATCACAGTTTTTAGAAAGAGTGTAAAATCTTGGTTTTTTACCCAGGCCTTTATAGGATTGTCTCTACCGCTGCAGCTTTGTATTTTTTATGGTTATATTGTGCTTTTTTAAAAAAGTCTTTTAAATCAGATCTGTATTTTTATATTCTAGCTTATTTTACTTGTGTAATTTTGATAATCTTGTTAAATTTCATGTGAACCACCTTGAGATTGTTTTAATGAAAGGCGGTATAGAAATTTAACAATCAATCAATCAAAGAAGCGGTGGGCTCCCTAAGTGGGTTTGCTGCAGCCCCGCCACCAGGAGACACTTGCCTCCTGGAAGTACACACGCACAGTCAAGAACGGCTGCTTTAGCCCTCTCTTGGCTGCGCATGTGAACAGCCTCGCTATGTTCTTATGTTCTTATGAACTGAATTGCAGCCATGTGGATTGGTTGCAACCACTGAGACAGATGCTTTCATCCAGTATGATAAAGATCATCCTGGATGAAAACATCTGTCTCAGTGTTCTCTCCTGAAATTAAATACTTTTTGATGCCTAAACTCTGATTCTGTGAAATGGGCAGGGGAATGGAATCAGTCTGGTTATTGCACAGAATGTTTTTGTGACTTGTATAATATTTTCTTTTATTTATTTTTATTTTGTTTTGTTTTATTTATCAAATTTGTACACCACCCCAAACACTTGTCTCTGGGCAGTTAACAAAAACATAAAACAAGTTAAAACATACACAAAAATCTTAAAACAATTTAGGCCATCTAAAAGATTAAAACTTAAAATTTTAAAAAAGCTGAAAAAGCGTGGGTGAAGAAATGGGTTTTTAAGAGCTTTTTAAAAATTGTGGAGGATTGGATTTCAATAGGGAGCGCATTCCACAGTCTCAGGTCAGCAACCAAGAACGCCCGTCCCTGTGTGGCCACCTGCCGAGCTAGCAGCAACAGGAGACAGACCTCTCCAGATGACCTCAGTAGGCAGTGGGGCTCATAATGAAGAAGATGTTCCCTTAGATACCCAAGGCCTAAGCTGTTTAGGGCTTTATACGTTATAACCAGCACTTTGTATTTTGCCCAGAAACCTATTGGCAGCCAGTGTAGTTCTATCAGCAAAGGAGTGATGTGGTCTCTCCAGGATGACCCAGAGACCAACCTGGCTGCTACATTCTGTACCAACCGAAGTTTCTGGACTACATACAAAGGCAGCCCCACACAGACCACATTGCAGAAGTCAAGTCTGCACGTAACCAGAATATGTACCACTGTTTTGTGGTCGTTCGTCTCAAGAAATGGGCACAGCTGGCTTTATGACATTTGTTATTGTCTTGTCATTGTAAAACTAATACACTAAAGAATTTCTGCTTAGGGAGCAGAGGCCTATCTGGTGAAAAAGGAAGTAAAGGAAGCACTGGGTATAATGGACAGAAAGGTGATCAAGGAATGAAAGGAGACAAAGGTTCTGTGGGACCCAAAGGTAAAAACAAAATCTCTTCCAAGTTTTCTGATGGGTGCCTTTCTAACTGACATGCTTTATGTTGGTACTGGATGTCGGCATTTTGTTTTTAAAATATGTATTCCATTTTAGGAGTCATTAGAAGTATAGCATAGAGTTAGGATTAGAATTCAAAATTGTCCCACAATATCTTAACTGCAAAATGAGGATTCAACTAATAAAAATTATTATCTGTAGTAACCAGGGGGAGGGGTCAGCTAGGACTAAGTTCCCTTCCCTCTTTCATCCCCAGTGTTCAAGTAACTTGTGGCCCAAAGCTCTGGGAAGGTGAGTGAAAACTGGATGAAAACTGGATGAACTGGAGTTGCTTCATTGAACTCTGAATCTGTGTTGTGGCTGGTTTTTCAGCAGCCATTGTTGATGAGGGATGCATGCAAGGGGATCATGCCAAAAGTGTTTTAGTATGAAATGCAGAAAAGTAAGTTAAGGTTTGCCCTGCTGCCAAGTGCTTAGCCATAATAATTTGTCATAAAAATTTGTCAAAGAAAGTGTACAAACAAGACTGAGGTAACTTGGACTGCCTCAGCATTTTTATCTCTCAGGGGCAACTACCACAATATAGAGCCATTGTCAAATTATGAAATACCCAGGGTGACACCCAGACCTTCAGTGGAGCTTTGGTTGTTTTTTATGGTTTTAATGGTGGAGTTTTTTTTTAGTTTTAAGCCACCTAGAGATATTTTTTTAATTTAGTGGAGCAAAAATGTAACAAATAAAGGTCAAGATAGTCAAAGCTTTCATGCAAACTCGAAGTGTGATCTTACTTTCTGCACACATGCTGCTTAAGTCTTCCACACTACTTCCTAGCACGATCTTACCCTCTGTACACACTGAGCAGGGACCTCATGAATTACCCTATCGCCATGCTGAATTCCAAAAAGAACCTGCTCCTTTTCTTTACCACTTTTCTGATGACTGGAGAAAAGGCTGCATTCTTCCCAGAATGCCATATCTGACCATACGTCTGCTGAGCTACATTCAGCGTACTGGATGGTGAGTTGTACAGGCCTGTTCTGGATTAACAAAACTACTGTAGACATGCCGGCTGTGTTCTGGGCCAAGCTGGTTGTGTTTTGTTTTAGCATGATTAAGCAACAAATTAGCCACTCAGATAATGTAGGCAGAAAAAGCAGCTCTCTTTCTTCCATATTGAACTAGATGTTTGATCACTTCAGGATTCTACTACATGTGTTTAGAATAATCATACATTTGGCATTGTCCCATATTCAGAATTATCTTAATCAGCACTGAGGGAACCTTAACTGAAAATTCAATGTTCACTTTGATGTACCACATTTCAAGGAGATATTAACATGTTAGAGAACATTCAAGGGAGAGCACCAATGTTTGCAAAGTATTTGGAATGTCAGGGGAGTTCATACATTACTCTGAAGTGGAAATAGCAATAGCAATATCACTTACATTTATATACCGCTCTATAGCCGGAGCTCTCTAAGCGGTTTACAATGATTTAGCATATTGCCCCCAACATTCTGGGTACTCATTTTACCGACCTCGGAAGGATGGAAGGCTGTCAACCTTGAGCCCCTGGTCAGGATCGAACTTGTAACCTTCTGGTTACAGGGCAGCAGTTTTTTTACCACTGCGCCACCAGGGGCTCTATGGAAAGACAAGATATATAAATTCAAACTACTAACTACAGAGCTCCAAAAGTAGAGTCCTGACTAAACACCATCTTGGATCTGCACTATGAGATCCACACATCCTCATTTCCCACTTGTATTGTACCATGAGATGTGGGGGATCTCACTGGCATACACACATCTGTGAGGCCTAAGTGGCTCTTGAAGTTCACCATAGCAAAGGTGTAATACCAAACATGTGGGAAAGTGTTCCCCCTTCCTTTGTACTTTTGGAACAAGCAGAGTTATATCTGTATTGGGTTTTCACTAATAATAATGAAACTAAGCATTTTTATAACATTTTCAAGAGTTCAGAGCAGTTTACATTCATTATCTCAGTCATCCTTGCAACAATCCTATAAAGTAGATCAATATTATGGCCTACAGTCAAGGCCTGCTCCATGTTTGAGGAGGCCCTCCTCAAAGTACACGTCATTTGCCCTTCCTATGTGAGCAGACACCCCCAGGTCCTCAAAGGAGGGCTTTAGTGACAGAGCACTACAATAAAGCAAAAAGAATAAGGTTTTTTTGCTTTATTTTATATGGAAAAGAAACAGCAGAGCTCTCATACAAGAAAACCTCCTAGCAGCCACCATTTTGTTTCCCCCCTCTTGCATCAGTTCAGGGCATTGTGAGAAAAAAGTGCACTGGTCCACAAAACATGGTGTCCTCCACTGATAGCCACCAATTCTTCCTACAATGCCCCAGGGCATTTTGAGAAAATCCAGGGCAGTTTGAGAAAATCAAAATGGGACCTGTCAGAGCCAAATGGTTTTCAGCGGCACTGGTAGACATCAGCACAATAGGCCCTTCTGGGATGCTCTAGCCCCAGCAGCTGCCCAAGGATGCTACATACTGACATATGACCTGATCTCCATAGTTGCAGCTGGAGAGCTATGGTTGAGATAGGGAGTCTTGCCTCTGGCCACCTAGTGAGTTCATGGCAGAAGCAAGATTTGAACCAGAGATTGTCTGATTCATAACTCATTGTCTCCCACCACACTACACCAGTTAGCCCAAATCTCAGTTTGCAACTATAGTTAAATATGGTTTGCAATCTGTAGTTTGAGTTAATTGGCCACATTCACACATAATTCAAAACTGCAGTTAAATGAGACAGAGGTGTGAATATGTGTATGTTCAAATGTGGTTTTGCAGCAAAAGCAACCTGTGGTTTGCCTTGCCAAACCCGAATTTGAACCTTTGGTTTGTAGTGTGTTTCGCCACCACAACCTGAGCTTTTTCAGTGGCAGTGTTATGTCTGAACATGAACACCACCATAACCGCGGTTTCATGCAGTTTCTAGAAACACAGTCATAGAAAGAGTGACCCAGGCTCACACAGGGTTGTGTTCATTCTGTGCCTGCTGTGCTTCTCTCTGGCCACCTCTCTGAGCACTTGTCCTGCCCCCTGTCTCCAATCCAATAAAGCAGTTGCCCAGCAACAAGGACACAGGAACATCCCATCTCAAGCTTCAAAGCCTGTCAAAAGGGAAAGTCACATGGGGGCATGCCCTCTTCCCACTCTTTCCCTTGTCCCCCCCCCCCGCCAGTTAGCTTTCCAGAAATGAAGCGATCATGATATATGTTCACAGGCATATGCAGTCATGGTGGCAACATAAACAAAGAAACCCCATTAAATCGCAGGGACAGGAACATATGACAGGGCGATACTAGGCTTGCTTAAAGGGCAGCCCCAACCAGAAATTCTTCAATGGCTCTGCTCTATTTTTTGTACAATGATGTTGGGAAAGAGGGGTTCAGCCCCTTCCCCTTGGGGGAAAGCATGCAGTCCCTAGGCTTACTCATGAGAAGAGCCAGGCAGAAGGATCAGCATTGCCTCCAGTGAAAGGAGCTATTCAACATGTGTGATGACAGTGGATGCTGTTCCTGAGTGGACCACTCACTCTTGAGAGTGTAAGGCCATGGTCATACCCCTTCACAACTAATGAGAATAACCATCTGTGGAGGGAAGGGTGTCGGGCAGAATCATTAATCATGTGTGATGACATCCCCTTCTCCCATGGACCGCTCTCTCACAAGAGTGTCAGACCATGGGGGCACACATGTGGGGCAGACGGCAGATGCTGCCCAGCACAAGCAAGCAATGGGGACGGGTACCCCACCAACAGCTCTCCCTGTCTTGGCTAGTGCCACAAAGAAACAGTCAAAACATGCCCTCTGCCTATCTGCTCATTTGAACATGTCCATCTAAATTTTTGCCCAGTATGACAACCTCACTCTCCTGGGGTTGCAAACCTGGACTCCTGTCTCCTACAATTTCCCAAAGTGGGAGATATGCATAACTCACAATGCTGGTCCAAACCCAGGAAATTTGAATGAGAGTAAAGATCTGTCTCTGGTCCAAGTGTTTCCCCAATCTGCCTACCCGGTTACACCCAGAAACATGGAGTGTCAAAATCTCCTTCCCTAAGGAGGAAGGGGTCACAATGCAAAAGCTGTATCATTAATCAGAGAGAACAGGGGGCCCACACAAGTGTGCTCCCCCCCTTTTTTTGATAGCTTAACTCATGAGCCCACAATACAACAGAAGACCAAACATTGGTGAGCCTAAGGTCCTCCCCATTAGACTGTCCCTCTCATGAGAGGGCTAATCCCTGAGTGGCAAGCCACCACAGGGGCAGGAATGTGGTTTGGTCTCCATAGACTGCTTTGCTGGGGTGAGCCATTGCAAAAGCATCCTTGGTCACAGTGGGCCAGACCCCAGGATCCTTTGCCCTTCCTCATATACATATCACCTCCTAGGAAGTTGTCATGTCCCCTTCCCTTTCCTGAGTAATAGAAAAATAGTGCCCTTCAGCATTCCTTCCCCGCCCCTGCCAGAATGTGTGCTTGTGCTAGACTGTTTTGTTGCGGGGCTCTTACAAGGGTGGTGGTACAATAGCTGTCAGAAGAAGGGCTTACATGGTATAGCATTTAACAGGATTTAAATGCCCTTTCCATACTGTGGGCAGGCGGACCATTCTGAGAAGGCATGATCACACTCAGCAGGCTCACTTGAAGTTTGTGGCCAGTGGCTGCCACCCTGGATACATCCTGATGCCTTGCCCGGAGTCTGATGATGCAAGCACTATGGAGCTTTTTAGGATGTGACCTCAGCAGACCAGGAAGAGGGAGGGGCTCCCCTGCCCTGAATTTGGAGGTTGCTGGGATGTAGTTGGACAAATGTCTGCGATGTGATTCATGATTAGAAAAATTATTGCAGATTTGGCAACCTCCGGTTTCACGTTGAGTGTGAATGTGGCCATTGTTAGCAAAAATGTTGTACCATATTAAATTCAGAATAAGAAAGGAAAGAGAAAATGTGCATATGGGAGAAAAGAAGTAGAAAGGGGGGAAGAAATCTGCAAATCCATCTCTCGATCATCTAAATGTGGGAAGGAGCTTGGGCAGTGTCTAATGTCTGCAGTCAAAGGGAAACAATCGTTCTCTTCTGCACCAGAGGAAAAACACGAGTTTTCATTTAAATTTTGTTAGTACAAAAATTACTAAGTTGGCTGGATGTTTCAGCAAACATTTGTTCTTTTCTATGTTCAATCAGGATCCCCAGGAACATCCCCAGGACCGAAAGGTGAAAAGGGTTCCCCAGGTAATTAACATGTTTTTCTTCTTCATCACAGAATTATGCAAATCACCAAGTCCTGAGCTTTATGGAACTTTGGTATTCATATGGAGCTCCGCAGGAGCTGGGGCTTCTTCATGTAGTTCAGTATAAAACAGGAACAGCTTCATAAGCAAAACAAGGTTGTGCACAGAACTGAGATTCAAGTATGGAGCAGTTCCTACTTTATATACCACTGGATCAGTTCAGTGCACATACCAGCAATTTACAATAGAGCAATTTACTAATATATACAGATATGATTATATTGCATATTTTTGTTCACAGGTATAGTCTCCAAGCATTACTTCCTGGGGTCAAACTAGATATACTGAGAAATGTGTCATCACATTTATGTCATTGAATTCTTTAAAAAAAGAAAGAAAAGAAAACAGCTATGGAAGTTCTTATCTGGATCAGGACCATGGGATGAGCTTGGTTTAACTCTTTCCCTCTTTTAAAAAAGAACTCTCTTTCCCCAGTGAAAACCACCCCATAGCTGCTATTTGCCCTGAATTGAAGCTGCTATCTGCACCCCACAATGTTGTTTTCTTGCTAGGGCAAACAGTAGCTTCATGGGGAGCCATTTTAGTTGAGAAGACATCAGGGCATGAAGGGTAAACTCCTCCTTCCTCTCCGCCATGGTCTCAATCTGGCCATGGTCTCAATCTGGCCTATTCTCTTAAAAAATTAAAAGATAGAAATATGATGATACATTGCTCATCACATCTAGCTTAATTTTATGCTAGGCATGGACATTGAAACTCCCTGATTGATTTGAATGCTCCAGTGGTCATTTCTATCCAGCCTCCTATACAGTTGGACTGAAGTTACAAAGAAGCAGACAGTAATATTGGGTGGACAAGCAACCTCTTGATAACTAATGCACCACACTTACCAGCAATACTTTGTTCATCCCAGCAGTTACTGTGGTTGTTTGCACACTCACCCACCCTATGATCTAGAATTGTCATCCTTTGTTCATTCAGTTTTTATAGGGAGGCCGCATGATTTCCTGAAGGCAATATTTTCCATGTTGCCTTCCTGTGTTCTCTCAGATATGATTTGCGGTGGGTTTTTTTAATTTATTGGTAATAAAATGTAATTGCATCAAAAGGCTGTCCCATGTGAACAGGCACGTCACTATTAAGGCTTCCAAGCACAATTATGCTTTATCTGAAACTTCCTGTTTGTGGATCAGCTTCTTTATTACTTTCTGTTCAGTGCAGCAGAATTATTACTGGTGAATAATTTCTTAGTTAGTCAACCTCTGTTCCCCACAAAAGTGTGTGTGTGTTAAATTATTGATTTTTCCTTTCTTGGGGTTTTTTTTTTTAAATAAAAAAAACCAAATTGGTACTATTACACCATTAAAAAAAAGAAAAGAGAGAGAAAATGTTCAAGTAATCAGTACTTTGGTGCAAACAAAGACAGTGGGAAACAGAAGCTGGCTAATTAAGGAGGAACTTATCACTAACCTCCAGCAGAACTGAACAGGAAGCAATACAACAAGCAGAAACTGCACAGAAGAAATTTTGAATCGGGGGGGGGGAATCTCCAGTGAGGCAAAGTGAGGTGACGGCCTCAGGCAATGACTGTGCCATGGGCCCCCATGGCACAGTCAAGTGCAGATCCCCCATCTCACCACTGCCTCAGCTGCCTGGTGCTGCCGCAACCTCACTTCATCTTTATTAATACTGTCACCACATCCCCGCCCTGACATTTCCCCTCTTCTCTGGCTTCACCAGAAGCCCAGCACTGGCCAGTGCCTCTCTTTTTCTCAGCTGTCCCCCAGCAATGCCTCTCTTTCTCTCCTCCAGCCATCTTGTCTGCTTTGTTGCTTCCATTTCAGGGACAGAAAAGGCACACAAGTTTGCTGCAGTGAGGAGAGGGAGGACATGCGTGCAGGAAAGAGAGCGAGATCCAGCCAGCCAACCGTCGTAGTGAGAGAGACCATTGCCACGGATGCTGGATGCCTGCTGCCTGCTAGATGCCTGCTGGATGCCCACTGCCTAGAAGTAGTGATGCAGCCAGAGGCAAGCAGAGGACATTGCCAGCAGCGGCCAGTCTTATGCATGATCTCTGTTCCTGCCAGCAACAAACTTGTGTGCTTTGTTTGCTTTCAAAATGGAGGAGACAAAGCCAACAAGACTGGTAAAGGAAGGAGAAGGTTAGTGGATGGAACCAGCTGGCATTAAATACCACTGGAGGACAGTGCTGCATGCCCCGAAAAGAAGCAAGGTGGTATGAATTTCCAGCTCGGATGCTGTGAGTCAGGCAGGTGGGCCCAGTGATGTGGTGAGTGGGGCACCAGCACCCAGCTGACCCAGGGGCTTGCATCACTTCAAGCTGCACCTGCTTTGAATTGACATTTCAGGGGACCTTTGCTGAAGAGGACTTGCCTGTGAGTAAACATGCAAGAAACATCTTGGCCTTAGGAAGGGTATTGCTGGGTAATGCAGCACTATTTTCAGTGCTGTGTGGAACTTTCCTTTTACTGCTGCTTCCAACTAGCCAGTTCCAGGAGATCAATGCCACAGCAGCACTAAAGGGCTCAAGTGTGGAAGCAACCTGTCTCTTTAACAAATAAGGAATTGGTTCATAAGGAGTCCCATCAGGTACTCATACCTTGCCAACACTATTGATGTTTTACTTCTGCCTTTCTAGGTCTATACATGATTTTTTAAATTATTATTTTTAACAGGCAAGAGTCACACTGTAAGACTAGTTGGTGAAGACACCTATGTAAAAGAACGCCGAGGCAGAGTTGAGATTCGGCACAATGGGAAATGGGGTACCATATGTGATGATGACTGGGACATAAATGATGGAAGAGTAATCTGTAGGATGTTGGGATATAGCAGCGCAGTTACTACCTTTACTGGACCTGCAGGTAATTTACTGATTTATTCCCCAGTTAATTTAGTCAGGTTGCAAATGAAGTATTCATTCCTATGTAGTGTAACTATCCAAAAATAGCAGGGCATCAGGTAAGGTTGTGCACAAAACTGGTTTGCCTAGTTCAGTTCAAGTCTGAACTGGACTCAAACCAAACCGGGCATGTTTGGTTTTGTGACCCTCCGGTCCACAAACCCTCCGGTTCAGCTCAAATTTGAGCCAGTTCAGGGGTTCTAAATTTAAATAATAACTTTTTAAAAAACACTCACCACCAGGTCCATTGGCCTCGGGGGGTGCTGCATCAGACATGGGAGGGTCTCTGCTGTTTCGCCCTCCCCCTGCTGACCTCCCCCAAGTCTTCTAAGGGCTGTTTAAGCCCATTTTTGGCCCTTTCTCCAGTGGTGGTGACCATTTGGGAGGCTGCCGCACATGTACCCTGGCCATTTGTGTGGCCTGGGTCATGACCTGGCAATGCAAATGGCCAGGGCACATATGCTGCAGCCTCCAAAATGGCTGCCATCACCAGAGAAAGGGCTGGAACAGTCCCAAAACAGGCCAAAACGGCCCTTGGAAGACCGGGGGAGGAAAAGGGGGAAATGGCAGAGAGCCCCCACACAGCTGTGGCAGCACCCCCAAGGCCCCCAGAACTGGTTAGTGGGTGTTTTTTTAAATTAAAAAAACCTTTAGAACCCCTGAACTGGCCCCAGTGGGTTCGACTTGACCTCGAGCTGGACCAGTTTGATGATGAACTGGCTTGACCTCAAGCCAGTTCACACATCCTAAGCAGCAGGCTTTTTCCCTTATTGTCCAAAGCATATTACTAGTGTGTCAGTCCAAAGATGCCATCTAAGTGTAGGCAAGAACTGCTACAGCTTTGTAGGAATTGTGCTGCCTGTAGAAACACACCCTAATATTCTTCTCATGACCTACGATCAAGGGCCATAGAATTCTCCTCTTTTAAAAAAGACCAGGTTTTCTAGCCACACAACTCAAGTGTAAGACCTGGAATGCAATATGCCAATCGTATAAGTGTACTTCGTTTAGGGGTGTGGGTTGTGACTATTAGGTTTATAAGTTACTGCAGTTTGGTGGGCTAGGCAATAATTTAGGTGAGGAAGAAATCAAGAGTGAATGCAAGGCATATTAGAGCCTTCCAAACATTGTTTTTTGCAGTAATTGTGCATCCGTTACTCAGTTATTGTGCAGGATTCATAAGACTTAGAGCTAACATTTATCCCAGGAGAAATAATACTTTCCCAGCACTTAAGCAATACTATTTTTTCTGTGTGCAGTGCAGTTGCTCAAGTGTCACAGTCACCTGCTGGCCAATGACATCACTAGACATCTCTCTACTCCCTGGCCTATGCCATTTTGTGAACAAAAGATCAGTGGTTTTTCAAGGTTCACCTACATTCACTCTCCCTGCATTTCTGGGCTTTTGCTAAGCTGAAAGCAGAACTACTTTAGTAGTCTTAAAATGGTTGTCCTTGCAAAAATGTTCTTGGTTTTTGCATAAAAGAGTTCCAGTGAAAGTCCAAAGCGTTTTGTGGCTTAGCCCTGACTCTTATTGACTAGGTTTAGTATCAGTTGCACTGTAAACCAGTCCATGTTATCCTTCCACATAAGGCCTGCATCTACCCAGAAGCAACAGATTTGCAGACCCTTTAGGTCTGAAACTGAAACCTTTGTTAAACTTGGAGAAGCATATTCTCCATTGCCTACAGCTACAGAAGAATATTTTGGAGAATTATTTAATCCATTCTGTTGCATGCACTGGCAAATATTCTTTTCCCAATCTACAATTAGCTGTTATAGGCCAGACGTAACTTAAAGCTGAAGTCCATAGACATTTGTAAAGTAGAATGGTTGCAGTCTTATTAAACTGATTTGGTTAGTACATCTTGCCAGACAGAAGACTGGGGGTGTTTTTCACCTCAGACTTGGGGGCAATTTTTAAATTTTGATCATTGATGCTGCTAGCAGTGGGCACAATGAGTGCATGGCATACCCCAAATGTTTGCACCAAACCTTTGGCCTGCCTACCTGCCTGCCCCTGCATCTTCTACCACTGAACTTGTCTGAGCAGAGCTGGAGGTGGTGGTGAATGGGTGTCCCCCATGATCACTATCTCTTCCACTGTTGAGCCTCCTCCTGTGCACTTGTAATGGAAAGGTGGAGGGACAGAGCCGAGCACCTTCTCTCCCATTTCCTCTTCCAGTCTCTGTCTCTTTCCTTTCCATAGGAAGGCAAAGGTGGCTGTGCTCAAGGCTGGCTTTTTGGCACATGAGGCCCTCAGACACGTGTCCAGCAGCCACACATCTGCTGGGCTCAATGGAGAGGGTGGCCAGTGACCCAGCTGCTGGGCTCCACGGAGGAGGCAGCATGCCACTTATGTGCCGTGCAGCAACACAGCTGTCCGTTTCAATGGAGAAGTTGGTAGGCCACTATCATGTTCAGTAGCAATTAATCACTGGAGTCAGTGGAATGGGGTGGCCCTCATGCCCAGCAGCAACAAGGTCCAAACCAGTTCAGTGCTGCGGGGAGTGAGTGGTGAGTGGGCTCTTTAAATAAGAACAGAGCAGTTCCTTGCCTGCTCTCTGCCGCCACATGCAGCTTCCTGCTGCGGCAGGAATCTGTGCATGCATGGGAGCCATCTGTGTGGTCAGCATGGTGTTGACCACACCACCAGTTTGGCAGCAAAGCAGTGCACAAACCTTGGTTAGTGCACATCCCTAGCAGCAACCCAGCTCAATGGAGGAGGCAGTGGCAATGACCCAGGAGCTGGGTAACCCCACACTAAAGCAGTGTTAACTCTCCCCAAAAACTATATTTAAACATAAGAAATCAAAACTGCTTTTAAAAGACTTGTCAGTTGATAAAGCCACCATTAAAAAAACAAGGTTGGGGGGTGAGATACCAATGCATAGTAAACCTCGCCCTGCCTTTCATGTGGTGGCAAGGTGCCACAAGACGTGATTGCAAAGGGGAAGAAATTTTGAAAATAAAGCTAATTGGTCCCTAGCAACCTCCTGGCCCAAACAGGAGATGTATAAGAAGGATGTACTGGTGATTACTGTCTACAAACAGGAGGAGAGGGGCCTGGACCTGGGCAACCTAGCAACCCTCGTTATTTTTAGTATTGATTTCCATAAGTAAAAGAAGACCCAGGTGAGTAGAAAGGTGGCATACAAATGTTTCAGATTTTTAAAAAAGGAGTTGGAACTGGTCAAGAGCAAGAAGAGTGATAATTTCAACTAAGAAGCTGGGGCAGGGCGGTGGCGGGGATGAGGCTCAGTAAATCTCCACAGGGTTTATTCACAAATGTGTCTGAGCAAGCATAGAGAAAAAAGAAAGCCTCCTTTTCATCTAAGGTTCTCATTTTCCCATTATAATTCTCTTCCCTCTGCAAATGTTCAAGTGCTGCTTTCTCCCCTTAGTCTGGTCACGAGATCTAAGAAACATGTAAGATGTTCAGTTGTGGGCACACTACAGATCTGTTGGCAGTTTATTTTTCATTTCATTTGTTCTGTGGTAACGCATTAACAATCTGTTTCTTTACTTCTGGCTGATTCCAGGCCCTGATTCCAAAACAATCTGGTTGGATGATGTACAGTGTAATGGCAATGAACACACCATTTTTGACTGCACAAAACGTGAATGGGGTGAAAACAACTGCAATCACAGTGAAGATGCTGGTGTCGAGTGTGCCTAATGGAAGACAGTTCTGCATGTCAAATTATACTTTAATGCTCAAAAAAGACATTCATTCATTCGTCCATTGTTCATCTCTGGCTCATGAGAAAAAGGGTTAAATTGCTTATCCTGCTATATCAATATACATCTGTATAGTACAGTATTTGTTGATCAAGGCTATTTTCATCAAGTGTGCAAAGAGTCAATATTCATATTTGGGGTCACATTATTAGATTACCAGTGAATA
Source organism: Hemicordylus capensis (assembly GCF_027244095.1). NCBI lineage: Eukaryota > Metazoa > Chordata > Lepidosauria > Squamata > Cordylidae > Hemicordylus > Hemicordylus capensis. Next base: position 164,105,194 of record NC_069657.1, on the reverse strand, counting down.
TTTATGTGGGAACCAAACAGAAATGGAAGATAAATTGAATATATTTCCAGCTGACATATATTCTATAAGCTGAACTCTTAAAATAAACTTCCAAGATTTTGTAGTTGGATGTGGTAACATTTAAACCTACATTGGAGACCCACCTTGGGAGAGCAAATAGGAAAATACAGAATTTGTCTCCTAAATTTTATGAAAAATTCCTGTGTTTATTTAGTCTGTATTTCCTTGTTGGACAAATGAATCTGAAGTTTCTTCATTTCCCTTCATTATCTGTTTATAGCTAGTTGTGCTTAACCATCAAGGTCAAGGGATTATGGTTCATGATCCACAGAAGAAAGCTAAGAGCACAAAACAGAACTTCAGCAATCTCTGTTATATTAAAAAAAGTTCTTTTTAAACTCAGCAGTGGATTTTCCCTTTTGCAGTAGGAGCTGCTGTGGTGAAAATAACAACGCTTTCTGAGTAAACGTATGTGTTTTTTGTATGAACATTTCCTTCTTTTGGATTGCAAACTCTGGTTTTCCTATCTGATTGTGCAATGACAGGATGCTGGTTTCGATTACTTGGCCATGAACTGGCCCCTGCAATTAAAATGGAAACCGTAAGCCATGAGCCTGCACATATTATGTCTTCCCAAAACATCCTGATGTCCTCCCGGGGGTAGATTTCTATCCATGGCTGCATAAAAGTGCATAAACAAGCAAACCACTGCACTCCTTGCTACAGTATGCCCTTGTTGTGTCATATGAGCCAGCGTGGTGTAGTGGTTAGAGTGCTAGACTAGGACCAGGGAGACCCAAGTTCAAATCCCCATTCAGCCATGATACTAGCTTGGTGACTCTGGGCCAGTCACTTCTCTCTCAGCCTAACCTACTTCACAGGATTGTTGTGAGGAGAAACTTAAGTATGTAGTACACCGCTCTGGGCTCCTTGGAGGAAGAGTGGGATATAAAATGTAAAATAAATAATAATAAATATGATGACCTTTACTTTGGTGTATAATATATCTCCAAGTTTGGCCCCTCACCAGTTATGATATTTATGTTATTAATATAAATATGACACATGGTAGAACACCACCCCAAAATGAATGCACTTTCTCTGATGGGGTGGTTTTTATCTCATTCCTATGTTGTCAGTTGTGAGAAAAGCAACCCAAAAATGAATAGACTTTCTATGGTGGAATAGTTCTATCACATTCCCACATTAAGCCATTGGTAATAGGAGAGAAAACCCTGTTTCTCTTCTCTTTGCTTCCCCCTGCAAGCTCAATGAAAGATGATAGTGTCTGAAAAATAAACTGAGGCACTGCAAAGGTCCGTGCTCCTTAGTCAGGACAGAAGAAACCAGATCCTCCCATAATGTCAGACCTAGTGATTGGAATGAGGAAATAATTCAAAAGCATCTGACCTCGCAGAAGCAGGGATTTTAGCCAGCAGAACAAAGCCAAAGGTATCACAACAGCAGCAACCAGAACCTTTGGCCACCACTCAGGAGGGATGACAAATGGCGGCCATCATTGCCTCCACCGCACTGCATGCCCGCACAAGCAGTGGCACAAAGGAGGACAACACTGGGATCAGGAGGAGGCAGTCCTCCCACATCCCAGAAAGAGCTGCACCAGCAGTGCAGCGACTGCTCTAATTAGTGGCATGGCCACTCCTCCCCCCACCCCAGCTTGCTGCCTAAGATGGTGGCAAGCTGGGGAGGGACGAAGCCTTCTACCTGGCAGTGACTGCCCAGATGATTGCCTGCCAAGGCAGAACAAATCCACGATCCATTCTACTTTGGTTAAGAGCCAGGTAGAAGTACTGGATTACCCTAGGCTGGAGACTCCAGGAGCAGAGGGCTCCCAGCACTCCAGACGACATGAGCCACCTGGGTTACCCCAGGTGGCTTGTGTTCTGAGAATAACCCTCATGTCAGCTTTAGTAAGCCTGGCAGGCTGGCATCAGTAAGCCTGATTAGGGATGTGTGAACAGGTTCGACGTTCAATAAGTTAGACATCGAACCTGTTCGGTTCAATGGTCCAGGGTTGAACCAAACCATCCCCTGTTCGGTCCAACCCTGGACCGAACACACCCTGACTGTTCAGGGGGTTCGCAAACATTTTCGGTTAAATAAATAAATAAATTAATAAATAAATTAAAAATCCTTACTCCCTTCAGCAGAGTTGCTGGAGGTGGCGGGGGTGTGTGTCCCGCAGAGGTCCCCTCCCCCCCCGTTGGCTTTCTTTATGCTCCCCTCCAGCCAGTTCGGCCAGCTGTTTGTGCTCCACGTTGTGGCCCAGCTGTTTCTGGGCCATGCAGAAGCCAATCACGCAGGCACGTGGGCTCCAAAATGGCTGCCATGCCAAGCAGGGAAGGCTGAAAACCAGCGGGAGGCATAAAGAAATCCGGCTGGGAGAGGGGGAACCTTGGTGGATACCCACCCACCCCTGCCACTGCCTCCAGCAACTCCCATGAAGGGAGTAAGGTTAAAAAACCCATTTTTAAAAAATTGAAAATGTTCATCCCCCCCCCCCCGACCAAATTGAACTGGGGGGTTCGAGGGGGTGTTGGACCGAACTGGCCCAGTTGGGTTCGAGTCTGGTCTGGACTTGAACTGAACCGGGCCAGCCAGTTCCATGCATACCCCTAAGTCTGGCATCATATCTACAATATGTATCTGGTTTTTTCTCACTTCTCTTGGTGAGATAAAACACCACATCTAGTTCAACACTGGCCCAATCCAGACATCATATATGAATACACAGGGGCAATGAATGAAACAAACAGTGTCACTGTTACTCCACACCCTATGCCCAACTCACCCAGAAAGGGAGAAACAATGCTGGGATGCAAAAACATCCTACCCACTGACAAGAGATGCTTACCTTGGCAAGCAAGCCGCACTAAAGACAAGTAGGCCTGCATGTTGTGCAGCAGTGTGTATAGTCATGGAACAACACTTGGGACTGCTTCAGGTGAATTGTCCCTCTACATGCACTCCAAAACCCAGTTGGAGTGTGAGTAGAGGGATGATTCATATAAGGAACCCCTTATGCAGAGATGTGCCATGAGCGTGTTGGCACAGCCAGCAGTGACAGCAGGGCAGGGCATATGCATTCTCACTATTGCCTTGATATTATCACGTGTGCACAGATGTGTTCATCTGAACCTCCCTTAGAGGACTGTGGAGGAGGATAACATTTTTCCCAGTATGCCAGGCCTGCTCAACTTAGGCCCTCCAGCTGTTTTTGGACTACAACTCCCATAATCCCCAGCCATAGTGGCCAATTGTTGGGAATTCTCTCTGGTAAGAGATACCCTTCTATTACAGCAGAGTGCACAGAGGCACAACACAGCGGAGTCTGCCCAGGCATGCGTGTACGCTGAGAGTAAAATAACTTGGAGCCAGTTCATAGTTTCAAATCAATATAAGGAGTATTTATTAGTGAACTCTATTCTAGATAGTAAAGTGGAGAGATAGGATCTCTAATCTAGCTAGCTAGCTGGATGCAGAGGGATGCATCTCTGCACATGTGGTGCAGGGAGAGGAGCATGCATGTTGCAAGGGTGAAGGAAGGGAAGGGAAGAGGAAGAGGAAGTGGAAGGCAGGAAGGAAGGAAGGAAGGAAGGAAGTTAGTCCCTAAGAGTAGCAATCTACATACCAAAGGGACAGTGTCAGAGCAGTAGAAAAGAGATGACCAATGTCTTGACCTCTCTAGCCCTCTGACTCACTAGTCTGTCCGCCTCTGTCACTGAGACATGAGATAGCGCAAAGTCCTTCACTTCCAACACCAATAGCCAGGGATTATGGAAGTTGTAGGCCAACATCTGCAGAAATGCCGAAGTTGAGTAGCCCTGCCAACATGGAGCATGGAGCTGGCAGAGGCAGAGGCTTCCCTACAGCTGGCAGAGGCTGTCCTGAGCATGGAGTTGACCTATTTAAGCACTATGAGACACTGCCTTGATACTGCTGCTCAGAACAAAACTCATTCTGTGTACAGATGAAAAAAATTAGAGGGAACACTTCCCCAGAGGTGCAACCATATTCACAAAGGAACGACTGTCTTCTGTATTTGGCTTGGATGGATGAAGACATTGGTACTGTGTATACTCAAGAAATGTGTGCCCAAGACAGCTAACAGAAACCAACAAAAGATGTAACAATTGTGGGAGATTGTAATCAGACCTGTGATGGTTGTCTTTAGGTCACTATGTGTGCTTTCAGTTTAAATGTTGAGAAATGGTTTGCTGAAATGTTGAGAACTGTTTGAAGTGTGGGTTCTCATTAGCATTGGATCTGGATTGTTTATTTTTCTTAGATAGTAATTCACATTTTCAATGAGTTGTGAGGTTGCACAAAACTTATTGTAAGTTCTAGGGTCTGGAAAAGTTGTGGCATCCAATGTAACCAATGAGACTATTTGGTGGTGGTCCAACTCATGTGTAAACAATCTTGACTCAGGATGAGGGTTAAGGAAGAGATCAAGAGAACATCAGGACATACCAGGAAGACGTAAGGATGTGTGCGATCACAGCATATTCTCATTTTAATCATGTGGGCTGGTTTGGGAGGGAATATCATCTGATGCAACCCAAAATGAAATGAGCAATGAAAGGTTAGCTAATGTAAAGAGAGTGATAGGAAGGAGAGATAAGCACATTGTGCTATTTTTTTATAAAGTACTGGGGTTTTTTAAAAACATATTTTCTTCTCATTCTCAGTTTGTATAGTGATGAAAAACATCCCCACAAAGCAGAATAAACAGAATTCCACCTCTCACAGCTAAAAATTGTACAGATTGGGAAGTATAATTGCATTATCACTTCCTTCAGAACTTATGCTAGGGCTGTTGCTGTTGCTGCTGAAGCGAAGTATACAATGCTCAATTTTTCACTGAATATTTGGGTTTCAGGTCATTGATGAATAACCTTTAGATCTACTTGAGTAAATTTCTCTTCTATATGGAATGTGTCAGTGCAATCTCATCTTGTCTAAAATCCTTGAAATGGATGATATAAGCAGGAGTCCATGGAAGCTTAGGAGAGCAAAGCCTCAGAAAGCCAGCCACTTCATGGAAAATATATTTTATTGATTTATTGATTTATTTTACATATTTTTATACCTCCCAAAACTTACGTCTCTGGGCGGTTTACAAGAAGATAAAAACAACATTAAAACATTAATTTAAAAAAAATAAAATATTTTATTATTATTATTATTATTATTATTATTATTATTATTAATTAAAACTTTTATACCGCCCTTCCAAAAGGCTCAGGGCGGTTTACATTAAAACACCATTAAAATCAATTAATCATTAAAACAAAAATTATAAAACATAAAACAATAATTAACAATTAAAAACATCATAAAACAACAATTAAATATTCAGAACTATTTATGACAATTTAAAATTTTTAAAACAATATTCTAAAACATTAAAAACAATAAAACCAGTATCAGTTAAAAGCCTAGGTGAACAGGTGCATCTTTAAAGACTTTTAAAAAATTGTCAGAGATGGGGAGACTCTTATTTCACTAGGGAGCGCATTCCAAAGCCTCGGGGCAGCAAGGGAGAAGGCCCATCCCTGAGTAGCCACCAGACGAGCCGGTAGCAAATGCAGACGGACCTCTCCTGATGATCTCAATGGGCGGTTGGGTTCATAATGAAGAAGACGTTCTCTTAAATACCCAGCACCCAAGCTGTTTAGGGCTTTATAGGTTACAACTAACACCTTGGTTTTTGCCCGGAAACGTATCAGCAGCCAGTGTAACTCCTTCAATACAGGAGTAATATGGTCTCTCCTAGATGCCCCAGAGACCAACCTGGCCGCCACATTCTGAACCAACTGTAGTTGGTTCCAACCAACTGGACTACATACAAGGGCAGCCTCACATAGAGCACATTACAGTAATCCAGTCTGGAGGTTACCAGCAGATGTACCACTGTTTTGAGGTCATCTATCTCAAGAAACGGACGCAGCTGGCGTATCAGCCGAAGCTGATAGAAGGCACCTCTGGCCACTGCCTCAACCTGGGACACCAGGGAGAGACTTGGATCCAGAAGAACCCCCAGACTGCGTACCTGTTCCTTCTGGGGAAGTATGACCCTATCCATGTCAAAATTGTCACCCAAGTTTCGACCCTGCACAGTGATTACCTCTGTCTTATCTGGATTCAGTCTCAGTTTGTTATCCCTCATCCAGCCCATTACCAACTCCAGGCAAGCATTTAAGGAGGTTATGCCCTCTCTCTGAAAAGGAGGTTATGCCCTCTCTCTGAAAAGTATACAGCGTACTGTGCTTGATTGGCCAGCAAACTCGCCTGACCTGAACCCCATAGAGAATCTATGGGGCATTGCCAAGAGAAGGATGAGAGACATGAGACCAAACAATGCAGAAGAGCTGAAGGCCGCTATTGAAGCATCCTGGTCTTCCATAACACCTCATCAGTGCCACAGGCTGATAGCATCCATGCCACGCCGCATTGAGGCAGTAATTGCTGCAAAAGGGGCCCAAACATATGCATGCTTATACTTTTCAGAGCTCCGATATTGTTCTATTCTTCAATCCTTGTCTTCTTGGTTCCATGTAATATTCTAATTTTCTGGGATTGTGGATTTGGGGTTTTCACAAGCTGTACGCCATGATCATCAAAATTATAACAAATTAAGGCTTGACTTATCTCGCTTTGCATGTAATGCGTCTGTCTCATATATCAGTTTCACCTTTTAATTTGCATTACTGAAATTAATGGACTTTTGCACGATATTCTAATTTTCCGAGTTTCACCTGTAGTATAAGCCATGTCGGGCAAGGGTTAAGAGGACAGGTGATGGGCCGCACCGTTCCAATCAGCTTGTCCACATCCTCAGGAGTCACAAACTTGAACTGATCCAACCTAACTACATAAGAGGAGTCGCTGGACACCTCCACATCAGACACTGAAGTAATTGTGGAGACGAAATCTAAGTTGGCCTGAATACGAGAGATTTTTTCCACAAAAATTTCACTAAACACATCACCGTGGGTAATCGATGGTTCCAGATTCCAATTCAAGGGAGAAGGGGCACATACTAGCCCTCTCACAATCCTGAACAACTCCACCAGATGTGAACTTGCAGATGCAATACAGGCAGAAAAGAATAGCTTCTTTCCCGCACATATCGCCTGAGCATAGATCTTCAAATGAGCTCTATGTTGCAAGCCAGGTCTTTCTCCACTTGCACTCCAGTCATCTACCTTGCCGCTTCATCCCCCTTAGTTCTTCTGTATACCAAGGGGCAAATTTTGAAGCGGGTCAGAGAGGATGCTTAGGAGCGATCATGTCTGCTGCCCTGGTGAGTTTGCTGTTCCAATTCTCCACAAGGGCATCAACAGGATCGCCGGCAGAGCCAACACTAAATCCTTCCAAGGCTTCTTGAAATCCTATTGGATCCAATAACCTTCTCAGGCAGAACATCTTAATAGGTCCCTCACCCCTGCAAAGGTGGGGTGTGACTGTGAGTCCAACCTTAACCAGATGGTGGTCTGTCCACGACAATGGGGAAATGACAGGAGTCCACACCCCCGAGTCCCCACCCCCGGAACACCACCCTGATCAGAGTGAAAGACCAAATCAAGCATGTTACCTGCAATGTGTGTCGGTCCCGAGACCACTTGACATAGGCCCATAGTCGTCATGGCCGCTATGAACTCCTGAGCCGCCCCAGACAAAATGGTCCCGAAATGAACACTGAAGTCCCCTAGCACCACAGCCTAGGGGACTCCAACCTCGGTTGCCAGATTTGGCTTTTTTAAAGCCAAATTTTGGGTTACAGCCCATTTGACTCACGAGTATACCCCTGAGGTTCTGGCCACCCTTATCCAACACCAAGTCCAAGACCAAGTCTGTCAGCTCAGTTAGGGACTCTGTTGAGCAGCGGGGTGATCAGTACACCAACAGAAGCCCCAGTCTATCCCTGATCCCCAAACGTAAGTACACACATTCGATATGGTCAGACACTCTAACAGGGATCCTGGTAAGAGAGATATTATTCTTATAGACCACATCCACTCCACATCCCCACCCCCGGTCCCTCACCTGTTCCTCAACAGAGTACCCTGGAGGGAGAAGCTGGGACCACACTGGGCCACCAGCCTCCCCCATCCACGTCTCTGTAATACATACAAGGTCGGCGCCTTCATCCAGAATCAAATCGTAGATGGTTTCTGATTCATTCTGGACCTACCTGGCATTACAGAGGAGCAAGGCAAGGTTCCAAGAGTGGTCGGCACTGCTCCCCAAGATCAAAGAGCTGGCAGGACAGTCGGAAGGGGAAACAGCTATTAAATTTCTATGTCCCCTTCCCTTGTAACGGCCCACTGTCCTGCCAATGTTACTTCTTCTGTTCCCCACCACCACTGGAATTGCCGCCCCACAGTCAGTTCCCTAGCTCCCAACCAAATAATCTTGGAAATTGTAGTTTAGAAGGAGCTAGAAATCTTTACAAAGAATCCTCAGCAACCTCACAAAATTGCAGTTTCCAGGGTTCTTTGGAGGAAACGATAGCCCTATTCCAACATTATAGGTTTTGGTTTTTTAAAATGGTGTGTGTGTGTGTGGGTGTGTGTGTGTGGGTGTGTGTAGACATCGGTAACAACCACTTAACCTGCTGGGAATAAGCCTTATTCAGATGCTATACTTAAAAGATATATGCTTGTACAGTTCTCAAAGGAGGGGGCAGAAGTCCTGTGTGTCCTGATGTATCAATCAGTCTCCCCCTCCACCCCATACCCCACCCCTCTCTGTGGCATTCATGGTTATCACAGTCATCTGAAGAGGCGATTGCTGTAAGCATGATGGTGGGCACTTCCATGATTGGACTTTTTTTCAGCACTAAGAAAAGTGCAGTACTGTGCAGAAGTCAGCACAGTGGGAAATGGCTTTTACAGTGCAAATGGGGATTTTCCCCCTCACTGAAAATAATGAAGATTACTGCGTTAAGGATTTCCACAACAGATGGAAATCTGGTTCTGTTTTTGTATTGGACAAAGTGCTCTGCTTCTTCTAGTTGCTTCAGAGTAGGACATTCTTACATCTAATGGTAAGAAGACTTGACATTATGCACCACCTCTCTGCAAAAGCAGTGGACCCACACAGATTAGCAACTGGGTATTTAAGAGACCACCTTCTTTGTCTTTCTTTCCTGCTCTCTATTAAGATCATCTGGGGAGGTCCGGAGAAGGTTGCCACCAGCTCATCTGGGGGCGACTCGGGGCCAGGCCTTCCGTGTGGCTGTCCCAGGGCTTTGGAATGTACTCCCTGTCAAAATAAGAGTTTCTCCATCTCTGATTGCTTTTTTTAAAAAGACCCTTAAGGCACACCTGTTTTCTCAGGCTTTTAGTTAAAATTAATTTTAAATTATTTAATTGTTTTTTATCCTGTGAAATGATTTTATTTGTTTCACTCTCTGAATTGTTTGTAATTATTTCTATTCCGTGAAAATGTTTTAAATGGTTGTTGTAGGTTTTATATTGTAATGTATTAATTATTATTTCTTGTTGACATAGTCAGACAGGTGTTATTGACTGGTTTGTTTTATCCAGACATCGAGTCCTTCCCAAGGACCTGGGATGGCTGAATCTTATCATCAATACTGTTGGTTATTATAGATATCATCGCAAAATATAGGCTGTTCCCAGTAAAGTTGCTTTTTGTAATTGGCTGGTGGTGATTTCTGTGGCCCCTATGGTGTTGAGGTGCTCTTCAAGTTGTTTTGGAATTGCATCTAGGGTGCCAATTACCACTGGGATTATTTTGGTCTTTTTCTGCCACAGCCTTTCAATTTCAATTTGTAGATCTTTGTATTTTGTTATTTTTTCTATTTCTTTTTCTTCTATTCTGCTATCCCCTGGTATTGCTATGTCGATTATTTTGACTTGTTTTTCTTTCTTCTCAACTACAGTTATATCTGGTGTATTGTGTGGCAGATGTTTGTCTGTTTGTAGTTGGAAGTCCCATAATATTTTTGCATCTTCATTTTCTTCAACTTTTTCAATTTTGTGGTCCCACCAATTTTTGGCTACAGGTAGCTTGTATTTTTTGCAGATGTTCCAGTGTATCATCCCTGCTACCTTGTCATGCCTTTCTTTGTAGTCAGTCTGTGCGATCTTTTTACAACAACTGATTAGGTGGTCCACAGTTTCATCTGCTTCTTTACAAAAGGCGGCACTTGCTGTTTGTTGTTGACTTTTCTACTTTTGCTCTTATTGCATTTGTTCTTAGTGCCTGTTCTTGTGCAGCCAGTATTAAACCCTCAGTTTCTTTCTTCAAGTTGCCATTCTTAAGCCATTGCCAGGTCTTGGTGATGTCTGATTTTCCACTTATATTGTGCAAATATTGACCATGCAGAGGCTTATTTTTCCATTTTTCTGCTCGGTTCTTAACTTGTTATTATTATTATTAATAATAATAATTCGATTTCTATACCGCCCTTCCAAAAATGGCTCAGGGCGGTTTACACAGAGAAATAATAAATAAATAAGATGGCTCCCTGTCCCCGAAGGGCTCACAGTCTAAAAAGAAACATAAGATAGACACCGGCAACAGTCACTGGAGGTACTGTGCTGGGGGTGGATAGGGCCAGTTACTCTCCCCCTGCTAAATAAAGAGAATCACCACAGTAAAAGGTGCCTCTTTGCCCGGTTAGCAAATTTTGGAGCCATCATTATGCTTCATATAATGCTTCAAAGTACAGATGGCCAAAGCTTTACGAAAACACATCATTTATAATTAGTAAGATGTTTCTTAACACCAGTCTTAAAAACACACCTATAAATGTCACATGCAAAAGATTTATTTATTTATTTATTTATTTATTTATTTATTTATTTATTTATTAGATTTGTATACCACCCTTCCAAAATGGCTCAGGGCGGTTTACAATTAAAACAAACCACTAAAACAGTAAAGAGCTAAAAGAAATTAAAAAACAATATAACAATTAACAATTTAAAAACATTTTAAAATAAATAAACAATTACAGTGATTAAAATCCCAAAATTGGGTTTTTAATTTTAAAATAAACCAGATATTAAATAATAATTTTAAAATAAACCAGATATTAAATAATAATTTTAAAATAAACCAGATATTAAAACCCCCAAAATATAGGAAGAGGAGAAAGCTTGGGTGAAAAGATGGGTTTTCAGGTGTTTTTTGAAAATTGCCAGAGATGGGGAGGATCGTATCTCAGCAGGGAGCGCATTCCACAATCTCGGGGCAGCAACCGAGAAGGCCTGTCTCTGTGTAGCCACCAGAAGGGTTGGCGGTATCTGGAGACGGACCTCCTCAGATAACCTCAATGGGCAGTGGGGCTCATAATGAAGAAGACGCTCTCTTAGATATCCAGGGCCTAAGCCGTAAGTAATAACTAGCACTTGGTATTTTGTCTGGGAACCTACTGGCAGCCAGTGTAACTTCATCAGTAAAGGAGTAACATGGTCTCTCCGAGATGACCCAGAGACCAACCTAACTGCCACGTTCTGAACCAACTGAAGTTTCCGGACTATGTACAAAGGCAACCTCACATAGAGCGCATTACAAAAGTCAAGTCTGGAGGTCACCAACAGATGTACCACTGTTTTGAGGTCATTGATCTCGAGAAACAGGCGCAGCTGGTGTATCAGCCGGAGCTGATAGAAAGCACCCCTAGCCACCGCCTCAACCTGAGAAACCAGGGAGAGGTGTGGATCCAGAAGTACTCCCAGGGAGCAAACCTGTTCCTTTTGGGGAAGTGTGACCCCATCTAGAACAGGCAGATCAAAATCGTCTCTAGAGTTCTGACCCCGCACAATAAGAACCTCCGTCTTATCTGGATTCAGCTTCAGTTTATTCTCCCTCATCCAGCCCATTACTGCTTCCAGGCAGGCATTTAGAGAGGATATGCCAGCTCCTGAAGAAGTTGACATGGAGAAGTAGATCTGGGTGTCATCAGCCTACTGGTAACATCCAGCTCCAAATCCCCTGATGATCTCTCCCAGCGGTTTCATGTAGATGTTAAAAAGCACTGGAGAAAGTACGGAGCCTTGAGGGACACCATACTTAAGCTCAGATTTTGAAGAGCAGCAGTCTCCAATTGACACCATCTGGAATCTATCTGAGAGGTAGGAGCGGAACTACTGTAAAACAGTGCCTCCCACCCCCAACCCCCTCAGACGTTCCAGAAGGATACTATGGCCGAGAGTATCAAAAGCCTCCGGGAGATCCAAAAGGACCAACAGAGTCACACTTCTTCTGTCAATTTCCAATTGGAGATCATCCATTAGGCCGACCAAAGCAGTCTTCACCCCATAGCCCACCCGAAAACCAGTTTGAAATGGGTCTAGATAATCAGCCTGGAGAGAGGAGAGCTGGTCTTGTGGAAGCAAGCATGACTTGTCCCCTTAGCTAAGCAGGGCTTGCCCTGTTTGCATATGAATGGGAGACTTGTGTGAGCACTGTAAGATATTCCCCTTAGGGGATGGAGCCACTCTGGGAAGAGCAGAAGGTTCCAAGTTCCCTCCCTGGCTTCTCCAAGATAGGGCTGAGAGAGATTCCTGCCTGCAACCTTGGAGAAGCCGCTGCCAGTCTGTGAAGACAATATTGAGCTAGATAGACCAATGGTCTGACTCAGTATATGGCAGCTTCCTATGTTCCTATGGAGCTGAGAAGTCACCACCCTCTCAATTACCTTGCCCAGCCATGGGAGGTTGGAAACAGGCCTATAATTGCTCAACTCTGAGGGATCTAATGCAGGCTTCTTTAAAAGAGGTCTAATGATTGCCTCCTTAAGACAAGGAGGCATCCTGCCCTCCCTCAGAGAAGCATTTATGATTTCCACCAGGCTGTTTACAACAACCTCCCTGCTAGATCGAACAAGCCATGTTGGACAAAGGTCAAGAGTAGGGATGTGCAGACCGGTCCAGCGGTCTGGTCGGGGGGGTTGCGGGTTTGGGGTCGAACCGAACCACCACCACCCGGTTCTGTCGGACCGGAACCGGTCCGCCGGGTCCCTTCCGGCCGGTCCGCGAATTTTCTTTATTTTATTTTTTAATGGAAGTTTATTTAAAATACCTTTAGCCCCTTCGGGGGGCTTGCTGAGGCAGCAGGGGGGGTCCGTGCAGGTTCCCTCTCCCCCCACCAGCCATCCTTATCACTGCCGCGGCTGGGTAATTGACCACTTTCGGCCCTTTGGGGCCTCCATATGAGCACGCGGGCGCCATTTTGGCGGCCCCAAAATGGCTGCCGCGTGCTCATACTGAGGCCCAAAAGGTCCGAAAATGGTCAATTACCCAGCCGCGGCAGGCTGCGGCAGTGATAAGGACAGCCGGCGAGGGGAGAGGGAACCCGCGCGGGACACACACACCCGCGGCCTCAGCAAGCCCCCCGAAGGGGCTAAAAGTATTTTAAATATGCTTTATTTAAAAAATAAAATAAAGAAAATTCACGGTCCAGTCTGGGACCGGACTGGGGGGGGGCGTTTGATGGGGGGGCCAGACCTAACCGGGCCAGCCGGTTCCATGCACACCCCATGCACACAGAGAACAAGTGGTAGGCCTCACCACTCCAAGTAGCTTGTCTACATCCTCAGGATTCCTTGGATGGGGTGCCAGCCTCACTGAATTCAATTGGAATTAATTAGCTTTGAGTTCCTCAAAGTGTTTGAAAGCAGTTTTCTTTTTAAACTTACTCCGCTCCGAGCCTCACCACTCAATAGTATGACTCTTAACTGTTTAATTAGTGTGAATCTTAACTGTTTTATACTGTATTTATATTTGTTAGGTTTTTAATTTGTACACTGCCTAGAGATGCATCTCTAGTATAGAAATTAGATAGATAGATAGATAGATAGATAGATAGATAGATAGATAGATAGATAGATAGATATCATCTTTTCAATTAGGACTGGCTCAAGGTTTCAGAGGGTCTTTAGCAAGCTACCTTTCATGGGCTGTCTCCTACTTGGATGGAGCCCATAAGCAGGGGGAAGATCTACCATTGGGAAACTGAGTGCAGACTACATAGGCCACCCAGTGGGGCTAGAATGAAGGGGGCCATCCAACGGGCAAACGGTACGGGGAGCCATGCAATGCCTGCCTTCGCAGCTGCCTGCTCACCTCCCTCCCTCCCTCCCTCTGTTTATCTGTAGATCCCGCTTAACCACAGATTCTCCACTGCCAGCAAAGAGCTAATGAATTCATGATCTAATGACATCACCTTCTGGTCAGGCAATGCATGGCACCAGGCAGACCTTGTCACTGCCGGCTTGCCTCCTCTTGCTGGTGGCAATGAGATCTAATGACATCACCATCTAGTGTTACCATCTGGATGTAATTAGATCACAATCAGCAAAGACAAGGGTGGTGGTGAGTGAGACAGGCAGGCAAGTGGAAGGACAGGCAAGTGGAGGCTAGTGGCAGTGGTGGCTACTGCCCAAACACCTAGCCATGGGTGTTCACCAATATACCTACAGTACCCATGGGAGTTGGTCCACCACCACTACACGGGGGCTGTGGACACAGAGGTGGTCTCAGGGACTAGCAGTGAGCCCTTCTGAGGGCCTTGGGGTCTCCGCAGCTGCCAAACAATACTGAACCCTGGTGCTGGCCTTATTTTCAGCATGTAAATGTGCAGAATCTTTGCACACAGTATGTATGCAAATCCCTGCTGTGTGCATAAGGATCAGTGCAGCAATAATCTTACGCTGGCATTAGAAGACAACTCAAACAGGGCATTTCTGGCAGAAGTTACACACAATGTTACTAATATTATTTATTTGTTTGTTTGATTGATTGTTTGATTGTTTGATTGATTGACTTCTATGCCGACCTTCCAAAAATGGCTCAGGGCAATTTACACAGAGAAATAATAAATAAATAAGATGGATCCCTGTCCCCAAAGGGCTCACAATCTAAAAAGAAATATCAGATAGACACCAGCAACAGTCACTGGAAGTACTGTAATAGGCATTTATACCAATAGCATTCACATCTCCTCCAACATTTCATGATGAAAAGTGGAATATGGCTGCTAACATTTCAACTCTCATGCTCACAAATCAATGCCTAAGTGCAACTACTAAATAATAAAGATAGTAAGCCCACTTAATAAGCAGTCTTAAACTGAGTCAGACCGTTGACCCATCTAGCTAGCATTGTCTGCCTCCACACTGACTGGTAGATGTTCTCCAGGATTTCAGGCAGGAGTTTTTCCCAGCCCTACCTGGAGATGGCAGGGATTATACCTGCCATGCAAATCATTTGCCCTGCCACTGAGCTACAGCCCCATCCTTTTCTGCTCCTTTGACCTAAAATGTCAATATAGACCTGGAATGCATCATTGCAAATATAGCAACCGTTCAAAATGCCGTGTGCATGTTGAGGGCCAAACACAAACTTCAGCGTTCATGTGCACTACACAGTCAAGACACATCCACTCACCATTCAATATTTATATGTTAGAGACCCTAGAAAGGGTCTCTTATCTTTCTGGAAAGAAAGATAAAAACCAAGAATAATTTATAGCAACCCACACCAACATTATAAAAAGGCATTCCCAAGAGGCAACAAGAAGTTCTGATAAAAACTAAACGGCCCACAGCCAATTGAGAGCATCAGGAAAGGTCCGTCTGCATTTGCCACCGGCTCGTCTGGTGGCTACTCAGGGATGGGCCTTCTCCGTTGCTGCCCCGAGGCTTTGGAATGCGCTCCCTAGTGAAATAAGAGCCTCAACATCTCTGACAGCTTTTTAAAGGTCTTTAAAGAGACATCTGTTCATCCAGGCTTTTAATTAATGTTGTTTTAATGGTTTTAATGTTGTTTTTAGAATCTCTATACTTCTTTCTCTTAGCCGGCATGCGTGTCCTTAAGAATTTGGTGGCGGAACTCTCACATTGCGAGAGTTCCAGTCTGGCTTGGGCGAGAGTTGAGGGTTGGGCGAGATTTGAGGGGAAACAAAAAATGGCGGTGGCAGGCCAGTGCAAAACAGCCAGAGGAGGTGGCGGTGGGACAGTCTGGCCTGGCCAAGCCATCCTGGGTGAGGAGGAGGAGGAGGCCAGCCGGCCACTGGGAGGCGAAGGCAGTGGGACGGCCTGGCCTGGTCAGGCCGTCCCGGTAAAGGAGGAAGAGGTGGCCTTGGCTGGCCGCTGGGAGGCAGCGGCAGGACAGCCTGGCCTGGCCAGGCCGTCCCAAGCAAGGAGGTGGCGGCAGGGGTAAGGAGGTGGTGGTGGCCTCAGCAGGCCGCTGGGAGGCAGAGGCGGCGTCCCAGGTAAGGAAGCAGCGGCGGGGGTAAGGAGGCGGCAGCGGCCCCGGCTGCTAGATGAGGAGGCCGCCGCTGCCACCTGGTCTGGCCAACGAGAGCAAGAGGCAGCAGCGAGTGGGGCAGCCTGCCTGTGTCAAGACTGGGGCAGGGGGGGAGAGGAGGGGGAAAGAGAGGGGGGAGGGGGAAAGAGAGGGGGAGGGGCAGGAGGGAGGGAGCAAGAGAGAGTGGGACAGGAGGGGGGGGGACAGCCGGCCCCAAAGAGCACCCAGATGCTCTGTGTGGGTTGGCTAGTATTGTTTTAAAATTTCAAATTATGTTTTAAATTTCTTGCTTTTAATTTTTGTTTTTAATTAATGTTTTACTTTTTAAATCTTGTTGTAAACCACCCAGAGACGTACGTTTTGGGTGGTATAAAAATATGCCAAATAAATAAATAAATAAATAAATAAATAAATAAAATAAACTTTTCTTTCCCTATGATCTTTATTAATAATTACTATCTTCGCAAGTTAGCCCACTTCCACCTCAAATGTGTATGCATCCACCAGCTTGAAATGGGGTGAATGACATCATCACAAACTACACCACTGAGGGGTCCCTATATGTGACTACAATTGTACCAAATATGGCCCAAATCAGCCCAGGCATTGTGAAGTTGATAGGGTCAAACACACACACACACACACACACACTCAGCTGGATGATCTCATGAGCTTATTTTCCTTAAGGAAAGTAGGGAGGTGGGGGGAGACAGACAGACAGACAGAGACTTATTTTGGACAGGGACAAGAAAAAGGGTCTCTGCCTGGTAAATAGGAATAGCTGGAGCTTATGCACTAACTTGCAGAAAAGTCAGCCTAAAACATTTTCTCTCTCTCTTAAACGCCAGGGACAGCCCAAGGTATTGCAACACCTAAGGTATGGTACAAGATGCTGCCTTGGCCCACACCCCAGGGGTAGGGAGCCTCCTTTCAAAACCACTCCTTGCAAGCTTTGAATGTGCATGGGGGGTAGGGAGAAGGGAAGGAGTGTGAGGAGAAGCACTCATTGCTAGGGATATGCATGGGGCGATTTTTGCATACCATTCCAAGCTTGGAACAGAAAGCAAATGCCCTGGAACATTCCGTTGGAACAACCAGTTGAGCTGGTTGTTCTGACGGAATGAGCTCAAAATACTTGAAACATTCCAAGTGCCATTTTGGACTCCAAAATGGCTTTTCTGGATTCTGTGCACCCACCCTGAGCCATTTTTGGAAGGGAGGTATAGAAATAAAATAAAATAAAATAAAATAAATTTGCATAGTGGTGCTGACCACATGAATGGCTCCATGCATGCGTGAAGGCCACAAGAGCACCATTTTGGAGTCCAAAATGGTGCTTGGACCACTCGGAATGTTCCAACTTGGAACAAGATCATTCAGTTTGAAGGGTGTTCTGTTCCGAGCTTGGAGCACTCGAAACGGCCCATTTCGTATTGAAACGTTCCAAGATCAGAACATAAAGCACATCTCTACGCCTTGCAAAGTTTGTAAGGGTCAGATTGGTCCCAAAGAGCTGCTCCAATGGCAACAGCAGGGGAGAATTTTGCCATCCAGCTGCTGCTCCTTCAACAATCTGCCACCTGAGGTGACATGGCACTCACCAATGCATGGACACCTACCAATGGTGGAGAAAGTTCTATATATTCTAAGAGCTGCATCAGAGCAGCTGTGACCTACTGCTATTGAGAATTATGGAAGTAGGTCACAGCTGCTTTGACACAGTGCTTTAGGATACACTGAGCTTTGCCTGCCATCAGTAGGAGCATCCATGTGCTGATGAGTGTCGTGGAGCTAGTAAGCCTGCATCCCTCTTGGGTGCATGCCTGGCTACATGATTTGTAAGTCACTGTTTTCTGCACCAGAGTTAATCACACACTGGACTAAAGATTAAGGACACAATGTTTAGCCAATTAGATACTTAATTCTGATCTATTGAAAAATCTGTCTCTGACTAATTGGACAGCAAATATATGTGGTGGAGTGGTTAGAGTTAGAGACTCAAATTCAAATCCCTTTTCAGCCATGAAGCTCTGTGACTCTGTGCCAGTTATCTCTGATCCTAACCTATCTCACAGGGTTGCTGTGTGGATATACATAATCACATACACTGCTGTGGGCTCATTTGGGAGAAGAGCAGGATCAACATGTAACGATTTTTTAAAGCTATTTTTTAAAGCAAGAACTTACAAAAAATGTGGGTGGTAGGGACCATCATAGAAGACAATAATCAACCACAAAAGAGGAGGGAGTTCCACCTTCGCTTACCATATAAGAAGAGGCATTCTCCCTTCTATCATACATAGGAAAGAAAGCGTCTTCTGAGATGGGTGCCTGCTGCAACACACCTGTGTGCATCATTTGAACAGACAAAAAGAATGCATTTTTTTTTCAACAGGATTGTTTTATTTGTATTCACATGTTTATAGATTTAATTGATGAATTAAACTACCTAAATCTCCAGTATGATAGATTCAGTAAGATCCCCTCAGACTTACTAAAGAACTGGCCCTATAGATCCCAGCACAGTACCTCCAGTGACTGTTGCTGGTGTATATCTTATGTTTCTTTTTAGATTGTGAGCCCTTTGGGGACAGGGATCCATCTTATTTATTTATTATTTCTCTGTGTAAACTGCCCTGAGCCATTTTTTGAAGGGCAGTATAGAAATTGAAATAATAATAATAACAACAACAACAACAACAAATGCAATAAGAGCAAAAGTCGAAAAATCCACAACAAACAGCAAGTGCCGCCTTTTTAAAGAAGCAGATGAAACAGTGGACCACCTAATCAGCTGTTGTACAAAGATCGCACAGACTGACTACAAACAAGGGCATGACAAGGTAGCAGGGATGATACACTGGAACATCTGCAAAATATACAAGCTACCTGTTGCCAAAAATTGGTAGGACCACAAAATTGAAAAAGTTGAAGAAAATGAAGATGTAAAAATATTATGGGACTTCCGACTACAAACACATAAACATCTGCCACACAATACACCAGATATAACTGTAGTCGAGAAGAAAGAAAAACAAGTTAAAATAATCGACATAGCAATACCAGGGGATAGCAGAATAGAAGAAAAAGAAATAGAAAAAGTCACCAAATACAAAGATCTACAAATTGAAATTGAAAGGCTGTGGCAGAAAAAGACCAAAATAATCCCAGTGGTAATTGGCGCCCTGGGTGCAGTTCCAAAAGACCTTGAAGAGTATCTCAACACCATAGGGGGTCACAGAAATCACCATCAGCCAATTACAAAAAGCAACTTTACTGGGAACAGTGACTAACAGTCTATATTCTGCGATGATATCTATAATAATAACAGCAACAATACTGATAATAAAATTCAGCCATCCCAGGTCCTTGGGAAAGACTCGATGTCTGGATAAAACAAACCAGTCAATAACACCTGTCTGACTGTGTAAACAAGAAATAATTAATAATGTAATAAATACTGACCGGTTTGTTGCTATTTTATTGCACACCAGAACTTTAAAAAAATAAAATAAATGGCTCCTTCCCACACTAGATGGAGCTCAAGATCCTCTTCCCCATTCAGAATAAAGATGTAGCCCTGTGTCTTTGGCAATACATAGCAGTGAATCCCTGGCAAAAGTAATCAGAGAGCCTATGACATTGTATTACTAAATAAAGGCACACTGCCTTACTCAGGGTGTGCACACAGGCAGATGGCTTCCTGGTGCAGGTCATTTAGCAATTTCCAGTCATTTTTGCAATGTTTAGACATTGCATAGAGAAATCTCCCATTTTTACCTTGTCTTTTGTGGCCTTCCTCACTATTTCCACTGGCCTGCCTCATAACTATCTATTAGGGCAAATTCATCACACTGGTAAAGATCCGACGTCTGTGGAATATGCAGCATTTGGTTGCTCCCTCTAGACAGACTTATTTAATCCTACAGCAGAGGAAAGAGATACAGGTGAAACTCGGAAAATTAGAATATCGTGCAAAAGTCCATTAATTTCAGTAATGCAAATTAAAAGGTGAAACTGATATATGAGACAGACGCATTACATGCAAAGCGAGATAAGTCAAGCCTTAATTTGTTATAATTGTGATGATCATGGCGTACAGCTCATGAAAACCCCAAATCCACAATCTCAGAAAATTAGAATATTACATGGAACCAAGAAGACAAGGATTGAAGAATAGAACAATATCGGACCTCTGAAAAGTATACAGTGTACTGTGCTTGATTGGCCAGCAAACTCGCCTGACCTGACCCCATAGAGAATCTATGGGGCATTGCCAAGAGAAGGATGAGAGACATGAGACCAAACAATGCAGAATTGCTGAAGGCCGCTAATGAAGCATCCTGGTCTTCCATAATACCTCATCAGTGCCACAGGCTGATAGCATCCATGCCACGCCGCATTGAGGCAGTAATTGCTGCAAAAGGGGCCCAAACCAAGTACTGAATACATATGCATGCTTATACTTTTCAGAGGTCCGATATTGTTCTGTTCTTCAATCCTTGTCTTCTTGGTTCCATGTAATATTCTAATTTTCTGAGATTGTGGATTTGGGGTTTTCATGAGCTGTACGCCATGTTCATCACAATTATAACAAATTAAGGCTTGACTTATCTCGCTTTGCATGTAATGCGTCTGTCTCATATATCAGTTTCACCTTTTAATTTGCATTACTGAAATTAATGGACTTTTGCACGATATTCTAATTTTCCGAGTTTCACCTGTAATGTTAAGCTCACATGTATCTAAATGTTGTGTGAGAGGGAAATGTGTTGTGTGAGAGGGAAAAGAATTTCTCTCTCTCCACTTTCTCCACACCATGCATGATTTTATGGACCTCTATCATGTCTCCCCGCAGTCGTCTTTTTTCTAAACTAAAAAGCCCCAGGTGTTGTAGTCTTGCCTCATAAGAAAGGTGCTCTAGGCCCCTGATCATCTTGGTTGCCCTCTTCTGTACCTTCTCCAGTTCAACAATGTCCTTTTTAAGATGTGGTTACCAGAATTGTACACAGTACTCTAAGTGTGGTCACACCATAGTTTTGTATAAGGGCATTATAATGTTAGCCGTTTTATTTTCAATCCCCTTCCTAATGATCCCTAGAAATTGACCTTTTTAACAGCTTCCTAATGATCCCTAGAAATTGGCCTTTTTAACAGCTGCTGCACATTGAGTTGACACTTTCAACGAGCTGTCCACCATGACCCCAAGATCCCTCTCCTGGTCCATCACCGACAGCTCGGATCCCATCAGCATATACTTGAAGTTGGGGTTTTTCGTCCCAATGTGCATCACTTTACACTTGCTACCATTGAACCGCATTTGCCATTTTGTCGCCCACTCCCCCAGTTTGAAGAGATCCTTTTGGAGCTCCTCGCAATCCATTTTGGATTTCACTACCCGGAAGAGTTTGGTATCATCTGCAAATTTGGCCACATCACTGCTTACTTACTGCTTCTAGATCATTTATGTATAAATTAAAAAGCACCGGTCCCAGTACAGATCCCTGGGGGACCCCACTTCTTACTTCCCTCCATTGTGAAAACTCTCCATTTATACCTACCCTCTGTTTCCTGTCTTTCAACCAGTTAGCAATCCACACATGTACTTGTCCCCTTATCCCATGACCGCTAAGTTTCCTCAGGAGTCTTTGATGAGGAACTTTGTCAAAAGCTTTTTGGAAGTCCAGGTAGACTATGTCAACTGGATCACCTTGATCCACACACTCGTTGACACTCTCAAAGAAGTCCAAAAGGTTGGTGAGGCAAGATTTACCTTTGCAGAAGCCATGCTGGCTCGCTCCCAGCAGGGCCTGTTCTTCTAGGTGCTTTACAATTTTATCCTTGAGGATGCTTTCCATCAACTTGCCTGGAATGGACGTTAGGCTAACCGGCCTGTAATTTCCCAGATCGCCCCTGGATCCCTTTTTGAAAATTGGTGTTACATTTGCTGCTCTCCAGTCCTCTGGTACAGAGCCCGATTTCAGGGATAAGTTAAATATTTTAGCAAGGAGGTCGGCAATTTCACATTTGAGTTCTTTGAGGACTCTTGGATGGATGCCATCCGGCCCTGGTGATTTGTTAGCTTTCAGTTTTTCCAGACAGTTTAGAACATCATCCCTTGTCACTTCTATCTGACTCAGCTCTCTAGCCTCCATCCCTAAAAAGCCTGGTTCAGGAACAGGTATATGCTCAGTATCCTCTGCCATGAAGACAGATGCAAAGAACTCATTCAGCTTCTCTGCAACCTCCATATCCTCCTTAATAATCCCTTTCACTCCCTCATTGTCTAATGGTCCAACTGCCTCCCTGGCAGGTTTGCTGCTTCTGATGTACTTAAAGAAGTTTTTGTTATTCCCCTTAATACTTTTGGCTAAATGTTCCTCAAACTCTCTTTTTGCCTCCCTTATTGTCACCTTGCATTTCTTTTGCCAGAGTTTGTGTTCCTTTCTGTTCTCTTCGTTTGGACAGGCCTTCCAATTTCAGAAGGAAGTCTTCTTCCATTTTATGGCTTCCTTGACGGTACCCGTTAGCCATGCTGGCATCCTCCTGGACTTAGTGGTGCCTTTCCTCCTTTTGGGTATACAATCTAACTGGGCTTCTAGTATTGTGGTTTTGAGTAAACTCCATGCACTCTGGAGCGAAGTGACTCTCCTGATTTTCCCCCTCAGCTTTCTTTTCACCATACTCCTCATTTTGGAGAAGTTTCTTCTGAAATTCAAAATGTCCGTGTTAGACGGCCTTGGTGATTCTCTCCCCGCATGTATGCTGAATTTGATGGCACTGTGGTCACTGTTCCCTAAAGGGTCGATGACACTGACATCATGCACCAGGTCCTGGGTGTCACTCAGAATTAGATCCAAGGTCGCCTTCTCTCTGGTTGGTTCCATGACCAACTGCTCTAGGGCCATGACCAACTGTTCCTTCCTGGGGAAAGGGAGGGCATCAAAAACTGCCTCTTCCCTGCTGCACGGATGCAGTTAGTTGGAAAGTTCTGCTAGCTTACCCCTCTTGCTACATCAGTGCTTCTTTACTCTGTATGTCAGCCAGTGTTTTGAATGTTCGGTGAATAATGAATATTCACGTTTGCATTTACTAACACTCTCTGCTGTTTGCAATAGCTCCCAGTCCTTCAAGCTTGGCCACCATGTATCATTCTAAAATGTCACATGTGAAGATGGGTTTGAATGTACGGTACCATAAAGAATTATTGAGGCTGGGCACAGCTATGAAAAGCAGTTTATAGATGACAACCCATAAGAATAGCAGATCAGGCACTGGACTTGCTCAACCCACTGTTTATTATTTAACTACTTCTACTTCTCCATGTCAGCTTCATCAGGCAATGGCATAACTTCCCTAATGCCTGCCTTGAGGCGGTAATGGGCTGGATGAGGGAACTGTAGGAAGCCACAGTTCAGAAAATGGGATAGATTTGCCTGTTCTGGATGGAGTTACACTCCCCCAGAAGCAACAGGTTTCCAGTTCCAGCTTCTGGATCCAACCCTCTCTCTGATACCTCAGGTGAAGGTGGTGGCCAGGAGTGCTTTCTATCAGCTTCAACTGGTTCTCCAACTGTGCCCTTTCCTGGAAGTGAATGATCTTAAATCAGTGGTGCACATGCTGGTAACCTCCAGACTTGACTACTGCAATGCACTTTACATGGGGCTGCAGTTCAGAAGCTGCAATTGGTGCAGAATGCTGCTGTCGGATTGGTCTCTGGGAGTCGATGTCCTGCAGAGACCATATTTAACTTTTAACTGTCATTTTTATTATATGTTTTTTTTAACTTTTATAAACTATCTTGGAATTGTTTTTAATGAAAGGTGGTAGATAAATTTATAAACAAACAAACAAACAAACAAATATTACTCTGGTTCTAAAAGATCTACACTGGCTACCAATAGGTTTCCAGGCAAAATACAAATTGCTGGTTATTTCCTATAAAGCCCTTATTGCAGGGCTGCTCAACTTTGGCCCTCCAGCTGCATTTGGACTACAAGTTCCATAACCCCAGCCGCAGTGATCAATATCTGGGGATTCTGGGAGTTGTAGGCCAACATCTGCAGGCAGGCCAAAGTTGAGCAGCCCTGCCTTAACAGCTTGGGCCCACAGTATTTAAGAGAATGCCTTCTTCATTATGAACCCCACTGTCTATTAAGATCTTCAAGGGAGGTTCGTCTGAGGGTGCCTCCAGCTTGTCTGGTGGCAACTGAAAGGCGAGCCTTCTCTGTAGTTGCCCTAGGGCTGTGGAATGCGCTTCCTGCTGAAATTAGAGCTGCTCCATCCCTGTTGGGTTTTAGGAAACAACTAAAGACACATCAATTCAGCCAAGCTTTTTAGTTAGTTGGTGTGTGTTTGTGGGTATTTTAATTTGATCTTTTATATGTTTTAACTGTTCAGTAGTGGGTGTAAGTAAGTAAGTAAATAGTACTGGACTAGGACTAGTCTACATTATCTGCTGTACCTATCTAGAGAAAACTTCTTCATACATTCTGCACTGGAGGAAATATACAGCCTTAGGGGCTTTGCAAACCACATTTGTCAATATGTAAAATGTCAAGATGTCAACGCAGTTTCTTGAGGAGTAGGCCTTTTCCAGCATTGTCCTCACAGAGAGCCAAAATGCAAGGTTGCTGGTGCTTATCATGGGTTTTTTTTCCCCTTAAGAGGAAGGGAAATTGAGTTTGTTCTTAAGATATGAGCGTACTACATGGTGTGAAAGAAGTTAAGGCATTTATGTACTGTTTCTGTATGAAAATTAACAACCATTTGTTCCTTACAACCATTTTTGTCACTCTGGATTTTTTTAGTTGCATCCAGGCCTCTAAAAATTTAATAGAAATGACTGAGAAGAACTTGGGGAAATAAGTTATTTCTATTAACCTTTTAGTAGCCTGGGTAAACCTCAAAAATTCAGAGATACAAAAATGGTTGTTAGAAATAAGCAACTATTAATTTTTATACAGAAACTGAACAGAGATGGTCTAACTGATCTCACACCATGCAACACACATGCATCCCCATAACAAATGTAACTTTCTTTTGGTTCCTCCTCTTTCAAACAAAGTCTGCGGTAACCTCCGGCAGAAATCACTACTGCAATGCATGCAAATATCTTTCCAGACATCCATGTATGCACTATATAGCATAGACTATCAAATTTGACTTCCTGATCATTTTTGTTTAAGTTTCTAACATTCAAGGTGATGCAGGAGTGTTTGAAATAATGTAGGAATTAGGTGAAGACTCAAACAAAACTGGGAGTCTGGAGCAGAGCTTTGTGCAGTCAGCAAAAAGGGTTACAGTACTGTGTACATCTCCATATCCAACACCCTCAGGGCTGGACAAAGGGATTTGGGGGTCTAATACATAATGAGGTTTGGGGCCTCTTCAATTTTTGGCTGTGCCATGGGTACCACAGAGAATTTTGGGAGGAACCTTTCCTACACCCCTCACCCTGACAGCCTTGCCCCGATAGCCACACAGGAAGTTGAAGCTTCTCCAAGGTTACAGGAATCTCTCTCAGCCCTCTCTGGAGATGCCAGGGAGGGAACTTGGAATTTTCTATATACAAGCATGCAGGTGCTCTTCCCAGAGCAGCCCCATCCCCTAAGGGGAATATCTTACAGTGCTCATTTGTAGTCTCCCATTCAAATGCAACCAGGGCAGACCCTGCTTAGCAAAGGGGACTATGCATGCTTGCTACCACAAGACCAGATCTCCAGCTCTCCTGCTGATACTGCCAGTCAGATTCCTAGGATTTATGGATTGATGCTCTTAAGATCTCAGGCACAGACTATGCCTTTGAGACTCAGGCACAGACTATGCCCTTGCCCCTGAGATTTTTAAAACTTGAATCAATAGCATTGCCAAATTCATGTCAATGCACATCATTGTTCAATCAAGAAATAAAAGAACTTTGCACATCGCATCATAATGGACAATGGGCAGAGCAACCATTGCATAGATAGGTTCGATGAACCTGGGCTGCTGCGCTTGAGAGGCTGTGCCTGATGCCCCAGCCATATCCCTGTGTCTGACATCAGATGCAAGGGCGTTATTTCGCTTGCAAATGAGACCATGTGACCCAGTTTGTGAGCAAAACCAGCGCTGCGTTTGCATCATGGCCAGGAGCAACTTTCCCTGCCTTTAAAAGGCAGGGAGAGCCGCTCTGGCCACTCTGTGAACACAGCACTAACCAGACTTCACTCACAAACGGGGCCATGCAGCCCCACATAGAGTGCATTGCAGAAGTCAAGTCTGGAGCTTACCAGCATATGTGCCACTGTTCTGAGGTTGTTCATCTCAAGAAACGGACACAGCTGGTGTATCAGCCAAAGCTGATAGAAAGCCCCAATGGCCACTGCCTCAACCTGAGATTTCAGAGAGAGGTGTGGATCCAGAAGTACTCCCAGATGGCATACCTGTTGCTTTTGGGGAAGTGTGACCCCATCTAGAACAGGCAGATCAAATTCATTTCTGGAGTTCTGACCCTGCACAATAAGTACCTCCGTCTTATCTAGATTCAGTCTCAGTTTATTCTTCCACATCCAGCCCATTACTGCTTCTAGGCAAGCATTTAGGGAGGATATGCCAGCTCCCGAAGAAGTTGACATGGAGAAGTAAATCCAGATGTCATCAGCATACCGATAACACCCCTCACCAAATCCCCTGATGATCTCTTCCAACGGTTTCATGTATATATTAAAGAGCTCTGATTTTGAAGAGCAACAGTCTCCAATCAACACCATCTGGAATCTGTCTGAGAAGTAGGAGGGGAGCCACTGTAAAACAGTGCCTCCCACCCCCAATACCCTCAGACGTTCCAGAAGGATACTATGGTTGACAGTATTGAAAGCCACTGAGAGATCCAAAACGATAAACAGAGTCACACTTCCTCTGTCAGTTTCCAGTTGGAGATCATCCATCAGGCTGACCAAGGCAGTCTCCACTGCATAGCCTGCCCAAAAGCCAGTTTGAAATGCGTCTAGATAATCAGTTTCCTCCAAGACCATCTGGAGCTGAGAGGCCACCACTCTGAGAGGCCACCACCCTTGCCCAGCCATGGGAGGTTGGAGACAGGCCTATAGTTGCTCAACTCTGAGGGATCTATGCAGGCTTCTTTAGAATAGGTCTAATAGTAATTGCCTCCTTAAGACAAGGAGGCATTCTGCCCTCCCTCAGAGAAGCATTTATGATTTCTACCAGGCCTCCAACCACAACATCCCTGCTAGATAGAACAAGCCATGTTGGGAAAGGGTCAAGAGCATAAGTGGTAGGCCTCATCTCTCCAAGCAGCTTGTCCACACCCTCAAGAGTCACAAACTGAAACCGATCCAGTCGAACCACATAAGAGGAGTTGCTGGACACCTCCAATTCAGAAACCGCAGTAATTGTGGAGTCTCCATCTAAGTCGGCCTGAATGAGAGATATTTTATCTGCAAAGAACTCATTAAATACATCACAGCAGGTAACTGATGGCTCCAAATTCTGATTCAAGGAAGGGGGGGCACGTACTAGCCCCCTCACAACCCTGAACAACTCCGCTGGACGTGATTTCGCAGATGCAGTTAGGTTAGATCCTGGTTAGATCCCAGTTAGGTTCAAATCCGGACTGGATTCAAGTCGCCCCAGGTGGTTCGGGCTCAGATTTGATTGAGCCAGGCTTGTTGTGGTCCGGCCTATGAGATGGCTGAGCTGGTTCGCAGGCTGGTTCAGGGATATACTTGCAAAGGAGAATCCAGCTAGGATTCCCCTTTACAAGTACAGGGGATTCTAATTGCGGGGGGAGGCTTTTTAAAACCTTCAAATGAAGCCCCAGGAGCGATGGGGTGGCAGCAGAGACATCAGAGGCAGCAGAGGGGGCTCCTCCAACCGCCCCGCCAGCCACTCAAATAACAGTCCTGGCTACATCCAACCTGGACTGTCATATGGGAGGCCAGTGGGGCGGTCGGAGGAGCCCCTGCCACTGCCGCCGATGTCTCCACTGCCACCTCCAAGGCTTTATTTGAAGGTTGAAAAAAGGCTTTCCCCACCCCCATTCTTAAGACAGGGAATCCCCTGTACTGTACTAGCTGGATTCCTCTTTATAAGTATACCCCCTGAGCCAGCCCGTGAGCTGATTCTTCAAACTGGGGGGCAGTCTGGTTCCAACCTGGACCAGCATCCCACTTCAGGCCGGTATGGTTTGAATCTGGACCACCCAAACCAGGCCGGCTCGATGTTGAGATTGGCTCAGTGTGAGCTGCCTTGCACATCACAAGGTCCAGACTGTCTCTATGAACTGGCAGAAGCAATGGGCTTCTTTTGTGGATTTTCTTGTTTGTTTCACATTATAATACAAAACTTAAGAACATAAGAACAGCCCTGCTGGAAACCTTGAAAACATCATAAACTAAAAGCCTGATAAAGCAGGTGTGTTTTCAAAAGTCATTTAAAAGCAGTCAAAGTTGGGGAGATTCTGATGTCATTTGGGAGTGTGTTCCAGAGCCCCGGGACAACCCTAGAGAAGGTCCAGTTTTGGATCACCACTAAGCGAGCCATTGGCAACTGCAACTGAACCTCCCCAGATGATCTTAATAGGCAGTGGGGTTCATGAAGAAGAAGGTGCACTCTTTAAAACCCTGGGCCCAAGCCATTCAGGGCTTTACAGTTAATAACAACACTTTGTATTTTGCCCAGAAACTAATTGGCAGCCGGTGTAGTTCTTTTAAAATAAGCATAATGTGGACACTTCAGGTAGCCCCGGAAACCAGCCTGGCTGCCGCATTTGGCACCAATTGTTGTTTCCAGACTACATATAAAGGCAGCCCAATCCTAGAGCACATTGCAGTAGTCCAGCCTGGATATTACTTCGCATACATGCTTTTTAATCTCTTTGGGTTTGCTTCACCCAATATTTCTACAGATTTTTGTTTGCTAAAATATGTTGCTGTGTATGATGTGATGCCTAACATGCAACCATATTGCAAAAATCCCTTAGCAATCCTGATGTACACAATCACATCCCCTCTTGGGACAGGATGAACTCATATCCGTGTAAGATAGCTAGTAAAGAATTGTACAGCTACGCTTATCATAACTCTGCAGCACCAATTAAGATTTAGTTAAAACAGAATGCAATTACATTGTCATGGATAAAAGGGATACCAGTAATTAAAAATGAATATTTTCCCTTAGGAATGGTTATTATTTCCAGCTGTTTCCCCTTTCCTATCCTTGATCCTTTTTTATGATGTGAGGCTAACTTTTTTAGAACAGGGACACGTTGACTAAAAAGAAGTCCTTACAAAAAGATGTCCCATAATGTCAACTTTGTTCTCTGCCTCTCTCAGGATTACAGGGGGGGAAATGTTGGATTTGTTTCCCCTTATCTGTCAAATGTCTTGGATTTATTGTTCCAGCTACAAAAGCACTTCAGCAGTGATATGGGTTGCCTAAAGGTGGGGACTAAGGATCTTTGAAGTTGGTAAGGAAAGGCTGGGTAGGCATTGGTCAGGGATACATTAGAGGTGAATACACAGGGATGATGTTGGGGTGGGATGCCGAGTAGTAGTGGAAAGGGCTACCATATTTCTCAGTTTCAAAAATGAAGAAACCATCCCCACCACTCTATTTAAAAATAAATAAATAATATAGAGGTGACATCTACCCATTAACTCATATGGGACAGCTCAGCTGTGGTGGCAGTAGCACCACTGGCCACTGATGCAATGGAGGCCAGGTCTGCCAATCACCCATTGTTTTAGGAGGAAAGGCATCCTGCCAGTCTACTCAGCTGCTGGATCAATAGAGGCCAGGTCTCCCCAGGGCCTCCTGCATGGCCATAAAATGGCCAGGTCTACTTGCTGGTTTTCTTTCTTGGACTGGCAGCTGGTCATGGGTTCAAAGGAGTCAGGTCTGCCAGGCAGCTTGGATCTGGGGACATATGGGCCTTTCCCTTTTTATGACTGATTGATTGATTGATTGATTGATTGATTGTTAAATTTATATACCGCCGTTGATTAAAAACAATCCCAAGGTGGTTTACAAAAGTTAAAGAACAGACAATAAAAATGACAATTAAAAATTAAGCTAAAAATATGAAACAAATCTTTTCATGGAAATGAGTATAAGTCTGGGGGAAATAAGGACATATTGCCTTTCCTCAAAGACATTCATATTTTTCAATGAAATGAGAGCATGTCTGGGGAAAATGAACCACCTTAAGTGAAATGCTTGACTAGCAAGCAGAAGGTTGCCGATTCAAATCCCCACTGGTGTGTTTCCCAGACTATGGGAAACACCTATATCGGGCAGCAGTGATATAGGAAGATGCTAAAAGGCATCATCTCATACTGCATGGGAGGAGGCAATGGTAAATGCCTCCGGTATTCTGCAAAAGAAAACCACAGGGCTCTGTGGGTGCCAGGAGTTGAAATCGACTTGACACACACCACCACTGGGGAAAATAAGGACATATGGTAGTCCTAGTGGTAGATGTTTCTGGGCCTCCTGACTCTTTGGGATGGTTGCTGTGTTTACACAGCTAGTGATCCACTTTGTCAGAGACAGTTGGCTTCCATCCTCTTATCCTCTTACATGGAAATCATGTGTTGCCATGAGGACATCACAGATTTAGATTGCATGTGTAGTGGTTGAATAGTCTTAGAAATTTATGTAATGTTTAGGAGAATTCCTTAGTATGGGAGGTAGATTAATCAAGTATATCTGTGTGTGTAAGTAAAATATCACTTAGGTAAGTCTGATCAAAATCAAGGTCAGAATCAAGGGGTCAAGGTTTGATTGACAGAGTCTTCTCTCAGCCAACTAATCTGATGTAAGAAATCCTGCCTGATTGCTTGGTTGCAGTCCTCAGTGTGTATCGCTACTGAGCTTCTCCAGTCCTCACTAGGAAAGTGCTTATATAGGTAGATCCTTTCACCTAACAGACCACTGCAATAATTTATCCTGTGATTTCCTCTCCATTTGAACCATCAGCTGCTTGCAATCTCCTCTCTCCATACATGTGAGTTATTTGCATGATTTGGAAGTGTTGGGAATTCTCTCTGGTAAGAGAAACCCTTTTTCATTATAGCAGAGTGCACAGAGGCACAACACAGCGGAATTTGGCTAGGCATGCATGTATGCTGAGAGTAAAATAACTTGGAGCCAGTTCATAGTTTCAAATCAATATAAGGAGTATTTACTATAGAACTCCATTCTAGATAGTAAAGTGGAGAGATAGGATCTCTAATCTAGCTAGCTAGCTGGATGCAGATGAATTCTGCATATCTGCACACATGGTGCAGGGAGAGAGGAGCTTGCATGTTGAAAGGGAGAAGGAAAGGAAGAGAAGGGAAGAGGAAGTGGCAGGAAGGAAGGAAGGAAGGAAGGAAGGAAGTCCCTGAGAATAGCAATCTACATATCAAGAGATAGTGTCAGAGCAGTAGAGAAGGGATGACCAATGTCTTGACCCTCTAGCCCTCTGACTCACGTCTGTCCTCCTATGTCACTGAGACAAGAGACAGTGTATAGTCCTTCACTTCCAACAGGAAGTAATGAATTTATTTTAAATATATATATTTTAAAATGTAGTTGGATTAAGGGGTCCAAATTAGAACATCAAAGTTAAGAACATAAGAACAGCCCTGCTGGATCAGGCCAAAGGCCGGTCTAGTCCAGCATCCAGTTACACACAGTGGTCCAACAGATGCTTCTGAGAAACCCAGAGGAAAGAGGTGAGGGCATGCCCTCTCTCTTGCTGTTGCTCCCCTGCAACTGGTACTCAGAGGAATCTTGCCTCTGAGGCAGGAGGTGGCCTTTAGCCACCAGACAAGTAGCCATTGATAGACCTGTCTTCCATGAATTTATCTAAGCCCCTTTTAAAGCCATCCAAGCTGGTGGACATCACCACATCCTGTGGCAGAGAATTCCTTAGATTAATTATGTGCTGTGTGAAAAAGTACTTCCTTTTGTCAGTCCTCAGTTTCACGGGATGACCCCTGGTTCTAGTGTTGTGAGAGAGGGAGGAATATGAAAAAAATATATATATATATATTCCCAGATGCTGTAGCCTTGCCTCATAAGGAAGGTGCTCAGGGGCCCTGATCAACTTGGTTGCCCTCTTCTGCACCTTTTCCAGTTCTACAATGTCCTTAAGATACGGTGACCAGAACTGCACACAGTACTCCAAATGTGGCTGCACCATAGATTTGTATAAGGGCAATATAAGATTAGCATTTTTATTTTCAATTTCAATTCTCTTCCTAAAGATTCCCTAGCATGGAATTAGCCTTCTTCACAGCTGCCACACTGTGAAGTTGAAGCTTTAATGGGATTTTAGGATGTTCATTACACCACCAATATGGTCATGTGTGAGGTAGTCATTCCACTGTACACAGATGGCCATATACTTAGACCCAATTTCTTCTTCTTTAAAAAGAGAGGTGAAAAATTATGCGAGTAAGGCTGACATCCATACGGGCCTCTGCATGGTGCTGCACACGTTGCTTTAAGTGGTGGTTAAGTGCCCACTCCTCCATTCTGTAAAGGAGGTCACATAATGAACTGGCACATTATGCTCCAGCACTTTGGATCCTACTGGACTGGAGCTTCAGGGCAGAAGTATTCTCCCTCATGGACAGTGCTTGAGCTAGATGACCTTTGGCATCTCTTCCAGCACTGATTTACACACCTACGTTCATCATCAATGTTGTAAACCGCCTAGAGACTTCATCTAGGTTGTAGACCACCTAGATACTTCGTGTTTCATAGATGAACAATAAACATTGTTTATGTTGTAAACTGCCTTGGTAGTGGGCGGTATAGAAATTTGTTAAATAAATAAATAAATTTGATGACTTAACAGCCAAATGTGTGAAATGCCTGCATTGAGAAGTGATGTGTGTGAGGTGAAGTGAGATCATTAATTACTGTGTGATTGGCTGTCTTACACATGCAAATCATGATGCACCTGTGGAGTGAAAAATCATACCTGTCATAAGATTCTGAGATTCTACTGGATAAGTGGAGATAAGACACTGGACCAAATTCTGGCCTTTCAACTACAAAATATCATCCACATCCCAGGGAAAATCACCAGAATCTCAATGTCTCTCTCCTGAAACATTTTCCCTGTCAACATTTTCTCTTGTGTTTTGCAAAATCAAATGTCTGTCACCAAACTCAATTTCTCTCTGTGTGTCAAGTGCATCTAAAGAATATCCATAATGCTGCCATTGCAGGAGGATATATATTTAAAATACAGAGAAAAGCAATTACTTTTGGATCAAATGTTTAAAAAATTGATATATGGTTTTTTAAAAAATGTACATAACCATTATCGTATTAAATGTCAAATGCAATGTCATGATTACTAATGGTCCTATTTTTAAAAGGGTAAATGAGGCAAAATCATATCTCTGCATGTTGGGTTTACTTAAAGGTTACAAACCTCTATATGTTTATGGAGCACTAATTATATTTCTCTTTTTCACTTCAAACCATCCATTGTAAACATTATTTATTCATCTGCAACATTTTTATTCCACCATTTTAGTTATATCCCCTGAATCAAAAAGTGCTCCTAATAGGCAGAGAGGGGCAATTGTTGAATTCCACCAAAGGCCTTTTTAGAAATGACCTCGACATTCTGAGTTTGAATATCATCATGGCCAAGACAGAGTTGTGCAGGAGGAACACTTCCTCTTGTGCACTTAAGGGGGGGGGGGGGTATTTTCAGCAATCCCTCCTTTCTTCTGCAGTTACCTTTGCCTCCCAAATGTCCCCCTCGCCCTGCATCCTTCAGGAACATAATTTGGGAGGCACAGGTGGCTGCACAGGAAAGGAAGGATCACCAAAGTTCTCTTCTGCTGCATGCAAAGATAGAAGCATTCCACTCCCGCCACCCGTAGTCTGGGCATCAGCCTAAATTTACTTATAATTCCTTCATTTGCATAATGGTGATCAAAGGTTTTTAATTGTTTTAAGGTTTTCATTTTTAATTTGTTTTCTGTTGTAAACCACCCAGAGACAGAAGTTTGAGGAGGTCTACAAATTAGATAGATGGATAGATAGATAGATAGATAGATAGATAGATAGATAGATAGATAGGCAAGTTGCACTTTTTCTTTGACATGT
Source organism: Hemicordylus capensis (assembly GCF_027244095.1). Taxonomy (NCBI): domain Eukaryota; kingdom Metazoa; phylum Chordata; class Lepidosauria; order Squamata; family Cordylidae; genus Hemicordylus; species Hemicordylus capensis. Next base: position 164,070,761 of record NC_069657.1, on the reverse strand, counting down.
TGTGCCATTTTTGTTGCCAGACTGAATAAATATTTCCTCTTCCTTAAGTGACATGCCACAAAGAATGGGCACCACCCTCATAACTCTCATTCCTTTCCCCCATCTAAATGAAATTTAATCTTTGTAACTCCTGGTGCAGACCTGGTCAGTTTCATCTGACATGCTACAAACGATCAATTTCATAATCAATATTGTTGGTAACTAAAATAACTAAGGTGGTGTACTTCCAAGTCTGGAAGTAAATTCATGAGCAAATTAAATAGGATCCCAGGGCCAATGCGACAGTCACCCAGGTACAGTCTAGGTCTGCACAGTACCTGGATGGGAGGGAGACCATTTTGTAACCTCATGTACTGCCTTGAGTTTCATGATGGAATAAAAGTGGGATATAAATGTAAGAAATAAATAAATGCGATAAGCAACTGAAGCTTTGCAGGAAGTAAATTGTCTCTTTAAATGAAACAAGATTGAAACTTAAATGTGATAGTTTTGAAAATGTGTTATTTTAACACTCATTCCCAAAACATGACAATATGAAGTGACTATATGGGGTGCTTTTGGATAAGGTTTTTCTTTTTAACCTACAGTTTCTCAGCTCCCCATGGATTAGGAGCTCCTGGGACAGTGAATGTGGCATGGATTAGGCAAGCGGATCCTAGCCTGTAGTTTTTAAATGTAAGATGTATGAATGTGGACTGGTTTTGAATTGTTCGCACTCAGCTAGAGGACCCTTCCAATACTACTGTATGCCTTCTACGTGTATGCCTTCCATAATACTACTGCATACCACTACTGTATGCCTTCCCTCCCTTGGAAAGGAAGTGGACCCTTCCAATATGTACTGTATAAGGGTAGCCAGCTTATTCAGCTTGGGAGCCATAGTACACCCTAAAATGAAGTACAATCTGTTGTGTCAGGGTGAGGAGGAAAGAGTACAAATACGAAAGTGGTTGCATCAGTGGCTGCACCAAACAACAAGCCATTTATGTCGAATCATTGACATTATTAGTATCCATAATGTAGCTGCGGAATACTTACTGTGTGGGGCTTGTAACCACAAGAGGAAGTGGTTGTCTAATGTCTATAGCCTCTGACCACAAGGTTAATCCCAATATTATTTATTTATTTATCTATTTGTTTGATTTTTAGACCACCCTTACAAAATAGCTCAGGGCGGTTCACAGACATCAAAGACCCTTTAAAACAATTTAAGAGCACTGGAAGGCCAGGCCGAACAGGTAGGTCTTTAGGGCTCTCCTAAATTCCAATAAAGAATTCAAATTACGGATGTCTGTGGGGAGTGCATTCCACAGTCCAGGAGCGGCTACAGAAAAGGTCCGCCTCTGGGTCGCCACCAGACGAGCTGGTGGCAACTGGAGCCGGACCTCCTCAGATGATCTTAGCGTGCGGTGGGGATCAGACTGAAGAAGGCGCTCTCTAAGGTAACCTGGACGTAAGCCGTTCAGGGCTTTAAAGGTAATAACCAGCACTATGTATTACCAGTTCTTTGCAGCTGCCTAGAAGTCTGAACAAGCGAATAAGTTATAATTAGGGCTGCAATGTTTAAGTGATTAATCAGATTAATAGTTTTTTTTAAACGTCTGATCAACTGAAAAGGTGCCCTGGTTAATAGGTTTTTATATAAGAAATAATCCAAGTATTTATAAAACCTGCAGGTAACAAGCACCATCTTAGAAAAGGGATTCTCCTATATATCTTCTCATATATGAGAGAAGATAAATTCATCTGCTGAAATGGTGTCTGCTACAACACACACATGTGTAATCCAGAAAGAAAGAAAGCTTCTTGCTAAATTATTCTAGCCATATGCAAATGTATGCAAATTTAATCAAATTATCAATTAATCAACTAAAACCGCCCTTACAAAATAGTGGGAAGGTAAGAGGGGAGCAGGGCTATTCCATCTACCTTGCTGGGACCTACCATCTAGCCCCTTTGCCTCCTGTGGACATTACAGCTCAGACAGAGTGCAGCCTGCTTGTTGGCTGCCAAGTTCCAGCTGGCTGGTTGCCAGCCTCCCAGCTTGCTGAAGATTGCTGAAGTTCCATCACCTGCCACCTGTCCTGGGAGCTGCTTGTGTGAGGAGTGGCTTCTGGGGCTTGCAGGCTTAAAAGCAAGGAGGCTCGCCATAGGCCTGCCTTTGGGGCCGGGCCTTTGGGGTTGGGACTGAGGGCTGGGGGGTTGGGTTGGGCCAGGCCTCTTGCAGACATGTGTTTGGGCTCTCTTGGGGGGGATGGTGCTGGAGGTGTGCCTAGCAGTTCAGGGGCAGCTATTACTGTAGTGGTGGGGAATAGAAGAATTGGCGCTGGCAGAGCAGCTAGCCGTTACAGGGGAAGGGAAGTCAGTAATTTAATAACTGTTTCCACTTCCAACTGTTCTGTCAACTCTTCGGCCTTGGGGAGCAGCTCCAATGACCCACAGAATCTGGCCTTGCTCCTTTGCAATGCCAGGTCAGTTCAGAACAAGACCGAAATTGTCCACGATCTGATCGTTGATGAGGGAGTTGACCTGGCATGTATAACGGAGACCTGGTTGGGGGAGGCGAGTGGTCCAGTGTGGGCTCAGCTTCTCCCACCAGGTTACTCTGTCATGGAACAGGCCAGGGGAAGTGGGCGGGGTGTGTGGAGTGGCTGTGGTCCATAAGAATACCATTTCCCTTACCAGGGCCCCTGTGAGACAGCTGACTTATACTGAGTGCATATTTTTGAGGCTGGGAACTAGGGATAGACTGGGGATTCTGTTGGTGTACAGTCCACCCCGCTGCCCAACTGACTCCCTAACTGAGCTGACGGAGCTGGTCGCGGAGTTGGTGTTGGAGTCTCCTAGACTTTTGGTGCTAGGGGACCTCAATATCCACTTTGGGGCTGGCTTGTCTGGTGCAGCTCAGGAGTTCATAGCAGCCATGACAACTATGGGCCTATCTCAACTAGTTTCTGAACCGACGCACGTTGTCGGCCATGCACTCGATTTGGTCTTCTGTTCGGATCGGGGGGGGGGGTGTTCCGTGGGTGGGGAATCCAGTGGTTTCCCCATTGTCATGGACGGACCACTACCTGGTTAAGGTTGGTCTCACAGCCGCAATCCACCCCTGCAGGGGTGGTGGACCTATTAGGATGGTCCATCCGAAAAGGCTGCTGGACCCAGTGGGATTTCAAAAGGCCTTGGAGGATTTTGACGTTGGTGCGGCCAGTGATTCTGTCGATGCCCTGGTGAGAACCTGGAACAGGGAACTCAACAGGGCAGTAGACACGTTTGCTCCTAAGCGTCCCTTCCGACCTGCTGCAAAAAGGGCCCCTTGGTATACTGAGGAGCTGCAGGGGCTGAAGCGGTTGGGTAGGCGACTAAAGCGCAAGTGGAGGAGAACTCGGTTCGAATCAGACAGGATTCAGCACGTGACCCATTTGAAGGCTTATGCGGTGGCAGTGCGCACAGCGAAAAAGAGATTCTGGTCTGCGCGCATTGCAGCTGCAGGTTCACACTCGGCGGAGCTATCCCGGGTTGTGAGGAGTTTGGTTTCTCCTCCTTCTACTTCCAATCAGTCCCCGGGGTTGCTCTGCTGTGATGCCTTTAATGGGTTCTTTGCGAATAAGATCTCCTGTATTCGGGCTGACCTGGACTCCACAATTTCTGCAAGGTCTATGGAGGAGGTGTCCAGCAATCCTTCTTGCAGTATTAGATTGGATCAGTTTCAATCTGTGACTCCTGAGGATGTGGACAAGCTGCTTGGGGCGGTGCAGCCTACCACCTGTTCTCTGGATCCTTGCCCGACTTGGCTGCTTCTATCTAGCAGGGAGATTGTTGGAGATGGCCTAATTAATATCATAAATGCATCGCTGAGGGAGGATAGGGTGCCCCCCTGCCTGAAGGAGGCAATGATTAGACCACTCTTAAAGAAGCCTTCCCTGGACCCCTTAGCGATGGACATCTACAGGCCAATCTCCAATCTCCCTTGGTTGGGCAAGGTGATTGAGAGGGTGGTGGCTGACCAGCTCCAGGCAGTCTTGGAGGAAACTGATTATCTAGACCCATTTCAAACTGGCTTTAGAATGGGCTATGGAGTTGAGACAGCCTTGGTTGGCCTGATGGATGACCTTTACCGGGGAATCGACAGAGGGAGTGTGACTCTGCTGGTTCTTCTGGATCTCTCGGCAGCGTTCGATACCATCGACCATGGTATCCTTCTGGATCGCCTGGGGGAGTTGGGGATAGGGGGCACTGCTTTGCAGTGGTTCCGTTCCTATCTCTCGGGCAGATTCCAGATGGTGGAGCTTGGAGCTCCTCCAAACGGGAGCTGTTATATGGAGTCCCTCAGGGCTCCATTCTGTCACCAATGCTTTTTAACATTTACATGAAACCGCTGGGTGAGGTCATCAGGAGGTTTGGTGCTGGGTGTTATCAGTATGCTGATGACACCCAAATCTACTTCTCCTTTTCATCCCCAGGAAATGGCACTCATTCTCTAAATGCCTGCCTACAGGCAGTAATGGGCTGGATGAGGGAGAACAAATTGAAGCTGAATCCAAGCAAGACAGAGGTGCTCATTGTGGGGGCTCAGAATCTGAGGGGTGAGTTAGACCTTCCTGTGCTGGATGGGGTTACACTCCCCCAGAAGGAGCAGGTGCGCAGCTTGGGAGTACCTTGGGAGTCCAGACCCAGGCCTCACCCTGGTATCTCAGGTGGAGGCCATAGCCAGGAGTGCTTTCTATCAGCTCCGGCTGATTCGACAGCTGCGCCCATTCCTCGAAGAGGATGACCTCAAAACAGTGGTGTATCAGCTGGTAACCTCCCGGCTTGACTATTGCAATGCGCTCTACGTAGGGCTGCCTTTGTACGTAGTCAGAAAACTTCAGTTAGTTCAGAATGCAGCAGCCAGATTGGTCTCTGGGGCAACCCGGAGAGACCATATGATGCCTGTTTTAAAACAGTTCCACTGGCTGCCAATATGTTTCCGGGCAAAATACAAAGTGCTGGTTATTACCTTTAAAGCCCTGAATGGCTTGGGTCCAAGATATCTTAGAGAGCGCCTTCTTTTACATGATCCCCACCGCACGTTAAGGTCATCTGGGGAGGTCTGTCTCCAGTTATCACCGGTTCGTTTGGTGACGACTCAGAGGCGGGCCTTCTCTGTAGCTGCTCCTGGACTGTGGAATGCACTCCCAGCGGAAATTCATAATCTTGATTCTTTACTGTCCTTCAAGAGAGCCCTTAAAACCTATCTGTTTGGCCTGGCCTTTCAGGGTTTTTAATCAGTTTTAATTGTTTTAATACCTGGTTTTCAGGGTTTTAATTGTTTTGATAGTTTAATTGTTTTGTATGTTGTTTTAAATTGGTATTTATATTTGTATCTCTGTTTTAATTGTTTTTAACGTTTTCTGTTTTAATTGTAAACCACCCTGAGCCATTTCGGAAGGGCAGTATAGAAATCAAATAAATAAATAAATAAATAAATAATAAAATAAAATAATAAAACTCACATTACTGAATAACTAAGATTTCTTCAATCAGGTGACAGACTGAGTGATAAAGCGGGGTTTAATTTCATGGTCAAAGGCAAGAGATTTCCCAATGAATACCTGAGGGACCACCTGCTCCCAAGGGTTGCTGCCTGCTTGACGAGGTCATCTGAGGGGGCTCTGCTCCGGGTGCTGACAATGAGGGAGGCTAGGTTGTCGTGCACTCGGGACAGGGCCTTCTCTGTTGCTGCCCCCAGACTCTGGAATGCTCTCCCGGTGGCTATTCACTTCTTGGTCTCCGTCACTGATTTTGGAAAGCATGTCAAATCATGGCTTTTTACCCAGACTTTTATATGATTGTCTCCACTGCTGCTTCTTGTATTTTGTACTGTTTTTATGCTTGTGTTTTTTTTAAAATCAGATTTGTTTTTATATATTTAGTTCAATATTTTATTGTGTCTTTTTTATAATCTTGTTTGGGGCATAAGCAGCCCATGTTGCCCCCCCCATAGTGGCAGTGCCCCCCAGTGACACCCTGTCTCTTTACACCACATGTGGGTTGCCCCTTCTCTCCCCACTGTGCACAGCATCAGCAGTGGTGGCAGCTGGGCAGTGGGCTGCTACCTCCAGGAGGCCACCCCCATCCTTGTACACAGTGAGGAGGAAAGGGTTGCCATGTGCCACAGAGAGAAACGGAACACCAGGAGCAGGGGCGTAACGAGGCTGGAGTGGGCCCAGAGACAAAATTTTAAAATGGGCCCCTCGCTGATACACACACACACTCACTTCACATGTGACTTGCCTCTGGGGGGCCCCTCGAGGCGTGGGGGCCTCGAGGCGTGGGGGCCCCCAGGCAGCCGCCTCCCCTTGCCTAATAGTAGTTACGCCCCTGACCAGGAGGCAGATGACGGATGCCCATCGTGCTGAGCATGGCAGCTCTGATGGCAGCTGTGCACAGGTTCTTGGAACCTATGCACACAATTACCACTCTGCCCCTGCAGGTAGCAAGGAGCTTCTGTGAGGAGAAGCTACCACTTGGTTGTGTTTGACGTGGCATGTGTTAATTATGCCAGAGGATGCTTCACATTACTTGGCTTCTCATCACACGCTAATTCATAGCCAGATGTGTGAAATGACACCACTGAAAAGCATGGGATCTGAGATGAGATTATGGGAAAGGTCAGGCTGTAGTCTTTGATTTGTGATTGTCCATTCACATCACTTGCAGTAATCCTGCAGTAATCAAGCCCTGACCAATGCATGTGTAAACCAGCCCTAAATCGTGGATCTCTTAGGTCCGGGCCATTGCAGCTGGGGATGATGACAGTGGTAGCCGAGCACCATTTGGGGACTCAAGGCTGGGAATCTTCATTTTAGGGTCACCGAAGCAACTACAAGCCATATCACAGCTCACAATCCCAGGAAGGCCCTAAGTCTACCAACAATAAATACAGGACAGTCAGCTTAGGCAATAGCACTATAGAACTGGAGCTTCCTGTCTAATCAGTACTGTAGAATCTGCTTTTTGATAGACTGGTGTAAATCTCATGTAATCCCAATGAATACAGTTACTTGGTTATCTACTGAATTCAGAAATGTGCATGAAAGGAAGGGAAACAATCAGGAACTCTAAATAGTCGTACTTTTTATTTAAATATTTATCTTGTTCAAATTTGACTTAAAATCTATAGGTAATTAGATATAGTACTAGCTACAAGGTTTTTGGAGGGTTTTTTGTGTTGCTTTTTTTTTTTTAAACAAAGTGCTTCCCTTAATTTCTTATTCAGGTTATGAGCTAAACCTCTAAAATCATTCTAGTCACACCAGGCATCAAAGGTCTATATGGGAGGAGAAGGGAGAGTTAAATGCCTTAATATCTTTGAGATTTGCAAAGATATTTGAGGATTTGCTAAGGGATTCAGTAAGGATGAAGAAAGAGTTTTTGTAAGCAATGAGAATAACTTTTGGCTACAGCTCAAAGGGAAATATGCATCCAAGTGCAAAGAGATTATTTAGATGTGAGCCTCAAATAATCATTGTGATTCAATGGCTGCCTTTCTTTTTTGAGTCCTGGGTTAAAGCTAGTTCAGAGATGAAAAAAACAAATCTCTTCCTCCCTTTTGTAGCTGGCAAATGAATTTTAGCAGTACAAGTCCCTACCTAAAGAGAAAACGCTTGAGCTAATTACCAGGCATCAAATGTGATTAACTAAAGGCCAGAACTATAAAGTAGATTTGACTTTTGGGGGTACTGCCTAAACATACTCTAGCCACTAGAGTAAGGCAAGGAAAGAACAAGAACAAGAAAAAAGGAAGGACAAGAAAAGTACACAGCCCTCACCTCCTGTTCTAATTTGTAAGTCACCATTTTGGAGGCAAGAGCATGATGCATAGGAAAGTCACTCGATCCCTACATGTCTGCGATGCTTATTTGCTTGGCATTGGTTATCACCCAAATTCCCACATTCAGTTTGAAACAGAATAGGATTGCCAACTCTGACCTGATGCTCTTCTTTGATATTGTTTTTCTCCAATATTTTTCACAGCTATTAACATCTCCAGAATTGCTTTCAGTAGTCACCTGGAGATTGACAATGGATTCCTGGAGACTCCACGCCAATCCTGCAGGGTTGGCAGCAGTGCTGGACAAACTGCATTGGGAAAGCGCTCCCTCACTTTCACACGCCACCAAGGAAACTGCCACATTAATTCTCAATTTTCAACAAAGCAAATTTACTTTAACCCTAATCCTCTTCATTTAAAAAACTGGGATGCCTTACGCTCATGCAGCAGCCAGAGAGCACACCTGCAAGTCTTGTCCCAGCACTGATGCACTCAGAAGCCACACCCCTCTCCATGGTCACAGTGTCTGTCTGAAGAGAGACATTCTGTAGTTGTTGTGAGCCAGCTACAAAGGCACCCCAGCCTGCCAATCACAGAAAGGATCTGCTCATAGTTACAGTATTTGTGTTGTATCCTGTCTAGTAGACTTTTTGTTTTGTTGTTTGGATGTTTGTCTCAGTGGGGATCCTGTAGTGAGTGTGGGGTGGGGTCCGAAAGGAAAAGAGAGGGAAAGGAGCAGGAGAAAATGGAGTTCTTTCTGAATAAACCCTTTGTTAAATCTACATAAGATTGCTTTGTGTTTATGAGGGAATCAGCTATAACACATCTGGTGATGAGAGTTTGAACTAGCAACTTAAGTGGCACAGTGGGGAAATGCTTGACTAACAAGCAGAAGGTTGCCAGTTCAAATCCCCACTGTTACTATATTGGGCAGCAGTGATTTATTATTATTATTTATTTTTTTTACATTTATATCCTGCTCTTCCTCCAAGGAGCCCAGAGTACTACATACTTGAGTTTCTCTTTCACAACAACCCTGTGAAGTAGGTTAGGCGGAGAGAGAAGTGACTGGCCCAGAGTCACCCAGCTAGTTTTATGGCTGAATGGGGATTTGAACTCGGGTCTCCCCGGTCCTAGTCCAGCACTCTAACCACTACATCTCATACTGTGTGGGAGGAGGCAATGGTAAAACCCCTCCTGCATACCACAAAAGAAAACCACAGGGCTTTGTGGGTGCCAGGAGTCGAAATCAACTGGATGGCACACTTTACCTTTAAGAGTGTGAGCCTGCAAAGCTTGTGAATGTTCCTGCAATTTCATTTCATTGCATTACTGGACCTACATTCCTGAACTGCTGCATCTACCATTGCTACAGCTGATTGTTTATCCAGCTTCCTGACCTCCACAGCCCATCAAAGTATTTTCCCCTTATCAATCCTGAATTCTGTTGTTTACTGGATGCCCTCTGCAGCATGGTTCAGATCTCACCACTACCTCTTTTTCTTGTCCACCCCAGGAGAACTTGCTCTTCCCTGGAGACAATGGAGGTCCTATTTCTGTAATTACCTCCTCACTATACATACCCCTGATTTTACTCCAGCAAAGCAGAAGGCTATATTGCTTCACTGCCTGGGTCCTGGATGCCAAAGAATATTTAATCATTTGCCCTTTCCTACCAACTGGGAAGGGGATGTCAATTCTTAGGAAGCTGCTCTTCAAGCCTAAGATGATCATTTCAACTCTACTTTTAATGTGATTGCTGAACGTTACAAGTTCTATTCTGGATCCCAACTGTCTCATGAATCTATCAATCAGTATATCATTGTGTACCTTAAGTATAACCTGTAAGTTTGCCAACTTTACTGATAAAATGACCAGAGATCAGATTATTATTAAAATAAACTGCTCCAAACTGTGTGAGAAACTGCTACTGGAGCAGAAACTTACCTTGGCTTGGATAAAGTTATAGAGATGGCTAGGAGAATGGAAAATGTTCTTCACTGTGCCAAATTGCTCTCTTTGCCCCCCCCCCCAAACCAACCTCCTGAAATCCAGGCTATTCAGTCTAAATCCTTCCAAACCCAATCTTCTCATAAAGCACTGCCACAGAAAGTGGCAGCACAAGAAAGGAAGAGCTGCTAATGCCATGGATGTGTAGACTCTGCTTACAATGCTGATTTTGCTCGTGCAAACAGGTTCGACCGTTGGGAGTCGAACTGAACCACCCCCTGTTTGGTCCAACTTCAGACCAAACCCCACCAAGGGTTCACGATTCAAAAAAATAAAATCAATCACTTACCCCCTCCGGAGGACTTCCTCTAGGTGGCAGGAGGGTCCATGGAGGTTCCCCCTCCCTCACTGGCCTCCTTGTCACACTAATTGGGCATTTGGCCAGCTCTTCAGCCCGTTCAAGTCTTCCCTCTCTGGCGCGGTGGCCATTTTGGAAGCCACTGTGCCTGTGCCTCTGCGAGACCTGGGTTGAAGAGCCAGCTGAACGGCCAATTAGGGTGGCAAGGAGGCCAGCAGGGGACCTCCGCGGACCCCCACTACCACCTAGAGGAAGTCCCCCGAATTGGGTAAATGATAAAAAGTGGGGGGATTTGTGAAACCTCCCCGGACCGGACCAAACTGGGGGAGGGGTTTCCAGTCCAGTTCAGGTCCATTTCGGATTCAAACCAAACTGGCTCAGCCGGTTCTGTGCACACCCCTAACAGAGGGTCATTTTAAACAGGTGCAAAAAAGGGACACGTTGCCAAGGTTTGCAAGTCTGCTCTCCACTCCCTTACTTATTTACAATATGATAATCATGAGGAAGATGAGCCACTTCCTGACAGCTATTTAAGGGTGACAGACTCAGAGCCTCCTTCTCCACAGTCAAGTAAAACTTAATGGCTGATTCTGGTTTTCTGTACACTATCATCTCCCATATTCTTTACAAGAAAATCATTACTATATCAGATGTGCACCTGCAGTCTTCAGGCATCCATCGATGGGGATTAGGGATGTGCACGAAACTGGCAGGGAGGTACACTGCCGCCCCTATGGGCTGTTAAAAAAACCAACGCCGGTGGGGGAAAGCAGTGGGAGAGGTAAGTGCACCCTTCCCCCACTCTTAAAAGGAGACCCACACCACCTTCAAACCTCCCCACCACGGTTCCTTGCACATCTCTAATGGGGATATGGAGGGTCACCTATTGCCATAAATGGATACTTCTCTACTGTCATAGAATACAAAGGATGTACTGCAGAAGGGAAAGTGTATGTGTCACAAAAAGGAGTCTCAATATGTCCGCTCTCCTCACTCTCCCCGCTGAACCCTCCCAGGCTCTGAACACCGCTCATGAGTAGAGCCTCAAGGTCTCACGGTGCTGTGAATCATTTATTGAAGTCCAATGAATTTCAGCCACAGAGGCATTTTCAGGGGCAATAATATGTTGTATTTCAAAGTGACCTTAAGCAAGATCAAAGTAGACCTTTGCCTTCTTATTGTAAGAAGGCAAAGGTCTACTTGTTCAAGATCTCTTTGAAATACTACAAATACTAGATTGTCTCCTTTTTCATTTTACTATTCCAGTGGCCAGAAGTTTCATTTGTTGACAACATTACTACAAACAGTTCATGGCTGCAGTTTTTGCAAGAGAAGGTCTTCCTAAAGAACTAGTAACTGACAATAGGACACAGCTTAACTCATTTGAAATGGAGCAATATTTGCATAATCATGGGATAAAACACAAGACTATTTCCTTGTACCATGGCTTAGTGGGGAAAAATGGCTTAGTGGAAAGAATGAACATGTTAGTGAAGGAAAGTTTACAACTGGCTACTATGCAACAACAACCTTGGAAAGAGGCAATCCATGAAACTCTATTTGCTTATCAAACTACTCCTGAAGTGATTGGAAGGCTTTGAGGTAGGACTAGGCCTCACTTAGGGCAACCGCTGGGATGTTGGGCCTTTCCTAATGAGTAAAAAAGTGCAGGAAATTCAAAGCAGAAGGACCAATCCAGAAGACAGGGTGGGAACTACACACTCAGCCACCTACTGGGAAGCTTTGTACAGTTAGTTAGTCTGTCCCAGGAGGGCCTTGAGGAAGCAGCAGGCTGAGAGCTGCTGGGAGGATGGAAAGATAAGTTAGCACCAAGTCAGACACGTGAGGGAAGTTATTTTTATTTACTGATTGCTTGGAATCTGCCTTGCCAGGTTAATGAAAACACTCTCTTACCATTTGTTTTATGAAAATACAATTGTTCTTATTGCATACCTTTTTCTTTTAATCTAATAATAAATCCTGGTTGCTGATGTGTGCACTTTGGCTTAGGGTTGCCACTTTAACCTCCCCCAGAAATCTTATGTGGAAAGAGTGATTTGTCTCACATTAAAATAAAGTGGATGGTGGCAGCCTACTGTGAATCCCTTACAGACAGGGATTCAACCCCAGTAAACTTGCTCCCCGCCCCGCTTCTCTGGCTGTAGTAGGAGTCATGACAACTCCTCATTCAACTCATTCATTTCCAGGAAAATCACCTTTTGAACTGCTGAGAGGATGAAAAGCTACCACCAAACTTACACAGTGGCTGATTGGGCTTTCCTTGCCTTCTCACCATGAGGATGGAGAGATGCATGATCAGGTAATGGAAAAGCAACAAAAATATAAATGTTATGTGGATCGGAAATGGGTTGTGAAACAGTGAACATTTCAGGTGGGTTTTTTTGTTCAATTACGATTGTCTTATAAAGTGGGAAAGGGATGTTCCCAATATTCTGGATCCCAACAAATAATCAAAATCCAAGGAGATTCTGTCATATTGGATGATAGGGGGAAATGAAACAGTTTGAGACTTTCTCGCATGCATACTCTAAGACAAGAAGGAAGGGCAACTGATTTCAAGTGAGAAACTTGAAGAGAAATTTGGTCTTGCCTCTAATTTTGATCTCACAGATGAGGCTGACGAAAGTGAAGGACAATTCTTGATACCAGAAGAAAAATCACAAATAGCACCTGTGCCAGAGAACTCAAGACTTGAGAGAAGTGTGAATGACAGGAGACCACCTAAAAGACTCTAAGACTTTGTCACTAAATTTTAAATCAATTCTATTTTATTATAAGGGGGAGGGATATGTTGTATTTAATCTAGTAATCTTTTGTGATTACAAGGGGGGATGGAGTCGAAAAGAAAAGGGAGAGGAAGGAGTGGGAGAAAAGGGAGTTGTTCTGAATAAAATCCCAGTTAAACCTACCTAAGTTTACTGTGGTTGGATACAGACCAGAGGTTGGCGAACCCGCAGTTTCAATTTCAAGCTGTAAATTGCACCACAGACATCCATCAAACTGCGGCCTGCCAACCTTGAGTTCCAGGAGAGGGGAGCCCCTCCCTGCTGCCCAGCTGCCAAGGCCAATCCCAGCCAACTGCACAGCAAGACTGTGGGCAAAGCATCAGTGCATCAGCACATCAGCGGAGTGGCCATGATTAGCCATGATCTCAAAGGGGCTGTGCCAAGCGCAATCATGCATTTTTGCCATGGAGTGCCCACCCTCGGAATGGAAAGGGCACTTAAATCCCTTTAAATGCCACAACATGCCAGTGCTTCTTCTGACAGCGATGGCACTGTCATTCCCCCTAACCCTGCACCCAAATAAGCTCACACAAGGTCAATCTGGTGGGGGGGGAGGGTCTGTTTGGAGCACAATTTCCCTGTTGCTGTGGAAAGAGAAGGGAATATGGAGACTTCCTAGGAAGGGATATGTAAATGAGGGAGGGCAAAGGATGCTGGTGTGGAGGTCTGTCCCACCATGAGCTAGGAAGCTGTTGCAAGGGATCACCCCATCCAAGCAGTTCACACAGACCAATTACACTCCTGCTCCACTGGCAGCTGGCAGCTGGTGTTCTCACCCTATCATGAGAGAGGACCAGTCTACTGGGGAGAACCATGTGGCTCTGACCCCTAGGTCTTCCTTCAGACTGCACGCTCCCAAGTTGAGCTAACCCAGCAAAGTGGGGGGGGACCTTGTGTGGGGCCCCCAACTCTCCATGGTAAGAATTAGAATAGAATTGCTGCCAGTTAGGGTTAGCGTTAGGGCCTGTGAAGCCTTGCACACAAAGGAGATTTTGATGCTACACGTGTCAGAACTGGGCCGCATTCATGGCCAAGGGAACACTGGGTGCATGGACAGATCTTTAAAGCCCAGTTAAAATTGCCAGGCTCAGTTTGACGTTCTGCCATATGCATATCGCCGGCGTGGGGAATCACAGGAGAGGGGAGCCCCAATTTCCAGCAACCCCGGGAGAGCGGGATCACCAATTCAGGGCACAAGCAAGGGTGCATATGCCCACATGGGCAGATGGGCTGGCAAGGGGCACACGTTGACAGCTATCTGGCAGTAGCAGCCAAGACAGAGAAAGCAGTCACCGGGGTACCTGTCCCCATGGCTTTCCTCCATAGAGCAACACTGGCTCGATATAGGGCCTGGCACTCTTGTGAAAGAGCGGTCCATGTTAGAAGGGGATATTTTGCCACCAGGCATCATTAGAGATTTTGCTTGGCAATTCTCTCCCCTCCCCTCTGATGGTCCTTCTCATGAGTTGTAAGGGGGTGTCCCCATGGCCTGGCACTCTCTTGAGCCTGGGTTGGCATGCTCCTTCTGTTCCACTGCCATCTCTGAGCATTCCGACTGGAGCACAGCTGACCCTAGTGACTGGCTGGGGCCTCCTTCCCCAGCTTTTTTTTGGGGGGGGGGGGAATTGAACTTGTTTCCTCAAGAATCCCTGCTTGAGGCTGCCTTTTAAACCTGACCCTGGACACACACACATCCACCAAATGTCCCCCTCCTGGCACTGTGGTGAGGTGCCCTGCTTATGTTGCCACCTGGGATGTCTGTGCTTGTGAACACACATCATTGGTGCTTCGTTCTCAGGGAGCAAAGCACGTAGTGCCCATCCTGTCATCCCATCCTCTGTCCTTCTTGCTTGCCAGGAGGGGAGCAAGGGACAAAGTGGGGAGAGGGAATCCCCCTGTGTGGCTGTGCCACTTGACAGGCTGACAAAGCCTGGGATGGAGCATGGAGGTGTCCCTGTTGCTGGGCAACTGCATTGCTGGAGCAGAGACAGGAGGGGTGGGGCTGGTGATCAGAGAGGCGGACAATGAGAAGCGCCACAGGCATGGAGCAGCCACGATCCTGGGCACATCTGCACTGCTGCCTCTATGAATGCCGTTTGAATACTGGCATGAAACCATGGTTATGGTGGCATCCAGGTTTGGGCAAAACCCTTTGGCAGCCAAACTGGAGGTCTCGGCAGCAAACCTTTGCACAAACCAAAGGTACAAGTTGAAGTTCAGCAAGGCAAACTGCAGGTCACTTTTGCTGCAAAACTGCAGTTTCACTAATTCAGATGTACTGGAGTTCCTACTTCTGCCCAGCTTAACTCTGGTTTCATGTTACTTCTGAATCTATCCTGTGTGTTTATCAGGGAAGCAGTTATAAAACAATTTGTCTCTTTGGACAAGTATGTCAGCATTGAGGTGCAGCTCGTGAGCATGCTTTTGGGATGCTATATACGAGTACAGCATCCCTGCTTTTTAAATGACTTTTTCGACAAAGTTCCTCATCAAAAACTCTTGAGAAAACTTAGCAGTCATGGGATAAGGGGACAAGTACTTGTGTGGATAGCTAACTGGTTGAAAGACAGGAAACAGAGGGCAGGTATAAATGGAGAGTTTTCACAATGGAGGGAAGTAAGAAGTGGGGTCCCCCAGGGATCTGTACTAGGACCAGTGTTTTTTAATTTATTCATAAATGATCTAGAAGTAGGGGTAAGCAGCGAGGTGGCCAAATCTGCAAATGACACCAAACTCTTTCGGGCAGTGAAATCCAAAACAGATTATGAGGAGCTCCAAAAGGATCTCTCCAAGCTGGGGGAGTGGGCGACAAAGTGGTAAATGCAGTTCAATGTTGGCAAATGTAAAGTAATGCATACTGGGGCAACACCCCCCGCAACTTCACATATACACTGATAGGGTCTGAGCTGTCAGTGACTCACCTGGAGAGAGATCTTGGGGGTAATGGTGGACAGCAAGTTGAAAGTGTTGAGTCAGTGCACGGCAGCTGTGAAAAAGGCTAGTTCCCTGCTAAGGATCGTTAGGAAGGAGATTGAAAATAAAACTGCTAATACTATAATGCCCTTATACAAAACTATGGTGTGGCCACACCTGGAGTACTGCGTACAATTCTGGTCACCACATCTAAAAAAGGACATTGTAGAACTGGAAAAGGTGCAGAAGAGGGCAACCAAGATGATCAAGGGTCTACAGCACCTTTCTTATAAGGCTAGGCTACAACACCTGGGGCTATTTCGTTTAGAAAAAAGACGACTGGGGTGAGGCATGATAGAGGTCTATAAAATCATTCCTGGGGTGGAGAAAGTGGATAAAGAGAAATTCTTCTCCCTCTCACATAACACTTGAACCAGGGTCATCCCATGAAATTGATTGCCAGGAAATTTGGGACCAACAAACGGAAGTGCTTTTTCACACAACACATAATCAACTTGTGGAATTTTCTGCTACAAGATGTGGTGACAGCCAACAACCTGGATGGCTTTGAAAGGGGTTTGGATAACTTCATGGAGGAAAGTTCTATCAATGGCTACTAGTAGGAGGGCTATAAGCCACCTCCAGCCTCAGAGGCAGGATGCCTCTGAATACCAGCTGCAGGGGAGTAACAGCAGGAGAGAGGGCATGCCCTCGACGCCTGCCTGTAGGTTTCCAGTGGCATCTGTTGTGTCCAGTGGCATCTTGTTGTAAACCACCCAGAGACATAAGTTTTGGGTGGTATAAAAATATGTAAAAAAATAAAAATATAAATAAATAAATAAATAAATCTGGTAGGCCACTATGTGAAAGAGAATGCTGGACTAGATGGGCCTTGGGCCTGATCCAGCAGGGCTGTTCTTTTGTTCCTATGTTCTTAATGTCTGAAGAGGGCTTCTGTTGATACCCAATGTGTTATTCAGTTGCTCCACGAAGGTCATTCTAGCAAATTGTGGCCAAAATGGGAGGTGGGAAGGTGGGGTCAACCGAATTATCAGCACATGTTTGCTGTTTTGGAAGTGAAAGGTAGAGGGTATTTCAGCCATAGTTAGAGGAACAGAAACAGGACTGCCATCTTATGGCTGATAAACCTGTTGCCTCAATCCAGCAATACTGGTCCACATTGACAGGTTTCTTTGAGCACAGTGCAGACATAGATATGCACATCCATACCTACACTATAATGTTCTTCTGGGCTCCATATATCTGGCTGGATGTGTCTTTTGATGTAGATGTACATTCCCACTTGGGACCATTAGTAGCTGCACAGGAGTAAAGGTGGGTTGGGACCATCATGTTGACAATGAGTAAATAAAACTATTAATGGGATGGGTGATACAAGCCCTCAAGGGTGGCAATCCACTATGCACAGCAACCAGACATTTGGGGAGAACCAAACTTTGATTCCCAGTTCTTCCCCCTCTTGTTTGTGGCAGGCAATGTCTCAGTTTCAGCTTACCTCCATCCTCTCTGAATCCCCTGATGAGAGCCCACGCTGGTCAGTCCTAATGACACTGCTAGGTTCACTGCCATGTGGTAAGGATTATTTATGTGCCTATAGGGCAGCTTGATCAGGGTTACAGAAATGGTAGATTTTCTGGGCAAAGCTATACAGCATTCATCTTGCATAAAGCTTCTTCTGTGACACACACAGACAGGCTCCTACAGCAACGCCAGAGGAGGCCAAAGTAAAAGGCTGGAGGAAGTTGTTTATTTCAATCAATCTTAAATATATACGGCATATTTGCTTACAGTATACTAGGTTTACCAGAGAGAGGGAGAGGGGGAGAAGCACTTTGTTACTTATTGCATGAAGCAATACAATATCAAAGAAAATTACAATTATCATTCTGTTCTTTAGGATGCACCTGAGACATTTTGTATCCTTGTATCAAGACTCAGCTCACCTTTCATTTATAGTGTCATGGCAGCTTTTACAATGGACCTCCCAGGCTCCATGACTTTCTGCCTTTTCTATCAGAAAAGGTAAAAAATAACACTTGCTATATTTACTCTGAGTTGCTTCTAGACATTTGGTGTCACATGTTATCACATCCCTTCCTGTCATTTACAGCCCACCACCATGCCTGACCTGATGAAAAGTGTTAAAATGCATTGGGGATATAAAAATCCAAATTTTTGGTCAATATGCAGACTAGGGCTCAACTTCTGAATATCCATGCAGGGCACCTATCTGTTTTAGTAGGATCTCCACAGGCATGTTTAATTGACAGAAAAGTTGCCAGTCAAATACTTGGTGGACAATCTGTTATTTCAGAGGAATTTCTGTTGGCACATTTATTCCTCATATAAGGAACCCATCCAATAAACAGCCCAACAGTTGAAGTGAAATTAATATGTCACAAAATTAGCTTTTGACAATATTTGACCTCATGGGGTATCAGGTGTGATTGCATTAAAAGAGTTCGCACTGGAAGTCTTCACTATTACATCTTGCTAATGCACAATGCATAATTTGCACTAGCTAATTGGCAATCCTTATATTCATAATTCATGACTTCACAATTCATAATTCATGGCTTCATGAATCCTCAGTGGTGCAAGGAGAATGTTAGGGAATATTTACATATTTTAATATATTTGTTATCTGACTTGTACTGATAGGTTGATGTCCATCAGGGTCAGGAAATGATACTCCCAACAGGCTTTTAGGTTGCAGCAAAAAAGATCTGATCCACACTTAGCTGGGACTACGAAGTCCCAATGAACTTGGGGAACTTACTTCCAAGTATGCATATGGACAGGACTGCATCCCTTTGAAAATCTGGTAACCATCACTGAAGTTTTTACAGACTGTGATCAAAGCTGCACAGTTACTGAATTACAAGTGGACTCTTTAAGTAGGAAGCTGTCACTCAGTTATGGCAACAACAACACAAAAGGAACTTGGGAAGAAGTCTGGAGTTCTATCAAAGCAAAAAAGAAAAAGAAAAAAGTGGAGGGAGGATTTAAAAGAGCTAGCTGGCCGGTCCATATAAAGCAGACCCATTGCACATTAATCTAGGAAATGCTCCATTGTTCTTAAAGTTAAGCAACTATGCTGCTATATCTTTATTCTTGTGACATTCTGGATGTGTATGAGAACTATTAACAGTTGAGGCAGTCTTAAGACTATAAAGCCCATGATGCAGTATGCATGCAGGTGTGAGTGAAATCATGAAATGTACCAGGCAGACATAAAAACATGGTGGGGTACAGCGGGGTGAGCTTGTAATTGGAGACAGTAAATGGAAGCAGTCAACATCTGAAAAGACAGGTGGATTATTCCCCGATATAAATCCTGTGCTTGGACTTAGGGAAATATTTCTTTTTCATTAATCATTGTATCATTAATAATTCATTAATCATTCTCAGCCTTTCTATATGTCTTACACTTAAGCTGACTTACAATAAAAACAGTATAAAACCAACATGGATCATATTAACTAAGAGGAGAGCTGGTCTTGTGGTAGCAAGCATAACTTGTCCCCTTAGCTAAGCAGGGTCCACCCTGGTTGCATATGAATGGGAGACTTGATGTGTGAGCACTGTAAGATATTCCCCTCAGGGGATGAAGCCGCTCTGGGAAGAGCAAAAGATTTCAAGTTCCCTCCCTGGCTTCTCCAAGACAGGGCTGAGAGAGACTCTCGCCTGCAACCTTGGAGAAGCCACGGCCAATCTGTGTAGACAATACTGAGCTAGATAGACCAATGATCTGACTTAGTATATGGCAGCTTCCTATGTTCCTGTGTTCCTAACTTTATTAAAATAAAGCAGTAAAAACAAACCTTTTAAAAAGACATAGGAACAGTTGAGATGATCATCAGCCTCAACATGTGACCAGGATGGGGTCATGCTGAGATGCACCTGCCCTAATGTCACAGAGAGCTGTCCCAATGTGCTGTCATGGCATCCTTTAATTTGTCCGAATCACCCCTCTCTTACATGCACTCCAAAACCCTCTTTAAACAGGGTTTTGGAGATGGTGTGGAGGGGTGATTCAAATGCAACTGAAGAATGCCCCAACAGTGCGTCAGAGCATCCTTCAGTGACACCAAAGTGGGTATGTTGAGGCTAGTGATAGTCCAAATTGGCCCAATGTCACTTAAAATCTTGTTTGAATAACATGGTTTTCACTTCCTGCCTATAATCAGACAGTAAAGAGGGAAAGCATATCTCCCTAGAGAAGCTGTCCCACAACTTGGGCACCACAACCAAGGAGGATTTATCTCCCATGTACAGAAACAGCCTGCAGCTCCACTGATGAGGGGACACAGAGAAGGGGTCTATCACAGAGCACACCTCTCAGGCAGGCTCACACAGAAGGAGTCATTTAAAAATCCATTTAAAATGGATTTCACACTGGAATTCCTTGTGTGGGTTTCACACATCCCAACTCATAATTTACTTTAAGCCTTCTTCCTGTTTGAATCTTTTTGTTTTCTTTCCTCTTTTTCAAGCTTCCTTCTCCTTCCAAGTGATTTATAAATCATCTTGTGAACCTAAAGACTTGCTCTGAAAGTATATGGATTGAACCTCTACCTTTGGAAGCCACGGGTTCTTCCCGAATGGTGCTTCATAGAGAATATTCATTGATACCTCACTTTACCATGAACATGGTACTCAGAAGTTCAAGCAATCCATTAAACATGTTTCAAAGCATAGTAAAGGTATTACACTAGGGCAGGCCTGACTTAGAACTAGCAGAATATCTAACAAAATGTGGGGAAATGAATTAATAGATGTACAAGAGCTAATTTTCCATGGTAATTTCTCTTTGGATAGGGCGGTATAGAAATGTAATAAATAAATACAAGAATTAATAAGATAAATAAAAGGGAAAGATCACAGCTCATGACTGAGAGTGCATGCTTCAATCTCCAGGTAGGACTGGGAAAGATTTTTTTAAAACCCTGCATAAACATTGGCAGTCAATGTATATATTACTGATCTGGATGGACTAAAGTCTGACAAATGGTAAAGCAGCTTCATATGTTCCATTTTAGATATCAACCTTTGGAAAGGATCAACTGAAGGCTTCTAAATGGAAAGATGAGATAGAAATGATTTTAAAAACAGAAAATAGATGTTTTGGTAGGAGAACCATGTTGTCGTTATGAAGGGTTATGTGTATACTGTGCCATGAATACACATATCAGGAAACTGGTGGGTGTATTGACTTTCTTTACACAAATAGGTTTATTCCATAAGGAGAACATGATGTGTGAAGCTCTTTAAGCATGGTTTTAGAACCACAGTAGCTCTCCCAGACAGCAGGCTTTACCATGGGGTTTTTTTGCAAGACTTTACTGAGAGCTCAAAGTTGTTGCAAAAAAAACAGCACAGTGGATTTTTTAACCCTGGATATAAATCGGGCTGCACTCTAATGCACAATGAAAAACCCAAATTGTGTGTGAAGTGCTCTCTGATAGCTTGCAGGGACTTTGGGGTAAATTTGGCCAATATGTGAGTGCACACTGTCCATTCCAGAGAAGATGTGGACTAAAAGCCAGGTGTGAAAAAAGGAGTGCAGGGCTAGGGAATGAGCACCCACTTCCTGATGTCTGGGCAGAAGGGCAGGAGGTGTCTGGAATACTGATAGTGGCTGAAATCCTGACTAAATTTACTAGAGGAAGTCCTATTGGCATTTAGTAGTCCGTTAGATGACTCCCTGGATAGTACTATGGATAAATTTTGTCAGGATGTCAGCCAGTATGCTTAGATCAGTACTGTGAAGTGGGTGACAGTTACCTCCAGTTTATAAACAAACAGAGAACTGAAGCAGAGTTTTGAAAGGCCACCCAAAGCATCCACAGTGATAGTCGGACTTAAAACCAGACCTCCCTGTCCCAGGTCCAACACTCTGTTCATCAGAAGACACCGGGTCTTCCCTACATCGAAGAATGTTGACTCAACGCAATTACCTCTCTTTGGAATAAATTAATAGAAATGTTACTGTAGTACTACTACTACAGAGTAATGAGGTTGTTATATCTTGTCCTGAAAAAGATCTGATGAAGTCTGAGCTTATACAAGTCTACTCAAAGTAAGTGCCATAAAGTTCAGTGGGGCTTACGTCCAAGGAAATATGCACAACAAGATTTCATTCTTGGGCTGAAACACTACACATATTCTCCAGAATAATCCTATTATTTTATTTATTTATTTATTTATTTGTTTGTTTGTTCAATTTTTATACCACCCTTCCAAATGGCTTAAACACAGAGGGATTGCTGAAGAAATCTCCCTGTGAGCATGGCTTCTTCCTATCAGTCCCAACTTTAAGGACCACTCATTTGCAGAAGGAGGCTGGCCACTGTTTCTTGATGAGACCAGCTAGAGCAGAACTTCACGTGACTTCATTTACTTTCCCAGTGTGCTGTTCTTCCCCTGAGTTTAAGCAGTTCATCAGCATACATAAAGTAGAGCAGGCACAGCCTGAGGTTTGCAAAAATGAAGGCAGGAGTCAAGAAGGCATGTCACCACTGCTTTCCGGTTTTGAAAAATGCCTGCAGTTGATCATTCAAGATGTTTGAAGCCATTGCCAGCAGGAAGGTACTGGAGGGTTAGTTGATTGTACAAAGACCCCAGGGAGACTATGGAAAGCCAGATAGGAAACATGGATGTTCATTTATTGCATTTCTTCCTCCTTTGAACGGTTACATCATCTCGCTATATGTATATATGTGCCAAAACCTCAGCCCATACAAAATGAGAGGCGTATATGAAACTTCTTCCCCCTTTGAAATGTTTGTACTTTGAAATACATCAACTAATTCCTTCCCTATTTTTCTTTTCTTCCTCAAATGCAACCATCGGCTTTCTCCACATTTGTCTCCTGCTTTGAAGGGACGGTACAGAACTCATCAAGAGGCAAACGACCTGGCACTTGAATAAGATAAGCAATTTGTAGCTCTGTAAAATGTCAGCACAATTCAATTTGTACCATTTAGGAAAGCCCAACACTTCTCCCATTTATTGTTCCTTTGCATAACAGACAGCAACCAAAAAGTAATGCATTTTTCTCCTGGCTCTTCCTGAAGGAGAAAAGATGCAGGCAGCCCATTTAATGTATGACCTTCAGGGGCTTCTGAAAACAGTTGCAAATGAAAAAAAATGGTTGTGAATAATCCCATTTGTAGTCCATATCATTCTGCAGAGGCTTGTTATAAATCTCCCACTCAAAGTAGAAGGTGATCATAAAGCAAACGTTTTTGCTCTTTAAAAAATAATAATAATAAATTATTTGTCATTCCAAAACATACACTCTGCTTAGAAGAGATAGTTAGTTTTCATTTGATTAGAGAAAGACTTCAAAATACCTGTTCCTTGGTATTCTTGTCTTAATGCTGGCTGACTCACAGAGCAAGGATGTACCGGTGGAGCAAGGGCAGCCTTACAGACCTTCCCAATTAACTGCACCAGTACAGTGCATAGGAAAGTGGCAATTTTTGATGCCTTCCCCTTCCCCAGGAAGCCCTCTGTGCTTCCTGAAAATATGTCTCTGAGGGTTGCACAGCTCTCAGGGACATAAATGTGGGTGTCCTAGAGGACTTCCTGGGCATCACTGTGAGGATGGGAGAGATAATGATAAAAAGTCACTAGAGTACTGGCAATGTTCTTTAGAGCATCTACTCCCTTACTCCATTTCCTCTTTCACTACTTCACCTTTTCATAGCCAGTACAATGGTGAACAAAGGAGTCAGAGGAGTGTTCAGTGGGGTAGCAGATGAAAACAGGAGAGGTGGCACAAGAGGGCAGCAGGGGATACAGTGTCGCTTTGCTGGGACATCAATAATCTGCTGCTTGAGGTGACTGCCTCACCAACCCAGATACTAACTATCTATCTATCTATCTATCTATCTATCTATCTATCTATCTATCTATTTCAGTTATATATCAGTCATCCCAGATAAGCTCAGAGCAGTTCACATAATGCATAAAACAAAAGAATTAGAATATTAATATAAAACTTATTTTAAAAACCATTTAAAATCAATTAAATATTATTAAAAGCCAGACTGAAAAGATGGGTCTTGAAGGCTGTCTTGAAGGCCTCAAAAGACAGTAATCCTCTTATACTTACGGGGAGCGCGTTCCACAACTGAGAAAACGTGATCCCAGATTGCCACCAGATGAACTGGTAGCACCTGAAAATGGGCCTCTCAAGATGATCTTAAAAAGTAGGGATGTGCAAGAAATGCAATTTGGATGCCAAATCGCATCACATCCCTTTAACATGGAGGGATTACACATGCTGACCACGCAAATAGACACCACACATGCGTGGAGGCCATGTGCTTGCCGGCATTGTGCATGGGCAGCTGGGGGAGAGCACCAGAAGAGCTTCAATTTATTATCCTCCATGCAGCCCGTTTAAGGACTAAATGCCATTTTGTCATAATGATGACACGGAGAGATAGATTTGGGTGTCATCAGCAGCATATTCATAGCACCCAGCACCAAATCCCCTGTTGAACTCACCCAGCAGTTTCATGTAGATGAAACACTATTGCTCTTCATTCTGTCAACACAGCCAGTGTCTAAGCTAGTTTGAGGTAGCATTGACTAGTGCCATCTGTGGGTCCTCTTCTAACTTGGTGCCTTCCAAGGACATGGGGGGTGGGATTAATGTGTTTTGATGAGGCAGCCACAGAGCTCTGTCAGTGCTATCGCCAAGCATTCCTCCCCCCATCCACAAAGGGGAGCTTTCTCCTAAAATTCCCAGTGATGATGAAACATTCCATTCAAATATGGGGTGGGATAGGATGACAGAATGACTCTCTCAGCCAAGAGTCACTACATCTCCATGGAGACCACAGACAAAGGGCAAGGCTGGCCCGCAATGAGACGTGGTGAGGCAGCTGCCTCAGGTGGATTAACTGCGGCAGCCTCTGAGCCACTCTGCATCTGCCACTTCCACCAGCCCACTCACTGTGAACATTCTCACGCCATTGGCCCCCTTACTTGGTGTCAGTGGCAGCAACTGTAGTGCCTCTGCTCTGCTGCTTCCTCATGTTCCCTGACTTTTGAAAAGGCGGAGGGCAAAGACTGGGGAGCAGAAGGAAGTGTGGAGAAGCACTGTGGTGGGCCAATAGCCTATATGTACTGTAATGATTATTCATGAATCATATGACTGGACAAAATGGTTGTCCATAGGGGCTGACTATTAAAGTAAGAATGCACTGTTTTTCTAGGAGTGGGGGGAGGAGGGGGAATGGGCCTTGCAAAACAGAACCTCCATTCTGTGCCATTTGTTCTGGGGCATGTATTTTAGCATTCAATCAGAAATTAATAAAAATAAGGCCCATTCATACTATTCCCATTCATTCAGAAAATGAATGCACATGCCTACTAATTAGCTTTGAAACAATTCTGGATATCGAACCACAGTTTGATCCTGGTATTGGTCCAATACCCTGACTTGTTCTAAATGCAAGTTAGTTAAATCCCAGTTCCATACATTTGTATAAAACATGGAACTGCGGTTTCTTCTTGAAGTGAAAGTGGAATATTTACATCTTCTGCTCTTTCTTGTGAAATGGGATGTGTTCGCTCCCAAGACTCTTGGCTCATTCACATAATATTAAACTGCAGTTTAACATTACATTTGAACCACACCACAGTGATGGATCATGCTTAAAAGTGTTACTGAGTGAGATTGTATACGTTTAAGAATGAATCATTGGCTCCTAGCTTGGATTACTATTCATTGGTAGTAGACAAATATATTGTACAAATATGTTTTTAGTAATGGGGTTTCCTTGTGGACTTCAAGCTACATCCCACTGAAGTTAAAGGGAAAATGTCAAATTCCTTAACTAAGCAAGTAGACTAAAATCAATAGAACTGAACAGACAGCAGTATCGTAATAGCTCTGGCCTGATAACTGCTAACAGCACAATTCTATGTATTTTTAGCCTACTTTCCTTAAGAAAAGTAAGCTTATAGATCACCCAGCATTCTGTGAGGCTATTCACATGACCATGTGTGCATGCAGTCGGGTAGGCCGGGCGGTGGGTGGCGGCGAGGCAGGGTTAAACCGACACCATTCTGAGCCCCTGCGGCACGCAAGACATGCACTGACATGACCAGCACTGCCAGGAGCAGTGCAGATTACTATCCATGCTGCTTCTGGCAGCATGGGTAAACAGAGGCCAGGAACGGTTATCCCAGCCTCCAAGAATCCCAAAGTGCACCACACAACACACGTAGTGCACTGGGAGATTCCCCCAGTGGACAGGTGGTCTAGGCATAAGCAGCTTGCACTGATACACAATCTCAGGAGCCAGGCTAAGGGTGCGTTTGTGCCCTTAACCTTGGCTGAGAACCAGACATTGACTCTGGATTTAGTGCCACAGCACTGCTGGGATCCCGGCAAATCCTGGCAGTTCTCAGCAGTAGCCAAGCCCAGGCTTGGTTGCGCATGAAAACAGCATCCGTGTGTGTGTCCCCAGTCCAGGGGCGGAGCCACCATTGCGTCAGATGCAGGGGGTGAAGTTTTGCTCACAAACAGGGCTGCGCATCCCATTTCCAAACAAATTACCAGCAAGCACCGCATTTGCAGCGCAGCCAGGTGTGGTTCTCTCTGCTTTAAAAGGTGCGCAGCCCCTTTGCGAGCAAAACCCTGCCCCCCCCCGCATCTGACATCAGGTGTTGCATCTGAAGTCAGATGCAGGGAATGTGGCTGGTGGGGGGGCATCAGTGGCAGGCAGAACAGGAGCTGCTGCTGGCCTCCCTACGCACCTGCCCCAATCAACTTCACAATGCCTGGACCTATATTAACCCAATTGGATACAGTTGTAAATGTATGAGGAGCTGGTGAGCTAATTTGTGAACCACCTAACTGATTTAAATCAAATTTGCTACAGCTTTAGGGACACATAGAGACACTTCAATGATGTAGTTTGTAATTATATTATCCATCCCTATTTAAAATGGCAGACACGTAAACTTTGAGGTGCAAATTGGGAACTGATTTGGACCAAATCTGGTACAGTTGTAGGGACACATAGGGAGAACTCAATGGCATGGTTTGTGATGATGTCATCCATCCCAGTTCAAGATGGCAGACATGTGAACTTTTGGACTTGTGAACTGTCCAGAAGTGGACTTGTGAACCACCTAACCGATTTCAACCAAAATTAGTCCAATTGTAGGGATAGTGAAAGGAAAGTAGGCTGATTAGTTCTAACCAAAACAACTTTTTTGTCCAGATATTTTAGGCTTGCCTCTAGTTAATGCCGTGAGTTCACAAAGGCTTCTAACCAATTAATGAAAATATTCCCAAGAGAGACAATAATGACTAAAGGAATATGCCTACTTCAAACTTTTAGAAGGAAAAACAAAAACAAAAACTAATCAATAATAATCAATGGATGAGTGTTAATTAATGTCTGATTTCTGAAGCCAAACACCATCAGGCTGGAAAGCCACTTTTACCTCGGCTCTGGGTAAATGATGTTTGGTTGCCCTTTTGCGAGACAGCCCTCGTATACAAATGAGAAGGCACTCCCAGTAGACTCACCTGAAAGGTTAGCAGTTGTGCACAGCATCTTAGATGAATGTTAGAAATCTATGCGATACAAATGAGGATTTCAGCAAAGAGCACTTATATTTGATTAATAGGGACAAATTTTACTTTGATGGGAGTACCTGAAGGTGCAGTGGCCAAAAAGGTTATTCATCATTGTGCCAACATGTCAGCCATTAAGTATTGGTGCTGGAACTATTGTTGTGACATCAAAAGTGTGTGGGTGAAATTGATGATCTTTGAGCTGCGTTATGTTTAAAGATAAGCATGTTAAATGTGGGAGTGTGATAAGGGAGCTAGTCTTTCATTTGCAATCTTTCTAGTCTGCAGACTTGTCAAAATGTCTTATGACAGGTTTGTCACTTTCCCTCCCCTGATGCTCAGCTGTTGCTTAATTATTGATGCCATGGGCTTTCCAGTTGTTTCCACAAGGAGGGAAAGGAGGAGGGGTTCAAAAAAAAGTTTGCCATAAGAAATAGGCTTCTCCTAAAAGGTCCCGTCACTGAAATATCCCAATGGATGTTCATTGGCTTCTGGTAACATGATACCACTGGATAAAAGATGGAACATATATTTGCAATGGCCAATCCTCTCCAGAAGAAAGGATTTGTTGAGGTTTGCAATAACCATTCCCCCCCTACAGACTCCAGTTTTGTATCCAGAAAAGTAGGTTCATACAGTATGTCTGTGAGCTTTAAATGTGCTAAATAAAGACCTAGTTTAGACACACAGAAAAATGAAATGGTGGCTTGCTGAGATACCAGCACTACCAAATATAGCACATTTTAAATGTTTACCTATGTGTTTTTGTTTTTTTTTTAATCCAAGCCAATAGAAAACCAACACAGCAAGCAAAGGGTGGGGGCAGAATCTTTATTCCTGAGGTGCTAGTTTTCGGTTTCCAGGAAAACATTTTACATGGAGAAGCATGCAGAAGTGATATACCTTGCCTGTGGGCCCCAGCATTACAGACCATTCTACCAATACATTCTGCTGCATGTCTGGATCTAACCTAAGCTGCACAGAGGGAGAATTCCTCATGATTCCCTTGCCAACAGAGGCACTCACAAGAGAATGCTAAGCCCACAACCACAGTAAATGCTTTTTACCTTTCTCAGGCTATAGAAGTTATTAGCAATAGGTATTCAAGAGGCTGCCATGTGGTTGGTAGGCTTTGAAAGGGATGCAGGGGCAAGGAGAAGGGGTTGCCAACAGCCTCCCTCAGCTATAATTGAGCGGATGGGTTCAAAGAACCCAGGCCCTCAAGCCCCCGAGCCCCCGCCCCACCCCTCCCTATTTTCTTCATTATCTCCCTCACTCTGAGGCACCGCCGGGGAGAGGGGTGAACATGGGCCCCCTCTTCCCTGTCTACGCCCCTGGCCTTCCTACTGCCATTGCTGGCACTGCAGAAGAAGTTTCTAGAAGCAGAAGAGAGAGCAGAGATAGAAGATTGGTGCACAAGCAGCAGCAGAGGCTGCTAGGGGGCATGTCGCAGCAGTCTGAGGAGGAGGAGGGATGGAGGAAGAAGTGAGGGCAAGCAGATGAGGTGGTGCCTGCAGGGGCAAGGGGGACAGTGCATGCCACCGTGGCCAGCCCCATGCTCACTGCCTGAGGCAACCGTCTCAGTAAGCCTCATGAAATGGCCAACTGTGAACCAACATAATGATAGGCATTGTCTGGAGGTGCAATGATGTAGCAGCTTTGCTGAAGTTAAGCAGATAGGTAAGGTCAGTGCCCGGTTGGGGACTGCCTGGGAACAAGGACACATGAACCCGGCTATGGTAGAGTCAGGTCTGTATTTTGTCCTGCACTTAGTGATGGGTGAGCTGGGCAGCATCCAGGGCGCCTACCTGAAGGCAATGCTGAGCTGAGCCCGATGACTCGCTGTCTGTTACGTGTACTGTCTGCCATGATTTAGAGAGGGAGATGGAACAAGGAAAGAGCTTTCTCTGCCTAATTTTTGAGAGAGAGAGAGAGAGAGAGAGAGAGAGAGAGAGAGAGAGAGAGAAGCTGGAAAAAGAATGGAGGGAAAGGCCTGCAGAGAAGAAGCAGTGGCAGAAAGCCTGCGAGGCTGCTTCAGTGGAATCCCAGAAGTGGAACAGGAGAGCACTGGCAGCAAAGCAAAACATTATTCAGAGGTAGCTTTGGGCTGTTTTCATGGGCACTGCATTGCTGGGAAAGGATGGGAACCAAGCCACACCACTTGACAACACTGATAAACTAACCACCAGGTGGGATGGGATGACAAGGGTACTTCTAGCCCAGGGCACTATTTTTAGCCTATTTTCTTTCCTTAAAGAAAGTAAGCTCATGCGATCACCCCACATTCTGTGAGGTTGCTCATACAACTGGGCAGGCGGGCAGAGGGAAGGCTTCACTTCACTCACCTTCCCCCCAGATGATCAGCAAATGTTGCTGGGAGTACCGTCTGTGCTCCCACACAATCCATTCTCAGAGAGCTAGGTCAATACATTCCAGCCTCCAGGTATCCCACAATGCACTGCACTATGAGCGTGGTACATTGGGAGGGTTCTTTCAGGTGACGGGCATTCTAGGTGCCTGTAGAGGACCCAGCTATCCCACCAGGTTATCAAGTGTGGGGAACAGCCCTCTAGTCCTCCTGACTCCTTCACCGCTGCCACCAAGTGGGCTTTTGGTAAGGCTGAGTCCACTGCAACAGCCCTTCCAGGAATTCAAAAAACCTAAACCAAACCTTAGTAGAGTCCTATAAGCATGGGGTGGAGACAATCAACAAGCTCTACTATATTAACAAGAAAGTTTTTACTAAAAACAAAAGTTCCAATCAAAACTTAACTTTACAGAAAATCACAAAATAATACTCACAGAGCAAGTCAGGGTAACTAACAAACTGTAGGCTTTTTAACACTGCTCCGTTCTATACAGGCTCTCCTTCTTTCTCTTTACTTTCTCTGGCTGGCTGGGCAGACTTCTTTGTTCAAGGGATAGCACAGGTCTGGAGCTCAATCCAGCCTGGCTACTCCCCCACTTCCAGTGATTTCAGCTCAAAGTTCTGGCTTACAACTCCAGCAGTCTCCAGCAACCACAAGTTCTCTGCTTCCTTAGTTCTCTCCCAGGTTTCTTTTGCCAGCTTTTCTTTCCAGGTTTCTCTCTCCAGTAACCGTTTGCCAGCTCTTCTGCAGACTCTCTCAGCCTGACTCAACTGGACTTCAGCTCATTTTAGCAGAAAGCTCCAGACTGAACTTCTCCAATTCCACTGAACTCAATCCCTCTCAAACTTCCCCAATACATACACTTCTTCCTTCAAATCAGTTATTTAGTTCAGCCAATCAGAACTCAACAAAACATTCCCTCCATAATTTAAAATCATTTTCCCCTCCAAAGCCCAACTGATAGATTTGCCAAAACCAAAAGTGAAACAAGAAAAACACAACCAAACCTTTACCCTATACAGAGACCAACCATAATACAAAACACTTTTACAAAGGAGAAGGGGTTTGTAAGCACAAAAATCAAATGCAGGTTTACAATTCATTTAAGTGGGCTTATTTACACACACAAAAACAAAAACAAAAAAACAACCAGGAGGTCTAGGCCTCGTTTCTTCACAGTGCCCATCTCCATGTCTCCTCAAGCTGTGATTCCTTGAGCTGAACGCAGCTTGAGGAGACACACAAGCAGGAAGTCAAGGTTAAGGGAGTGCTTGCTCCATTAATGCCTACTAGGAGCTGGGCTGAAAAGCCAGGCTACACGACACTGCCCCATCAGAATCAGGCCTGATCCTGGTGGTTCTCACATGCAGCCTAACCCAGGCAGGGCTTCCCTAGCCTGGAATAGGCTGCACATGTGAACAGCCTCAGTCTCTCTCTCTCTCTCTCTCTCTCTGTATCAACTTTGCAATGCCTGGACCAATATGAACTCAAATTGGGTACAGTTATAGGGATACCTCAATGGCGTAGTTTGTGATGATGTCATCCACACCAGTTCAAGATGGCAGACCCATAAACATTTGGGGTGAAAGTAGGCTAACCTGTGGACCATCTAACCAATTTGAACCAAATTTGCTACAGCTGTAGGGACACATAGGGACACCTCAACAGCATAGATTGTGATGGTGTCATATACCCCAATTCAAGATGGTGGACACATGAACGGTTTAGGCAAAAGTGGGCTAACTTGTGAACTGCCTAACCAATTTGAACCAAATTTGGTAAAGTTGTAGTGAGTGACACATAGGGACACCTCAATGGCATAGTTTGGGTTATTCATCTACCCCAGTTCAAGATGGTAGACTTGTGAACGTTTAAGGCTGAGGTGGTCTAACCTGTGATGTTGGTAATTATCAATTAAGATTATAGTCAAAGGAGAGTTGGCTGATTAGTTCTTACCAGAACCACTAGTCTATTATCATCCTAGGGTTGACCTGCACTGTACTGCTGCCTCCTGGAGAGAACTGCCTAGGTAATGTGGTGACATTACTTTGTGGAACGCTTGCAAAACAGGTTGCTTACCTTACTATGGGAAAGTGGCAGATTTCCAATACTAACCCAGCATGGAAAGGGGTTTGCCTTTCAAAGAGCCATTGCAGAGCTTCAGGAATACATAGATGCACACACACATTTCTATGGGGCATTTCTTAGCCATTCTTCTCCTTCTCTCTCAGCTCTGTGTGTCCTCTGTCCTTCTTTCCCTTATCCCTCTACCTCAGCTACCTACCTCAGCTATATCCATCCTTGCAAGCCCTGGAGCCTTAAAGCCCCTTCAGGATCATGGAGGTCAGTCACATGCCCTTATGAAGCTGACCAAATGCATCATTTATCTTTGGGATCTTAATCCTCAACTTTAGTTGAAGTTAATTGTTTTTAATAGTTTATAGTTGGTTGTATTGTAAAATGCCTCAAGACTTAATGATTAGCAGTATTCAAATGTAATATAATAATGGGCATTAAAATTCTGGAACATAATCATGTTTAGAAAAGAAAAAAAAGCAAATCATTTGTAAATTGTGGGCCCACTGTAGAATATATTTAAAACTCTTGGATACAGAGCAAGGTTAGAGCAATGCCATTTAATTGCCAGTTTCAGAGCATTGGAGGCAGGGGTAGAATTCTTGAACTGGCTGAATGATTGTTTCCTATTGTTATTTCACTGACTGGTGTCAGCAGGGGCATATCTAGGGTAGGGCAGGCAGGGCACATGCCCCAGGCGCCACTTGAAGGGGGGCGCCATTTTTTAAAATAAAAAATTTTTTAATGGCCACCGAAAACAAAATGGCCACCGCACATGCTCAAATGGCCTCTGCAATGCCCTAGTATCTGGGGAAAGTCAAATTCTCCATTTATTTTTAAAACTTATGTAATAGTGATGCTACAATGCATAGTACAGAATTAGACAGGCACTTCTGTTTAGTTTTCCAAGTACACCTCCATATAGTATTTGGGTATTTCATGAGCCCCAGCATACTGAAATTTGTAGTTTTCCAGCATTTTTTGGTCTGGCTATGTCCACTGCTAAATAGTTTTTGAAATATTGAAAGATTAATGAGCTTAACTTGTATTTTTGAGCTGATATTATGGTAAAGTTATCTGAAAGATGGGTGTCAGATGTTTGGACGGGGGGGCAATTTCAGTGCTTGCTCTAGGCGCTATTTTCCCTAGATACGCCTCTGGGTGTCAGGCAACAGGTGTGCGTCTATGTATTCCTGAAGGTCTGCTATGGCACTTTGAAAGGCAAACCCCTTTCCATGTTAACAAAGACAATCAGGAGTCACCATGGAAAGTGTTTTGCAAATAAGTGTTAAGTAGCTGGCTGATTATTCCAAGATTGGTAAGAGGCCAGCTGGGAAACGGTTCCATGCTGAGCTTTTCTGTCTTTATAGAAAATTAGCACCTGAGAACTTTCTCAAGGACATGAACATGACCTCAACATTCTACATTTCTTCTTTACAAAGATTCCCCCCCTCAATATATTTTCGGCATTTTCCTCCTGGCTTGTTGGCTTAGATTAGGAAAGAATTATTATGATCATCTAGAGAGCTGCAGCCAAAAATCTGCCTGACTAATGCAAGCAATATTTGCCATGCAGGCTACTTTTCACCTAGCTGTCCAATCTGGTAAATACCCCCATCTCTTCCCTCCTCCCGCACCCCCTGCATCCTCCAAAGGTTCCTTCCCTATCACTCATGCCTGTTTTCCTGCGTATCCAAACCAGTGATATAGCTGCAAATTCAGAAGTGCTGGTGCTCTCCATGACAGCCCCCAAAGCGATGCCCACCCCAACAGCCAGAGAAGCTGAGAAGTACTGATGCTCCATTCCTGCATGCCCCCACCCTCTACTACACCCCTGGTGCCAACAACATATACATACTCCCATCCTTAGCATTTCTATGAGGCTTTTCCTAACCATCCTCAGTGGTAGAATAACAGAGAGGCAGAGCAGGCATTTCCTACAGCAGCAAAATTTGAGGAGCAGCAAATTTTGCCCCTCCTCAAATTTTGCTGCCCTCTCTGTGGGCAGCATCTGCTGCAGCAAGGGTCAAGTGGGCGAGGAAAAAGCCCCCCCCCTTTACCTTATTAAAAAAGAAGGCAAACCTTTTTTGTTTAAGGTAAAAGGGTGGAAAAGCCTTTTTGCCTATGGGCGGCAAAAAGCTTAATCCGCCCCTGGCCATTCTTCTTGCTTTCTCAGCTCTGTGTCTCCTCCATCCTTCTTTCCCTTAGCCTTGTACCTACCTCATACTTTTCACCCCACTGCCAATTCTATTCCACCTCCCCACAGCTGTAGTTTGGCTTTCAACCCTCTTCCTATTCAACTTCTTTGCCTGTTGATAATCTTGTCTTTTGTGATTAGGCAGATGGGGATTGTCCAGGCCTAAATCTTCAATGGCATTCTTTACCCCAGGCATGGGGGTCATGGTCCCAGGTATGGGGCTGTGTATGCCCAGCTTGAGCATACAAAGAGTCGGGTGCTTAGAGCTTAGAGCATCCGACTTTCAGGGGAATGCCCCAATACACCATGCTCATGACACAGTGCATTGTGGGATTTCGGGAGGCCGGGACAATGAGTCCCAGCCTCCAGAGATCTGCACTGCATGGAGCAGCGTGGATTGTGTGAGTGCACCATGGCACACCCATGAAGGCACTGATGATCATCTGGAGGGAAGGTAAGTGGAACCCTGCTTTCCCACCCGCCCTGTCATAAGAATAGACTATGGACCGGGTCTCACAATCAGTGAGACCCGGTTCCTAGCGGTGAGCAGGAAGAGCGGGCTAAGCCCGCTCTCTCCACTCACGAGCGGGCAGGGAGCCCTGGGCAGCCAGATCGGCCGCCCACACGATGGCCAGCTCCGAGACTGAGCCGGCGGGGGCTGGGGAGCTTGGGGGCCATGCGGCCCCCGGAGGCTCCAGTATGCCCTGTGCGAGCATGTAGGGCATACTGAGGAGACCCCCGAGCTAGGAGGCTGCATTTAAGCCTCCTGGCCGGGTGTCTACTCACAAGTAGCCACGCCACAGAGCCGCACCGCGGCTACTCACAAGCAGATAGCCCGGGTTTGCGGAGCACTCGCTCCGCAAACCCAGGCTAAGGGGCGGGCTACAGGAGCAGGTTAGCCGCTCCAAAACCACCGGGCTCGGCTGCGAGCCCGGTGGTTCTGACGATCACAAAAATCGGGCTAGGATTTTCCTAGCCCGATTTTTGTGATTGTAAGAATAGCCCCTATGTGTGTAAATAGGGCAATTGTTGCCTTATTTCTCCTAAGGAGGTTGAGAACAGGGCTGTAGAAGCCAATCCCAGAACTCTGGGGCAGAACTCTTAAGGTCACCTGGTTACAAAAATGACTCTTCTGTAAAACCTTTATGTATACACAGCTAATAAATTATACCCTGTATTTTCCTGAGGGCTATTTGCCTACTTTGGCAGCACTCACAGGAATGGAGTAACTCTGTGATTGCACAGAAAACTGTTGGTAGAGTAATTATGTAATGTCATTAATTACTTTATACTCCTACCATTTCTTATCACCACAGTTCCAGTAAACGTAATTTATGTGTGTTCATAAAATGGCCAATTCAAATGAACAAAGATTAAGCCACATACCTCTGCTGATCCTTGGCCTCCAAAGGCTAGGCCAGATATAACATTTTGGAAAGATGCTGAGATTTATTGCAAGTTGTCGGGGCCAAGGAGTTCTATACTAATGGAGCACGCTACTAGATCACATTGCCACATGACTGCGGCCACCATATCTTGTTGCAGGGATAATGCAAATGCTAGGGACAGGTACTTAACCTGTGTTACTGACAAGTGCCACTGCTCACAACCGCTGCCTGTTTCCAAACCTTTTCTGAAGAATTTCCCACTGGCTCTCTCTAATCCCTGTGCATGCTTACTTGGAACAAAGTCCAACTGCATTCAGTGGGGCTTACTCCCAGGTAAGTGTGCATAGGACTGGCACCTCAAGGTAAACTTGGAGGGGTCTACTTGGACCACAAGGAAGAATTCCACGACACCTTAAAAGCAATTTGGTAGCAATGACGATATGTTTCAGGGGCATATACATCTCTGGAGTTCTTGTTTGTCTCTTTGTTTAAAATTATTTCCTGAATGAGAACAGGAGCACTCATTTTAGAACCCTAGCTTTCTGGCTTGGAACTTGAACCACAACTGCCACCCAATCCTACCCCCCCACCCCCACAGCAATAATCCTCCTTTCAGTCCTAATGCTTGTGGTCTGCATATTACACTATTAGTGACAGGTATTAATATTACCATTCTAGGAAGTGTGGTAAGACATGCATTGAATTAACGCCTGTACGAGCCCTTCCGTCCTACTGAAATAAATTATTCTTGGAAGTCTTAACTCTGAGCTGAAGTCCTATTGATTTGTGTGTGTATGCTGTGGTCACATCAAAAGCAGCACGTGGAGCTCTGCCATAGGTCTATGCATTCCCATTCATGCCACGGTCTGGGTGGCTTCACATGTGCTTCCTCATGGGGAATGCAAAGCTATCCATACACAGAAGTGAACAGAGGCACTCCGTCACACAAAAACTCAATTTGCATAGCCAGAACCCAACACAGTTCTTCATCAGATTGGCAAGGTTGATAGAATTATTAAAATTTAAATGTCATTCATACAAACTCTTACAGCTCTGGACAGCCCCAGCACTTCTGGTATGGGAGAGAACAAAGAATTACATTCTCCCAACTTCTGCCAGAACCACCTAGCTCTTCGGAGGTGGGGGGAGAGATGGACTATTCGGCTTTGTAGTAGAGAGTTCAGTAAAATGAGGAGGTAAATCTGGGAGTGTGTGTGTGTGTGTGTGTGTGTGTGTGTGTGTGTGTGTGTACAGCTGTCTCCTAGCACTCTGCCCTTTCTCCACTTCTCCCAAAATGTAAACTTCCACTTAATGTCTCCCAGTTAAGCCTCTACCACTGTCTTATATGCTGTTCATTCCTATAAGTTGCACTCCTCAAGCCACCAACTCCATCATATCCCTCCTGAAAATGTTCACATTAGTCTGGAATAAATTCATAGAGGACTTTTCTACAGGAGCGTGTTCCAACATGCTGTACCTTTTACTGTTGGAGGAAGCCCTAAGCATTTTTTTAAAAAAACGTCTGAGGAATAGGGAGGGGATAGCAAAGTCACAAAACATACTGAACTTCAAAATTATTGGGCTTGGTCATGGGCACAAATGAAGGTTTGGGGCAAGGGAGGGGATGGATTAATCCCCCCCCCCCGACCTGGTATACCCTTGCTTATTTCTGGGATACAGAACAAATCATGTGCCAAGTATTTTGGACAGGGTTCTGAGTTGGCAACGAAATGAATGACTCAAGCTGCCAGAAAGTTAGCCCAATTTTTTAAAAAATTTGCTTGCTAAGCATTTCCGTAATGTGTTTTACTTTGCATGCAATCCCTCACTCCCATTCTAGGGGAGAGTCGGAGAACCAGCTAGCATGTTGTGCACCCACTGCTGTGCTTGAAAGCCACCTGAGGGATTGATCATCTATTAAACAGGCATGGACAGAGTGCCCTGAGCAAGTTTAGTGCCTTCTTCCCCTTTCCTCCTACTTAACAAGTGATCAGAGCAGTTGTTGCAGACAATAGCACGGATTATTATTGCGCTCAGTGCAGGAGTACATGCCCCCAAGCTGCTGAATAATGCATCTCCTGCCCACTCACCCTCCAACCACCACCTCAGTCACCAACTGCATATGTTCATAGTGACAGCAGATCTGCACTCAGAAAGCTGTTTCCATTCACAAGTCACTCTCACTTCATCTGGCAAAAGATTAATAGTCAAGAGCCCTCCCAAGGTGATAGTAATACGGTACACAGTGTGGTAAGCCTATGTGGTTGAGTGAACCACCCAATAACAGCATACAGAGACAGAGAGTTGCATGTGCTACAAGATGTGCAGTGGTTTCCTTCCATTCAGTGGTGAGAAGTTCTTAGTGTCTTTGGCTACAATGCTTTATAAGATCTGAGGTACGAAGCTGGTTGGCTATTCTTTTGTAAGTCTAATTGCTGCCTAATGAGAGAATTGATTGGGACAATGTGTTGCTAATGGCTCTAGATGGTCCCAGATGGCCATCATTCTAGAGGAGGGCAATAGAGAAATGTGACAAAGGCTCGTATTTCCTGCCTTCTGGACCTTGCCCTGCTTTTCACTCCCCTTCCAGATTTTGTGATAGCCAGTGTAAACAATGCTGGCTGCTAGCTATAGTCTACATGAAGGCTCAAGATTTTTAGAGAGAGAACTGGAATGCAACAGCCAAGACAAAAGCTGTAGCATCTCAGGATGCTGGGCAGTGGTGAAGCGAGGACGCCGTCAGCCCCTGTGCACCCTACGTCAGCTATGCCCCACCACGTCTGATGTCAGATGCAGGGGCATGGCCTCGTTTGCAAGTAAACTTCAGCCGGCCAGTTGCACTTCTCCCTGCTTGCAAAAGCATAGAGATGCATTCCTGGCCAGGCTGGCTGGGAGCCCAGCACTGGCTGAAGCCTTTCAGAGATGGAGCTGTGTGACTCCGTTTTTGAAAGGCTTCAGCCAGTGCTGGGCTCCCAGCCTGGCCAGGTAGCGCCTCTCTGCCTTTGCAAGCAGCAAGAGGCGCTCACACCCACACTGCAAATGCGGCGCCGGCTGAAGTTTACTTGCAAGCGGAACCACGCCCTCTGCCTCTGACATCAGACACAGGGCATATGGTTGGGGCGCCAGGCGTGGCCCGTGAACACAACAGCCCAGGTTCGTTGACACACACACCCGCAATGGTGACTCCGCCCCTGATGCTGGGTTTCGCCTCTCTGCAGAGGCGTAACTAGGGAAAACGGCGCCCAGGGCAAGCACTGAAATTGCGCCCCCCCCCATCAGTACAATAGCAATCACATAAAGCTGTAAAAATGCGCAATACACGTTTTTCATGAAAATAGCACTAGATCAGAGCATGCAATTGGTGAGACTGGAAGACATCTGCAACTCCTTCTGTTTACACTTGTAATGTGCTGAGCCTCTCTCATGAATGTTGTGTGTCATGTATGAATATGCTTAGTGCAAAAGATACACTGAGTGTACATTTTGGGCAATGGAGGTTTTACATCTGTTTTGCAGATGGATTCCAGCCCAAACAGATTTTTAAACCCTGCATGCTAAAAACACCCGGATCAGTCAGTCCTTAAGGGGGTTGATATTTCTACGCAGCCAGTATAAAAGTAATGCTTCTTACAACCTGCAATTATCTTAAAAAATTCACTGCCACAAGATTTGACACTTGGTTTTAGATGGGTTTAAAATGAGATTAGGAGAATTCAGGGAGACAGAGAGGTCTAGCGACAGCAGTTCTTAACCACAGTAGTTTAGGGGAACCTCCATGTAGAAAGGTAGTATATCTGAACACCAGGTATAGTGGTAGAGCTGTGGTTTTCATGCCCTGCCTGTGAGCGTCCAAGAAGCACCTGTCTGGCAACCAAACACCACCAGACAGAATATATCTTTGATGTTCTTATAGAAATTCTCCCAACACACATAATACACATGCACACACATATTAAGATAGCAAAGCAAAGGACCACAGCCCCCAAATTCCATTCCACCTTATTTAGTCTTTTTAATGCCCTCTTCCTCATTAGCCTAGGAGTCCTTGTTTTATTCCTCTATTCTTTTTTCCAGGACGAAAGGAATTCTGGCCTCTGCCTCCTCCTGCCGCAGCGACTGGCAGAACTGGGGTCCCTCAAAGGGGTTAATTCCTGGCAGGCTATTCCAACCCATTGGTTTTTCTTTTCTTTTCTCCTGCCTGTTTTCAACTCTAGGGTGCAAAAAAGAGGGGGTGCTTCACGTGCACTCTGCGCCCCTTGACACCAGCTAGAGTCACTTCGAAGGCTCTGGAGAAGGAAGAGGAGGTGCAGGGCAGCCTTTTCCTTTTTTAGAGAGCCCTCGTCTTCCCTGAGAACTGGGGCTGGCGCGGGGCGGGGAAGAGCAGGGAGAAAGGGAGGCATTTGGAGGGGATCCCTAACTAGCTCTGGAGAACGAAGAGGAGGTGCGGGGCAACCTTTTCCTTCTTTAGAGAGCCCTTGTCTTCAGAGCTGGCTCTGCCTCTCTCTTTATCTGCATTTAGTCTTGTTTCACAGGAACACAGTTCATACAATTCCCTTTGTATCTTGTAAGAAAGGCCAACTGAAGTCACAAGGGAACGGGGATATATTTCACTGGATGTGCTCCAGGACCAGCCAGCCATATTTACTGAAGAATTTTGACCAGCTATTCGCTATTTACCAACCCAACTGTTGTCATTTCTTGAAATACTGTTCCTAGGTTGCACTCCATAACACAAGACGCTGTTTCACACAGCAGAGGAATCGCAGATCAACCAGTGCCTGCCATAACTGCCAATCAAGGAGTCAGAGAAAAGGCAACTCAGCACTGGCGCTGGCAACGCTTCCACTAGGGACCAGCAGCACCTGCCCTGCTGTCGGTGACCCAGCGCTACTTTGACGAGTTAGGAGCGCTCTACCACCCCCTTTCCCAATCATTCTTCTCGTGGACTGTTGTGGCTCTGACCCTTCCCTGTCTCCTCCCCGCAACAACAGCGTTTGCTAAGGAAGCGGCACCCCCATAGCTGCCCCCATAGGCTCTCAGTGCCTCGGAATCAACAACACAGAGCCGCCCATGTGGCGGCGGCAAGCTGAGGGAGGCGGTGATCCGCCTATTGGTTAGCTGGTTTGAGACAAATGGCCCTCTCAGTGCAAGGCGATTTTGTTCGAAGTCAGTCAGGGCATTTCCTCAAGAAACACCAAGTAAATATTTATTTATTTATTTATTAAAACATTTCTATACTGCCCAAAACTTACGTCTCTGGGCGGTTTTACAACAAAATAAAACATTCCTTAAGACAA
Source organism: Hemicordylus capensis (assembly GCF_027244095.1). Classification (NCBI taxonomy): domain Eukaryota; kingdom Metazoa; phylum Chordata; class Lepidosauria; order Squamata; family Cordylidae; genus Hemicordylus; species Hemicordylus capensis. Next base: position 164,029,958 of record NC_069657.1, on the reverse strand, counting down.
ATTCAGCAAGTGGGAGGACAGGACAAGCTGTGTGTGACGGGGAAAGGAGCCCAGGGTTGCCAACTGTCCCCTTGCCTTCACACACACAGAGCCAGCCTTGGTCTGTAGCAGTTAACAGCGGGTGGCAGAGACACCAAGTCTCCATCCAGAGAGAAGCCGTGCGCGCCGACTGCTGCAAGCCGGGCTGCTGATTTTAAAGCACAGCCACAGGAGCCGCCTCTGAGACGTTGGCAAGCCCCTCGTGGGCAGCCGAGGGAGGGAGGGAGCGCTGTGCCGCCGGCCGGCCAGCACCCACCTGGCACCTGCAGACGAGGTTGGCCTCGGTGGCCAGGGGAGGTCCACCACCTTGCCTTTGCCTTCGTCCCCCCACTGCGTGCCCAGCACCACCGTCACCCGGTTGCTGCCCGGCTCGCTCCGCAGCTGCTTCAGTCCGCCGTCGACTCCAGCCGCGGCAGCAGGTGAGGGGCGCGGTCGTTGGAGGCTGCTGTCGCTGCTGCTGCAGCCGCCGCCACTGCCCAGGTTCCCGACATGCCTCCCAAGAAGCCCTCGGTCTGCCTCTGCCTCGCTACTCCAGCAAGCACTTTCCAGCGGAACTGCTGTGCAACGGAACTGCCGTGCACTAATAGCATTAGCAGCCCAGTTTCAAATGAGAGCACCTTACTAATTTGGTCAAAGGAAGAACGGCGAGTCTGTTAGTAACCTAGCCTAACCCAAACAGGCCTGTCCTTAGGCGGATACACAAGGGATGTAGTGCCCCGCCCGGAAAGAGCTCATGACTAGCAAGTCGCGCCTGCGCCGAGGGGGGGAGGGGCGCCGACGACGACCCGGACTAAAAAATTTTTCCCCAAAAAAATTTTTTTGCAAAAAAAAAAAAGGAAAAGGAAGGGGATCGGTCAGGGGCACTTTTTGGCGCCCCCTGCCAAGTGGCGCCTGGGGCACGTGCCCCCCCTGCCCCCCCTATCGTTACGCCCCTGCCTCTCTGACAAAAGCTGTTGCTGACTTCTAAGGATATTCTGTCTGCATCCCAAGCTCAACCTGTATATTTTCATAAATAAAACATATATTACAGACACTATCAATCTGAGCAGTGACATTCCTTTCAAGGAAACCAAAATTTTAGACGTAGGGGAAGTCCCTAGAACTTTTCAGCACTTAGGGAAGTGGAGCGACCAGAGGCCACATAACCAATTTACACTTAGCCAGGCATTGAAAACAGTGGGACTTACTTTTGAGTAAACCTGCATAGACTGGTGCTATTACTTGCTGCTTATTTTGGATGCAGTACTTGGTTGACTCAGACTCCAGAATAGATTTTAACAAAACTTACTGAACAGTGCAGAGGAAATAAATAAGGATCCAATAATAAGCAATATACACTTATGTGTAGGTTTTGCCCAAGTTTATATCAAACAATATTTTAATTTTAAAAACATGTAAATTTGAATACTGAATTGTTTTAAATATGTAGATGTTCATTACAGGAAACATTAAAGGAGACCCAGGGTGGTGTAGTGGTTAGAGTTCTGGACTAGGAAGTCCCCGTTCATCCATGATACTAGCTGGGTGACTGGGCCAGTCACTTCTCTCTCAGCCTAACCTACTTCACAGGGTTGTTGTGAAAGAGAAACTTAAGTATGTAGTACACCGCTCTGGGGTCCTTGGAGGAAGAGCAGGATATAAATGTAATCATAATAATAATAACTTTTCTCTTATTGGCTTGAGGGAGAGTGAATCTAGTAGCTAGTGAGAGTGAATCTTATGTAGCTAGCTAGTTACATATTCAGATCTTCTGCATAAATTTTGGTTTAATTTTTTGCTGGTTTAAAATGATTTTAATGTTAATTTTTTTTAATGTTTAAATGATTTTAATTGTTTAATTTATTTAGTTTTGATTTTAACTGTTAATTGATTTTAATTGTTTTCATTTGTTGTAAACCACCCTGAGCCATTTTTGGAGGAGCAGTATAAAAATCAAATAAATAAAGAGTCATCAAATCAACTAAGAAATGTTGCAATTATCTACTACAGCTATTCCAACTGGAAAATATAAAAAATCTGAAAACCATTTCTAAATATCTATTTCTTTTAAATTTGATGTACATCTGAACTGATTTTTCTCTAACTTTAATCTGAATGTCATAACTTCTCAGCTCTGCAGAAATTCGGGATGGCTCATGCATGTGCACATCACCTACAGTGCAATCCTATGCATGCTTACTTCTTGAAAGTAAGTTCCAAATGAGTTCAGTGAGGCTTACTTCCAAATATGTGTTCATAGGATGGAGTGCATCCTTAATTATTCAGTACTTGATGACGCAGCTGAATGTGTAAGCAGAGCTCACAAAAAAGCATTATGCCTAAGGTGGCATGAGGTGATGAGAAAGCTCTCTCTAGAGTGTTTGATCTGTGATGGCTCATTTACATGATGCAAGGTGTAAACTAGTCCTTAGTTAATAAAGCAGAATTCCACCACCACCACTCTGATCTTAAGCACAGTTCCTTGGAAATATAAATAAATATTATTACGATGAATATTTACATATCTCTTTCCAACAAACGTTTCCAAAGCAGTTTACATAGATATAAATAAATAATTGAAATGTCCCCAAAGGGCTCACAGTCTTTTAAAAAAACCAAAAACCAAAAACAAACCATAAACATAGACATAGACACCAGCAGCAGCCATGGAGGGATGCTGGGGATGGATAGGGCCAGTTGCTCTCCCCCTGCTAAATAAAGAGAATCACCACTTCAACCAGGTGCCTCTTTGCTCAGTTAGCAGGTGATATAAATGAATCCCTGTGCTTTCAATGGAACTCACTTCAAAGGAACAACTTTCTATGCATTTTCTATTTCATAGACAGAAGTTTATAGCTGGAAATCCAGTTCAAGTCAAACTGGCAGAACTATTAAACTGTGCCTTACTTTCCTTTCAAACAGCCCCAATTCATTTGTCATTAAAAAAAAAAAATGCTGGTACCAAAAAACCCCATCCAGGCAGAATGGCTCTGAAAGTCTTGAAAAAGCAGTTCAAGGAACCAGCAGTGGGCTTGCACCCCTTCCATCCACATGCCCCCCCCCAGCCCCGAATTAGCATTGCACATTCTCCTTCAATCAAGTTGAACCCAAAGAGCAGCACTGATGGTTTCTGCTGCCCCAATTCGGCAGCCGCAAAGGAAGACTTGCACGTGTGCATGAGCCATTGCAGAATAAAACCACAGATGGCACCTCTACATCACCTCCATCATCACAACGCTTTTCAGTAGAATCAATTTGCAGTTTCTGCTGTTAGCCATCCAGGGATGAAAAAATCAAATTCTGTATGTGCTCCTGGCAACCAGCCCTTACTCTCTGGCTCAGTTTACACATACAAGCAGACACATGGATAATCATTTTAGGGGAAATCAAGTGATGTCTATGCATGCATGAAACACCGGCTCTAAAAATGTTATAAATCTTAAAAGTTACCAACAGAAGTTGGCCTAATAAACGTGATCAACTACACTGCATTGTGATACCAATGAACCTAGCATTTTAAATACCAGTTCAAGATGTATGGCTTTAAAAAAGAAATTCTCAAATGACAATAAAATTAGGAGACAAAAATTTACTCTTTGTAAGGGATATCATTTATGTTCTACCGATTCATAATAAAAACATCTTATCTTGGTTGAGGGATTTTATTTGCTTAACCAAGGAATGTATAGTGCTAGCAGGATCACTTCCAGCAACTCTTCCTTTACTCGCAGAAATGGAATGTCTCCAAAAGAAGCACTCAGCTCAGATGCCTCATAACCTGACATGACTTTGCCTTAGAGCCAGTTCTGGGAAGTCTTGCTTCTGCTTTTGGCAGCCAGAAGATTCTTTCACAAGCTCAAAGGTATTAACAATTCTTTGCCTTGTGTTCCAAAAGTCTAGTCATCGACAGGCTTTAAAAAGCACCAGTGGAAGAGTCAAATGCTGAGATATTTAACAAAAGCTGCATGTCTAAGGCATCTGCACCACAAACCGAGAAAGGTGGACGCAGTTTTGCTCTCAAAAGTGCAATTATAGCAGCCAAAAATACTGTACCATTTTTTAACAAGTGATTCAATGGCCTACAAGTTGCTGCAGCAGAAAAGAAGCTGGGAGGCTAGGGCAAAGTGCCTATTGACCTAATTCATAGCATCATATAATAGGCTAAGGCTTAAATCTACCAGCAGCATTCCCAGGAAGGGCTTTTAGCTCACTTTTCCACGGAATGGAGGGTGTGCATTCGTACATTGGCCAGATTTACGCCGAGGTCTGTGCAAGATATTTGTCATGGCTCAGACATCTGACTCAGAAGAGTCAGAGCAGGAGGGTCCACCTGCTAGTGAGGGCTCAGAGGCACAGCAACAGGATTTGGCCAGGAGACCGAACTCTGGAGCTGAGGATTCGCAGCAGCTGCCAGACATGATTTCTGATGGGGAGGAGCCTGGGATTTCACCTGTCTTGAGAAGGCGTCTCAAGAGGCAAGCTCAGTGGCAGTCATGCTGGCGCAGGAGATCACAAGAGAGAAAGCCGAAGTGCTGACTCAGGGAAGCCTGATCGGCTGCTGGGTCTCTTGAGCCATATATATTTAGCAGTCTCTCACTTGCTCAGATGCTGTTTGCAACTTTTCGCTGGCTGCAGACAGTGTGCTATTTGAATTCCAAAACTTTGTCCAAGTTCCAGTTTGCCTTGTTTATGCTTTCCTGCTTTGTTCTGTTAATTCCTTGCTTCTGCTGTCCTTCGCTATTTTCATTCCTTGTTCTGTGTTTTTTTTAAAAAAAATTGCTTTCAGCGTTGCACTCTTGCACAAGCAATCCAGCAAAAGTAAGTAAGTAAGTAAGCAAGTAAAATAAATAAATAAATAAATAAATAAATAAATAAATAAATAAATAAATGGTGGGGAAAACACTGCTCCAAAATGAGAATTTACTTGCAACGTTGCACCCTTGCAAAGCAATGTAGCCAAACAAAACAAAAAAATGGTGGAGAAGGCCCCTAGATAGATATCAGGGGAGTTGGGGATCAGGTGGATTCTGAACAAGAGGGTCGAAGTAGGGGAGTCAAGGTACATGTACCCCTTGCTTTGCCCCCCCAAAGCGGTAAGCAAAGCAAGCCCGGGCAGAGGCTCCGCCCCCTGATCCCCCTTCACACAGTGTAAAAATAAGAAAAAATGGGGGGGGGGGATATAAAAAGAAAAAAGAAACAGATAAAATTGAAGCAGGAAGGAGCAATATGGACAGATCGCCGCCACCCCCATGAACTGTCCACACCACACCACACCACTGACACTGGAGCAACATCGTTGCATCTCTCTGAAAATGGAAAAAAATACTGCTACTTTCCTGCAATGCAGATGCAATGTTGTAGTGCTGCAGCACAGCAATAAAATCTGAATTAGGGCATCAGATATATGGACGGCTCTTCACTGCAAGTGAAGTCAGATCACGGCCAATACGGAAGCACACACAGTGGATACGCTGAGAAACTGTTGCAGCGTGTAATGCAGAAAACGCCCTGGTAAGTTTTCCACACAAGGGAAGAGTTTGAAGTTGAGTACATATCTAAGTAAGCAAATGTGTGCATACGGTTTTTTAAAGGTGGTGCATAAAAGCACTGTACTGTGATAAAATCACCTGCTTATTTTAATCAGCTCTAATTTTCCCACAATCTCTCTTGTGATGCTGTCCAAACAAGTGGAGGTTTTGGGAGTAGGGGATGGGGGTGCGGAACAGTTGCAAGAACATATTTTTGGAAGACACAGAGGGTTGCAGTGGGATGAGGGTTGATGAAATTCGCCCCTGCCTTAAGGCATGTGCAGAAAGTTGTTTTAGTCTGGATGTGGGCCAGTGTTTCTAAGCCCACATAATAAAAACTTCCTTTTCTTTACTATAATGCTGATGTTTTCTATTTTCGACTCCCCTCTCATTTTTTTTCAACTGCCAAAAATACTATTTGTTTGAGTACCTTTGGGTGCAGCAGCTGGCTGCTTCATATCTAATATTGGGTATATTTGTAATTATTCTTTGAATGAAACGCAGACATTAATACTCTGAAATAATGCCAAACAATTAAATTTAAAGCATCATAAACAACTATAGAAGGCTCCATCCTATGCACACTTACTAGTGAGTAACTTCCATCAAGCAATGGGAATTATTTGTTTACAAATAAGCATCATGCATATGATCATGCTGCACACGCACAGAGACATACAGACATCCATCCTATTGGCTATTATCAGCTGTTGAACTGTCATGCACAAAACTGCATATTTCTTCTCCTTCCTGTCACATAGCTAAATTATTCTAAAAGAGGCTTCTAGTTAGAAAGTTTTTAAAGGCAACCAACCCACTTTCACAGCAATCACCATTCCCCCAAGAATGATCTTACTCAAATACTCCTTGGTGGTACACTTAGTTCTTGACATTTCTGCTTTGGATCCTCTTGCTTGTCACAATGGAAACTTCAACAGCAACCCTTTTCTTACTGTACTCCTCATGGAGTGGTGCAGTTTCATGCCAAACAACAGAATTCCCTTTTCGCATTTCCTCCAGAATCACTACCATCCTCTCTAATAAAAGGCTTGGTGTCCGTCCTGTTTTGGGCATGTGCGGAGCGCATGCCCAGAACAGAGCAAGGGAGACACGACCGCCAGCACCCGGCGGCCGCCCCGAAGAAGCCGAGTAAGCGGCGGCGGGGGACACTGGCCGAGGCCTGGCCGCGCTGCCGCTTACCCGGCTTCTTCAGGGCGGCCGCTTCTGGCCGCCCAACATGGCCACCGGACGAGGCAGCGGGGGAAACTGGATGTGGCGGTGGGCCCGGGCAGTGGTGGGCCCGAACGGAGCCGCGGGCGGCGGTGGGTGGCGGGAGGGGGAATGGCGGTGGGGGTCCGGAGCACACAGCTCCACTAGCGCCCATTATCCAACGGGCTTAAAAACACTAGTTGGTTATATTGTGTTTTCTGTATGAATATACCACCTTTCTTTCTACCACATGGTGGTGTGTTACTCAAAATGGTTTCAACAGTTTACAATAATGACATACATAATACAAACGGGGTGAGGGGGATGTGGAGGGAAGAGAAAAATAAATAAATATTGTAATGTAATTGTTATAATGACAGAGTGGAATGGGCACTGTGAGAGAATGTTCAGGGAGGGGAGGAGTCAAATGGTAGTCCGTCTCAACATTGCTGATGGTGGGTGGGCCCGGTGTATCAGCTCTCCCTCAGATACAGCCAGGTAGAAGGGCTGCAGTGGAGAACCTTCTGAGAAAGAATGTGTTCTTGTTGATTGCTATAATACTTTTCAACCCCTCAAAATAGCTTGCATAGCAAAACAAATGAGAAAATGATTCCCTGACCCCAAAGGGTTCACACAAAAAACCCACAAAGGCAACACCAGCAACACCCAATGGAGAAATACTAAGCTGGGCTGAATAGATCTTTCATGGCTAAATTTAAGAGAACCATCTCTTTAAAAGGTGCCATTTTGCTCACCAGGGGGGGAAGGAACACTGGTCAAAAAACCATCCTGACAACTTAACTCATGTGTAATAGTGGAAGTGCGTGTGGAGCAACTACATTCCAGACTAAAGAAGAGCAGTGCTCACATGAAAGGTGATTTTTGCCAATCTCTTCTTCCCTCTGAAGCACTCTGTGCCACTGAAAATATGTTCCTGAGGGTAATACTGCCCACAGGGACATATTCCTCAGTGGCACAGAGCACTTCAGAGGGAAGGGGAGATTGGCAAACACACACACACACACACACACACACACACACACACACACCTACCTGCTCTTTCACCCATCAAAGGTGAAAAGCAGCAGGGTGAATGCAATTTTGATTAGAAAAAAGAGTGGAGAGAAAAGAATAAAACAGCCACTGCCCCTCACCCACCCAGGTCTTCTCCTACCAAGGATGCTTTGGGTTAAAATAGAATAATTGAATTATAGAACTCCTTATAATGAGACATTTGAGCACCAGTATCAACACAAAGATGCATGGCTGCCACTCATCTGTAATATAACTCAGGTAGGGCAAACATACCCTAAGACAACTTTTTATATGAGTGGGACAAACACATCCCAAGACATTTCATAGGGAAAGCAGCAAGAAGGTACATACATAACCAGGAAACTCACTTGCCTGCAAAAGTGCTTGTCTGCCACCTTTGCCCCAATTAATATAGAAAACTTTATTAATTGATAAATATTATTAATAAACTTCTTTTAATAGTATTAATATCATTATTAATAATAAACTTTTATTAATATTATTAATAAACTTTGGAGTAGGCTACAAATCCCCTCCTTTACAATCATCACTGTTTGTTCATTATTTATTGGATGGATTCCGCCACCACCCAGACACTTGGGTATCTTTGCATAAATCCGATTAACTCAGCAAGCAACTCTCAGTGAGCCCATTGGGATAGATTGCTTTAAGTCTTCCCCTCCCCTCCCCTCCCACCCCACCACCACCACCACCACCACCACAAAGCCTTCATCATTTCCATTGCTAGTAACAAAGGCTGGCAGTTTGCAAAAGAGACAATTTTATACCTGCTGAATGTATGGACACCCTGATACAAGAGACCAATAGACTATTCTCACAAGCAAAGGGAGCCCAGCCTGCTTTTCTGAGGCCGTGCACTACAACGGGAGCCATGCAGCTCCCAGCAGCAAACCCCACTAAGTACCCCCCCCCCCCATTATACGAGGTTGGCGGAGCGCTAACCCCATTTTCCTGATCGTGAGATGCCGCAGCATGGCGACTCACAAAGAGGGCGCCAACCAGTGTCTCCCAGTGTGTCTGCCTCCCAAGTAAGCCTCCTGGTGTTCTTCAGGTATCTCCCGAGCAAGCCTCTTGGTGTCGGGGGTCCCCCCAGCATGCCCCATGCACTCACAAGGGGCATTCTGGGACTTCCGGTGGCTGGGCGGCCCCTGATCCCCACTGCCCCTACTGGCTCTGTGATGGAGCCGGTAGTTGTGTGGGTGGCCCATTCAGCCGTCAGGGCAAGCTCCCTGTTCGTCTGCAGGGAAAGCCCCGTTAGGCTCTCTACACGGATCGTGTGTAGAGACTCCAATTCTACCCATGGTGCACATGAGGTCCTATGTAGACCTAGCCTCCATCATTCCAGAGGCCAGTTCTACTGGGCAGGAAGAAGGAAGCAGGGTGCCTCTGTAACAATTTCCATACACTATGTATGGGTTATTATACAATTGGCAATGTAATCCTGCCTTGTGAGATTCCTTTAACTTTCCATATAAATGAAACACAATCATAACAATTAAATAATAACTTTGCACTTGTTTGTTTCTTAACACAAGCAACGGGATTTTCAAATTAAATAAATGAAAAGGTTACAGAGATTTGCTCAGACTCATGTATCCAAACTGAGGTTTTTTTTCCTCTGGTGGTGCTGTTTTGTTTAGAGTTCTTTCTCTGCTGTGGCGTTAAAATACAGTTTGTTTCTATCTCCGCTTCTTGAAAGCCTGAAATTAATAAATATAGGCTTAACAAATAACCAGCCCACAAGAGATCTCTGTGAAGGAACCTTCCTCAGAAGGCCTCTGGATCCCCTGAGGAGGATTGCACCTTTTTTAACCATATGATAGTCATATGGTAGTCCCTATTCAGAAGCCGCCTAATGGCACAGTGGGAAATTTATTTATTTATTACACATTTTTTATATCCCACTCTTCCTCCAAGGAGCCTAGAGCGGTGTACTACATACTTAAGTTTCTCCTCACAACAACCCTGTGAAATAGGGTAGGCTGAGAGAGAAGTGACTGGCCCAGAGTCACCCAGCAAGTATCAAGCAGAAGGTTGCCGGTTTGAATCCCCGCTGGTACTATATCGGGCAGCAGCAATAAAGGAAGATGCTGAAAGGCATCATCTCATACTGTGCCGGGAGGAGGCAATGGTAAACTCCTCCAGTATTCTACCAAAAGAAAAACACAGGGCTCTGTGGGCACCAGGAGTCGAAACTGACTTGACAGCACACTTTACCTTTATTCCCTATTCAACTTGCAGCCCCCTACTGGACAAGCCTCTATCACTTGATGTTCTAACCCTTACAGGGCAGGGGTTACACCTGTTGGGAATTCTCTCTGGTAAGAGAATTCCTTTTTCATTATAGCAGAATGCACAGAGGCACAACACAGCGGAATTTGGTTAGGCATGCGTGTATGCTGAGAGTAAAGTAACTTGGAGCCAGTTCATAGTTTCAAATCAATATATAAGGCATTTATTAGAGAACTCCATTCTAGATAGTAAAGTGGAGAGATAGGATCTCTAATCTAGCTAGCTAGCTGGATGCAGATGGATTCTGCATCTTCTCTGCACACATGGCACAGGGAGAGGGGCTTGCCATGTTGCAAGGCAGAAGGAACAGGAAGAGAAGGGAGAGAGGAAGGAAGTGGCTGGAAGGAAGGAACTCCCTAAGATTAGCAATCTGCATTCCAAATGGCAGTAGAGAAGGGATGACCAATGTCTTGACCCTCTAGCTCTCTGACTCACTAGTCTGTCCTCCTATGTCACTGAGACAAGAGACAGCGCAAAGGCCTTCACTTCCAACAACACCTCCATGCCCCAAGTAATGTACGGACCTGGCTGCCCAGCTCTCTGGAGCCCAGGTCCGCCGCCACCACCAGTCCACTGTAGTCGATTGCTGGCCCATTTGCTGGTCTCTGTTGAACCAGCAGCCAGATCTATTGCCACCACTGCAGCTGCCTCATTCAAATAGATAGACCTGGCCTCCACACTGTTTGCCTTACAGACAACAAGAGGAATAAGATGGAGGCCCTGCCCCCAGAAGCTTATAATCTAAATTTCTACTGTGGAGAGTCCACATGTTAAGCAGCTACATGTAAATGTTTTAAATTCAACTGCATGGGGACTAATCCACATGGAGAGCATTTAAAACACTGAATTATTGCCATGCAGCTGCAAACCATCCCTTCTGTAGGTTTTTTGGCAGCAGGGCAAGTAAGAATCAGACTGTTGCACTGTTACACTCTAATAAGCTCCCACATACAGCAGCCTGTTCCATGGTCAGGCTTAAACTATCCAACATGACCATGGGCAGATGATTTCAGAAAGCTGGAACTGGCATGAGATTGTCCTTATTGCCTCTGGGGTGCACCACTCATCCCACTGTCCCATCTGCCCACCAGTTTTACAGGTTTTTATAGTACTTGAAAAACTTGCAAAACCTGTTTGACCAGAAAAGATAGTGAGCCAAAAGAAGCCAGTGTCCACACCAGAGGAAATGATGCATCTATCGCACCACCCTCAGCTTTCTTAAATTATTGCCTGTTTACAACTCAAGAAGCCATTTGGTTGTTTGAATCCACCCTAACTAGCATATATCTACTGGCTCCAAGACAACTGCCTAAGTAGTCTCCAGCAGAGAAATAAAACCTGAATGATGCACTGTCTCATTTTGGCATCTGCTTCGGTGGGGGGGATTGTACCAGGCATGGAGGATTCTTGTCATACATATTATGAGAGAGAGAGAGAGAGAGAGAGAGAGAGAGAGAGAGAGTTGCTATCTGCCTCTAGCAACTCTGATACTTCAAGCCACATGTCCATGGGTCCTGTCAAATGTAAATAAAAATAAAAGTTTATTGTAGAAATATAGTAGGCACGTGTTGCTAACATAGGTGAAGCCTGAAACTCAACTGGCCATACTGCTGACTTCTTAAAGCTTTGAAATAAAAATAATAGGCTCTTTACTTTTCATCTTGCACTTTGCAAGCATTGAGGTCATTCACACAACTGGGTGGGCAGGGCGGTGGGCAGGCAGGGGAGAAAGCTGGTTAAGCTTACCGTCCCCCCAGACGAGCGATGGCTTGCTGTTTGCCTGCAGCACGCAGCTCTGGAGGCCAGGGCAACGCTTCCCAGCCCCTGGGGACCCCACCAATGCAATGGGCAGCACACACAGTGAGAGATGGGAACTCTAGGCATCCCTCTCTGTGTCTGCTGGGGCTAAACATAGCCCCAGCGAACAGACTACCCCAGAGCCCAGATTAAGAGCTAGGTTAACTCTGACGAAGAGCCAGGTTTAAAAATGGGGCTAGCCAGCGCCGCCCCACCAGGATCGGGCCCAATCCCGGCAGTTCCGCACGGTTGCCAGAACCTGAGGGGTATACTCGTGGGTCAAATGGGCCATAACCCAAAATAAATTTTAAACAGCCAATCTGGCAACAGCCTAACCCAGGCTGGGCTTCCCTAGCCTAAGTTAGGCTGCACGTGAGAACAGCCTCATTGACTGCTTAATACATAATCATGACAATATGCAAAAAAAATCACCATTGTGGTATTCTAATCCCATGTGAAACTCTGAAGGAAACAAATAAAGAGTTTAGTCCCGATGTACTTTAGATACTACCTCCTTCCTTTTGTTCTATCACCACTTCTGCAATCAGCAGGAAACAGCCTCTTGATGGAAACACAAGATGTGGACTTTGGGGTGGTTATTTTCTGCTCTTTCTCCCACCAGAAATTCAGATGAGCCCAAGCTCAAACATCTTTTGGGTAGAATACAAGAGCTCGAGTATGGGTATTTCAAATAGTTCCTCTTCTATCATTTATCCTAGGTTACAACTTGTACTAGCCCACATGATGTGCAAGATGACACTGGCATGCCTGATCAGCTGGCATTGCTGTGCACAGCCCTAGCAGTGTTATGCAAGTATGCAGTTTCACAACTACTTGAGACAGTAGCCCTTTCCAGACATAACAGAAAAGACATTGTGCTTTCCTGTCATGGAAACACCTGCATTCATGGATACAGCATTTGCCTCCTCAGAATGCCTATGAATGTATCTGTGAGTGGCACACTGCTGGCGTTGAGGGACAGGGCTAGAGTGGAACTTCTGGCCCCTCTTTAGGTCCTGTACTTGAGTACAGAGTCTTATGTATAACAACTGAAGATTGGCTGGTGCTGGCAGTGTTGCGCAGTGCTGCCCACACTTGCACAGCGCTATTTACATTGGAAACAATGTTAATAGAACTGTGCAGCACATGCGCAGCTCTATTAACATCGTGCCCAAGCTCTATTAAAATTGTTTTGAATGTAAGTAGTGCTGTGCATGTGCAGGTGCACTGTTTTAAGTAGTTATGCAACTTCACACTTATTCAACAATGCCAGCACAAGCCAATCAGGAACACCAGTGCTGCCTTGCACATCATGTGAGCTGCTATTTGGTAGCTTAAGCATTTAAATGCTCTATCTGTGTATGTATATACATAGTGGGGTGGGGGTAATGCTTAACATTCTAATTAACACTGGACTTGCACAGTGAGCAACATTTAGGGGTGTGCACTGAAACACTTTGGGCTCTTCAGTTTGAGTCTGAACTGGACTCAAACTGAGCCACCCAGTCCGCTTACCAGTTCTGCCGGATGGTGGTTTGGTCCATGTCTAGAACTAGAGCTGAACCAAGTCGAACCTGATGGGTTTTGACCTTGATTTGACCTTGATTCTAATGCTTGTAAAGAGGAATCCAGTAAGAATTTCCCTTTACAAGTGCCATGGGAGAATCCTACAGGGGTTAAAAAGGCCTGGCATGGGGGCGGGTGGGAGCTTACCTCACCCCTGCCAATGCGCAGCCTCTTGGGGGGGGTGGCAGGCCGATAGCAGCCCCCCTAGGCCTTGCCAACACTCTCTCCATCATCTGGGCTGGCAGGGGCCCAGTTCAGGCCTCCGTGCAAGCACGGAGTTCATAGTAATGTCCTCCGTGCTTGTGCAGAACCAGGCCCCCGCTGGCCCAGATAATGGGGGGAATGCCAACAGGGCCTAGAGGAGCCAATGCTGGCCCACCAGCCTTGCCCCTGAAGAGCTGCACTGCCACTGCCTTAGGTAAGGTAACCTCCTGCCCTCCCCCACCTGGCTTTTTTAACCCCCGTAGGGCTCCCCCGCAGTGCTTGTAGAGGGGGATCCTTACTGGATTCCCCTTTACAAGCACTAGAAGTTCAAAAGCACCAATACCTTTTCTATCTTTCTTCTTCAAAGTCCAGCTTTCACATCCATAGAGTGTCATAGAAAAACCATTGTCCAAATGAGTCTAATTTTTGTAGGTATAGACATGTCATGGCATCTAAATATCCTTTCCAAGGCCTTAGTTTATTGCTACCCTACCAAGTGCTAATCTGTGGCATATTTCTTGACTGCTGGATCCTTTACTGTTGATAGTTGATCCTAAAAGGCAAACGCTATCCACCACTTCAATGTGATGGATTATCAATTCTGAGATTGGTTGCTGTACCCGTTGTCATTAGTTTAATCTTCTTTATGTTTAATTGTAGTCCCATTTTTTCACTGTGCTCCTTGACTTTCATTACCAGAGCTTGCAGATCATCCGCATTCTCAGCTATCAGAGTGGTGTCTGTGCAATCTGTTAAGTCTCCTTTGGTATGGGTATGTAGACTGACCTCTTCCAATCTGTTTGCCACGGTGTCATTCTCCACATTTGCTGGCGTAGTTTGGTTAGAGCTTTGACTAATTCTTCTTCTATTGCCTGCCATATTTCTGTAGCTATTCCCTCAATTTCTGTAGCCTTCCGACTTGGTAATGACTGGAGTGCTAATTATCTTCCTGTACCAGAGGTTAGTAGGGAATATCTTCTAGAGTATCTTGGATGCTGATGTCCATCTCTGTTTGATCTTCTCTGAATTAGTTACTATCTGCCCTTTGGCATCCCTTAACATACCAATTCGAGGTTGGGACCTCCTTCTGAGATCAGAGACCTTTTGGAAAACTTTCCTTGTTTTTCTGTGTCTATTTCCATCCACAATGACAGATGTCATTGCAGTACTGCTCCTTGTCTCTTCTAACAGCTTTCTGAAATTCCCTATTAAGACCTTCCTGAGGTCTTTATTTTTCTTGACTTTGGCTTCTCTCCTCTTCTTGCCAATTTCCACCGTCTGTTCTGACATCCATTTTGCTTTCTTCTGTTTCTTGGTCTTTGGCAGTCTCTTTTCACATTCGTCCTTAACAACATCTTTGATTTCATTCCACAGTTCCTCTGGTTCCCTATCACTGAGGTTCAGAACTTCAAAGTGGCTCCTGATGTTCTCCTTGAAAATCGTGGGTACATTCTCAAGATCATATCGTGGAAACTAGGTAGCTTTGTTTTTCTGCTTTAGCTTGACTTGGAACTTGCACATGAACAGTTCATGATCTGTTCCATAGTCAGCCCCCAGCCACGTCTTTGCTGTTATAACTGAGCTCTTCCACCTCCTTGCACCAATAATGTAATCAATTTGATTTCCATGTACTCCATCTGATGATGTCCATATGTATAGATACCACGTTGGCTTGGCAGAAGCTAATAAGTTGTTCCCCTGCTTCATTTCTGTTTCCTAGGCCATACAATCCAACTGTGTTTTCCTCCTTACCATTTCCAACTTTGGCATTCCAGTCTCCAACCACCAGCAGTACATCTTGCTTACAAGTTCTGTCAATTTCAGACTGAACTTGAGCATAGAACTCATCAACTTCCTCCTCTGCATCAGTTGTTAGGGCATAGACTTGAAAAACTGTCATGTTAAAGGGCTGTCCACGAAATCTAATTGATGGTCACTGACCACATTGTACCGAAGTACTGTCATTGCTATGTCCTTCCTAGGAAAGCAACACCATTCCTTCTTTGTTTTTCGTGTCCTGAGTAGTGAAAGGTATGATTTTGACTGAAAGTGTCCTATTCCAGTCCACTTTAATCCACTGATGCCCAAGATGTCAATCTGTAGTTGATTCATTTCATCTTTCACTGTATTGAGCTTTCCCATATTCATGCTTCTTACGTTCAACATTCCCAATTTAATTCTGTCTTTGCAGCTTTGGATTTTCTTTTTCTGCATGGCAACATCTGTCTCCAGATATCCAAAAGGCTTTAATCTAACCACATCATAAACACCATGGGTACTCTGAGAAATCCTCAGCTCTTCCTCACTAGTATTTTGAGTACCATCCGACCTGAGGGGCCCATCATCATCCAGCACTACATTGACAATCATTCTATTTTCTCTATCCATGTGGTTTTCTTGGTAAAATACAGGAGTGGTTTACTATTGCGTGGTGTAGTGGTTAGAGTGCTGGACTAGGACCGGGGAGACCCGAGTTCAAATCCCTATTCAGCCATAAAACTAGCTGGGTGACTCTGGGCCAGTCACTTCTCTCTCAGCCTAACCTACTTCACAGGGTTGTTGTGAAAGAGAAACTCAAGTATGTAGTACACCGCTCTGGGCTCCTTCGAGGAAGAGCGGGATATAAATGTAATAATAATAATAAAATAATAATAATAATTCTCCCACACAGTATGAAATGATGCCTTTGTCGTTGTCACTGAAGTGATCATCCGCCTCCAGCACCTTCCTATATTGCTGCTGCCCAATATAGGTTCCTGCTTGCTTTAGCTGGGCAGCTGAGATGACCTTCACATTTTGGGTGACCCTACTGGGAGTATACCTCCCAGTGTTCTTTGCTCATCCCTCCCAGGAACACCACCACCACGATGAGGCAGCATAGCAGGACTGGAGTGGGGAGGGGAGCTGCTCTACTCTCCCTAAAAAAGTTGGGTGGGGATCACATGGCTCTACAGAAGGAAAGACTCTGGCCCATCAAGGAACTCTCTCACTCTCTTCACACACACACTTCACTGCCATGTCCCTGCCACAGCCCCTGCTGTGTTGCTCAGTGTCATTCATTTCTTTATACAAGTAGTTTTCAGTCTCTTGACTTGCTGACACAGTAGTTAGTGATCTTACTCGTGAAAGACCTACTTAAAGTTGACCCATGGGGTGGTGAAGTCTGCCCTTTCAGTTGGCAGCTGACATGACCCAAGGGTGGAGAGCTGGTCTTGTGGTAGCAAGCATGAATTGTCCCCTTTGCTAAGCAGGGTCTGCCTTGGTTTGCATTTGAATGGGGGACTATATGTGTGAGCACTATAAGATATTCCCCTTCAGGGATGGGGCCACTCTTGGAAGAGCACCTGCCTGCTTGGATGCAGAAGATTCCTAGTTCCCTGTTTGGCATCTACTTGGAAGTAAGCCCCAATGAGTTCTGTTGAATTTATTCTTAAGCATCTGTGTGCTAGTACTTGATTGCTCCCCTCACCCTCCTCCACAGCCCTCTCACCCCAGATACTTCTCCACCCTTTCTCTCTCTCGCTCTCCAGCTTTTCCTTCCTTCCTTTTATTCTTCAGTGCACATCGCAGGATCAGAGCCCTTAGTAGTTAAGGACTAAATTGACATTCTACATAAATTGCAAAACAAAGTTTATTCAAAGGGATGGATCGAGGGTCTGACTCACTTAGTGGGGGGAAGAGAGAGGTCCCATGTGTGGCCCTCCTATTCTAGTGCCCCATCAGCTCCTGTTTACTTTCCACCTCTTTTCTCTTAGTCCCCCAGTTGCCCCAAACCCTGGAACATCTACTCGCACACCCCCATCATGTTGGTTGGGATAGCCGGGAGAGGGGAGAAGAGTGCAGAAAAAGACTGAGATTGGTTCTTCTAGGAAATGAAGTCTCTTGCATTTTAGGGGGAGAAGAGAGAGGGAAGTTGTGCTCTCTTGCCTGCATCTGACATCCTGCTTTCCCTCCAGGATTGGAGGCATCTGGAGGCTGAGAAGGTGCTCTGTGTGTTTGGTGGAGGCATGCAGGGTGGGGGGTAGATTACATGAGTGCGAATCCCTGTTGAGTTCTACGCATAAGGAAGTGCAGGGTGGAGGAGGGAAGACCCACTAAGAACAGAGCACAGTCAAATGCACACAGTCAGCCTCTCTCACACACACTCACTCACTCACTGAGTGTTGTCAGAACTCTCGCTAGATGTGCCACGTATCACGAGATTTGTTACATGCACCCTTAGCATTAGATAGATAGATAGATTGATTGATTGATTGCTCCAAGTATGTCCCTATCTGCAATTGTGAAATATTGGAGGGTAATCTGCTAATCTTTGGTAATCTGGTATAATGTTCTCTATGTGTATTTTATGACCTGCTTTCCATTTGTGGCCTGTTTGTAATAAGACCTGTATGCCACACCTTCCAGGTTTCACACTGTACTCATTCACATCTCTATTTTTATCAGTGAAATGCTGGAGGGTATGAACAAGTGTGAAGAATGTGTTACTCATTTCAGTGCTCCTTCCCATCATGTTCTCAGTTTCATGGCAAAGACATATGATTCTAATAATTCAAGTGTGTACCAAATTTCAAGTATCTAGGTAGAGAAAATATACCTTAACAAATCTGATACACATTGTCAACTCCCAACCTTCAAAGCAACTAGTGCCTGGATCAGCACATGGTTGGTGCTAATCCAGCTGATGGTGGACCAGATGAGCCAGCCTTGGGATGGAAGCCAGTGGCACCTGCCACAGGCCCCCAGCATGTGTTCTATTGTAGAAGGGAGATGGTCCAGGCAGTATCCAGTCTCAGCTGCATCTCTGGCTTGACCCCATCATTCAGTTGCCTAGCCAACAGGTCATTCCTTATGGGGACATGCAGACAGATGTGGTGGTGGCAGTGGAAGGTGACTACTGAGGAAACACTTTGGCTGACCATAACTGTTTGGTGGGACTGGCCAGGTGCTAGGTACACAGGAATCTCAAAGATACCTTTAAGAGGATGTGTCTTTGCCTCTGTGTGTGATCACTAGTTGCCTGCTGCTGAAGAGCAAATGAAGAGAGGAATGCATTGGTGTCTTCCAGCTATTATTCAGAGAGCCAGAGATAACTCTATGGAGGGTGAGCAGCCATGAAAGGAAGAGATGCCAAAGCTCAAGCCATTAGATCATAACTGAGCAAACTGGTTTTGCAGGTGCAGACTGCCCATGACCTTTCTTTCAGGGCGCAATCTTTAGATATAATCCATAGGGCATGCATGGATTTCACAGGCAATTCATGGCTGTGTCCTGATCAGAATTTTAGAATGAGAGCAGCACCTTGATCCTTCCCTCCCATGGATCAAGCAAGGGGAGCTTTGGCTCCAGATTATGACTCCCTCTAGGCCAATTCAAGGGGATCAGTCTGCTAGTGGTCATTTAATCTCTAAGAATCTTGACATGGCTTCAGATGGCTATAATCTTTGGATAATGCAAAAGCTTCCTTGACTTCCTTGTAGGTTCAACCGCCCCCTCCTTTCTCTGTTGGTATTTTAATAGTGGAAACCAGAGTATACTCTTCCCCTGTAAATCACATAATGATTGTGGAGACTAAAAAGGGAAGTCTACCAGTTCAGCACACAAATAGATATTTGGGCCCCATTTGGGATTGCCTGGAGGTGCAAGGATCAGCCTTAGAGCTGTGATCTTGCACCAAACTGGGATGTAATTGCCCAAAAGGCACTTGGTTATTGGATCTTGTTGGAGAAGGAGTTCCAGGCATCAACTTTTCACACCAACTATCCTAATGACCACTAGGGGCATTGGAGTAGTTAGTGAGGGTCCCCTTATATGTCCCTGCATTGCCTCTACTCTGTGAGCCCTGCCTTGACTCCTCAGGTGTTTCCTGTAGCGAGTCAGTTCTACTTCCTTTCTTCTTGGAGAGCAGATGGGAGCTTCTCTTTTTCTCCCCTCCTATTCACTATGTAGCTCATAGTTAGGATAGGTCTTTCCTATCCCAAATGTATTTAACCTAATAAATCTTATTTACTTTATACTGCACTACAATCTCCATGCTTGTTCATGACTAACTGCAACAATAAGGCTCTGCACTGCTTCGTAACTGGAGTGGGCAGCGTCGTTTCCTCTTGGTGCTTTGCTAATCCATCACAAATCACAACAGATCTTAGTATCTGTTCCAGCACTGTAGGGGAGACGGTAGATCCCAAGCCATCCATTAGTGTGGAGGCAAAGGCACGTTCAGCCTCTGTTAACATCAGTTGTGAAAATAAATGGAGAGCTGGTCTTGTGGTAGCAAGCATGATGTGTCCCTGAAGATAAGCAGGGTCTGCCCTGGTTGCATATGAATGGGAGACTAGAAGTGTGAGCACTGTAATATATTCCCCTCAGGGGACAGAGCCACTCTGGGAAGAGCGTCTAGGTTCCAAGTTCCCTCCCTGGCTTCCCCAAGATAGGGCTGAGAGAGATTTCTGCCTGCAACCTTGGAGAAGCTGCTGCCAGTCTGCAAAGACAATACTGAGCTAGATGGACCAATGGTCTGACTCAGTATATGGCAGCTTCCTATGTTCCTATGTAAATACCAGAAGTTCAGGTGGGTGATCTAAACAGTGGTGCACCCAGGTCATTTGGGAGACCAGACTTGATGGGCTTCAGAGGGGCTGCCCCTTTGCCAAC
Source organism: Hemicordylus capensis (assembly GCF_027244095.1). Lineage (NCBI taxonomy): Eukaryota > Metazoa > Chordata > Lepidosauria > Squamata > Cordylidae > Hemicordylus > Hemicordylus capensis. The sequence goes on along the minus strand of NC_069657.1, from coordinate 164,009,634 downwards.
AGGGGGGTGAGGAGAACGTTCCCCCATTTGCATACTGATTTTTATAAAAAGCCACTACACAGAGAGGGCACTAGCTGTGGGGAAGGTGGGGGGAGTTCCCCTTTAAGGAGATGTTTATCTGGAGGGAGGGAGGGAGGGAGGGATGGGGAGCAGCGGTGGCAGTTGCAAGGAGGGTGGGGCGGTGAGGAGGGGAGAGTTGCCCCTGTTCCCCCTCTGTCCAGCTCTGCTCCCTTCTCCCATGTGAGGGCCTCTTGCCGCTCTGCTTAGCGGCCTTCCTCCACTTGGACGAAGCAGCCTCTCGCTGCCCCACCCTCCCTGCAACTGCAACCGCCACACCCCATCCCACCACCCCCAGGCAAACATCTCCTTAAAGGGGAACTCTCCCCTCCTTGCATCCTCCCACCCTTCCCACAGCTAGTGCCACCACTGCACAGCGGCAGGGTTTTTTGTTTTTGCTAAAGGCACACTGGAGTCGCCCGGCAGGGCGTGTGCCAGGGCACCTGTGGGGTGGTGTGGAGTGGCTGCAGGAGCCCCTGACCTTTGGAGGGGCCCCCAGACCTCAGAGGCCACGGGCCAGAGTAAGAGCCCCTCTGGATCTAAACTAGCAGTCTCGTACAGGGGCATAGCTAGGGGAGAAGGAGCCTCTGTTCACCCTTCTCTCTGGAGGCCCCTTGGAGTGAGAGAGATAATGAAGAAAATAGGGAGGGGTGGAGCTGGGGGGCCCTCAGGAGCTGGTGGGGCTGGGTTCTTTGAACCTATCTGCTCAATTCTAGCTATGTCCTTTGTCTCATACAAGGTTTATGATGATCATCACGTCACTGGATTGTTCTTTTTTAAAACAAAAAACAGCCAAAAAAAAAAAAAGACACCACAAAAAAACCCTATATTTTGAGAGAGTTTTAAAAGTTTCCTGACAGGCAAACCTCCAGCCCCATCATTAAGCTAATAAAAGACATCAAATTAGATTTCATTTTACCATTCCCATAGTGAGGACAATTTTATGGCAAGAAAACCAAGATAATGTTGCCTCCAGCTATTGAACACAGCAAGGCTTACACTGAACTCATAAGAGAGAGAAAGAAACAATTGATTTAATTAAGTGAGTGAGTGAGTGAGAGAAATTGGCTTAATGTGGAAACAGAGAGGCAATGGAAGCAATTGTTGTATGGAACAACAAAGACAGAATGAGATGTTTTAATGCATCTCATGATTACATGTCAAAAGGCAGTTTAGAATGTCAGAGGGCTTTGCATGTAACTGGAATGGAAAGTGATATGACTGAGAGCTCTCTGGACAACGCAGTTATGTGCCTTGTGCTGATTGATATTCTTGAAAAGAAAATGTGATGGATTATGATTTTTTGAGAGAATCATTACCTGCCAGGTGCAGAGTAAAGGAAGTACAGTGTCTTGACACTTCAGAGTACAAAGTTTAAAAAAACAGTCTAGTGACCTTGATTCATTATGTCTCTATTAGGAATCAATCCACGTGACCCAAATTTTGCATCATTAATCAGATTTTGGTTTCTAGATGAATCCTGTCAAATGCTGTGTGTCCTTGGTATTCATATCATTCAGCTCCATCTAGTGCAGGCACCGTCGCTGTAGCCCAAATAATCTCTTCTGAGTAATCATAGAGGAAGATGAGCTTGGTGAAAAATTAGAGCACAGGCTGTATACACACACGCACACGCACACACACACACACACAGAGCGCCAATCAGTGTGGGAAAATTTAAAAAAAAAAACACCAAACCCACAGTTTTTGTATGTCATCCAGAATTCAAAGCCAGGCTTATAATTTTTAAAATGATGGGGCTCAAGGTTGTCTCAAATGTACATACTTTGTCCTAACACGTTAGTATTTTATGTATTTAAAACATGTTGATCCTGCCTCTCCATGCACTTCTTGTAAGTCAGCTTACAAGAAGAACTAAAAACAACTTTAAAACTACTATTTAAATGCAAATCCAGTATTTAAAATGAAGAGTCTGGTTATGGGTCTTCTGTAAGTGAGAAAGAGAGCTAATGCAGAAGTCGCTGGATCTGCGTACTCTCTCAGTTGCCCACATCTGCTGTAGGTCTCTTTCACATGTACGGCTGTGAAGCCAAATCTCCTGCGTTCTAAATGCATTTCATTTTTCTTAGTCAACTGCATGACTTTACATTTATCTCTATGGAACTTTGTCTTGTTCGATTTGGCCCAATATCTGAGCTTCTCCAGATCAGATTGAATCTTAATTTTGTTATCTAAAGCATTAGCTATTCCTCACCCACCTCAGCTTTGTGTCTTCTGTAAATTTGATAAGCATCCCCTCTATTCCCTCCTCCAAGTCATTTATGAAAATGTGAACAGCACAGAGCCCAGGACAGAGCTCTATGGCACTCCACTCAATACCTCTCCAGGACAACATGGAGTCATTAAGTGAGCCAATGTGGTATAGTGGTTAGAGGGTTGGACAAGGACCAGGGAGACCTTAGTTCAAATCCCCATTCAGCCAAGGAGCCTCCTGAGTGACTCTGGGCCAGTCATGTATATCTGAGCCTAACCTACCTTACAGGGTTGTTGTGAGGATCAACATAGCCATGTACACCACTCTGGGCTCCTTGAAGGAAGAGTGGAGATATAAATGTAAAAATAAAAACTTTTACCAACTTGTCAACAAGGCTATCATGGGACACTTAGTCAAATGCTTTGCTGAAATCAAAATACACTGGCTGACATACTGAGAAAAATTACTCCCATTGAAATTAAAATTAGTCCCATTGAAATTAAAAGAGCAAATTGAGTCTTAACTTGCCCTTTTAATTTTAATACTTTGAGTATTTTTCCTCAGTATATTAGCCACTATGTCCATAACATTCCCGTGATCTATTAAATGTTCAACTCTTCTTCTTTCTTTCTTTTTTTTAAGGAGCGGAGATTAGTCTGGCATGAGTTATTCTGCTGGCTCCTACGACTAATCACCAGATTCTCTTCTAAGTGCTCACAGGCAGACTGCTTAATAAGCTGTTCTAGGATCTTCCAGGTGTTGATGTCAAGCTGACAGGTCTGTAGTTTTCTGGCTCCCAGCGTCTTCCAGCTCCTCACCCATTCTCCAGGCATCCTCAAAGATCACAGGCAGTGATTCTGAGATCACATTTGCAAGTTCCTTCAGTACCCTGGGATTCATGCATGCATGCATGCTTCCTTCTTTCTCTCCTTCCTTCCTTCCTTCCTCTGTTGTCCAGCTGTGAGAAGACAGATACAATATAGTCCTCGAGGAACCTAGAGAACCTCAATGCACCCCAGCAAATTCATGCATTTATACACATGCACAAACGCACACGCATGCATACGCAAACATTCACCCGCGCATGCACACATTTATACACTCGCAAAAACGCACGCGTAAGCACTCATTTATACAGAGGCTCACACGCACGTACACACAATCATTTATACACATGCAAAAACGCACGCACACACACAGTTATACACACACGCACAGGTGCACGCTCACGCACATATTTATACACAAGCACAAATGCATGAGCATGCACACATTTATACACACACGCGCACATGTGCATGTGCGCACACACATTTATACATATGCACAAATGCACACGCACGCACACATTTATACACACACGCGCATGTGCACGCGCTTGCACATTTATGCACACACACATGCAGGCGCATGCACACATTTATACACACGCAGATGCACATGTTTATACATGCACACATGCATATACACACATTTATACACAGGGGCACACATTTATACACATGCACACGTTCATGTTCATGCACATGTACACATTTACAGACACACATGCACACGCACACATTTATGCACATGCATATGGACAAACGCACGTGCACACATACATTTATACACACTCACGCACACGTGCACCCACATGCACACATTTATACACACCCACCAACGCACGCACATGCACACATTTATACACAGGCACGTGCACACATAAACTGACACATTTATACACAACCACATGCAAATGCACATGCACACATTTACCCCACACACACGCACACATTTATACATATACGCACACAGGTGCATGTGGACACACGCACAAATGCACGCGCATGCTCACATTTATACACACGATCAAATGCACGAGGATACACACATCTATGCGCACACACGCATGCACACATTTATACAAACACGCACACGTGCACACACACGCACACATTTATACACACGCACATGTGCACGTGCACCAACATGCACATATTTACACACACACAAACATGCACGCGCACATACACATTTATACACGCATGCGCGAACGTGCACGCACACATTTATCCAGATGCACAAACACACGCACACGTGCATGTGCACACACACACAAATGTACGAGCATGCACACATTTATACACAAGCGCACACATGCAGGTGCATGCATATATTTATACACAAGCACGCACGCACATGCACACGTTTATACACACATGCACACATGCATCCAAACATCTGTGCATGTGTGTATAAATGTGTGCGTGCGTGTTTGTGCATGTGTGGAAATGATTGCGTGTACGTACCTGCCTGTGTATAAATGTGTGTATGTGTATATAAATGTCTTATATACATGTACGTGTATATAAATGTCTGTGTGCGAGTCTAATAATGTGTGCATGCGCGTGCGTTTGTGCGTGTGTATAACTTTATAAGTTTTGGGCGGTATAAAAATGTTTTAATAAATAAATAAATAAAATGTATATCTCAGCCTAACCTACCTTACAGGGTTGTTGTGAGGATCAACATAGCCATGTACACCACTCTGGGCTCCTTGAAGGAAGAGTGGCGATATAAATGTAAAAATAAAAAAATTAATGGATAATGATGTGGAAGTTCAGTTGTTCAACCAACTGTGAATTAACTGAAAAGTAGTATAAGCTAGTCCACCTTTTGCCAGCTTGTCAACAAGGCTATCATGGGACACTTAGTCAAATGCTTTGCTGAAATCAAAATACACTGGCTGACATACTGAGAAAAATTACTCCCATTGAAATTAAAATTAGTCCCATTGAAATTAAAAGGGCAAATTGAGTCTTAACTTGCCCTTTTAATTTTAATACTTTGAGTATTTTTCCTCAGTATATTAGCCACTATGTCCATAGCATTCCCGTGATCTATTAAATGTTCAACTCTTCTTCTTTTTTTTAAGGAGCGGAGATTAGTCTGGCATGAGTTATTCTGCTGGCTCCTACGACTAATCACCAGATTCTCTTCTAAGTGCTCACAGGCAGACTGCTTAATAAGCTGTTCTAGGATCTTCCAGGTGTTGATGTCAAGCTGACAGGTCTGTAGTTTTCTGGCTCCCAGCGTCTTCCAGCTCCTCACCCATTCTCCAGGCATCCTCAAAGATCACAGGCAGTGATTCTGAGATCACATCTGCAAGTTCCTTCAGTACCCTGGTATGCATGCATGCATGCATGCTTCCTTCCTTCCTTCCTTCCTCTGTTGTCCAGCTGTGAGAAGACAGATACAATATAGTCCTCGAGGAACCTGGAGACCCTCAATGCACCACAGCCAATTCAGGCAGGAAAACTGCTGGGCTGCAGGATCCACCAATCCGAAATCTGACTCATACAGCCACCACCAGGAAAAAGCATTCAAAATTACATGATTTGCTAATCTTCTAGAAACATGGTTCCTATTCCTGATATGTGTAGGTTCTGAGGAAAACATTTTGTAAAATCCATCATTTCTTTTGTAAAAAAAAATTATTTATTGTACTACTGCATCCTAGCATGTAGATCAGATTATATAACCCTAGCTCTTCTTTACTTTGCAACTCTGAAATCTTTGTTGTTATCTCTAATGGGAAAGCATATAATATTGTTGTGCCTAGTCTCAATGATATGGTTGATATATCTTCTATTGTTGTAACTGTAAGAACAAACAATTTAAAATAAAAAGTGGGGTTAAAAATAGATGATTGTTGAACAGGGCACTTAAACAAGAGGATAGATTGACAACTGACTGTTGTCCACTAGTTGTCTACAGTCCCATCTGTTACCAGAACTGCCCCAGAGTGCTGACTAGACATTCCAACCATGCTTTTGGCTTAGTATGGGGAATTAGCTTGGCTAGAGGGAGCAGTTTGGTTCCAGTGTCAAATTTGAGCAAGTTTGGTGTCTTGGAATAAATGAGGAGGCAGACATACAGTTCAAAAGTTTTATTAAGGGTATTTGGGGGTACAGAAGGCAAAAACTCAGTTAGGCAAGGGAATAAATCTTAGCTAATGTTCTAGGCAAGCATGTGGCTAGAGATAATTTAGCTTGAGATCTGAATTAAAGATTGATCAGCTTGGCTAAGGTGCTTGACCAAAGCCTGGATTAAGGCTTGTCATGGAAAGTGCTTGAGAATAGTGAGGCTAAGGAGAGAGAGAGGGCAGGGAGCCTTAGAAGGGCAACAGATTAGTTTACCTTAATCCAGGCTCTGATCAAGTGCCTTAGCCAAGCCGATTCATCTTTAATTCGGACTTCAAGCTAAATTATCTCTTCACCATTATCTGGTTAAGTTGATGTGTTGGTTGCACATTGGTTGGCTTCTTCACCAGTGGGGAGAAGCAGGAAAGAAGTGAGGAGCAAAGGAGCAAAGAAGAGTCCATAGGATAGTGCTCCATACAGGTTCCATGCTTTTGCCAGAGGCAAATATTCCTCGAAACGTGCCCTGAGGCAGTTACCAAGCCATTCAGCTTACCCAGAGGGTGGCAGATAAACAACAACAACAACAGATGATGCTGATGATGATGATGATAACAACTTTGTTCTATGGGTGGCTCACAACACAACATTAAAACATGAAATAAAAACACATAACACATTGAGGTGCTTCACACAATACGTGCAAAGTGCCTGACAGGGTTCTGTGGGGAGAGTAGGCTTAGCCAGTCACTCTCCCCACAGATGGGCAGCCACTTGTAGGTGGGTGGCCGGTTCGGCTGTCCACATGACTGCCGGCTCCGCCGTGAAGCAGGAGGGTGCTGTGGGGATCAGGGGGCTCATGGCCACCAGAAGTCTCAGGATGCCCCGCGTGAGCGTACAGGGCATCCTGGAGGGACCCCCGAGCCTGGGAGGCTGCTTGCAACCTCCTGGCCGGGTGTCTACTCATGTGTCGCCGCACACCGTGGCAACACACAAGCAACAAAATGAGGTTAAGGGAGTGCTCGCTCTGTTAACCTCATTTAAGGGGAGGTTGTTTTAGGCGGGCTAGCCACCTTGGGAGCACCAGGCTTGCCCGCGAGCCCGGTGGTTCCAATGCTCCACGGAAAGCAGGCTAAACTCCCTTCGCCCACTTTCTGTTGATCGTGGGAATAGCCTCATTAAATCATAACAGACCAAAAGGGGGGGAAGAAAAATACAAAATACAGTACAAAGCAATTTTAAAACTCTTTTAAAATAATTTAAAAATCAAATTTAAAAATCAAAATTTAAAAGGTCTGAGTGAGCAAAAAGATCTTATCTGGCTTCTAAAAGAATAAAGTGAAGAAGCAAGATGTGACATATAATACAGCTAGTATAATTATTTGATTAAAAGTGATTATTTATATCATAGTTCTATAGCCTGCATGTATAACTGAATGAAGTATTAATGTTGATAAGGGCAATTGCTCCCACTTCAAGGATTGTCTGCAAACGTAATAGAATGATTTACTTCTGTATAAACAAATGATAAAAGGAACTGTGTGTGTGTCTGAAAGAATGTATGAGTAAGCAAAGGATATATGAGCCCCCAAAACATGATAAATGCTGGGAAGGAAATGCCCCCAAAGGACCAGGGAAAACCGGAAAACATGCCAAAGACAACAGAAAAGGAGTTGCTCGGACTATGGTCGATTCTGAGATAAGGACAGATGCAAACACGGAACAGCAAACAGCTTCAAAGGCAGGCAACCCTTTTAAGTCAGGCATCAACAGAGGTTTTCTCGGAGAAGCACAGAAGATCATGGGGCCTCCAGCTTCTCCCAACTCCCCATTAAAGACTGATCACCTTTAAGTGGGGCTGGTAAGTATGCATGTGTGAGTGAATGAACTATAGTTTAACTAGTACTTAGGGTGTAACAATAAACTGATGAATTAAATCCAGCTGGTGTCCAGGATCTGGTATCTTTTTACTTGTACTAGCCTGTCTGAAGTAGTACTCCTAATTAAGGGCGACCCCCTCAATAATTGGTCACAGATGAACCTCACTGGGGAAACTGTTCCATAAATGGGGTGCAACCACTGAAAAGGCCCTCTCCCTGCCTGGAGTCAGAGAAAGGAGCTCCCTTTCAGCAATTCCACAAACCACTGACAGGTGATGGAAGCTCTGCTGGGGCTGAAGGCCCTGTTCTCACAATTGGCCCCGCCCCTTGTGTCTGACATCAGTGGGGCTTGGGGCATGAGCACTTCACACATGTGATGTTAAAACCTAGGGGGTGAGGGAGCCATGGAAACACTTTTTCCTTAGGCCACAGCGAAGCTCCCTACACCCTTGGCTCGGAGACCAATAATTGAAACTCCTCCAGCAAAACTAGACCAGCTGCTACTCTGGACACCTCTCCCAATGACCCTACATCAGTCATAGTAGAGTCCAACTCATGGTGAATGCGAGTGACTTTTCCCGCAAAGTGCTGTGCAAATGTGTCAAAGCACATTGAGAATGCATGAAAGACAAAGAAATCTATTGCCACTTGAACTTAATCACTCTATCTTGCCCAACAAAGACAAGAGGAAGCTATGTAAATATGATGTACCTGTTGAATAGAGCTGTGGGACTTACTACCTGAAGAACAGGATGCCTCCCTCCAGGTGTGTAGATTACACGTCCCCAATTTTAATGTGCTAATTTCCGTGAGTCCTTGCCAGCTAAGTGGTTAATTCAAGATGGGTTAGAAAATGCACCGACTATCTGTGTGTCTCTCGAGGGGTGTTTCACTGTTATCCCTAGTGAAAACGAGGACTTCTTTCCTGATTAATTATGCTTTTGAATACAGTATTTGGATTCTTTTTTGATATTAAGATAATTAACACCTCCCACATTCAGACAAGACTCATGGTGCTTCCTCTTTCCACACTCCCCTCTCCGAGTGCAGCACCCTGAGCACTCTTACCCTCCTCAGCTTAAAGAAACACAGACTCTTGATGCCGCAATCCACAGAAGAGGAGAAATAAGACTTCTAAGGCTCTATGCCACAAAAACCAAGCACTCTTTCGTGAGACAAAGTGAGGCAGTAACAGAACACTAGTGCCCCTCTGCATCCCCCTGAGACCTGTAGTTCTGCTTGTGTGACACTGTGTGGCTTTGGTGACAGGGTTTAAATGTCCTTTCCCTCTTGAGGGTGGCTGACCGATGATGAAAAGGCACAATTGTGCTCAGCATTCCCCCTTGAAAATCGTGACCAATGGTTCTGACGCCTTGGCTACAGTCTGGCACACGAGCACAATGGAGCTTCCTGGGATGTGTCTTCAGCAGACCAGAGAGAGAGGGAGGGGCTTCTCTGTCCTGAAACCAGAGGTTGCTCAGTGATAGTCTGTGGGACAATTCATAGCTTCAAGATTTAACATCAGGTTTGTCAACCCGCAGTTTCACGCTATGTTTGAAAGGGCCCTATATGTCAGGGCTTACAAGTTATATTAACAGTTGTGGTTTGGAACTAACACTTTCTAAGAATTCAAGGTGAAAACAAGATTGCAAAGTGGATGAGGGTGAGAGGTATGGAGACATGAGGAAATAAATGACAGTGATGGAAAGTACATGTTTTACAAGCTGAACCCGAATAGAAGGAAGGGTCTATCAAGAGCAAAGTTGCTGTATATATAATATTCTAGGTGACAAGAAATATCAAAAATATACTTGTTTGGAAATGGCCGCTGAGAGTATGTGACTCTGGGAAAGGCCTCATGCTGCCCTAGTGGAGAGGATTCTTGTTTTCTGTACCTCACATCACCTACTTTCTTTCTATCTTACTCAGAGGCGTAACTAGGGAAAACGGCGCCCGGGGCAAGCACTGAAATGTCGCCCCCCCACCGCGCCCCCCGCCCCCCCCCAACATACTACATTATACTTAGGTTTTTCCTCACAAGCGTCCACCGCCGCTGCCAAGCCAGGCCACTGACTGGCCGCCAGGTGCCAGCAAAGCAATGCGGGGGGGTGCAGGTGGCGTGGAAGGGACCGCTCGTGGGGAAGGGGGCACCGACGCGCTCCCTTGACTGCTGCAGCACTGCTGCACTGAGCAGGAAACATTTGTATTAACAAAATTTTTTAAAAAATTAAAAAAAAATTGGTCATGACGGCGCCCCCCATGTGACCAGAAAAGATGGCGCCCGGGGCACGTGCCCCCCCTGCCCCCCCTATAGTTACGCCTCTGATCTTACTTTGTTTCAGGACTTAATAGATGCTTTGTGACATGCCCTATAATAATGACTTGTACAAATGGTTATATAAATTGCCTAATGCTTGGGACAGGAACATAATCAAGGAAAGAATGTTGTTATGCTTTTTGTTAAAGAAAGAACTTTACAACGGAAAGAACTTATGAAAATCATTTAGGAAAGCACTTTATGTAGGACAGAAAATATTTAATTATTAATTATTAATTATATTCTTATTGTTTACACAGTCAGACAGGCATTATTGCCTGGATTGTTTTATACAGACATCGAGTCCTTCCCAAGGACCTGGGATGCCAGAATTTTATTATCAATATTGTTGCTGTTATTATTATAGACATCATCGCAGAATATAGGCTGTTCCCAATAAAGTTGTTTTTTGTAATTGGCTGGTGGTGATTTCTGTGGCCCCTATGGTGTTGAGGTGCTCTTCAAGGTCTTTTGGAACTGCACCCAGGGCGCCAATTACCACTGGGATTATTTTGGTCTTTTTCTGCCACAGCCTTTGAATTTCAATTTATAGATCTTTGTATTTGGTGATTTTTTCTATTTCTTTTTCTTCTATTCTGCTATCCCCTGGTATTGCTATGTCGATTATTTTAACTTGTTTTTCTTTCTTCTCGATGACAGTTATATCTGGTGTATTGTGTGGCAGATGTTTGTCTGTTTGTAGTCGGAAGTCCCCTAATATTTTTGCACCTTCATTTTCAACAACTTTTTCAATTTTATGGTCCCACCAATTTTTGACAACAGGTAGCTTGTATTTTTTGCAGATGTTCCAGTGTATCATCCCTGCTACCTTGTCATGCCTTTGTTTGTAGTCAGTCTGTGCAATTTTTTTACAACAGCTGATTAGGTGGTCCACTGTTTAATCTGATTCTTTACAAAGGAGGCACTTGCTGTTTGTTGTTGACTTTTCTATTTTTGCTCTTACTGCATTTGTTCTTAGTGCCTGTTCTTGTGCAGCCAGTATTAAACCCTCAGTTTCTTTCTTCAAGTTGCCATTCTTAAGCCATTGCCAGGTCTTGGTGATGTCTGATCTTCCACTTATATTGTGCAAATAATAACAATGCAGTGGCTTATTTTTCCATTTTCTGCTTGGTTCTTGACTTGTTCTTTCTTGTAGGCCTGCTTTGTTTGATTGGTGTTGAATAGTTTCTCATTATTGACCATTTGAAGTGCATCTTCTTTACTGTCCTTTATATATTCTTCAAGGCCTCTTTTCTCCTCCTCTATGGTTTGATGGACTTGCAGCATTGAGCTGCGAGTTCCACCTGAGCTGTGAGAGAGGCATAGCCTATCTACATCACTGCGGGGGTACAGAGCATGATTGATGGTCATGATTTTCCTGGTCTTACGATCTAGCATCTCTAGCTCTGCCTGAGTCCAGTCTATTATTCCTGCAATGTATCTGATAACAGGTATAGCCCAGGTGTTTATGTCTTGTATGGTGTTCCCTCCATTGAGTTTGGACTTGAGGATTTTTCTAACTCTCCTGATGTATTCATTTCCTATTTTTCTTTTAACTTCAGTGTGTGCGATGTTATCAGCCTGGAGAATGCCCAAGTATTTGTAATGTTCTTTCTCTTCCAGGTTATTGATCTTGCTTCCATTGGGCAGTTCTATTCCTTCTGTTTTTCTTATTTTCCCTCTGTTCATTATTAATGCAGCACACTTGTCTAGTCCAAACTCCACTGCTATATCGCTACTGAATATACGGACAGTGTTTAGCAGTGATTCGATTTCTGACTAGGACTTTCCATACAACTTCAGATCGTCCATGTACAGCAGATGGTTGATTTGACTTGATGTTTTAGATGTTTGGTATCCGAGGCCTGTTTTGTTTAGTATTTGTGGACGTGGAGCCATGGCAATTCCAAACAACAGAGGGGATAGTGAGTCCCCTTGGAAAATACCTCTTCTAATGCTAACCTGTCCATTGATTGTTAACTGTGTACTCCACATACTCATTGCTTTTTAAATAAATATCTGAATGTTTTTGCTGACAGCAGTTGTTTCTAAACATTTTAGTATCCATGTGTGAGGCAATGAGTCGAAGACCTTCTTGCAGTCAATCCATGCAACTTAGATTGGTTTTTCTTCTCTTGCAATTTTCTAAAATCATTTTGGCAATTAGCAGCTGGTCTTTTGTGCCTCTGGTATTCGGGCAATTTTCTTTTCTGTTCAACTGGAAGCTGTTTGTTAGTTAATAAGAGTTGCATCACTTCATCTGCTATTATTCCAGTTAATAATTTGAACATGGTTGGCAGGCAGGTGATCGGTCTATAATTACTTGGAACTGCACCTTTTGCTGGGTCTTTCATTATGAGATGAGTTTTCCCAGTTGTTAGCCATTGTTCAATATCACCTCCTTGAAAATGTGATTGAACTGTTTTGATATTTTTATTATTGTTGTTGTTGTTGTTGTTCAGACTAGCTGCATGTCTGCTTCTGAAGCATAGACATGTGAAGGGGAGTACTTCTTACTAATTTCTTCTTCCCACAGACATGCGCTGTGCATCCCACAATTATGTTTTGGATGGCTGCATGCCCATCAGAGACATAATTGTGTGTTGCACAAAGTGCCCCCAGGGGAAGGTACCTGCTGACCCTCAGTTTTTTGCAAGGAAGTGTTTCCCCCCTCCCCATCACTCCTAAGGTCTTGGAAAGTCTACAGGCTAGTTCTCTTCACGCCAACAAATACTTTTGAAGTCCTCCCCTTGCAGCATTAAAGTGCAATTTGAAATGAGTTGGGAAAAGGAGATCGTAACATTTGCTGCATAAAATCAGGGAAGTTAATTAACCGGCTGGGTTTTTGTTTAACTTTGAGGAGTTGCGTAACTTCATCTTCTTTGAGCTTCACAAGCAAACCCAAGAGTAAAGCGCATGCCTTTGACAATGAAACAGCTAAGAGCAAGAACAAAATGGGCTTTTGAAAGTTTCAAGCCCATCACAGCTGCGAGAGGGCAAATAATTCAGTAAGTGTCTTGGGTAAAATCAACTCCAATGACATGATGCTTTGTTTCATCATTACCAACATAAAGGAGTTTCCTTTCTGTTATCAGCTGCAAGCCCTCAAGGGGGTTTATACAAGATTTGATAAGAATAACACATTGGATTGAGATGGAAACAAATGACAGCAGCAGTTAACTTGAATGCAGGGATATTATCTACATTTAGCATTGTTCCATGGTGAAAACTTGCCAGCAGGTCTTCGGGCAGTTCATCTCTGCAAGTGCTATAGAACTACATGTGTCCAAATGACCTGGAGAAAGCAAAAATCCAATCCATTTGGATTACCAGAATGGGAGTACTGTTTACTCATGGTTTCGTTGGCATGGAACCACTAGGGAAGCACACTGTAAGTAGCATCTGCATGATCTTTAGTGCAGTGGACACTAGGTAACATCCAGGCTAAGTTAGTCATGACTAGGTGTCATTGATGGCTGACATGATCCACAGCCCCCTGGATATGGAGGGAGGGCTGTGGATATGCAACCAGCCTCTCCTTTGACAAGCAGACTCTTTGACAAGAGGGAAGGGAAATGATTTCTCCCTCTCTCTCCTCTTCCTCCAAAAACTCTTTCTGCTTAAATAAATCTGTTCCTGAGAACTGTGCGACTCTCCAGGAAAGATTTATATTTATATTTATATTTATTTATTTGATATTTATGCCACTTCACCCAGATGGCTCTAGGCAGTTCACAAATATGAAAACAGATAAAAGCAAGACAAATAACTCATTAAAAACAAAATTAAAACCAGTTTAAAATCATTTCAATAATCACTAAAGGCCAGACTAAAAAGATATGTTTATAGGGCTCTTGTAAAAGTTGCAAAAGACTTTATACAAATCAAAAGGGCTTTTGGAGGGAGGGGAGAGATGCTAAAATATGACTTCAAACTGGCTTTCGGGTGGGCTATGGGGTGCCTTGGTCAGCCTGATGGATGATCTCCAATTGGGAATTGACAGAGGGAGTGTGACTTTGTGAGGCTATTCACACGATTGAAGAAAATCAGGCTAGCCTCTGCTAGCCCGATTTTCTTCAATTGTGAGAACCACCTGGCTTGGCTGCGAGCCCGGTGGTTCTTGAGCAGCTACCCCGCTCAAGTAGCCCACCCCTTAGCCCGGGTATGCGGAGCAAGCGCTCTGCAAACATGGGCTATTGGTTCGTGAGTAGCCACAGCACGGCTCCGCCCCGTGGCTACTCATGAGGAGACCCCTGGAGGGGAGGCGAAAAGCCGCCTCCTGGCTCCGGGGGTCTGCCCAGCATGCCCTGCACGCTCGCGCAGGGCATGCTGGAGCTTGTAGGGGCCAATCGGTCCCCGCTCCCCCCAGCCCCCGCCGGCTCCATCACAGAGCCGGCAATCGTGTGAGCAGCCGATCTGGCCGCCCAGGGCTCCTGAATGACCCTCTGCAGGGAGAGCGGGCTTAGCCCGCTCTCCCCGCAGTTTCACCAAAAGCGGGTCTCACTGATCGTGAGACCTGCCTCTGTGTTGGTCCTTTTGAACCTCTCAGTCACTCTCAATACTATCGACCATAGTATCCTTCTGGAGCGTCTGAGGGGGTTGGGTTGGGATGCACTGCTTTTCAGTGGTTCTGCTCTTACTTCTCAGGCAGATTCCAGATGGTGTCCCTTGGAGACTGTTGCTATTCAAAATCTAACTTTTGTATGGTGTCCCTCAGGGCTCCATATTGCCTCCAAAGTTGTTTAACATCTAAGAAGGAGGTACTTATTGTGTGGGGTCAGAAGAACTTGGGAAACAATTTTGATCTGCTGGTTCTGGATGCGGTCACACTTCTCCAGAAGGAACACATTCATAGTCTGGGAGTGCTTCTGGATCCAAACCTCTCCCTGGTGTCCCCGATTGAGTCAGTGACCGGAGATGCTTTCTATCAGCTTTGGCAGATACACTAGCTGCATCCAGTTCTTGAGATAAACAACCTCAGAACAGTAGTACATATGCTGGTAACCTCCAGACTTGACTACTGCAATGCACTCTATGTGGGGCTGCCTTTGTATGTAGTCCAGAAACTGCAGTTGGTACTGTTTAACTAGGCTTTGGGGTTGTTAGTGTCTTAATTGTTTTTTGACTGTTTTTGACTGTTAGTTGTTTTTGTAAACCTAACTATGATATTTTATTATTTGACACTATACAAATGTAATAAAGAGAGAGCATATATGCAATATAAAGAGAGAGCATATACTGTATGTAATATGCATATATGTAATATACGAATGTAATAAAGAGAGAGCAAAATATAGAGAGCATTGAACACTGTAGGATTCACTTCTGAGTAAACTTGCATGGGATCAGGTTGTAAATGAATGATGTCCTTTGCAAAATATATATTTTTAAAAAATAATAATTATAGCTTTCAAGAATATCATGTAGCTAGTTGAGAAATATGCCCTACAGCACATCATATATCAACAACCAATCAAAAGTTCAATACGTTGCATTACAAACCATTAACAAGTCCAAAGTTTCATTTTGTGCTTTCTCTGATTGTTTTGATTCATGTTTCAGTTATATTGTCTCAGGCTTGTTAGATTTTGTTTCATGCCTTCGTAATCCTTTTTAAAAATTAACTTAAATTGCCCTGCATAATTACCAGCAGTTGGACTTTTATGGGAAATGTCTTATATAAATTTCATATTGCATTGGCACGAGCACAACATTGGCATAAACTGATGTGATTTTGTGCGGACATAATTTTAAGCCCACTTCAAATGCTTGTTTTGGAGATGAAGCTCCACTGATCTTGACAGAGCTCACAGAATACTCTTCCTCCAATTATAAATACAACCAGGAAGTATACAAATATTTTCTGGTAAGAACTAGGGATGTGCACAGAACTGGGCGGAGGTGGTTTGAAGGAGTGGAGGGGGTCAGACTTTAAGGGCGGGCGGGGGGTGAACTTACCCCTCCCCCCGCTTTCCCCCCGCTGGCACTCAGTTCCTGTAAAATCCTTCAGGGCGGTAACATACATCCCTACCACCCCTTCCCCTCTTCAGCCGGAGCTACCGGGTGCGTGTGTATACACTGGGTGCGTGAGCATGTCACGATTGCATGAGAGTCTGTCTGACATATGTGAGCATGCTCATGATGAGCATGCACACGTGCCTGGCATGTGCACGTGTGCCAGTTACTTCCAGCCAAAGAGGGGAAGGGGCAGCAGGAAGGTACGCTGCTGCCCCGAAGGATTTCACAGGAACCAAGCACCGGGGGGGGAGGAGTGGGAGGAGGGGGTAAGTGCACCCTCCCCCACCCTTAAAATATGACAAACCCCTCCCCCCACCGCTGAATGTTTGAACCGGCCTCCGAACAGGTCCATGCATGTCCCTAGTAAGAACTAATCTGCCTACTTTCCTTTAGCTATCTCTACAACTGGATTACATTTGAACTGAATTGGTTAGGCAGTTAACAAGTTAGCCCACTTACACCTCAAATGTTCACATGTCTGCCATCTTGAACTGGGGTGGATTACAACATCACAAACTATGCCATTGAGGTGTCCCTATGTGTCCCTACAACTGTACCAAATTTGGTCCAAATTGGTTCCCAATAGGGGTGTGCACAAAACTAGTTTTCCCGGTTTGGCTCAAATCCAAATTGGACTCAGAACTCGGCATTTGTGTCCTCACTGGGCATTTGTGTCCTCGCCATTTGTGTGGTCTAGAGGTCAGGACACATGCGTGGTGGCCTCCAAAATGGCCGCAGCCACCAGAGGAAGCCACCAGAATGGCCCCCAAATGGGCTGAAACATTTGAAGAGCAGGGGAAGACCATGGGGAGAATGGGAGATGGCAAAGCAACCCCATACCCAGCAGTGAGGTTTTTTGTTTTTTGTTTTAGTTTTAACCTTCGAACCTCCCCTAAGCTGGTTTGGGGGTGCGGCTCGAGGGTGAACTGAACCAGGCCCAGTCTGGCTCAAGGGCGAGCCTTTGAGCCAGCCTGGTTTGACCTTCAGCCGGTTTACACATCCCTAGTTCCCATTTGCATCTCAAATGTGAATGCATCCACCATCTTGAATTGACATCATCACAAACTATGCCGCTGAGGTGTCCCTATATGTCCCTACAGCTGTAGCAAATTTGGTTCAAATTGGTTAGGCTGTTCACATGTTAACTCACTTGTGCCTCAAACATTCACACATCCACCATCTTGAATCAGGGTGGATGACATCATTAAAAACTACGCCACAGATGTGTCCCTATGTGCCCTACAACTGTATCCAATTTGATTCATATTGGTCCTGGCATTTCAAAGTTGATGGGACACACAAACACACACACAGAGAGAATACTGGGTGATCTCATAAGTCTCAATTTTCAATGAGCTCTGCTTCCAGCCTTCTGATGCTGAATAGGATTGCCTCAGCCTGCCCTCCAAGACTGGCCTAATGCTTAACACTCTGGTACTGCCAGCAATGCCAGCAGAATGGTGTGTAAGGGTTCTAGCTTAAGGGTTTCAGTTCACAGCATGGTGTTGATGGTGGGACCCAAACAGCCAAGAAGGACCCATCCCAAAAGCAGCCAGCAGCATAGCAAGTTGTCTTGCAACTTGTTCTGGTCCTGCTACCACACACAAGGGCCACATACACACCCCCACACAAAAGCAAGCTCCTCTTTCACTTGACAGTCATAGTGAAATGTGTATACAGTCATCATGAATAATGATGCCTTGCCATTAAAGGATAGTTATTAAGTTATGGGACGGAGCAATTATGTCAAAATTAGCTAGTTATTTTAGAGTGAAAGAATGAAGACAGAAAATGAAGGCCTTTTAAAAACAGGTTAAGGCTATTTACACACTCCCCACCAGGGCAGGGAGGGCGGTGGGGGGGTGGATGGATACAAGATTTCACTTACCTCCCCCCATACCCCATATGATCTGCTGGAAAATCTTTGGCATGCCCCCATATGCCCAGATGATTTGCACAGCTCCATACAGCATGGATGACTGGAGACTTGGACTCACTTCCCTGGCCTCTGGATATCCCTCACTGCACCATACAATGAGCACAGTGCATTGGGGGAATGCCCAACTCAGTGTATGCTCGGGCTTCGTGCATCCTGAGCATACACACAACCATTTACCCGGGTAGAAGGGCATGCTCAAGAGCCCTTCTACCCAGGTAAAACACTGGGTGCAAAATCTGGCAACCTGGGAGGACGGTGCCAGGATTGAGGCCCATCCTGGTGCTGCACATGAGCAGCCCTACCCAGGAAGGGCTTTCCTAACCTGGGTAGGCTGCTTAAGTGCAGAGCCGTGTTCTCTTTCTCCCATTGCACAGAACTGGTTGCAGGTTTAGGGGGGGCCTCCTCTCCCCTCATCACTATCTACTCACTCACCCATACGGGTAGCAGGCAGGCAAGCCGGAAATGAAAGCAAGAAGCTGCAGTCAGGGCTCAGCAGTGATCCCTTCAGAAGCAGGGAACGGGGTCCAAAGGGCATTTCTGAGTTGCCAATTCCTATTTTTGAAAAACATGTTTCCAGTGTTCCAGCCAGTGTGGTGTAGTGGCTAGAGTGCTGGACTAGGACCGGAGAGACCCGAGCTCAAATCCCCATTCAGCCATGATACGAGCTGGGGGACTCTGGGCCAGTCACTTCTCTCTCAGCCTAACCTACTTCACAGGGTTGTTGTGAGGAGAAACCTAAGTATGTAGTACACCACTCTGGGCTCCTTGGAGGAAGAGTGGGATATAAAATGTAAATAATAATAATAATAATATTTTTCACAACATCAAGCCATTAAGATCTCCAAGGTTGCTTTCAATAGACACCTGGAGGTTGATTTGGGTTCCTGAAGACTTCAGAACAGTTCTAGAAGGCTGACAACCCTACTTCCAGGATGCTGGGGCTTCAGCAGCTGCCTGAGAATGCCAACCTTCGAACTGGACCTGCCACAGTGGAATGGTAACAGTGGGAAGGAAGCATTTTCAGTGGTAAAACTGCCGCCCTGTAACCAGAAGGTTACAAGTTCGATCCTGACCAGGGGCTCAAGGTTGACTCAGCCTTCCATCCTTCCGAGGTCGGTAAAATGAGTACCCAGAATGTTGGGGGCAATATGCTAAATCATTGTAAACCGCTTAGAGAGCTTCCAGCTATAGAGCGGTATATAAATGTAAGTGCTATTGCTATTATTTTCCTCTGCTGTAAATATCATATGGAGGCTGTTCTCTCACACAAGCATCCAAGCCTGGGTTCTGCGCCAATACCAGCAGTGCCTCAGCACCAAACCCAATACTGAAGCCCGGCTCTTTGCCAGGGTTAAGGGTGCAAACTCAAAGGGTGCTGAGAGTCATGTGTCAGCGTGAGCTGCAAGTGCTGACATAGAGATGGGAACTTAGAACACCCATTCCCTGGTGCAATGTGGGATTCACGGAGGCAGGGACGAGTCCCAGCTTCTGTTTACCAGCACTGCCGGGAGCAGCATGGAGAGTCCTTTCCTGGTCATGTCGGTGCGTGGCTTGTCTGCTGCAGGGGCTCAGCATGGCCGGCTGTGGAAATCTGAACCCTGCTTCCCCCCGCACACCTGTCCATGCGTGAGTGCTGTCCTGTGAATAGCCCCATAGACTATGAACATGTGTATCCACTAGGAACATTGTTATTATTTTTAATGAAATCAATGGACAAGCATGTTGAGATAATGTGTATGATACAAATTAGTGCAGTTCACATGATCAACATTCAGGTAGGATAAGCCTCTTACCCTCACTCGGGGGCTCTTCACGCTCCCAATTTTTGATCGTGTGTTAGTTAAAAACAAAGTTGGGGCAGGAAGCTTGGTTCTGAGCTAAGCCCCAGCTGGGTAGGATAAGTATGCCTTCACTGGCTTCCATCCCCAGCTTTAGAAAAAGGTAGGAAGAAAAATCCTACCTAGCTAGGGCTTAGCTCACGATCAAGCTCCCTGCCTCTGGCTTTGTTTTTAAAATTGGGAGCATGCAGAATTCCCAAATGTCAATCACATGAACTGCCCTTTTGTATACTTATGGTTTCTGAAATCTATTAAAATACAGGGGGAGTTAGTGATATGGAAAGGTACATGTACAGCCCTGGTGAGCACAAGGCAGGGGTTTCAACAGGCTCAACTAAAGCACCATTCCAATTCTTTGGCCATTAGGACTGAACAGAAGCTGATGCAATCCTGTTCCTGGATTTTCCTGATAGTGATGGTCTACTTGTCACCCACACTAGGATTCAATTCCAGTTATCTATCCTGGTTAAATTCTGGTTAATCAGAGGAGTTTGACCAGGATTGCCCTGAAACACTACATTCTTGCAACCTGCTCCACCGGGCTTGCTGGACCTGATTAACTTTTTAACCAGGATGATCCTTGTTATTGTGGCAATACAGTCCATATTTGCAGTGTGGATCGATAGAGCAGAGGAAGTTGTTCATCCATGCCATACTGCTTGTGGGTTTCAGGTACAATGAACTGGTGAGTCAAGGCCCACAAAACTCTCCGGGTAGAAGTGCTCTTTGTATCTGGCTACACAAGGACTCAATAACCATGGAGCAGATACAGTCATGGATCCGGTGAACTTGTGCAATGAGGAACCTGCACTTCCCGAGAGAGTCCCTCAAGATGCAGATTAGACTGAACTACATAAGCAGACTGTTTGCATTGTTTCCTCACAAGTGAAACTGAGCAAAGGTTTCTCACCGCTCCTTAATAAAAATCTGGTGCTAGGACCACCAGATATGAGATAGACTTGTTTCAAGGTAGGATTTGGTCTGTGAGCTAGTTTAAAGCATTTAGATCAGTTTCCACTGGGGTCAAAGACAAATTAGTTTAAGTTGTGTGGGAGTTACCCTGAGAGCCAAACTAGATGTTATGTGGGAGATCTGTGATTGGATCTCACCATGTAATAAATGTCTTCTAAAATCAGCCATGTGGCTCTCCAGTTGGATTAGAGCTAATGCACATGGGGAGAGCAATCAAATCCATCCTCCTCATGTTGCAGCCCTGAAGCAAATCCCATCCCCAGCACCCAGTATTATCCATTGTGGCAATATGTCATCACTACACACACACACACACACACACACACACACACAGAGCTAATAGAAACTTCGGGGCCATTATTTGATGCAACAATTTGCATCAAATAATTGAGCCAGAAACTGTTAGATCTCACTCCTCCGGTGGTCCCAGTCCAAACTGGAAGGCCCTATAAAAGAAGATGAACATCACATGGAGAGATCTAATCATGGATATCCAATGCAACATCGAGTTCCTGGCCCTTGGTTTCCCAGGTGCCGATACAGACTGCAGTTGTGAAGAAGTGGGGTTTAGAGGAAGGGAGGTGCAGTTTTCTCCATCCTTGTGGCACTATGACATGGCCTGCCATATTCCCTTTTTAACACAGTTATTAACAGGCTTCAACTGGTCAGTATGGTGTCACTGTATGTACCATTCATCAGTATGGTGTCACATACATCAGTATGGTGTCACTGTACCATACCCCCAAAATGCAAATAATGTAAATCAGATGCTTGCTTAACATTTATTTGACAAAAAGAAAGTTACTATAGGAGTCTTTTTCTCATTATATCTCTTACGGTCCCTGGTAACACTCACAGGGGATTCTTTGAAGACTCTTCTGTCTTCTCCTAATGTCTTCTGTTTTCTTTCAGAACAAGCAACTGAAATCCTTCTGCCTAAACACAAATCTTTGGACAATTTACAGGACCGGAATCTGGACTGCATCTTATTCGCCAAATGAATTTTTATATCCCTTAAGTACACTTGACTTGCTGTCTGCCTAAAAGTTGCTAAAAGCTTTAAAATGCCATTAGCAGCCACAATAATAGTTTTTGGAAGATCATCTGTTTACAGTACACAATGGGGGGGGGGAATTGTGCACCTCTCTCTCTCTTTCTTTTCTCTTTCTCTTTTCTTTTTTGCTTTCTTACAAATCCAAATATAATAAAAATTCCCCTTCGGGGGGGGGATGCAAGATCTTATGTTTTCAAATGCTTACTTGCCCATTGCATAAAGGGAATCAAACACTTCTGAACAATGATAGAGCAGGTTGCTCAGAGGTTAATTCCTCCTGGGCACCAGCATGCTTCCAAGAAGGAAGGCTCTTACCCCACCACTCTATGCAGGGGAAGGAAAAAAGAAGGGTTTTGCCTATGTAGGCTGTGTGCTATCAAGAACAGCATGGGGTCTTCCTCGTGCTGCATTTTATCTCCCATAAACCATTCTTTATTTTAAGAAGCATGACAAGTATTTTCTGATTAACTGAGAATGTATTTGGATAACCAGAAAGGCACAGTGACATCTCCAGGATCATTTGGAGTGTTTTTATCCCTCTCCCTATTTCAATGTCACTTATAAACTGGATTAGACAGAATTCTAAATTGCTTCAGCTTTACCAAAGGCTGAATCCACCTGTAACCACACCTTATATGTGTAGCTGCCCCCATTCATTGAATGATAGAAACTATTCCTGATAGTTTGAGTTAGGGCCCAGAATTTCAAGGCAAATCCTGGTCAAACCACTGTAGTTAAATCACTTTTAACCACAGATGCCGCAGAACAGAAGTCAGAAATTTTGAACCACACAAATGTGTGCTTCAATTTGAAAATTTGGTCATTTGACATCACCTCAAACCTAAAATAATAAAAATTACCAGGCTTGTTCAAGTCTGAGAGAGGATAGCTGGTCTTGTGGTA
This sequence comes from Hemicordylus capensis, assembly GCF_027244095.1. Lineage (NCBI taxonomy): Eukaryota > Metazoa > Chordata > Lepidosauria > Squamata > Cordylidae > Hemicordylus > Hemicordylus capensis. The sequence goes on along the minus strand of NC_069657.1, from coordinate 163,986,539 downwards.
GCAAGCATGAATGAATTGTCCTCTATGCTAAGCAGAGTCTGCCCTGGTTTGCATTTGAATGCGAGACTACATGTGTGAGCACTATAAGATATTCCCCTTAGGGGATAGGGCTTCTTGCATGAAGAAAGTTCCAAGTTCCCTCCCTGGCAACTCCAAAATAGGACAAGAATTTTTTTAATTTTTTTTTGGTAGGACAAGAATTTTTTATTGAACCAACAAACTACCAAAGCATACAGTACGTTACCAAAGCACAATTATATACAAAGTGGTTGTTTGTACATCATATATCTACAAAGATTTACAAACAAGGATTTGGTAACCCACAGGGTTATAACACGGGGTGGGGGATTACAAGGCACATCAGGTAATCGGGGGGGGGGACATCCAACGTCCATTTCCACAATTTGTCCCACTGCTGTTTAGAAGAGATACACTTGTCTTTTTGCACATAACCATAGGGCTGAGAGAGACTCCTGCCTGCAGCCTTGGAGAAGCCGTTGCCAGTCTGTGTAGACAATACTGAGCTATACCAGTGGTCTGATGTAGTATAGGGCAGCTTCCTATGTTCCTATGTTAATCTCTTATTCAGTCTAACTTTACCCACCCATCTTCAGTCCAAACAGGCATCTCATTTGAAACACCAGCTGTTCCTTAAATACCAAGGATGATATTTAAACAAATTTAAAAACCCAGCACTTTGTAGTGACAAACATTCATGAACTGTTTGCAGATTTGATAAAATGCCAACAGTATGTCAATATCAGGACTTTATCAATATCTTTTAAATAAAAAAATAATGGGCAGGATCCAAACTAAGCTAGCCATGATGAAGCACCAGTAAAATAAAGGAGACATGACCACCTTGAGTCCCATTATTTTCAATGGGACTTAGTAATGGCTAACTTATTTTGGATCCTGCCCAATGATTATTTGCTACAGGTACCATATGATAGAAATAATAAATGAAAGCAAATGTTCATTCAAATAATAGTTTCTTCTTCAGACTATTTCAAAGTTATGTCAAGTCTCTCTATTATCCAAGACAAATTGCTTTGACAGCACTATCTAGTCTTGACGTCTGAGTTGTCTCTATAGCCTATTATAGTTTTGTGCAGGCATAAAATATTGTTCAGACAGTATGGTTAGTCTAAAAGGAAGAACTCTAACTGCTTTGAAACAGCCTATTAGAAGATGAACCCTCAGTTTAGCTGCAGGCAGAAAATTAATCCAGTGCTTTTTTTAGATTCTCAAACTGAAGCCATTTTTTCCCTCAACTGAATGCCCTTTTCATTTTGAAGGATGTAAAATTTGAATCATCATTACAAAGGAAAAAAGGGGGGAGGAATTAAAATGCAGCAATTGGAGAGGAAAATGCAATTAATGAAATAGGGCACATGACAGAATTAACAGGCAAGCATATCAGGTTCTTTTACAAGTATAGACTGGGGAAAGACAGCATTGGACCCAAACCATGCAAACAGTGCAGTATATGATTTATTATACACACACACATGCACGCATACATACACACATATATGCATACTTGTATTGGATACAAAGTCATTTTCTCATTATTTTAGGAGTTCTTTTGTTTATCTGTATTTAAAGCCTAGAGCAGGGCTGCTCAACTTCGGCCCTCCTGCAGATGTTGGCCTACAACTTCCATAATCCCTGGCTATTGGCCACTGTGGCTGAGGATGATGGTAGTCCAAAAACAGCTGGCGGGGGTGGGAGGGCTAAGTTGACCAGGCCTGGCCTAGTGTTCTGAGAATGATCCACTTCATTCTTCATTTTATACTCCAGCAGCTGATAATAGCATTATGCCCTATCAAACGACACTATTGTCTTATGAATTACTAAAAATGTTGTGGGAGAAAATCCCAAAACATCTTGGCACTTTTGGTGAAAAAACTAAATGGTGTCCTTCCCCGTATGAACATCTGCAATCAAACAGCTCATGGAATCTTCACAGGCTGTCTCCTCTGAGGGAAAGCAAAGGCCACTTTAGCTGGAACAAAAAGCTCCACAGCAGAACCCTTGAGAGTTGCCACCTCTTATACTTTTAAATCTCCTGATGTAACAGAAGGGAAGACAGTTGCAGCTCCTGTCATCTGCTCCCCCTGCCAATCCTGTTTAATACCCTCCACTGCTGTATCAGCAACGGGGGTGAGGAATGGGCAGGATGAGCCGTGGTTTCTTATTACCTGCTACATTAGGCGGAGTCAGTGTGTCCAGGGTAAAAGCTGGCATTACCATCTCTAGGCCCTGCACTGGCATGGCCAGGTAGACAGGTTGAGTGAGAAGGAGGCCCCGAGGCTTGAAAGCTGAAGATCAAGGAACACAGAGCTACAGGAACATGGGAAGCTGCCTTAGTCAGACCTTATACCATCTAGTTCAATATTGTCTTCATGGACTGGCAACTGTTCTCCAAGGTTTCAGGCAGAATTCTTGCCCAGCCCTACCTGAAGATGCCAGAAATTGAACCTGGGGCCTTCTGCATGCAAATTAGATGCTCAGCCAATTTGCCCAAGAAAAAGTGCCAGAGTCAGCACAGTGGTCCAAGATACAGGAACTTGAGGGAAGAGTAAGCAAATTAAACAGAGGACCAAGTAGAGCAGACAGAGCCCGAGGAAAGAAGGGACCACTAAGGTGTTGTAGGCAGGGGGAAACTCTCTCAGAGCCTAAGATGGCGATATATTGTTAGTGTGGAAGGGAACAGACAGAGGGAAATGAAAATAAGATACTGAAAAGGATTCCAGTTGGGAGCCATGATGGCCAAAGAAAGCAGGATCAGCTAGGTAGACTGGGAAAAACAGTAACTTGGGGAAACAATAATGGTAGAAGTAGAGAGCTGAAGAAAGAAGGGGCCACAAAAAATGTGGGGTTAAGAAATGTTCAGAGCTAGCAGTGCTGCCCCTGTTGTTGGCAGTGCTTCTGTGTGAAATCTGCTGAGGAGGCAAGAAAGGAAGGTAAATTCTGTGGCATGAAGGACCAGCATGGTAAGCAGAAGCACCAACTTGGCTTTGCTCCCTCTTCCCATCTGTGGCAACAATTCAGTGGTCAGAGAGGCAAGTGAGACCCGGCAGAGCAAAGCTGATCTTGTAGCAGCAAGCATGGATTGTCCCCTTTGCTAAGCAGGGTCTGCCCTGGTTTGTGTTTGAATGGGAGACTACACTGTGAGCAGTGAGCACTGTAAGATATTCCCCTCATGGGATGGATGCACTCTGGGAAGAGCACTTGCTTGCTTGCATTAAGAAGGTTCCAAGTTCCCTCCCTGACCTCCAAGACAGTGCTGAGAGAGGCTCCTGCCTGCAACTTAGTAGCTGCTGCCTGTCTGTGTAGATAATACTAAACTAATGGTCTGATGCAGTATAGGGCAGCTTGCTATGTTCCTACGAGAGTGAGGGAGGCTGGCATGAGTAGAAGGAAACTTGACCCAACCCAGGCCTCATCTAATCTCTCTTGTTTTGTCTGAGCCTAAGGGCGCAGCAGGCAAATGACTTGATTAGCAAGCCAGAGGTTGCTGGTATGTTTCCCAGACTATGGGAAACACCTATACTGGGCAGCAGCAATATAGGAAGATGCTGAAAGGTGTCATCTCATACTGCATGGGAGGAGGCAATGGTAAACCCCTCCTGTATTCTGCCAAAGACAACCACAGGGCTCTGTGGTCTCCAGGAATTGACACTGACTCGACGGCACACTTTACCTTTACCTTTCCAGTCCACAACGGCAGTCTCAGACTCATAATAGTACATTAAATATACTACCATTTGGCTCTCATTACGGTTGTCCAAAAAGTGGTGCCTGAGGCAGCTGCTTCCAATTACCTTCTAGCAGAACCAACCCTGATTGGAGTTTGCAACACTGAGCTCCTTGGGCATGACGTTGGGTCAGAGGTTCTCCAAATAAGCGTGGAGAACAGCATGGTGTAGTGGCTAGAGTGCTGGACTAGGACTGGGGAGACCCGAGTTCAAATCCCCATTCAGCCATGAGACTTGCCAGGTGACTCTGGGCCAGTCACTTCTCTCTCAGACTAACCTACTTCAGTTCACAGGGTTGTTGTGAGGAGAAACTGAAGTATATAGTACACCGCTCTGGGCTCCTTGGAGGAAGAGTGGGATATAAAATGCCCCCCCCCCAAAAAAAACCTTTTAAAAAACATGTTGACAATTTAGTTGAAAAGAGGTGAAGGAGAAAAGGGGGGACAGGGCCTTGAAGTGCTTTTTAATAATAACTCATTCTGTTATATTTCAGGATGATTACTCCAGCAATGTCTTCTGTGCAGAATTAGTGCACAGGATGACTGGATCTGTTGTTATCCATAAAACTCATCCTGCATCATGCATTAAGGCCACACTCATTTGGGGTGAGTTTTTTGAAAAATCGGAAAATCTCCCAGTCCCAGGGCCTCATTCTGAAAGTCATTTGGATTCTCCCTTTATGACATTCATCTTTGTAACTCTTCAACAATTTTCCTTGGTTTTCCTTTGATCATTAGCAGGCCATTTCTCTAACCAGGCCAGGAGAATCCTTTTAATTATGGCACCTTAGTGGATGGCCTATCATCCCAATTAGGCATCTCTCCCAATTAAAAGTCAAGGCTATTCTTTAGGAGTCTGTTGAATTTAAAATGAATGACTTGACAGAAATAAATTAAGGATTAAAGTTGATGCCCTAAATAAATTTTTATCAATTTTTTTCCTATATAATATTTATTTTGTCAAGTTTTTTACTGTACACAGACAATAAAGACAGTGAGTCACTCTCTCTCTCTCTCTCTCTCTCTCTCTCTCTCTCACACACACACACACACACACACACACACACACCATGACTATGCCTTTCCAGAAGATGATGACACCCATGTCTTTCCTCTTTGTTCCAGGAGCCACCTATTCCATGCCTCTCCCCTGCACCATTTGGATAAGTGACAATAAAATAGTATGTATCTCCATACATTTGGATTGTGTGGAGCAGGCCTGCTCAGTTTAGGCCCCCCAGGTGTTTTTGGACTACAACTCCCATAATCCCCAGCCACAGTGGCGAATAGCCAGAGATCATAGGAATTGTAGAACATCTGCAGGAGGGCCAAATTTGAGCAGCCCTGGTTTGGAGAGGTTTGGATTTTGGGGTGCTCACAATATGCCTTTCTGTGGGTTTGTTGATGGGTCCATAGTGAACAACTCAATTAGTTAGGTGGGTGATTCAGTGTGTGTACGTGTTGAATGAAGTCCCAACAGTGGGATTTGGAACTGGCTCTAAAGATTTCTCTTCACTGAATGACTATATTTAAATATACTTGGATCCATTGGTTGGATCCGTTGGTTAACAAGGGGAGGGAGGGGGTGCTCCTTTGGTGTAAAACCACCTATGCATGTGGAACTAAGTTCCCCATACTTTGTTAGCAAAGTTAAGAGAGTTTTCCCTGGGATATTCCACCCCAAGCCCAGACTCTGCCAATTGTTGTGGGGGCGGGGGGGAGTTGGCAGCATTGTTGTCTACCAGAAAATACAGAAGGGCTTTATGAGAATCCCACCCAGATAGTTCACGAGGGGTGACTCAGCATTTTATCTCCCCTCACATAAGCTGGCTCTGAGACAAAGGCTTTTTCTGCTACACTTTCAATTGACTTTTCATTGAAATTTAGTCTCTAAGGGCCAGGGGCATAGCAAGGTTGGAGTGGGCCCAGAGACAAGGTTTTAAAATGGGCCCCCCCTCACTGAAACTCAGCTCATGAAGTGAAGAAATCTTAAATGAGGTTGAATAATGGTAACAAAAAGCATAGTAAAATTTATATATATATATATATATATATATATATATATATATATATATATATATATATATATATATATACCTATACCTATACCTATACCTATACCTATACCTATACCTATAATATAAATTCTCTCTCTCTCTCTCTCTCTCTCTCTCTCTGTGCCACAATAGAACATCATCCTAATTTTTTTTTTTAAGGTTTTATAAATTGTGGACGATGCAAGTCATTTAATGGTACTAGAGAAAGACATGCTGTTCTGGTAGCTCCAGGTCTTAATACTCACATCAGTTTCGGAGGATGAATACAACTGAAGGAAGCCTGGGCGGGTGCATGGCTTGGGGAGTCAGTCATGTGATTTGCCTTTGTGGGGGGGCCCCAATGCAGTGGGCCCCCAGACAACTGTCTCCCCTTGCCCTATTATAGTTACGCCCCTGCTAAGGGCCATTTCACACATTCCACAGAGTCAAACCTAGGTTTGCAACAAGCATGCGCTCTGAGCTGTGATCAATCACAGCTGCCTGACACCTGGACCTGTATGATAGAACTGTTTGCATATGTGTGTTTGTCACATTCATGCTTTGCATGACCCAATGTGTACTTGAAACATGTTAGCAGCACACCTAAACATGTAACATGATAAGTGGTTCATACATTACAAAAGAAGCAGGAAAATCAAATGGGTGGGTGTTTTGTCCTTCTGCTTTCTCTTTTTTTCTTGTAACACATGAACTGGGACTCAGCTATTTAATCCACACTGAGATCCATGTTCCCCAAATGACATCTTGAGATGTGGTAGTAGATCTGGAGGACAACAATGCATTGATCCCTTGCACTTCTGCACCCATTTTTTCCTCACATGGGAGCCGACTCTGTCGCATTTCCGTCTATTAGCCAACCACACACGCAGTCATCCCAACACGTTACATTGTCAGATCAGTTTGAAAAGTAACTTCTTAAATATTGAATTGTTCCCAATCTTTACTGTCACTTCTTGTTGATTAGTTTAAGGGTTGTGCTCAGTTTGTTTAATAACCTTCTTGACACTGAACAAACAACCTAGGAAAGGGAGTAATTTGCAAAAGAGGAAAAAACAAATACAGGGCAAGGACAAAACTGCCTGCAAAATAGAAAGAAGGATCCCATTTAAAATGACAAAATAATGCCCCGTTCTTAAAAGCAAGTCTATGGACATTGGCTTATCTGCATTCCAATAAGACTCGAAACCAGAGGAAAGTTAAAGTTTTCATTAGCAGTACAGTGGTAACTCTTAATTAGAATTCCTGAAGCATATTAAATGGTATTTAGTTTCTACCTCAATGCATCATTTTCTGTTAAATAATTAATCACAGCACAGATATTGTGTTTGTGGAATTTAAGAAAGTGATTAGACCAGGGAACATTTTGGAAAGGGGGAGGAAGGGGATTACATCAATAACATAAGTGTTCTGTCAGCATGACTCAGTGAATAGCATTTTCCACTGGGCCATAAGCTCTGTGGGGTTGACCTGAGGGGCTGAATCATATAACCTACACTTCTGTACACATTCTGGGCCTTGCCTATGAGTCACCATCCTGGTTTCCAGGAAGTACCCATGATGACAGCTTCCTGCTGTGAAAAATCAGGACACATTGGAATCCACCAACTTTACTTTCACTTCAGCATCACTTAAAGAAATGAAGTTTGTGAAGGAAGAATATTGGATTGTATTCATGGGTGCATCTTGTGGCAGTAGGCAAAGAAGCTGCAGTTATGGATCCATAGTTGTCAGATCCATGCCTTGTCATAGTTAAGGCATTCAGTGCCTTTAGGATGGTGCTCCCTATGATGATAAATCTATGTAACAACTAAGTAACTGCCATTTTGGTGTGCTTTTAATAGTACACCAAGATCTCCTGTCTGAAACTCATCACTTCACACCGTCTAAAGATAGTGCCAGGCCTGATCATCGTGAATATGAAATTGTTAATCCTGTAATTAAAGTTATTAGTGGATTGTCCAGCATTCTCTTGTTATAAAACCTGGACTTTCTATGCATCAAGACCATTTGTCCTATCAATAGGAAAGTTGGCTTGGGGGATCTACCCAGTGGATAATGATAAGACTCTACCCAGTGGATAATGGATCTACCCAGTGAATAATGAATGGACAACTTGTCAGAAACCTCTGATGAAGAGTGACTGAGTTATCTCTAAGCCTGGACATGTTAAGGGGCCCACCTTAACTTCTGCACCATATAAGCAGTAAACACATTCGGCATCCTCTCATACTGTGCTTGCTCAGAACTCAGCCTCCACTGGCACTCATCATGCTTTCCCTTGGCCTTTCAGTCCCAATCCAATTCTTATTGAAACAGGACACACCATTGCAATTGCCTTTGACTTTTGAAATAATCTAAACTGCCAAAGAGCAATGAAAATGGTTGGCTAAATGGAAGGCTATAGTTCAAAGCAAATATTTATAGATGTTTTAAATGTACTGTAGCCTTCAATCTGTTTGCAACCATTTTCATGCCCCTTTGGCAATGTACATTATTTCAAAAATCAAAGGATATTTGCAAGGGTGTGTCTCATTCAATAAGAAGCATTGGATTGGGGCTGAAAGACCAAGGAAAGTGCCTGGAGACTGAGTTTTGAGCAAGTGCAATACAGGTGAAACTCGGAAAATTAGAATATTGTGCAAAAGTCCATTAATTTCAGTCATGCAAATTAAAAGGTGAAACTGATATATGAGACAGACGCATTACATGCAAAGCGAGATAAGTCAAGCCTTAATTTGTTATAATTGTGATGATCATGGCGTACAGCTCATGAAAACCCCAAATCCACAATCTCAGAAAATTAGAATATTACATGGAACCAAGAAGACAAGGATTGAAGAATAGAACAATATCGGACCTCTGAAAAGTATAAGCATGCATATATATTCAGTACTTGGTTTGGGCCCCTTTTGCAGCAATTACTGCCTCAATGCGGCGTGGCATGGATGCTATCAGCCTGTGGCACTGATGAGGTATTATGGAAGACCAGGATGCTTCATTAGCGGCCTTCAGCTATTCTGCATTGTTTGGTCTCATGTCTCTCATCCTTCTCTTGGCAATGCCCCATAGATTCTCTATGGGGTCAGGTCAGGCAAGTTTGCTGGCCAATCAAGCACAGTACACTGTATACTTTTCAGAGGTCCAATATTGTTCTATTCTACAATCCTTGTCTTCTTGGTTCCATGTAATATTCTAATTTTCTGGGATTGTGGATCTGGGGTTTTCATGAGCTGTACGCCATGATCATCACAATTATAACAAATTAAGGCTTGACTTATCTCGCTTTGCATGTAATGAGTCTGTCTCATATATCAGTTTCACCTTTTAATTTGCATTACTGAAATTAATGGACTTTTGCACGATATTCTAATTTTCTGAGTTTCACCTGTATATAAGCATGCAGAATGTGCTTACTGCTTACATGGTGTGCACGTTAATGTGGGCACATCAGCTTTCAATGCCCATGCTCTTTGGTGCAGGGTTGAATTTATAAGCTCCTTTATAAATGGAAAATGTTTTTATTAAACAATATTACTGTGATCAGGTGAGTTGGCCTGACATGATTACTGTAGCAATAATACTGAGAGCCAGCTCTAACATTTGTCAGTCCTCAGACACTGAGCAAGACTCCCTAGCTCATAATCTATCCAGCCCACTCCCTCGTCTTATTTCCCCAGCCACACACAATGCTTCTTTTTCCTTCAAACAGATTATTCCCTCTGAAGTGAAAGAAGCAGTGTGAAACAGGGGTCGCATTCACACATAACACGGAACTGTGGGTCCAGTGAACCCATGGTTCTGCTCCCCACCCCCCACTCTCCTGTCCACATTCGGATGAAATGAAAAGCAGGCTCTCTGCAGCAGAGGCGTAACTAGGGAAAATGGCGCCCGGGGCAAGCACTGAAATGGCGCCCCCCACCCCCACATACTACATTATACTTAGGTTTTTCCTCACAAGTGCCCCCCGCCGCTGCCAAGCCAGGCCACTGACTGGCCGCCAGGTGCCAGCAAAGCAATGGGGGGGGGTGTGGGCAGCGCGGAAGGGACTGATGCGCTCCCTTGACTGCTGCAGCGCTGCTGCACTGAGCAGGAAACATTTGTATTAACAAAAAATTAAAAAAAAAATTGGAAAAAATTTTTTTGTCATGGCGGCGCCCCCCATGTGACCAGAAAAGATGGCCCCCAGGGCACGTGCCCCCCCTGCCCCCCCTATAGTTACGCCTCTGCTCTGCAGTCAGGGAGATTGCAGAGAGGAGGGGGAACTGGCTGTACAGGCTTCCTTCTTGCTTGAGTCTCCTCCCTCAACTCTCATTGGAGCTAATGCAGCCCCCAGTGCTGCATTCAGATGAAACGCTCCAGAACTGGAACCCCGGTTATGAGCAGCAAAAATCACTACAAACTGAGGGTTCAAACTGGAGTTTGCGGAGCAAAACCTCAGGTCGCTTTAGGAACGTGACTGGAGTTGGACGTCATGATAGGGAAACCTCTGGTCCCTGCAACTTCAGTTCCGCATTATGTGCGAATGCAGCCTACATCTAGTGAGACAAACACTGAATTCACAGACTGTGTTTGCTTCATTATGCTGTTCTGGGTGGGGAGTGGGGATAGAACCATTGGAGGTCAGATGGGTTGGGAAGATAATGCTTAACCCTTCGACCACACACCAATGATGTTCTGCATATGCCCCCAAACTATTTTAGACCCCCTTTCCCAGTCAGTCTCCACAGCCAGAAGTAAATCCTGCTAGAGATTTTTTTTAACAGTGGGGGAAGGGAATTTGCAGGGGAGAATTAATGGGTAATATATTCCTCCCATTGACCAGTTTTCTTCTACAAATTCCTGCCCCTGCATTTATGCTATCTCAGACTTCAGGTAGGGTTGCCAACTATGGACCATTTTGGACATGCAACTATTTGGGGGGCCAAATGACTTTTATTGCATTAGGAGGAATAGAGACTATTTGGGGACCAAACACGTACTTTTGTATTTGTTTTGGTGTCCGAAGTTCTGGGGATTAGCTGGAACATTTTGTTTGCTCGGAACACTGTTCATGCTGTTCTCATGAGCAGCTTCTCTTCCTCTGTCTCCTTCCCCTGCTACCATCCTACTGACCATCCAGAAGGAGGTTCTGCTTCAGTGGCAGGTTGCAGAGCCATGCATTGCAGGCACACAGATGGGTAGGCCCGGCAGGTGCAGCTTGCTTCCTTCATCTGGAGTGGGGGGGGTGGCAATGAGAAGTTAGCCGCTAGCTAACTAATTTTACTCAGCAGCTTAAGAATAGATATGTGTTCTCAAATTGGCAGAATTTCCCTCTGTATGGCTTGTACAGCTCTTATTTCCTCACTATTCATTATGTTGTGGAAATAATGTTTCTTTTGATTAATAGGTACAACGTCTTCTAAAACCTGTAATGATGTAAGCTTTGGGTAAAGATTCCACACCCAACTGATATTTAAAAGGTTGATTTGTTTATATTCTATTTTAAGTTAATTATATGCTGTTAGATTTGAAACACTATGGGTAGAAAACTTTATATTTCCACCACTTCATAATAAAGAAATAATTACATTATAATCTATGGAGCCCAGTTCTATAATTACTTATTAAAACAGCCATTGGCAAATTAAGCCTAACATGTTCCTTCATGACTTGTTATAGATTGCATCTCCCCCCCCACCCCCCACTTTTAGTACTATCATTATATGTTACTAAACATTTGCTGGATTTATAATATGTCTTTGGCATGTTAAGGAAATGAAACATTTTCATAATAAATCCCTCTCTTTCTTGAGATACCCGTGTTAATAAATCTCATAATTTAATTACAAATCTTGCATTTATTTGGATTGCATATATATGCCAATATGTATAAATGTAATAATGCACATATGTAATGTACAGTATATATAAAATTTAATATCCTGCCCTTTAGTCCCTTTTAATCTCCTAGGATGATGTAGATGATGTCTCAAGTAAAGTAAAGTCGATGTCGACTCCTGGCGCCCACAGAGCCCTGTGGTTTTCTTTGGTAGAACACAGGAGAGGTTTACCATTGCCTCCTCCCGTGCAGCATGAGATGATGCCTTTCAGCATCTTCCTATATGGCTGCTGCCCGATATAGTATCAGCGGGGATTTGAACTGGCAACCTTCTGCTTGTTAGTCAAGCATTTCCCCACTGCGCCACTTAAGGTGACTAACAGATGATGTCTGCAGGCTTCTACAATATAGCTTGGTTGGTCACAGGCTTTGCAAGTCAGGTCTGAACAATCTCCCATTTATCTTAATTCAGACTAGTAGACATCATCTACTAGTCTGAATTAAGAGAAATGGGAGATTGTTCAGACCTGACTTGCAAAGCCTGTGACCAACCAAGCTACATTGCAGAAGTTTATGTAGAGCTCCATCAGGGGCTTAATAAGGGCAACACTAAATGCTGTAAGATGCAGGTGAGCAAACTTAAGACTTCCAGGGACTACATTTTCTTCCTCAAAACAAAACAGCAGCTTGGGAAGATGGAGCCAGTCACAAAATGGCAGCTTGAACACAAGTTTACAATAATAGAATAAGGGATTTTAACACCAAAACATCCCTGAATTAGGGGAGAATTTTGCTGCAGGACAGGAGGGGAGCAAGGAAGGCTGCTTTGTGGGAGAAGAAACGGAAGAGAAATTTATGGAAAAGAAGTCAAAGCAAGCCTGAGCACCCCAAAAAAGAGAGATTAAAAATGGTGCGGCCATGCTCCCACTCAGCCAATCAGTTCTGAAATACAAACTGGAAGGGAAGTGACTGGAAGCTGGCCCAAACACAGGGAGAACTACTTCAGATAAGCCTAGGAGCTACCATTTGCTCCCTAACCACCTAATGCCCCCCCACCCCACCCCCACACACTGTAAGAGACAAGGAGTGGCTACTACTCTGCAGCTCTCTACCATATCTTTACAAATTTTATTTATTTATTTATTTGTTTGTTTGTTTGTTAGATTTCTATAATATATCTCTGTATTTGAGAATACGAATCTCATGTTCTTATGAGTGAACAGAGAGAAACTATACATTATGAAAGACACAGAGCTGCCATCATTCTGTGAGGTTACTCACACGAGCAGCCCAGCCTGGGTTGGGCTGCACATTTGGAGCACCAGCATCACTCTCGGTCCCATTGCTTCTGCCCCAGCAAGCCTGACTATTTACCCCAGCCCTTAAATGCTGTTAGAGGGTGTGAGTGCACCCTCAACTGCAGGGCCGGAGTTGTGTGTGTGCTTGGGCTGCATGCAGCCCCGAGCGCACACAGAGTTGGGCACCTAGAGTGCTCAACTCACGGGGGATTCTCCCAGTGCACTGCACTCATCACATGGTGCATTGTGGGATGCCTGGAGTCCAGGACTCATTTTCCCAGCCTCCAGTAATCCACGCTGCTGGGAGCAACATGGATTGTGTGGGTGCACGACAGTGTGCTGAAAAGGACAGTGAAGATCGTCTAGGGGGAAGGTCAGTTCAACCCTGCCTCCCCACCGCACCCCCACCACCGTGTTGTGAGAGAGAACACCTCCATTCATCGCTGTCTTCTTGGGAGTGCAAAAGCAGCTGGTTTGTCATGCAGCAGTGAGTTTGTCAAGTTGTGCAGCCTTATTTTAGAAGACTAATAAAGACTGGAAGAGGACCTGCCGGTTCCAACATTCCAGTGCCATGATGCTGCTGGCAGTGTCGTCCTTCCTTGTCCCCAGCACCTTTCCAGCCCTGATGCTACTTCACATGATACACCCACCACTGAATGGCTTCTGTGCTTGTGTCTGTTTACACAGAGCAGCCACTTTCCCAGCTGCTCATGTATACATATCCATATATGTACTATGTACAAGCCTGTCAGACGAAGCAGGGAGAAGCTTCTTCTGGGGAGAAGGGCAGCCGTTGCAGTAGAAGCTCAGTGGACCTTGTTTTACCTCAGGTCTACTTCAGTCATGTGCAGAGTGCAGGGGGTGATTTTAAGAGCAAAGAGGTGAACAGGTGAGAGGAACTGAACCTTCTTTGCCTACAGCTTGTCTCTCCACAGTACTTTCCCCATAGACAGTTTTTTGACCTGCTAGGCTCAACTCCAGTATCAGAGTCTGGTTGGAGGAAACCCTGCTTTTTGCCCCTCCACTCTTAAAATAACTCCCCCCACCCTGATTTATTCATGATCAGGGCAGGCCTGGGAATGAAAGAGCCTGCCACTGTCACATGAACTTACTTCCATATATGACCATTTTCTTGCACTGACGTGGAGCATAGGAAGCTGTCATATACAGCCATCCCTTGCCAACTGCTAGGCTTCCCTTCTGGCAAAACCTTGCCATTGCCAAATTTGCGGTTGGTGAGGCATTAAAGTCTATGGGAAACAAGGGGTTAGGGGAACCACAACCACAAAAAGACCAAAAAATAAAGGGGGGAAATACCACCAAAAAAATCTTTAAAAGAAATCAACAAAAAAAATCCTGTAATATTGCCAAGAGTCAACAAGAAGAATGAGCAGATCGAACCTCTGGACAATTTTGAACCCCACAAAATCACTCAAAGGCATTTTAAATTGGCAAGGGACAGCAAGTTCAGCAAGAGGAATGAGCAGATAGAACCTCTAAACCCCCAAAATCACTGAAACCCCTTCAAAATCACTTTAAAAAAACCCACCCCTTGTGAAACACAGATACTCAGGTTGCAGTTGGCAAGACCTGTCGCAATTTCACATTTGCATATACTCAAAACTGCAGTTGGTAAAACCGTGGTTGGCAAGGGGTGATTGTACTGAGTCGCGTTCATCTAGCTTAGTATTAGCTACACAGACTGGCAGCAGCTATTAGGTTGCAGGCAGGAGTCTCTCTCAGCCCTTTCTTGGAGATACCAGGGAGGGAACTTGGAATCTTCTTCATGCAAGCATACAGATGCTCTTCTCAGAGTGGCCCCATCCCCTAAGGGGAATATCTTACAGTGCTCACACATATAGTATCCCATTCAAATGCAAATCAGGGTAGACCCTTAGCAAAGGGGACAATTCATGCTCACTATCACAAGACCAGCTCTCCTCCCATAGACCAGCTCTCAAATTGTGCATGTGTTTTGTTTTCCATGTGTTTAGAACCCAGAATGTGGCTAAACAGGTACTCCCAAACATGTACACAAGATTCTGTACACAGCTGTAAAAATGTTTTACACTTATATACACTAGAGTAGGGAAAATGTCATGTATGAAGCAGTCTGAATATAGTCTGAACTAGACAAAAACAGTATTACAGTTGTGTTCTGTATCCACAGAGCAACATGCAACTTGATTGATTAGCTGAGGAAGCTCTTCTAATTGGATATCATTTATCTTTGGGCCTACTCAGACATGCTGAACTAAAGCAACCTTATTAGGAACTGGCCAGTGGTTAGTCAACAGATAATTACACAAAGGAAATGTACTGCTGGAACAAATGAGGTTGAAAAACAAAAAAGGGAGCCTAATTCTATGTAAGATTAGCTCATACAGATCAAGGATCTTGGAGGTGGTGGTGACTGGTGGTTCTAGCAAATGATTGTAGATTACACATTTGGTCCCTTCCACACTTCTTTATCCAAATTGACTATTAGGTGCTCGCTATCTTATGCAGATTTTTTCCTTCTTCTCCTTCTCTTTTTACTCTGCATTTTTACCCATTGGTAGATTTTCAGCACCACCTAGTTGCCAGATGTTATACTTTGTTATTTTTCTGTGCAATTTCTTTATCCCTCTGACCATGAGTTGGGAAAGCGATGGAAGCCTACATGGACAGAAGGTGCAGCCATGTGTTGGAAGTAGATTTCTTCTTCTCTCTGGGCTAAGGAGGGAGGACTGAGTCTGAAGACATTCAGTGTCCCTATTGTGACTGTATCCCAAGAAGTGGGGGGGGGGGAACCAACCGGATCATCAGTCCCTCAGCTCTGTCCTCATTCACTTCTGATGGAGAGGTATTTGACTGGAGCAGGGAATTGAGGGGGGCTTTAGGTCTAGGAAAAATAATATCAGTGCAGTTTGATGTAGGAACCAGATTTGTCTAGTTTGGCCTAGACTGTTGATTATGCATAAGCAAGTAGTCATCATCTGCATTATTTTATTTACTATTGCAATACATGTTTGCCTTGCTCTTCCTCCAAAGAGCTCAGAGCAGACTACAAGGTTCTCTCCATCCATATTTTATCTTCACAACTGCCCTGTGTGGTTGGTTAGGCAAACTGATAGAGGCTAGCCCAACACACTTCATGGCTGAATGTAGATTAGAACCCAGCCCTCCCCTATCCTATACCAACAAATCACCCTGGCTGTCAACTTAATTATTTATATAGGAAGCTACCTGATGGTCCGTCTAGCTCAGCACACTGCTTGGCAGAAACTCATCAAGGTTTCAGGCAGGACTTCTTCTCCAGCCTTACCTGGGATGCCAGGGAGATGCTCCTCCACATATAGCAACATCTATTCAGATTGCACTTTACAACATGATATTGAAAAGACAGATCCTTGCCCAGAGGACTTTACAATCTAACTTTTGAAAAAGCAGGAAACAAAGGGAGAAAAAGAAAGACATAGGTAACAAGGGGTTAATATGAATAAGTGCAGATATATGTACTTAAGCATGACTCAGGTACAGAGATATAGGAATTATTAAGTTTACCTTATGACATGATGCACATTCTAATGGAGCCACAATACTTCAGGAGTGCCTGCCATGAAGCTGCAAGATAAGTCCCAACACTTTTTAAAACCAGCAGCTGCGGAACAGTGTTGCCTGTGACAGGGATTCTCAGATGTTGTTGACTACAGCTCCCATCATCCCCAGCTGCAGTCGCCTTTAGCTGAGGATTATGGGAGTTGTAGTCAACAACATCTTGGAATCCCTGTTAGCAGAAGCAAGGTGTGCCTATTTGCAACAGTGGAGATAAATGCTGTAATGCTGTTTCAACAGCCACCGAGATTTAAATGTGTCGGGCTTCTCTTGCCCCTTCGCTGCAGCCCCAGAGGGGAGCCTTATGGCTCCATTTGAATGCACATCATGCCAGCCACTACAATTAAAGCAGTCCTGGACCTTCAGGGGTACAGACGGAGAAGAAGCTTGAGAAGCAGTTCCACACATAAATGTTTCTGGGGGGAAGAGGAAAGGCCCTTTTGTGGGTGGGAGAAAAATATGCTTCGAAGACTGAAGATATGGGTTATTAGGTTTGGAGGAGGGAGTTCAGTAAAAGGAGGGTAGAATTCCTCAGATGCTTAGGATCTGGACCCTTGCCCTAGTTTAAATGTCTCTGCACATATAGCCATACATTTAACAGTCAGCTATAATCCAGACTATACATGCAATGTAATCCTATACATGTTTACTCAAGGTAAGTGCCACTAAGTTCATTGGGACTTACTCCCAGGTAAGGGTGCATAGGACTGCAGCTTGTGATTGAGCCTCTGTCCAGAGCACATAAGGCCACTTGGTTGCACCAGAACTGCAGGCATTGAGCGCTGTTCATATCCCACTCAGCCCTAATAATAGCTATCTCACAACTTGGCATGCAGCATGTTCAGCCCTTGTGCCTGTGATCTGAAGGTTCACACTCTCAATGATGGCTTGTAGAATAGCTGCCATATCCAATTAATCTAAAGGCCTCTTTGAAGAACCATGATTTTGGCAAAAAGATCTTCCAGCTGGGCTATTTATACCATCGAGTTTCATAACAAGTTTGCCGTTTTGGTTTAATTTATTTATTTTCCCCGTGATTCATATTGTCCTTTGTGTGACAGTGCTAATTGTTTTGAAAGCGTCCCCGGAACTGTCACTCCACTTTTGTTGACAGTAGAAGTGGAGAATTAATTTGAACAGAGCAGCTGACAATAACAAGCTTGTCTTCAAATTGCCTCTGACTGACTCTGGATTTCCAGGTCCAGCAAGTGAATTTCCTTGTCATGTCACTGAAGAACATAACACTCTGTGCTATGAAGTGGGGTAAGTGAGTTGTGCTGATGTTGTTGCTTTAAAAGAACACTAGTTGATTATGCTAACTGAGCAAAGAGACACCTTCTAAAGTGGTGATTCCCTCATATTTAGCAGAAGGAGAGCAACTGGCCCTATCCAGCCCCAGCAAAGCATCCCTCCAGTGGCTGTTGCTGGTATCTGCCTTGTGTTTCTTTTTTAGATTATGGAGACGGGAGAGGCTAAATTATGGAGGCTTTGGGGCAGAGAACCATCTTATTTATCTGTTATTTATTTTTCTGTGTAAACTGTTTTGAGAACCTTGGTGGAAGAGCTGTATATTCATAGTAGTAATCATAGTAGTATGAATGTGCTTGTTGTAAGCTGCTCCTAGCAGTCCAAATCTGCAACTCCACAAAAGCCACTGCTGAGGACTGACACTGCTGAGTTTGTAAGAAAGAACATGCTTCGTGTGTGTGTGTGTGTGTGTGTGTGTGTACATGTACACGCATGTGTGTTGGAAACCTACCAATCCCTTTGCCTCTCTCCCTTTTAATACTAATTGAATTTGGAGTGTTTGAGAGACGTCCTTCTTCCTGTGAGAGTGAAAAACCATTTCAGGGTCAGCTAGATGTCACTTGAAAAGTGTGTGCTTGGAGCTAGTGCACTTGTTTTATATTCACTTAACAGCAGTTGAATCAGCCCCTCTCCCCCCCCCACCCCCATCAGTTGGAACCATGAAGAGGCGGCGGGCTTAACCCTCTGCCCCCACCACTGGCTGGATTCCCTCCCCCACCCATGTGTGCATCTGTCATTAGCCATGTACCCCCCCCCACAAAAAAAATCATGTTCCAGGACAAATAAGAGCTGAAGGAGGGTCAGATCGGGACTGGGGCAGTGGTAGGAACAGAGAGTTAAACCCCTCCACCCCACATGCCATGCGCCTGATCCATGGGAGGACCAATTTGGTTGCTAGTTACCAAGCAAAAAACAACCATGCTAGCTCCAATCATCGGCTGAAAGTAACGACCTAGGCAGAATTCACATGTAACACAAAAATCTGCACCGCTCCACCCCGCAGTCTCCCATCCACATTTGGACATTCAGAGTCCCTTCTGCAGTGAGCGAGACTGTAGAGAGGCAAGGGAGCTGGCTGTGTGGACTTGCTTCTTGCTTCAAGGACAGCCCACACAGCCAATCAAGGAGGGAGGGAGGGAGGAGCTTCCTCCCTCATCTCCAGGACTCTGGCCAAATGCAGCCTCCAGTGCTGCATTCAGAGAACAGGAAGTCTCCCTCGACCCTTGGTTTGGAGCAGCTAAACCTCACTACAAACCCAGGGTTCCAATTGGAGTCTCGTCAGCACAACCTCAGGTTGCACTACGGACGGGACCGGAGTTGGCTGGGTTTGGATATAACGGTAAAGAAACTGCGAGTCCCTCCAGCTCCAGTCCTCTGATACCTGTGCCCCACCCCCACCCCTACTGCAGCCTTCAGAAACCCCGTGCTGGTGGGAGATGTCAACATCCTAGAACACTCTGCTGCTGTTAATGAAGCAGATTCAGAAGATGCAGATACCATTTCTTTGTAAAGGGTCATCTTTATGAACCAGAGAGAGAGAGAGAGAGAGAGAACTTCATTTTGTGGATCTAGAGTGCCAGGAAACCATGGAGTTATTTTCTCCTCCTTGTTCCTTTGAGAGACAACAAGGTGCTTCACACAAGCAGTGTGAAGCACCCAAAGGAGGTCTGCAGGGAGAGTGGGTTTGATTCACTCTATACACAGATGATCACTTACCTGCGATGGATGGGCAGATCACCCACAGGAGAGCAGGGGCTCTCCTGCAGGCCACCCATGCCTCACTATGGCATGCCCAGCAGCTCCAGGGGTCGGGTGCAGGGAAGTGCTGCCACTAGGTGCCCCACCCCGCAGAGGCCCAGTAATGCACCGCATAAGTGCATTTCTGGGATCCCCTCCCCCTCCCCCTGAGTGTACCCACCATGGCGACAAGCAACCGCAGCTAACACACAATCCGGAAAACAGAAAATAATAAATTAATAAGATGGATCCCTGTCTCCAAAGGACTCAAAGTCTAAAAATAAAGATAAGGCAGACACCACCACTAGCCACTGGAGGGATGTTGTGCTAGGGCTGGATAGGGCCAGTTGCTCTCCCCCTGATAAATATAAGAGCCAGCATGGTGTAGTGGTTAGAGTGCTGGACTAGGACTGGGGAGACCTGAGTTCAAATCCCCACTCAGCCATGATACTAGCTGGGTGACTCTGGGCCAGTCACTTCTCTCTCAGCCTAACCTGCTTCACAGGGTTGTTGTGAGGAGAAACCCAAGTATGTAGTACACTGCTCTGGGCTCCTTGGAGGAAGAGCAGGATATAAATATAAAAATAAAATGTAAAAGAGAGAGAGAGAGAATCACCACTTTAAAAGGTGCCTCTTTGCTCAGGTAGCAGGGAATAGTCCAAAGTCCATTAAGTAGCTTCTTTCATGGCAGAAAATTACAAAAACTTTTGGAACTGAAGCCTCAACTTGGACCATCATTCCTCCCCCATGTGGAGTTTGTGATTGGTCAAGAAGCTGTATGAATCCATTGGGGTTTGCATAGTCTTGTTATTGTTATTGTTATTATTCAATGCACTCTGGCCCAGATCTGCCCGTTTGTGCTGAATGATCAAGAAGATATATGGATTCTTTGGGAGTTGTGTAGCCTTCCCACCCCATCCTCCCCCAGTGCACTCTGGCCCAGACCTGTGGGTTTATGGTGAGATGCTTAGATAGGATGCTTATTTTGGAGCAGCCCCCCCCCCCTGAGCTCCTTAGGTCTAGGGTCTGAAATTACCTAGCTGCACCCCTGTTTAAAGGGAATAATAATAATAATAATAATAATAATAATAATAATAATAATAATAATAATAATAATTCGATTTCTATACTGCCCTTCCAAAAATGGCTCAGGGCGGTTTACAAAGAGAAATAACAAATAAGATGGCTCCCTGTCCCCCAAAGGGCTCACATTCTAAAAAGAAACATAAGACACACACCAGCAACAGTCACTGGAAGTACTGTGCTGGGGGGGGGATAAGAAACAGCGAGCTTACCCCTGCTTACCCAGTCTGGAAAAACTGAAAGCTAACAAATCACCAGGGCCGGATGGCATCCATCCAAGAGTCCTCAAAGAACTCAAATGTGAAATTGCCGACCTCCTTGCTAAAATATTTAACTTATCCCTGAAATCAGGCTCTGTACCAGAAGACTGGAGAGTTGCAAATGTAACACTGATTTTCAAAAAGGGATCCAGGGGCGATCCGGGAAATTACAGGCCGGTTAGCCTAACGTCCATTCCAGGCAAGTTGATGGAAAGCATCCTCAAGGATAAAATTGTAAAGCACCTAGAAGAACAGGCCCTGCTGGGAGCGAGCCAGCATGGCTTCTGCAAAGGTAAATCTTGCCTCACCAACCTTTTGGACTTCTTTGAGAGTGTCGGGTATGTGGATAAAGGTGATCCAGTTGACATAGTCTACCTGGACTTCCAAAAAGCTTTTGACAAAGTTCCCCATCAAAGACTCCTGAGGAAACTTAGCTGTCATGGGATAAAGGGACAAGTACATGTGTGGATTGCTAACTGGTTGAAAGACAGGAAACAGAGGGTAGGTATAAATGGAGAGTTTTCACAATGGAGGGAAGTAAGAAGTGGGGTCCCCCAGGGATCTGTACTGGGACCGGTGCTTTTTAATTTATTCATAAATGATCTAGAAGCAGGGGTAAGCAGCAATGTGGCCAAATTTGCAGATGATACCAAACTCTTCCGGGTAGTGAAATCCAAAACAGATTGTGAGCAGCTCCAAAAGGATCTCTCCAAACTGGGGGAGTGGGCGACAAAATGGCAAATGCGGTTCAGTGTTAGCAAGTGTAAAGTGATGCACATTGGGACGAAAAACCCCAACTTCAAGTATATGCTGATGGGATCCGAGCTGTCGGTGATGGACCAGGAGAGGGATCTTGGGGTTGTGGCTGACAGCTCGTTGAAAGTGTCTATTCAATGTGCGGCAGCTGTGAAAAAGGCAAATTCCATGCTAGGGATCATTAGAAAGGGGATTGAAAATAAAATGGCTAACATTATAATGCCCTTATACAAAACTATGGTGCGACCACACTTGGGAGTACTGCGTACAATTCTGCTCACCACATCTTAAAAAGGACATTGTTGAACTGGAGAAGGTACAGAAGAGGGCAACCAAGATGATCAGGGGCCTAGAGCACCTTTCTTATGAGGCAAGACTACAACACCTGGGGCTTTTTAGTTTATAAAAAAGACGACTGCAGGGAGGCATGATAGAGGTCTATAAAATCATGCATGGCGTGGAGAAAGTGGAGAGAGAGAAATTCTTTTCCCTCTCACACAACACTAGAACCAGGGGTCACTCCATGAAATTGATTACCAGGAGGTCTAGGACCAACAAACGGAAGTACTTTTTCACACAACGCGTGATCCACTTGTGGAACTCTCTGCCACAGGATGTGGTGACAGCCGACAACCTGGATGGCTTTAAGAGGGGTTTGGATGACTTCATGGAGGAGAGGTCTATCAATGGCTACTAGGCAGAGGGCTGTGGGCCACCTCCAGCCTCAAAGGCAGGGTGCCTCTGAGTACCAGTTGCAGGGGAGTAATGGCAGGAGAGAGGGCACGCCCTCAACTCCTGCCTGTGGCTTCCAGTGGCATCTGGTGGGCCACTGTGCAAAACAGGATGCTGGACTAGATGGGCTGTGGGCCTGATCCAGCAGGGCTGTTCTTATGTTCACCTCTGCCACTTAGATTGGCCGCTTGTTGTGCAGTATGTGTTGTGATCTCTTATCTTCTTTCCCTTTTCCCTTTTGCATCTTTATATGTTACATTCTAGTGTATTAAGTTTGCTTTTGATACTGTCAGATTCTGTCCATCAGCCCTCTCAAAAGTGTGGGGTAGGAACATGGGCATTATTCACCCATACACCCCCCAATCTGGCATGCTGTATTGTCACCACCTAATTGTTTTTATGTCGTTTCTTATATTTCCAAAGTCCTTACCACAGAATAATAATGTGCCCCACCACCCAAGCCAGTGCCCGCATTTAATCTTATGATGATGGCAATATAAATGCCTCAGATGCTTTCTGGCAGCCCATAAGAACATTAACACTGACCTTATGAGTCAAAGGCATCCCTCTGTCAGCACAGCCATTCCTCGGGGATACATTCTGGCCAGATATGAAGGGAGCAGAAGTCCAGAAGTCATGCAGAACCCATGACTATGCCTTCTGTGGGCACCTCATCAAAAGGTTTTGCTCCCCTGTGGCACTTGTGACAGGTGCCTTGCAGATTCAATAGAATGGGAATAATAATGATGATGATGAGCTTCGTGGCATTATTAGCAGTGAATAAAACTGAAAAGAGTTATTTATCTACTTGGTATTCGTACCAAACTGTAAGAATTGGGAAGCATAAAAGGGAATACAATAAATCAAAATAAGGAAATAAATCAGATGTGTAAATATTTCCTTACTGTGTTGTTTTGTGGATCAATATAAATTGAGCAAACTGTGCAAGCATAGCAAATCTGATGGCTTTTTCTGTGAGATGAGAGGAAGTAACTAGACATCCAAGATCCCAACAAAAGTAACTGCACTTCCAAGGTCAATCACTACATGCCTGAGATGCAGAGCCTCAAGAGTTAAACATTTGCTATAATACTTTGTTCATTGCATTACTGCAGGAGGTGTTTCTACCACGGTGGGCTTCAGTGTCACTTCTATAACAGTTCTGTCCTAAATTGGAAAAAACACACACATTGAAATGCAAGTTGAGTTATTCTCTTTCACATGATGAAACAGTCATACAAGTACGGCTCTTCAGCCTCTGCCTGCAAGTTATTGATGGACCAACACAAAACCTGCCAAAAAGAGGTTCAATGACTGTGTAGTATATAAGAGTTCATTTCCAAGTGGTCCATGTTACATTCAGTGCACAGTCTATGAACAGTGTACTCGTGGAGGTCTGAACACAAGTACAATTATTCACATATATTCAGCTGGCACAGATGATAAATCCCCTGCCCACAGTATTAGAAAGGGGATACTTTAGAAAGTATGCCTGTTATGATGCCTTCTGTGGACATCCCAATGCCCTCCCAGCATGGCCCTTTATCACATTGCCGGGGGGTGGGGGAAACTGTTCATCTCAATGGTCTCTCTACACAGACTCATATTTGGAGCATGTGTAGAGCTGCGGCACAGGTTTAAAAACCCCACTCCAATAAAGGGACATGCTGAGAGGGTGTCAGCAAGATGTCACAACGGGCTCAATCTCAGAAAATTCCCTTCCTAATCACATGGGAAAGGAATGTATCATCCATATCGGCCCATTATGTTCAACACATATACAGGAATATGTTTCCTTTCTGTACATTTGAGGATGTCTGTACCTAGGTTCACTTTTAAAAGGAACACATGTACTGTCATTTACACAAAAGCATACAGATGAGTACAGACATCTATTCACTTGGGTAAGCCATTGCTCTCAATGGGAAGAAAGAACAAATCCCTCAGTAATATGTTGCACATGAGTGCAAGATATATGATGCAGTGACATCATTACTTTTATTACTTTCTTTTTGTATATTTTTAAGCCACTGCTTTTATTTCCTCTCCAGTTTACTTGTGGGGAAGCTGTTTTGAAGCAAGTTCATATAAATAATCCAAAACCTTGACATACCCCTAGTCTGCCCTGCGAATCAGCAGCGAGAAAACTACTTCTTAAGTCCCGACAACAGTCAAAACACATTATTGTTGCATTCAAAGCCCAGCAGTGATGGCAAAGGCACAGCTAATTCCCTACAGACTGCCCTGCTGCTGCTGCCGCTGCTGCTGCCATCAGTTGCCATCAAGCCAGTAATAACGCTAGTCGGCATTTAAAATAAAAACAGTGGAAACAACGTTCTTCTCCCCATGCCATTGGCAAGGACAACATGCTACCAGTACGACGGATATGACCACTGTCAATTTGTCTAAGTGGATTGTCAGACTAAGCTCCCGCTAGTCTGCGAAACCTGTTTGATTATAAAAAGAAATGATGGTGCTGTGTTTCCTTCGCAGGCAGATGCTAATTTAAATGGTTCAACAGGAAGTTTTCCAAATGGTGATTTACTCCTGCTTCACTATCCTTAGGGTATGGGGGAGTTCATCCGAGGGAGGGTTTTACAGTGACTATAGTACAGTAACAGGAAGGTACTGTTCATACCTCCAGTGGCTTTTTTAAAAAAAAACAATGATTCATGACTATTGGCCCTTAATACGTAATATAAGCATGTTTTAAAAGTTGCATGGTGGGAGACTCGAGTTTTGAAAACGGCAGTGCAGGATCCTCTGGCATAAGATGGAGGTGTGGCTGGCCCCTCTGCACCGCCCCCTGCCTTGTCACCTCCTCTTTTGTTCCTGCCAATCAAAGATCAGGGGTTTGGGATGTAACTAAAGGCCCAGTGGATGGGGAAACTAGCAAGAGCTGCTGTGCTGCTGCCTTTGCCTTCTCCACTGCCTTCATCTTCTCCTTCTCCTCCACCTCCTCCTTCTACCTCCACTGCCCGGGCTCCTGTCGGCAAGTAGGTGGATTGGTTGTTTTCTCATGGGCAAAAGAAAGAAGCAACCCGTCCACCCTCTTGCCAGCAAGAGTTGACTGGGAATGGCAACAAGCAGCCTGTCCTACTCCGACTCTTCCACTCCTCCTCATGCTGCACTCAGCACCATTCCCAGTCAGCTCTTGCCAGCAAGAGGGTGGATGGTTGCTTCTTCTCATGCTCAGGCAGGAGAAAAAACAACCGATGTGCAAAGTGACAGGTGGGAGGGGTGTGCACAGAAGATGGTTCAAGGTTCAGTTTGAATTTGGACCAGTCTGGTCCAGTCCATCCGAACCTCAAACCAGTCTGGTGGTTTGAGGCAGCACTGGGGCAGGGGGTGAGCAGCACCTTTTGAAGTGAAGATGGAGGTCCTTACCAACATGACCGCCTCTCCAGCCAGCTTCCTGCTGCCATGGCACTCCCCCCAGCAGCTTGCGCGTGACAGAGGAGGTGGTGGTAGGGAAGGTGAAGGTGCACCAGTGTGAATGACCCAATTTACACCAATTTATGCTTATTTACACGTATATGCACTTAAAGATGCTTTACATACTCGTGACCTAACTCATGCTAACTTAAGCCACTTCCTCCCGCACTGTAAATTGATTTCACGCGCCCCCCAGCAATCAAGACTAAATATCAAGACTAAATATTAAGACTAAAGTGTCATTAAAGAGGGGCACCATTTTTCTGTTACTCTGGAAAGGCATCATGATGACTTCCTAGGAGGGAATATGTATATGAAGAAGGTCAAAGTATCCTGGGCTCTGGTCCACTGTGACCAAGGATGCTTTTTGGACTATGGAGGTTCTTCGGCCCGTTCAGGCCTCAATAGTTCAGCACGGCGGCCATTTTGGACAATGCCGCGCATGCGCAAATGGCCTCTGCGAGGACCCCCGAGCAGTTGCGGGGGGGGGGTCAGTCTGAGGCCAGACCAAACAGGGTGGTTTGGTTCAACCCTGGACCAGCAAACTGAACCAGCTCGACGTCGAATCCATTCCACGTGGAGCCGTCTTGCACATCCCTATGCTGTATGTGCACAAAATTACAGCACAAAATAACTCATTCTTCTCATGAGTAATGCCAGAGACTGCATACGTTTGCCCAAATGGAAGGGGCCGGAGGGGATCCTTCCCCACATTTATTGTACAAAAAATAGAGCGGCACCATTCAGGAATTCCTGGATGGGGCTGCCTTTTAAACCTGAACCCAAGTAACTGTCTTGCCATCCCATCACCTTTCTCTTCTGATTACCAAAGGAGGGAAGCAGAGACACATCCCCCAATGCGACTTCTCCCTTCAACAAGCTTAGAGGCTTGGGATGGATTATGTGGCATCCCTGTTGCCAGGCCAATGGCTGTTGCCCGGGCAAAAGCACGGAGATAGGGGATGGGGCAAGTGCTTAGAGAGGTGGCCATCAAGAAGCATGGCAGGCATGGAGTGGGTGTGTTTCTGGGTGGATGTCGGCCACCCGCTCTAAGAATTTGGTTCCAGAAACAGCACAAAGCCCTAGTGATGACAGTGTCTCTGTTTGGACATAATGCTGCTGCCTTCAAACCTCAGGTTGGAGCAGCAAAACTCACTACAAACCGGAGGTTCAAATTGGAGTTTGGCAAGGGAAACCGCAGATCGCTTTTGCTGTGAATCCACAGTTTCACGCATTCAGACACACACGAATTTCAGTCTCTGCCCCATCGCACGTATCGGTTTGGTGTTCCATGCAAATACAGCCTCTCAGTATTCTCAGTATTATAACAACTTACTAAGACCACAGTGAATTCTGTGTTGAGGTGAAATTTGCACTGGGGACTTCCCAACTTACACAGTAGTTCCATCTTTAACCACTCTACCAACTCTAAGCTCAGTCCCGACATTCTGAAGTTTGCTCACACGCACACACATCCCAAATGCACTGTCAGCATGCAAAAAATAAAAAATAAAGATGATCTGGAAAGGCTCTTGATCAGATAAACAAATGAGAGAGTATGGACTTGTTATCCCAAGAGCAACAAGAAAAGCAAAGAGCAGAAAAAGCCGACAGTGAGTAACACTTAAAAGATATCAAATGTGATTTGCCCAGGGAGCATCTCCCTGTGCTTAGAAGCTGGTGCACAGAAAAATGCAGTAACCTTGCAATTACCTTAACTATAGCTTCATAAGGTTTCATTCTCTCTCCCACTCACTTTAAGATCATCTGTTAGGAACATTTAATCAGACTTTCCTAGAATCATCCAATTTCACTGCATCATACTACCCAACTTTCCTAGTATCCGACCCACCACACCTGAACATGTCATGTAAGATTTTTAGCAGCTGCAGAATCCTGAAAGTTCTGCATGTCAGTAGAAGTGATAGGAATCTCACAGAGCCAAAAAGACCAAAAACAAAACACAAAACACAACCCAGGTATGAGGCATGCCTGTCCCCTTCATCAGCATGCATGAAACACACCACCAAACTCTCCCTCAGTACTAGAGAGACCAGCAGCCCAGGAGAGGAAGAGCTCTGATTAATATTTATAGGAAGAGCTTTTGACATGGATAAAGTGCAAATCAACATGACCCATGGGAGAGATGATTAGAAATAATGATTATGTCCAAGGTGGAGTATCCATTGTCCTGGGAATTCTGCATCATAAAAATCCAAAATCTACAAGAAGAAATTTCAAATTGCATGAACAAAATATCTAGTTTCAGAAGTGTGTGTGTGTGTGTGTGTACATTTAT
Organism: Hemicordylus capensis; assembly: GCF_027244095.1. Lineage (NCBI taxonomy): Eukaryota > Metazoa > Chordata > Lepidosauria > Squamata > Cordylidae > Hemicordylus > Hemicordylus capensis. The sequence goes on along the minus strand of NC_069657.1, from coordinate 163,958,396 downwards.
ATATGTACACATATTTATATATTTATGTTTGTTTGTTTGGTTGGTTGGTTGGTTGGTTGGTTGGTTTTCCCCCTGATGGCCCAGAGCATACCGCAAAGCATGGAATTAGATTTCCACCTGATGGATCACTTCAGTTCCTGTCAGTTCCAGATTTCACGTTTTAAATGTTCAGGTTTCTTGTTCTCATGGATACAGAAAATGTTTAGCTAAGCAAACTCTAAAAACAGTGGCTGAGAGGATAAGGAAAATTACTCCAAGTAGTCCTGTTGAAATTCAATGGTACTACTTGGAGTAATTGTCCTCATCCTCTCAGCTTCTGAGTTTTTGTAGGACTTCCAGTGGAGAAAGGACTTCTTCCCTAACAATAGTTCCCAATTTGTCCCATGATCACCAAACCCTATTGGCTGCCCTGTTAACCAAACTCTATTGGCTGCCCAGCAATGTGCAATCAGACCCAAGCTTCCTTCCATTCTTTTTGTCCTCCATTTATGGTTATGCAATTATTACATCATGTCTGTTATTATAATCTCTGCAGATGCTGGATAAACTTTGGGGCTGCAATTTAATCTATCCATCAAGTGGATGGAATTGATTGATTTAGTAAATTTAATAAATCATACACCATTTACATAGTATGCTTACTCTGCATCTTATAGCTAATAGTACCATTTTGTCCTATTTCACCATCCTTGTAGAATTTGTCTTTGTTTGATCACTGTAGAATTTGGATCTTGGGTTTCCAGTAAATTAGTGGCCTTGGTTATACTGTCAGAGAACTAGGCAAATTTGCTTCATCCTGACTGTAAGCATTGATTTACCTTGGAATGGGCCTGGAATCTGGAAAAGTTAGCACAAACTGAGATGTATACAAGAAGTAAGATAAAGTGTGCCGTCGAGTCGGTGTTAGCTCCTGTTGCCCACAGAGCCCTGTGGTTGTCTTTGGTAGAATACAGGAGCGGTTTACCATTGCCATCTCCCACGCAGTATGAGATGATGCCTTTCAGCATCTTCCTACATCGTTGTTGCCCAATACAGGTGGAAACATACCAGTGGGGATTCGAACCGGCAACTTCTGGCTTGCTAGTCAAGTCATTTCCCTGCTACGCCATTAGGTACCAAAGCAAAAATGTGCTAGTGAAGGACAAGTACCATTTCAGGTTTCAGGGGGAACAACCAAAACAAAACAAAAAAATCAAGGGCAGGATTTACAGCAAGGTTCAAAGGCATACTCCAGGATATATTCAAGATCATATTGACAAAAAGCAAAATATAAGAGCATTTGTTGTTTTGAAGAAGGCAAATATCAGAAGTACCTGCCAAGCACCTTCAGAAGGGCCCATTGGTCACTGCTGATCCTTGAGACAGCTTCTGTGCCCATAGCCTTCATGTGGTGGGAAAGGGACTCTTTGGGGGCCCACCCAGAGAGTAAGAGGCTCATGGAATACAGTTTGCCAAATGATCCCTGAAACCTGGAGTTAATCCTGCTTTTTAATGATTATAACAACTGAAGATATAACTTGAGCAATCGCTTATTTTCCTTAAATGGTACCCAATGGCAGATTACCACATAGGCAATATAGGCAGCCGCCTATGGTGGCAAATCTTGGGGAGCGGCATCTGGAGGGAAACTTAATTCTTTTCTTTTTTTCAACCTTTAAAAATGCCGCTGTGTAGCGGCGGGGGCTCCGCCCGCCTCCTGAACCATCACAGGAGGTGAGGACCGGCACTGGAAGACGGTGACAAAAGAGGTCCTTCATCAAGCCCGGCTTACTCACAAATGACACAAAGTGGGTGATTTGGGGCCTCTGAGCACATCCACGCACTCACAGAGGCCCGAAGTCACCCGCTCTGTGTCAGGCACCTTTTAATGTGGTGGTTCTCTTTATTTCGCAGGGGGAGAGTAACTATGTAAACCGCCCTGAGCCATTTTTGGAAGGGCGGTATAGAAATCAAATAATAAATAAATAAATAAATAAATAAATAAATAAATAAATAAATAAATTTGCAAGTAAGCTGGGCTTGAGGAAGGACCTCTTTCGCTGCCATCCTCCAATACCCAACCTCATCTCCTGTCCTGGTAGGAGGCAGGCAGAGCCTCCGCCACTCCACAGCGGCATTTTTCAAGGTAAAAAACAGAGTTAAGTTTCCCTCCCCCCCCGCCCAAGCCCCCTTACTCTTGTCCCTGGGGTGGCAAATCTTTGGTTGCCTATGGTGGGTGGCCAAAAGATTACTCTGCCCCTGGTGGTACCTCTGGGGAAGGAAGGGAATATGAAGGGACCCTTGGAAAAAGGGGAAATTTGGGGAAAGAAGGAAGCTATGCTAGGTGACATCTTTTACAAATGTCCTTCAGTACCGAGTAGAGGGACATAGTTCTTGCTCATTCCAAAACTGACATATTTTATATTGGTACCCCCAATTTTGTCTCTGGCCAACTTTTCTCTGCACCTGGCTGGACTCAGTTAACATAAGAACAGCCCTGCTGGATCAGGCCCAAGGCCCATCTAGTCCAGCATCCTGTTTCACACAGTGGCCCACCATCTTATTGTCTAAGTCATCTTATTTAATTAATTTTAACTCCCCGTATTCCAAGGAGCTTGGAGCAGCATGCATGGATTTCTTCCCCACCACTATTTTATACTCACAACAATCCTGCAAGGTAGAATAGGTCAGGTGAGAGTGACTGCCAGGATGAACCTAGGTAATTTTGGAGCCTGGACCTAAAGACATTTGGAGCCCCCTTCCCTTGGTTGCAAGTTAAGCATCATCTCCCCCCCACCCACAACTCATAACACACACAGTGTTTTTAACACGTGGGTTCTTGAGGGCACAAACAGCAACTTAACTCACAAGTATGTAAGAATACAAAACAATTATATTTATGCAAATATGCATTAGCAGAAACAGTTCAACATGGAATTTAGCATATTCCCATCCCACATATTTCTTTCCCCACTCCCCACTCTGAATCTAAAGCAGAGGTCATGCTCAGCCACCCAGCACAGCACGGGCCAGAACTGCTGCATGACAACCATACCACCCAGGACAGACTAAAGAGGATTGGGGGCCCCCAGGGGGTGTGGAGGTCCTGGACTTCCACCTGGAGGTCCAGGGGTAAGAGCACCTCTGAATGACTGGTCACTGACTGAGCCTTATGGCTGAATTTGAATCCAGGTCTCCCCAGTTCTAGTCCAACATTCTAACCACTTGCTGACTCTCTTGAGTGGTTTGCTCTGAACACACTTTCTGTAGCATTCTGAAGACACCCTGTGACCTAGACTGAAAAGGTTGGCCTGGGAGGGTTGATGGAGAGGATAGATAGGCCTGCCGACTCAATTACAATAGCGTGTTCAGCTTTTGTGATGTAAAAGAGGCTATAGGTCCATGGGACCACTCTCATGATGAAATTCACTGCTAGACTGCACCATCTGCTTATGGCAGCTGAACTCCAGGGCCGATTCTTTTCTGATTGTGCTGAAAGCCAGATCAAGGGCCTCTTGGCAGCTTAGGAAATGTGACATGGTTTTGGCCTCCTCTGCCCTTTTGCTTGCTACCGGCACGTATGTTTGTTTTCGCTGCTCATCAGATGATCGCACGTCCTATGCTGAAGAGCACACATCTGCCTCATTTGGAACATCCTGACAAAATTTAATTATGCTTCAACATCCTTCCACTACCACCACAAGTGTTTTTTTAAAAAAGAAATATTTCAAAATGTTATCTCTGTTTTATGAACATTTAATGAGATCACAAAGTTCATTCAGTGCCCTGTAGCTGAATAGACTAACATAGCAACTCTTATACATTCTTGCTTTTCTCCCCTTTCACTAAAAAGGAGAGACAAATGTTCACTAAGAAATACATAATGTTAAAGTAAATAAATAAAATTAATACATCAATAATAAAACTCAAAGTAACGATGGAGTGTCAATAATAATAATAATAATAATAATAATAATAATAATAATAATAATAATAAAGGCTTCAACCCCCAGTTAGGCACTACCTTGGCATGGTTGTGGGGCTTGCGTGCTCTGAGGAAAGTGAGAGCTATGCCAGAGGTCCAACCTTGCTAGACATGTCTCACCAGAGGAGCCAGACGAAGAGTGCCTCTCCCATCAACAATATGGTGAGATGTAACTTTAATAAATCTATACTGGATCGGTCGTTGCCCGGGTCAACAAGGACTGCGCCAGGTGCTGCAGTCCCTGGACAACTGGTGGCAAGTGGGCTACAGGACTCAGGATCTTCAGCTGAGCAACCAGGGCTAGAGACTGCAAGGTTACTGGAAGAAACATCGCTTAACCGGAAAAAAATATATGAAAAACGCCAACAAGGAAATAATGATCTGCTATTACAAGTCTAGTCCAACTAAAAGAGGTTATTTAAAAAGAATGTACCAAATTTGGAAAGAGAAGCATCCAGATACAGAAATAACAGAACAAAGGCTAGCAGACCAGAGAAGATTCATAATAAGAAATAAAGTATTCACAGGAGTTGAGCTGAGAGAACTGCAAAGAGCAACACAGGCTCAAGATATGGAAGAAGAATTACCACCAACTGAAGAACTTGATCAAGCGCAGATGGAGGAGGTGGTGTTGGAAACAGAGGGTGCCACTGATGCAGAACTGTTTCAAAATCAAAAGCAGGCAACCTCCCCTTTGCCTTCACCTCAAAAACCCAAATGCCGTTTAACAGAAAAGCAACAAGAACTAAAGCAAAAAATAACTGAGCACATGAACCAAACAACCACCAGGGTTCGACTTCCAGCTCTAAAAACAGTTGCCAAAAAACAACTTGCTCAGGCATTAAAAGACAATGCTGCACATGCAGAAATAACAACCAATAATTTGCAAGAAACAAACCAACTAATGTACAGTGCAGCAGCAATAATAACACAAGAGCTCGGATATAAGATCAGTGGGCCTATAAAAAAAGAAAGTAGTACATCACCTAAATGGAAGATTTAGATTAGAAAATAAAATCTCCAGGCTTAGATCAGATGCTAGTAAACTGAAAGATATGAAAGACAAGAAGCTGAAGAATGAAAACACCAAACAGTATCTGATCCAAAAATACCACCTAGATTCAAGGAAAATTAGAGAAGTCCTGGAAATAATAAAGCAGCAAATAACAGCCGTGTCAAAGAAGATTAGCAGATACGAAGCCAGAATTACACAACACAGGCAGAATCTCCAATTCCAGTCGAATCAGAGACGTTTCTACCAAAGCATAGAAGGAGAAACTGCAAGAAACACAGAAACAGCAAATAAAGAAGAAACAGTGCAATTCTGGGGGAAATTATGGGACAATTCAATAGATTATAATGAAAAAAGCAGGCTGGGTGAAAGAGGTCAAAAAATGTAACCAACAAATGCAAGATCTAATAATAACACCAGAATTAATAAGTGAAAGAGCAAAGAAAATTAAAAATTGGACTGCGCCAGGCGACGATCAACTGCATGGATTTTGTCTTAAACACCTAACAAGTCTTCATAAACAACTATCAAAACAGTTCAATCACATTTTGCAAGGAGGTGATGTTGAACAATGGCTAACAACTGGGAAAACTCATCTCATAATGAAAGACCCAGCAAAAGGCGCAGTTCCAAGTAATTATAGACCGATCACCTGCCTGCCAACCATGTTCAAATTATTAACTGGAATAATAGCAGATGAAGTGATGCAACACTTATTAACTAACAAACAGCTTCCAGTTGAACAGAAAGGAAATTGCCCGAACACCAGAGGCACAAAAGACCAGCCTTCAACTCATTGCCTTCAACTAATTGCCTCACACATGGATACTAAAATGTTTATAAACAACTGGTGTCAGCAAAAACATTCAGATATTTATGTAAAAAGCACTGAGCATGTGGAGTACACAGTTAACAATCAATGGTGAGACACTTGGACAGGTTAGCATTAGAAGAGGTATTTTCCAAGGGGACTCACTACTCTCTGTTCTTTGGAATCACCATGACTCCACTTTCACAAATACTAAACAAAACAGGCCTCGGATACCAAATATCTAAAACATCAAGTCAAATCAACCATCTGCTGTACATGGACGATCTGAAGTTGTATGGAAAGTCCCAGTCAGAAATCAAATCACTGCTAAACACTGTCCGTATGTTCAGTAGCGATATAGCAATGGAGTTTTGACTAGACAAGTGTGCTGCATTAATAATGAACAGAGGGAAAATAAGAAAAACAGAAGGAATAGAACTGCCCAATGGAAGCAAGATCAAGAACCTGGAAGAGAAAGAACATTACAAATACTTGGGCATTCTCCAGGCTGATAACATCGCACACGCTGTGGTTAAAAGAAAAATAGGAAGTGAATACATCAGGAGAGTTAGAAAAATCCTCAAGTCCAAACTCAATGGCAGGAACACCATACAAGCCATAAAAACCTGGGCTATACCTGTTATCAGATACACTGCGGGAATAATGGACTGGACCCAGGCAGAGCTAGAGACGCTAGATCGTAAGACCAGGAAAATCATGACCATCAATCATGCTCTGCACCCCCGCAGTGATGTAGATAGGCTCTACCTCCCTCGCAGCTCAGGTGGAAGAGGAATGCTGCAAGCCCATCAAACAGTAGAGGAGGAGAAAAGAGGCCTTGAAGAATATATTAAGGACAGTGAAGAAGATGCACTTCAGATGGTCAATAATGAGAAACTATTCAACACCAATGAAACAAAACAGGCCTACAAGAAAGAACAAGTCAAGAACCGAGCAGAAAAATGGAAAAATAAGCCACTGCATAGTCAATATTTGCAAAATATAATTGGAAAATCAGACATCACCAAGACCTGGCAATGGCTTAAGAACGGCAACTTGAAGAAAGAAACAGAGGGTTTAATACTGGCTGCACAAGAACAGGCACTAAGAACAAATGCAATAAGAGCAAAAGTAGAAAAGTCAACAACAAACAGCAAGTGCCGCCTTTGTAAAGAAGCAGATGAAACCGTGGACCACCTAATCAGCTGTTGTAAAAAGATCGCACAGACTGACTACAAACAAAGGCATGACAAGGAAGCAGGGGTGATACACTGGAACATCTGCAAAAAATACAAGCTACCTGTAGCCAAGAATTGGTGGGACCATAAAATTGAAAAAGTTGTTGAAAATGAAGGTGCAAAAATATTAGGGGACTTCCGACTACAAACAGACAAACATCTGCCACACAATACGCCAGATATAACTGTAGTCGAGAAGAAAGAAAAACAAGTTAAAATAATCAACATAGCAATACCAGGGGATAGCAGAATAGAAGAAAAGAAATAGAAAAAATCACAAAATACAAAGATCTACATATTGAAATTGAAAGGCTGTGGAAGAAAAAGACCAAAATAATCCCAGTGGTAATTGGCGCCCTAAATGCAATTCCAAAAGACCTTGAAGAGCACCTCAGCACCATAGGGGCCACAGAAATCACCATCAGCCAATTACAAAAAGCAACTTTACTGGGAACAGCCTATATTCTGCGATGATATCTATAACAACAGCAACAACAATGATAATAAAATTCAGCCATCCCAGGTCCTTGGGAAGGACTCGATGTCTGGATAAAACAAACCAGTCAATAATAGCTGTCTGACTGTGTAAACAAGAAAGAATAGAGGCTTCAATATGACTAAACCAAATGAAGTAGCCATTGAAGGTCAAAAGGAAATGGCAGAGATAGAGAGATAGAGTTAATGGAATTGCTCTGGGGTGATTGGCGAACACCCCTAAATGCGTTCAGGCTTTGTGTGGGGAATTAGCGAGCTGGGGTGGAAGAGTCCCACGTCAGAATAATGTTTGTGCAACGCTTTGGTTACAGGAAAATGAACTGACAGAGAGGTTTAAATTCAAAATAAAGTAAAGTTTTATTTGGGATTCATGGATACAGTGGAATAAGAGAGTCGATTAAAGCAATATTACTACTAAAAATATGTTACAAAGATTAACCAGAGAGGCAATGGTGTCAATTAAATGACTTCCAGGCTGGCTAGAGAAAGGAAGGCTGTAGAAAAACAGGTTTTCAGATTTAAGAAAGAGCAGGGATAGGGAGAGGATAGTGATTATCACACAACTTCATCCTTCCTTTAGTGGTGATTAGACCCTCATGGTTCAGGCACAACCAAAGGACTTCTTTCCTCAGGCAGAAGCAGAGAACCGATAGCAGCTTGGGGGTTAGGCACCAAAGATAAATCCAAAAGGTGTCTGCTTTCGTGCAGCCACCTTCTCATAGCAGCGAAGCGAGCTTGATAGATCAGGCCAGCAAGGAAGGCCAACCTGGAAGTTCAGAGCAAAAATGAACATGGCCTGGTGTTATGGCTGATGTGAAGTCTATTGCCCAGACAGTGAGTGACTCCATGGTAGAGACCAAATGAAGCACACTGGTTCAAGAAACCAGGGCCAGTTATAGCCCCAAATGGGCCCTGCAGTACTGGCCACTCCTTCTTGCTGAGAAGGGAAGTTCTGGTGGATCTCAAAAGGATCCATTGCCTTAGTGTGCTGTGCTTGAGTAAAACACAATGGCATGAATGGTCAAGAGCAACCTGTATGTAAATGGATGGAACAGACATGGAAGGACAGTATCTGTTAGGTCAGAATGAGCCAGTAAGCCAATCAGTAATTTGAATGAGTGCGCCTCCTGAGTTCTTATTGCCCATTAGCTCTTTTGTGTTGGGGAAGGGAGTTGCTTCCACAACGCCTTATCTGGCTTGCCTGCTGAGGTGATTAGCATTGGCTTGTTTGAGGCAACTTCAGAGGAGGGGCAAGTAAAGGGTCAATCTTCATACACAAAGACCTTTAAAGTGGAGTTAACTTGAAAGCTAACTCAGGTCTGCTTAGACATTCCCTAACATAGAGAAAGGCACGAGGTTAATCTCCTTTCAGTTCGTTTGGCAGCTGTTGAATCTGGGGTCGATCATTGCACTGCCTGCTAAATGACCTGTCCCCAACATTCCAACAAACGGGGAGCCCACAATCCTGTGAGGCTCCTGAGAATGTTAAGAGTGGGAGCTACAAGCATGTAGTCTCAGACATAAGCAGAGGGACTTCTGGGAGCTCACAGAATGGCAGGGCTGGCAAAGATAGATAGATAGATAGATAGATAGATAGATAGATAGATAGATAGATAGATAGATAGATAGATAGATAATCATGTAAACTAGTGCTTGTAACCAATGAACTTTTGAGTGATTCTATTAGATTACTGAGATTTCATTTAATCTGCATATTTATGAATTGATAATTCTACCTGTTAATAGTAACCAAGGTTAACTCGGCAAGAAATGAAATCTTTTCTGGTTATGATACCTCGGATCCAAAGGCCCAACTCACTATGCAGTGAACCACATTATCGGATCAATATCAAAGACATCTAAAGTATAGAATTGATGTTATAATGATGACATATTGTTTGTTTTAGTCACAAAGCATTGTTCTGTGCAAAAGTGACTGTGATAAATTAAACTATGAATTTATATACATGGCAGCAGCATCCAGTGTAGCCCAGTTTGAAATTATTTATCTTGTGTCTTCTTGGAACAATGCATGGACCAGAATAATAATATTCAGGATTAAGGCTTCCTGCCAGAATTACTTGGGGAATTTGTCCACCACTGTTCTGCACTATTTATCTAATGCTGTCTCTTGCTCACTATAATTCTGCAAGCAATGGATTCACAAATTGAATCAAACTCATACAGAGAAAAAAGAAGACCCCAATGTTTCCAAAAAAGGGACCTGACTAGGAGCTGAAGAAAACAGTAGATTCACATTTAAATTAATACGGATACACAATGAAGTTGTGCAGCATCGTAGAAGAATGGGCTATTACTCCTGGAATAACTTTTGCAAGGCATGAATTTCTAATGCAATTGAGTCTGATTTCACTTTCCAATGATCTCATTTTAGTCAGTGTGTCATTCAACCCACTGCCACACTGCTCTGCAGAGTTGCTGGGAAATGTCAAGCTTAAGGGAGCTGATAATGGCCAAAAAAAAACCCAACCACCAAACCCTCCATTATTATGTGATGGAGTCTCTCTTCCAAGTTGGTTTCTGTTCGGAACCTTGGTTTCAAGTTCCCTCCCTGGCTTCTCCAAGATAGGGCTGGGAGAGATTCCTGCCTGCAACCTTGGAGAAGCCGCTGCCAGTCTGTGAAGACAATCCTGAGCTAGATAGACCAATAGTCTGACTCGGTATATGGCAGCTTCCTATGTTCCTATGAGCCTCTACTTCTGGCCAAAAGGCAGAAGTAATTTATGTCTCTCATATTGGAGCAGGTGTCAATTGAGCCAGCTGTCTAAACCAGTTAGAGATCTGTGTACAGTCGGTGACCTCTACATCACTTCTCTTGCTTCCACTAGAGCTTATTGCATTGGTTCAGAGGCAACACAAGATGTGGCTCTCGCCTGTTCGGGAACATCCATAGATTGCAGCCCCAGGCTCTACTACAGTCTCCAACCTGGAGCTTCTTCTACATGTATTGTATTCTGGCTATTGACCCAGCTTCCAAATGGCTATAGGCATTTATGCAAATTCTCATGTATTATCTCTGACTGAGGTTGGCCACTGCCCTTATCATGCACAGCCTGATCCTAAGGGATTGCAATGTTGGCTGAAGAAATGACGTGTTCTGTTAAACATTCAACATATTTTTCTGATTCCATCTGGGCAAACTTCATGGATTCTTCATTCAAAGAAGACCCAGTCCTAAGAGGCATCAAGTCCCACATCTATAAGTGGCTCCTATTCATTTTTCTATCTGCTTAACAAAGAGTCTATTATATTGATCTGTGCTAGGTTTTGGCGGTCTCAGCCCGTTTATGGAAAAGCCTCCCCAATGAGGTTCACCTGGCACCATCACTTTGTTCATTTCAATGTCAGGTAAATACATTTCTGCTCACTCAGACCTTTTAACTTTGATTTTTAAAACTGACTTAAAAAAAAGTTTTTCATGGTTTTGTACTGTATTTTATATTGTGTATGTGTGGTTTGATGTTTTGTTTGGTTTGATGGTATTATGTTGTGGTTTGATGTTTTATGTGTTTTTATTGGATGTTTTAATGCTGGGTTGTGAGCCTCCCAGAGAACAATTTGTTATGGGACAGCTAACAAAAGTTGTTGATGATGATGATGATGATGATGATGATGATGATGATGATAGTAATAATAATAATAACTTTCCGACTACATTTCTGAATACGTTTCTGACTACAAACAGACAAACATCTGCCACACAATACACCAGATATAACTGTAGTCGAGAAGAAAGAAAAACAAGTTAAAATAATCGGCATAGAGTTAATGGAATTGCTCTGGGGTGATTGGCGAACACCCCTAAATGCGTTCAGGCTTTGTGTGGGGAATTAGCGAGTTGGGGTGGAAGAGTCCCACATCAGAATAATGTTTGTGCAACGCTTTGGTTACAGGAAAATGAACTGACAGAGAGGTTTAAATTCAAAATAAAGTAATATATTCTGTGACGATATCTATAATAACAGCAACAACATTGATAATAAAATTCAGCCATCCCAGGGCCTTGGGAAGGACTCAATGTCTGGATAAAACAAACCAGTCAATAACACCTGCCTGACTGTGTGAATAAATAATAATAATAACAATAATAATAATATTTATTGGTTAGTAATGAAATTGCTAGATCTCTCTTACTGAATTGAGTACATGCCCTCCTGTATTTCACAGATGAAAATAAGGACAACCTTGTGTGTTGTAACAATCCGATCCTCACTTCAAGGATCATGGCCTGAGCGCAACAGGCACATCCCAGTCACACATCATGGAAGGCCTTCTTCCTGTTGCATATTGCTTTCTTTTACTATAGACTTAGCTGCAGCAAGGTTGTCTTATGTACGCTGTCTTCCTTAAGAATATTTAATCATATTGTGGATCTGGTTGTATTCATAGAATAGATGCAACACTTAAGAAACATTCACTATCAAGATAGGTAGTTATGGAGAGATGGAAGGGGAGCAGTGCCCTGGCATTATGTGTCCATATATACCTATGTTTACATTCATGCACCCCCAATTCAGAGATCTGACTTTTAGAAACCTGGGGAAAGGGCTGAAAACCTAAGAACTCTATTGCACCCATGTGCATAATATAATGCATATTTTTAAAAGTATCTCCAAGATGTTCTCAAAGCGGGGAAACAGGGACATTAGCTGACATCCAGACAAAATTACTCCTGAGTAGTTTTACTGAATTTGAGTAATCCTTTGGTGTAACCTAGTCTGGATATCAGCCAGTGTTTTATTAATAGCTACCAAAACAAGAACTGTCCAAGCTAAATATGGACAATTGAAACATATGCAACTCTATGGCTGATTTCCTCACCCAAGGCAATGAAAGATCCATTATCTGGTCATTTAGTTGACTAAGACTTCTACATATGTTTCATGATAATAGACAGAGCAGGATGCACACCATCTGTTTGCAGAGCAAGAGATAAGAAAATGAAAAATGGAGCCACTTTTGCCTGCACTTTACCACCATTGAAAAAGACCAGCAGGTCAAATGCATCCAGCAAATGTGAAATGGATTATTTTTGCATAGGTATATTTGCAGTTTACAAATTCCGTTTTGATCTCATGGGAGTTGTATGCTGGGGAAATTTCATCTCTATTACACTACAATTGACAAGTCCATAATTTAGCATTCTTGTGCAAGCAGATTTGTGATTTATAAATCTAAACATGACCTAGTGGAAGGCAATAATTTTCAGCCCTGGACCTAAGAAGCTTGAGAGTACATTTTATGGATTTTTTTTAGTATTCATAGTATTTTTTAGTATTTAGCACCTCAACTCTTAGATGGGGTGCACCCCCCCCCCCCATGACCGGCTCTAAGAGCTGCAGATGGGGCATTTTTAAGTGACCATTGTGCAGTGTTCATCTATTTCTATCCAGTGTAAATAGGAACAGGTGAGAATGGAATGGGTAAATGCAGTTTCTGTTATGAATCCCTGGACCATTTTTCTTTACCTGTAACTGTGGGATTGATGTTACTCCCCACATCACATGTCTACATCCACAGGGCCAGCTGAACTGCATTGCTTGAAGCTCTCAGTCCTTAGTGTAAGGCTGCTTTGACTAAATAAAGCTTTTATTTGGACAAGCATCACTGAGTATGGTTCATGATGTATAGAAAGTGAAGAGTAATTTTATACTGAATGCATATCAGTGTGGCTTTTTTATTTGATTCACAGGCCGGAAGGATGCCAAATGCAAATTAAACATAACTTCAGTTGTGGAAGCGACAGAAGGATTCCAGTTTTAAATATTTTTCATTGCTCTTTTACGACTGGGCTCCTGAGCTTTACATGTCAACATACTTTTACCCCCTTCCTATTTACTTGGCAGCTTTTTTCCTCTCGTTGATCAGGCGCTCACATTGAGAAATGGATATCAAGAGCAGTAAACTATTGGACCAGAAAGAGAGTGTGGACATGCTTCTGCTAAAAATGGCTATCAGCAACCCTAAACTTGTTCTTCCTGCATTATTGCATTCCTGCAGCAATTACTGGCCACTTTGGAGCCCATAAAAGAAAGTGAAACTTGCCATTCCCATTAGTCTAGTAATAGAAATCAGACAGCTTTTGGTTAGTGGTAGGTGGCTAGATAGTGCACTAACTTTAAAAGTAAATTAGTTCAGACAAGCTATCAAGATCTCTGCTTCTCTATCAGGAGTGACAATGAAAGTAACGTCTTGCATTTCTTTCTCGTTTTCCAGCACCAAGCCAAGTTGTCGAAATCTTCAAGGCCACCCTGAGCACAAGATGACTGGCATACAGCTGGGCAAAGAGGAAGCTATTCACTAGCCCACCAAAAGTATCTAGTAGCCTACACAGGAGTGGTCCAAGATGTTTTGCTGGCTGAGGCAAAGGACAATATGATGCCAAAGCCCATCTGTAGGTGGGTGCTCAGTATTCTCAGGCCATGCTGCCAAGAATGGCAACACAAAAGCACTCTTAGACTTGGTCACCAAGATTTGTCACCTTCTTCTTTGCTCATTGTACCTCAGCCCCCAATAAACACAATGAGGCTCTTACACGATCAGTGTGAAGAGCCATAAGGGGGTTTGCAGGGAGAGCAGGCTTAGCCCGCTCTCCCTACAGACAATCCTGGGCAGCCAGATTGGCCCTCCACAAAATTGCCGGCTCCGTCACGGAGCTGGCGGGGGCTGTAGGGATCAGGGACCACGTGGCCCCCAGAAGTTCCAGGATGCCCTTCGCGAGTGTGTGGAGCATCTTGGAGAGACCCCCGAGCCAGCCTCCCGGTCAGGGGTCTACTCGTGTGTCGCTGCACACTGTGGTGACACACGAGCAAAAATATCAGGTTAATGGAGCGCTCGCTCCATTAACCTCGTCTAAGAGGAGGGATATTTGTGGAGGCTAGCTGCCAGAAGCCGCACAGCTCCCATTGCAGCACACGATCGCCCCAAAGCGGGCTAGGCTCCCTTAGCCCACTTTTGAGCGAATGTGAGAATAGCCTCCTAGTCTCTTAAGCTGCACTTCCTCTTTTGAAGGGGAATTGTCTGCCTGAACAGACAATCCCCCAAAATAAATGGTCTCAGACTGGATTTCCAAATTAACAGCAAAATCTTTTCGTCTCTGAAGTGTTAAAGAGTTTTTTCTCCATAACAGACTGGGAACTCTCTCCTACCACCTCCTCAAACCAGCATTTGCTGGTCATCCACACTAGCCAGTCATTCACCCAGCAAATGAGCAGCATGCATGGCTCAAGTTGCCACACTTCTCAGCTGGGGGTGAACAAAATCAAACTCCACCTAGGGTGCCAAAACCCCTAGGGCTGGCCCTAGAGCCTGAGAAGAGGGTTGGTCTAAGTCACAAGGCAAGACGACATATCCTTTAACTGAGACACCCTTCCATTCATGCCAGATATACAGGTGAAACTCAGAAAATTAGAATATCGTGCAAAAGTCCATTAATTTCAGTAATGCAAATTAAAAGGTGAAACTGATGAGACAGACGCATTACATGCAAAGCGAGATAAGTCAAGCCTTAATTTGTTATAATTGTGATGATCATGGCGTACAGCTCATGAAAACCCCAAATCCACAATCTCAGAAAATTAGAATATTACATGGAACCAAGAAGACAAGGATTGAAGAAAAGAACAATATCGGACCTCTGAAAAGTATAAGCATGTATATGTATTCAGTACTTGATTTGGGCCCCTTTTGCAGCAATTACTGCCTCAATGCGGCGTGGCATGGATGCTATCAGCCTGTGGCACTGATGAGGTATTATGGAAGACCAGGATGCTTCATTAGCGGCCTTCAGCTATTCTGCATTGTTTGGTCTCATGTCTCTCATCCTTCTCTTGGCAATGCCCCATAGATTCTCTATGGGGTCAGGTCAGGCGAGTTTGCTGGCCAATCAAGCACAGTACACTGTATACTTTTCAGAGGTCCGATATTGTTCTATTCTTCAATCCTTGTCTTATTGGTTCCATGTAATATTCTAATTTTCTGAGATTGTGGATTTGGGGTTTTCATGAGCTGTACGCCATGATCATCACAATTATAACAAATTAAGGCTTGACTTATCTCGCTTTGCATGTAATGCGTCTGTCTCATATATCAGTTTCACCTTTTAATTTGCATTACTGAAATTAATGGACTTTTGCACGATATTCTAATTTTCCGAGTTTCACCTGTACTTGGGTCTGTAGCAAGTCAGTGGTAGAGGAAATAGCATACATAAAGCAACGCACATTCTTTATTATTAGTTCACACATTTCAGTGACTGATGTCCAACCTTTCCAGCTCAAATTAAGCTCGGAAAGTAACCGCTATTTTTCTATTCTGCCTGATGAAGAATTTCTGGAAACTTGAAAGATTGCATCTTCTTTTACCAACAGAAATTGGTCCTGTCAACTTTTGTTCATCTCTCAGATGAGAACTTTATATTACCTCAGCATACAAGGCTTAACCCTTCCCCTGCCTGCCAATTCTCTCTCACAATCTTTCCCCATCCCTCAGTGAGTTGTTCTCCAGGTGGTACCAAAACTGGAGATAAGCCAGATGAGGCAGGCAGAGACCTAAGGGGACAGGTTGTGCTGGGGGAAATAATTCAGCAGAGGATGTAGAATCCAAGGGAAAGAGTCTGGTATGAGTCAAGGCAGAGGAGTGGAATCATCACGGATATTAATAGTTTAGAGGCAAGTACAGACTGCTATTAATAGTTTAGAGGCAAGTACAGTGCTCTTGCTGATGGCTGGTTGTTGTTTTTTAGCCCCGCCTCTACTCCAGGACTGGAAGACAAGTAACTAAAGCCTCATCCAAAAGCTGGCCTGAATCAAGGAATGCGTTAACCAAAAACACCACAGGGAAGGCTAAGTACTAGCTTCCTACCCATTGGATTCCTCCACCACCACCATCCTTCCCCACAAATGCTTTTTCTACCCCTGTATTATTGTTTCTGGTTGAGGTAACATGCAGTTCCACCCTTATTATTTGGATCTAACTCAACAACAAATAGTTCCCGGTTTCCTTTTGCTTTGAACTTATTATTGAGGGTTGTTTAGAAATGTTTAGCATGCTGTAGAAAATGTGCACTGCAGTATTTTTAGGAGCAAACTAATCAGGGTCTATCAATTACCTTCCATCACTCACCAATACAATGAACTCTGTATGGGCTTTATAGGTGCAAGATTTTGTTGCCGATCTGTGGAAGAGGAGATAGATTTTTTTATTATTATCATTAGAAAAATATGTAGCAATGTGACTCTCTCAACCTCCGAAGGTTTAACTGGGATTAGTGTAGTATTCTTACTATGCACAGCAGTGTCTTTGGGAGACATTACAGTGTGTGCTGTCAATATGCAATAGGAAAGCTTTGCTTTTGTCAGTTTTGGTGGCTTTGGAATCAATGGGATTTTGCATATTAATTGCAAACAAAAAGGGGCAAGGCAATCTATTGACTTGAGAAACACTGACACTCTTCTAATGTGCACATGCATGCTGAGTCTTCCTCACACAATCTGCCTAATGAGATGTCTGTTAATCTCCTGTTTGATGCTCATATTTCAAGAGCTCCATGGCACCACAGTACAGTGCACTCTCCAATCATGCCAGATTCATCAGTGGGACAAGCTTCTTTGGTTTTCAGGAAGATGTTTGTTCTCTAAGCAGCAGACAATCGCATTGCAAACAGGCACATTTTGAACTGAGAATCCTCTATTATTTAGCTAAGAACGAGCAACTGCCAGCGTCCCTATCTAGCCCCGGCACAGCATTCCTTCAGTGGCTGTTGCTGGTGTCTACCTTGTCTTTCTTTTTAGACGGTGAGCCCTTTTGGGACAGGGAACAATTTTGTTATAAGTTTGCTATGTAAACCACTTGAAGAACATTTTTATTTATTTATTTATTGCAGCAGAATAGTAACAGCAACAACAACAGCAGCCCAGGTTAGCCACTGCAGATGGGCCAGGAGGGTGGAAAATGAGCTGCAGTTGTGTTGCTCATTCACCCTTCCCACCTACCAGGCTGTTTAGCTCTCCCTCTGCTCACCTTGCTCTGAGCTGCCCAGGTAGCCATATGCCTTTTGGGGGATAGGAAGAATCACCAACTGTGCAACTGGGATTTCAGTCACATGGCTGGGGATTCCTATCCCCCACTGGATGAATGACAGACCATGCAGCGCAGGGTGGGGAAAACACAGAGGGAGAGATAGAAGCCTGTGCGGAGTGGGCAGGGTGAACGAGCAATGCACCTGCAACTGGTTTTCACACAACCCCAATTCATCTGCACGCAGCAGCCACCTCTGACAGAAGCATGATAGCAAAGCGTGCTGCCTACAGTGAGTATGCATATATACCATACCATAAAGGCCACAGCATATAGCTTTCTAATAGACCTATAAAACATCAACCCCAAAGATCATCCAGAGTGTTCAGTGTCTGAAACAAATGTAGTGCCCTCAGTGAGGGTTCTCAACTGGATCATTGCTTATATGACTAGTTACATCCAGCCAAGAATTGCCTAGTGATCTTTTCACCAGGATTGTCAATGCCTTCCTGATTGGAGGCAGGGTTCCCTCTAACCAGGATTCCCAGATGTTGTGGACTACAACTCCCAGAATCCCCACGCAAAAGCCATTGCAGCTGGGGATTCTGGGAGTTGTAGTCAACAACATCTGGGAATCCCTGTTAGAGGGAACACTGGATGGATGGTAGGTTTCCTCAGGTTCTTCTGGAAGTGCTGGTGCATCCACTTGTAAAGAAATTACAATCTAACCCATTTTTATCTGTTTCCGATCTCCCTTGTTTAAATAAGATGATGGAGTGTGTGATGGCAGAACAACTCCAGGCATTCTTGGATGGTACATCTTTCACTGACCCTTGGTATCTAGTATCTTGCCAGGTTATGCAACACAGACTGCATTAGTGGCTTTGGTGGATAAGCTTTGTCTGGAGATTGGCAAGGGAATGCCCTATTGACCTCTCAGCAGTTTTTGATGTGGCAGGCAGCTTTTTAATATATTAGGTCTGGCTTTTTTAGAACATTTGGCTAAATATGGGGGGGCATTGTTCTTGTTCCTGTCTGTCTGGTGGGTTGCAGAGGGTGCTGGGTCAGCTGTTTTGCTGATTTTTATCTCAGTTAGTCCTTAACTTTATTAAGTTAACTTCAATTCAACTTCAACTTCATTTATTTAAAACCCTGACCCTAACAATATTTACTTGGAAGTAAGTCACATTGACTTCGGTTTTAGCTTTCTTTTGCCCTGTGAAACTGATTGTCAGGAAATTTAGGGATGACAAAAAGTACTTCTTCACCCAGCACATAATTAATCTATGGAATTCTCTGCCATGGCATGTGGTGATGGCCACCAGCTTGGATGGCTTTAAAAGGCGCCTAGATAAATTCATGGAGGACAAGTCTATCAGTGGCTACTGGCCTTGATGACTAGACTATCTCCAGGTATACCTCCAAATACCAGTTGCAGGGGAGCAATGGCAGGAGAAGGGGCATCTGGTGAGCCACTATGGGAGGCATCCAGACAAAAAAATCAATATTATACCCAGTATTCAATTTGTAGGTATCTAGATTAACAAATACCCCACCATACAAACTAATAATAAATTAAAATGCTAAAATCTATATCAGTAAGGAAACTTTTATGCCTGAAACAAAATGCCGTGAAGTAAAATCCATCCCACTAATTAACATGGGGCAGAGTCATACAGAAAGCTCTCCCATACATGCATCATTGAAATGAATGGGAATTTGTTTCAGTGGGGCTCACACAGAAGGCATTCCTGGTGGATGATTATTTCCCATTAATTAGATTTCTCTGATTTCTGCTGTGCCATTCTTAATGGCATCCAAAATCCACTACTGGAAAGGCCACATTGCACATTACATTAAAAATAGAGTTTGGCCTATTTCTTTTAGTAATGTAGGTATGTGTGTATGTATGTGAACATTATAGGGGTGTGCACAAACCATTTGACATCGAACCAGGCCAGTTTGACGGTTTAATTACGAACCAAACCAGCCTCCAGGAGAGGCAGTTCAGTCCACGATCTAACCAGACCAAACCCAGTCTGTTGTGAACCAGTTTGACCTGGTTCAATGGTTCAAGTGCCAATGCTTATAAAGGGGAATCCGGTCAGGATTCCCCTTTACAAGCAAAGGGGAATCCTGCCTTTAAACCGCCTTTAAGGGAAAGATTCCCCTTTGCTAGAGGGCACCTTTAAAAGTAGATGTATACTGACTCTGGCCATGGCAGTGGCGATCACTCCTCAAAATCCCAGTGCTCCCCCCAGCAGCCCTGTGGCACAGTTCCAGCCTCCACACATCTATGGAGTCTGGAACCACGCAGCTGGGCTGCTGGAGGGAGTGCCAGGGTTTCAAGGAGCAGCCATCCCCAGATTCTGTAAGCACTTGCTTTTAAAGCTGCCCTCTTGCTCCCCCACCCCTGGCCACCCTTAGAAGCCTTTTAAAGGCAGGATTCTCCTTTGCTTGTAAAGGGGAATCCTCACTGTATTCTCTTTACAAGCATGACCCCTCAGATTCTCAAACCAGCTCAAGCCAGTTCGATCGACCAGACTGGACCGGATGGTCTGTTCTACCGAACCAGTTCATGTTCATTTGTCCCAGCGGTTTGGTTCGAATTCGGTCCAAATTTGAACCAAACCACAAAAAACAGTCCATGCACATCTATAAAACATTAGAGCCTGCCTTTCACTTAAAAGATTTAAGGTGATTGCACAGATAATCAAATTCCAAATGATGATAAGAAAAACCAACAATTTACAGTATAATGGACGTACCGGGTCAACATGAGAGTTAAAAATAACTGAAGAAAAAAAGAAAAATAATCCCAGCATTAAATGTTAGCTGCTTTCTGCTGAAACAAATATCTTGAACAGCCATATGCTGATTAACGGTTTACGGAAAATCAAGAGGAAGATGATCAGTCAGCTGTCCTGGAAGAAGACACTCCATATCAGAGGGACCATCACAGAGAAGATCTGCTCCCCACATAGCCAGCAGATGGGCCTCACGGTGGCACATGCAGGTCCCGCCCCCGGGTGTTCTTATGGACTGGCAGATTCATGTGAGAACAGACACTCCTTCAAGTGCCTTGGCTCCAAGCCATTTAGGCTTTCAAGCTCATAACCAACATTTTGAATCATACCCAGAAACGTGCAAGTAACCAGGCAGTGCAGCTCACAGAGGACTAGTATAATGTCTTACACCAGATAAGATTCTTGTGATTGCATTCTAGAACTGAATTTGAAATTTGAAATTGAAATTGGTAACTGGAATTGCCAAGGTTGTTCAGTCCCATGGAGAGCATGTTACAGTAATCCGAATAAGATGTAACAGGCATGGATTGCTTTGGCCAGATCTTACTGAGACACAAATGGACACAGCTGGTGCCTGGGCATATCCAGGTGTAATGCTGGGTTCAGGGAAACTCCCACATTGAGAACCTGATCTATGAAGGGGTATGGAATCCCATCTAAATAGCAGACATAGAGGCTGATCAGGGTCAGGACTACAGCGTTCAGAAGGGAGCGTTAATCCTTCCCCCTTGCATGAAGTTCCAATGAAAATTGCTCTCCCCATTTGCTGTTTGCTAATAGCAGCTTCCCTCCCAAGGCAAATGGCTGCTTCCTCAAGACCAAGCACACAAGTCAAGGGAGGAGTCAAGTCACTGAGTCAAGTCTCTTCCACCTGAAGAAGGGGAGGGTGTCAAAAATTGCCACTTCTCCACTTTGCTGGTGCAGTTAGTTGGGAAGTTCTGTTAGGCTTCTCCAGTGCACATGTTCTGTATGTAAGTCATTGTCCAGTGTTCAGTACCAGTAGTAACTGCTAAAAATCAATCTCTTTTTTTAAAATGGACAAAATGTATCAACTAGTTACAAAAATCATCTTCATGTTGGCGGGGGGAGTTCTTGCATTTAGTTTGAGAACGTCAATAATGGTGGATATAGTGCTTTCATCTAAGGATGCTGTGATATCAACAGGAGATAAAAGGACATTTTCCCCTGCAAAAAACCTTTCCATTGCTCTACGTAATAGTCCACATCACAAATTAAACTCATCCCAGGAGTCCACGAAAGTGGCGGGGGGGGGGGAAGATAAACAAGCAAGAGATTACCAAGAAAAGTGTCCAAAGCACGATTCAAAAATAACTTAAACATTTGAACAGAGATTGGATCAATGCACAAGTGTAAAACTATTAAGCATAAAGACCACAGTGTGTTTCTCTAGAGGAAAAAAGAGAAAAATGGGGCTGTCTCAATACATGTCCTTTCTCCTTCTCTACAAAGTAGATGTACCACATGCCTCAAACAATGCTTTTGAGACCAGGGCTCAGTTAACCACTAGGCTAAATATGCTGTAGAGCAGAGCATGGAGGAAACTGTTACTTTCAAAAGGCTTTGCTGCCTGGAAAATGTTCACTAAAATGCTGCTGACATCTTATATAGCTTGAGAAGTAGAATGATCAGCATTTTGTTATTGTCTGAGAGATTCATGAAATAGGGGGATGTTCTTCCCTCTGAACTGTATGCTTACCCATCATAGTATCCAATGTACCAGTTTAATAGATCACTGTTTCCCCACTATAGGCCCAATCCAGCAATTGACCTACATGAAAATTAAGATGGGTGAGTGTGTGCCTGTCAGCATGCACAAAACAGCTGCTCTGCTCAAGATCATGCTGTGCATGAGAAATAAGGAAAGATTCAGAAATCTTTCTACCATATGCATAGACAGGCACTGGATGCTGGATGTAATTTAAGTGTATATGGCCGCGGGTACAGATCCACAAGAACTGGATGCACATTTATTTATTTATTTATTTATTTATTTATTTATTTATTTAATACATGTGTATCAACTGAAGCTGATAAAAAGCACTTCTGGCCACTGCCTCAACCTGAGAAACCAGGGAGAGGCGTGAATCCAGAAGCACTCCCAAACTGCGTACCTGTTCCTTCTGAGGAAGTGTGGCCCCATCTAGAACAGGCAGGTCAATATCATTTCCCAAGTAACGACCACACACAACAAGTATTTCCATCTTGTCTGGATTGAGTTTCCATTTGTTATCCCTCATCCTGTCCATTACTGCCTCCAGGCAGGCATTTAGGGAGGATATGCCTTCTCCTGATGAAGTTGACATGGAGAAATAGATTTGGGTATCATCAGCGTACTGATAGCACCCAGCACCAAATCCCTGGATGATCTCTCCCAGCGGTTTCATGTAGATGTTAAAAAGCATTGGAGACAATATGGACCCCTGAGGGACCCCATATAAAAGCTCAAGTTTTGAAGTTTTGACATGCACATGCACATCTCAGTGAAGTGAAACAATGAAGATGAAGGTGTATATTCCTATTTGCCAATTAGATGTTCTCCAATTTGGATTTTTGAGATCAAAAGTTGTGCTTTTGGGGAGGTAGAAATATTTTCTGGAAAACCTCTTAATTGTGAGAATTTTCATATATATTTTTCTTTCCACCATGAGTGCTGTCAGTTTCCCCCTGCTGCTGTTGCTTTGATGCAGGGTCCCCGTCCCCCCCGGCACCCTTCTTCTTCTTCTTCTTTTTCTGACTACTTCTAATTTCTGTATAATTCCCAGAGTAATCACAACCAATTGGGGCCATATAGTGATGATGCCATGGCACAACACAGCCAAACAGATTTGCTGATGTGTTGATCTCACTGAAGACAAAGAAAGCCAATTCAGAGAAAGGGCAATGAACAGGTGAACAGTTTTTAAACTTTCCAAAAAAAATCACTGACATTTTTTAAGAAGGAGAGAGTACTTTGATGCTGCCAAAAAATTTCACAAAATGTGCAATCAAATTGGAACGCCCTATTTTAATTGATTATCTGGGGTCCCAGTGCACAACTTATCCCTGTGTTATACGCAATAGCTTTGTGTACATTAATGTTTCTGTGTTTCTGGCTTCTGTGTACTGGCTGTTGTGGGGAGAGGGACACGAAATGTGAATACAACACTGGAGCTTACCTGCAAGCTGCACTGATTTAGATGGCACCATACTGCAGAACTGGATCTCACAACTTCACCTCTGTGGAGGTAATTTTTCAGGTTCCAAACCAGGGCATAGCAAGGGGAGAGGGGGCCCGTGTTCACTCCTCTCTCCAGCAGCCCCTCGGAGTGAGGGAGATAATGAAGAAAATAGGGAGGGTTGGAGCTAGGGAGGCCTTCAGGAACTCGGAGGCCCCGGTTCTTTGAACCCATCCACTCAATTATAGTTACACCGCTGTTCCAAACATATTACTACTTGCAAAGGAAGACATTGTATAATAATGAAAATATACAAATTTAAGTCATCTAAATGCAAGAATATGCTTCCAGGATAGAGCGTCTGTTTTGAAGTTGCTATTTCGCAAATTCCTTGGAGCCTCACTCCACCAGCACTGTGGAAGTGACTTTGCTCAGTTGATTTGTTCGCTAGTATATTACGAACCATTTGTTTGCATAACCTGAAGCAAGAACACAGACCTTTTCCCATGCCAAATGTTAAAGAATATGCCCTGTGTAGAACAGTACAAAGAATGAAGGAATGCAGTACATGGATCATAGCATATGGGGTCTGTCCCAGAATACAGCTCAATATAATCTAAATCTGCATACACCCTAATTTAATCCCGTCGGAGTGACGTTTTATTTATTTATTTATTTATTTATTTATTTATTTATTTATTTATTTATTAAAAAAATTATACCGCCCTTCCAAAAGGCTCAGGGCGGTATACATTAAAACACCATTAAAATCAATTAACAATTAAAACAAAAATTATAAAACTGCATAAAATAATTAACAATTAAAACATCATAAAACACCAATTAAATAGCCCAAACAATTTAAAAACAAGTTTTAAAAAGCTGAGAAAGCTTGGTTGAAGAGATGTGTTTTCAGAAGTTTCTTTAAAATTGCCAGAGATGGGGAGGCTTGTATCTTATTAGAGAGCGCATTCCACAATCTTGGGGCAGCAGCTGAGAAGGTCCGTCTCTGTGTAGCCACGAAACGAGTTGGCGGCAGCTGGAGACAGACCTCCTCTAGTGACCTCAATGGGCAGTGGGGCACATAGCGAAGAAGACGTTCTCTTAAATACCCAGGGCCTAAGCCATTTAGGGCTTTGTAAGTTATAACTAGCACTTTGTATTTTGCCTTGGAAACCTATTGGCAGCCAGTATAATTCCATCAACAGAGGAGTAACATGGTCTCTCCGAGATGACCCAGAGACCAACCTGGCTGCCGCGTTCTGAACCAACTGAAGTTTTCGGACTACGTACAAAGGCAGCCCCACGTAGAACGCATTACAGAAGTCAAGTCTGGAGGTTACCAACAAATGTACCTCAGTTTTGAGGTCATTGATCTTGAGAAACAGGCGCAGCAGGCGTATCAGCCGGTGCTGATAGAAAGCACCCCTGGCCACCTCCTCAACCTGAGAAACCAGGGAGAGGTGTGGATCCAGAAGTACTCCCAGACTGCGAACCTGTTCCTTTTGGGGAAGTGTGACCCCCATCTAGAACAGGTAGATCAAGATCGTCTCTAGAGTTCTGACCCTGCACAATAAGTACCTCCGTCTTATCTGGATTCAGCATCAATTTATTCTCCCTCATCCATCCCATTACTGCTTCCAGGCAGGCATTTAGGAAGGATATGCCAACTCTTGAAGAGGTTGACATGGAGAAGTAGATCTGGGTGTCATCAGCATACTGGTAACACCCAGCTCCAAATCCCCTGATGATCTCTCCCAGCGGTTTCATGTAGATGTTAAAGAGCACTGGAGGAACTATGGAACCTTGAGGGACACCATACTTAAGCTCAGATTTTGAAGAGCAACCATCTCCAATTGACACCATCTGGAATCTGTCCGAGAGTTAGGAGCGGAACCACTGTAAAACAGTGCCTCCCACCCACAACACTCTCAGACGTTCCAGAAGGATACTATGGTCAATAGTATCGAAAGCCGCCGAGAGATCCCAAAGGACCAACGAGTCACACTTCCTCTGTCTATTCCGAATTGGAGATCATCCATCAGGCTGACCAAGGCAGTCTCCACCCCATAGCCCACCCGAAAACCAGTTTGAAATGGGTCTAGATAATCAGTTTCCTCCAAGACCAACTGGAGCTGAGAGGCCACTGCCCTCTCAATTACCTTGCCCAACCATGGGAGATTGGAAACAGGCCTATAATTGCTCAATTCTGAGGGATCTAATGCAGGCTTCTTTAGAAGAGGTCTAATAATTGCCTCCTTAAGACAAGGAGGCATCCTGCCCTCCCTCAGATAAGCATTTATGATTTCCACCAGGCCGCCTACAACAGCCTCCCTGCTAGATTGGACAAGCCATGTTGGACAAGGGTCAAGAGAACAAGTGGTGGGCCTCACCACCCCAAGCAGCTTGTCCACATCCTCAGGAGTCACAAACTGAAACTGATCCAGTCGAATCACATAAGAGGGATAGTTGGACACCTCCAGTTCAGACATCAAATTAATTGTGGAGTCTCCATCTAAGTCAGCCTGAATCTGAATTTTCAAGCTGAGGTGCCAAGGTTAGGACACCTCAATCCACCTTCAAGTAGTAGAACATAAAATCTAACCTACAGGCAGGCTGACATTTCATCAAAGGACTAGGTATGTATGATAACCATTAGGCACTGGAATTAAAAAGGGTACAATTCTGTGACCCATCCATTTCAATGGGATTTAAAATATGGCTTTCTCTGAATGATTTCAAAATGTCAAGCTTTTCATGGTGCAAGTTTAGACCCAATAGGCCTCTTTAATAGAATCTCTCCAGCTCAGAGGAAACTGGGAAATATTTGATTTGGCCATTGTTTCCTTTTCAGAAACAGAACACAAGAGGAAGTAAGCAGTCTCCTTCACAGAATTATTTATTTGTTTGTTTGTTTGTTTATCTATCACATTTTTATACCACCTATGTAAATCTCTAGGCAATATACAGATGCCAACCTTAAAATCACAGGTTAAAATACATAAAACACAATAAAAACAATATAAAACAAATTATTAAAATTATTAAAATTCTAATTAAAAGCTTGAGAGAACAGGAAGGTCTTGAGGGTCCTTTGACATCTGTTGACATATTTGACAAATGTTGCAGATAGGATCTCTAGTCTTCTACAATGCAAACAAATCCACAATGATGAGTCTTCTGGTTTTCAAAATTATGCAGCCAGAAAACTCCGATCCTTCAACCAAAATGAACAAATTGCATTGGGGCTTGTACAATGAGTAACATCCAGACTAAGTTAGTCATGACTATGTTCCATTGATATTAATGAGACTTCAGTTAGTCATAACTAACTTGTCTCATTGATATCAGTGGTACTTAGTCATGACTAGATGGTTTGGGTGCTGCCCATTGTATTCAGTCTCTTTGATATCTGGTATCAGGAGAGAATTTGAAAATCTGAGATTCTTAGAGTCTTTTTGAGAGAAAACAAGTTACCAGACAAAGGTGCAGCTAGGTCATTTTGGAGCCTGGACCTAAAGGCCTTTGGAGCCCCCCACCCCCAACCACAAGTTAAGCATCCTCATGCTTGGCCGGGCAACCACGCCACCTGGAACAGACTGAAGAGGATTTGGGGGCCTTCAGGGGCTGTGGAGGCCCTGGACTTTGGCCCCAAAGTCCAGGGGTAAGAGCGCCTCTGTTACCAGATCTCATGGATGTAATTGAGGAATGAGTGGGCAATCTATTTTAAAAGAGCAAAATCCAAAAGCAGGCTAGGGTGGGCTTCCAGGTAAACATAGATATGAGGGGAGATGTCTACAAAGTGCTGAATAACTCCCTCCTCTTTTCCATCCTCTTAAAATCCTGCCTTTCTGTCCTCACTTTCTGCCTTCTCTCCCCAATCACCCTCACTTTGTTCTCTCTTGGTGTGTGTGTGTGTGTGTGTGTGTGTGTGTGTGTGTGTGTGTGTGTGTGTACACACACACACACACACAAATGTGCACCATCTATTTTGGGCAAAGAATTTGGGGGGAAAGAGAAAGGGTGGCGGAGGGGGAGGGGGGAAAGAGAGAGATGGCCATAATTGCCACTTCAGCAAATGTCAAGAGAGAGCTATCTATAACCTTCCAAATGTGATCCCAAAGTGTTTCTGCAATAAGAGGAGGAAAACAACAAGGAATCGAGGGATCGATTCTGTAAAGTGTTGTTGGAGTGGCAACAAGCACCTTGGTTTCCTCCGTGGGGTGTAAGCCAGCCAGCCTGATAATTAGTACATGGACGATCCATTGAAAATGAGCCGCCTGGTGAAGGAGGTTCAAGCCTCCTCCTGACATTGATAATGTGCAGATACATAGATCACTGCTGGGGCAAAGTGCCACCGCAAGCCTGTGTCTTCCCATTGCCTCATCAATCCATCATCCGCTTAACCGCTGACACCTTGGCAGGCATTCACCGCCAGCCATGCATTTGAATTGCAAGGCACAGGCTCCACCGGGGAATACAGATTTGAGAATCTAAGATTCAAATTTGTTTAAGTATTGTGAACAGCAATTCCCTTGCAAGGTATCTTCATTGCCCTTTTGCCAAGGGGGAATGGTTGGATCTTTTGTTAGAAGTACAAATTGCTCCTTAATGCAAAAGGATAAAGCAACGAGCAAAGCGCCTCCTTAGAATTCCTCCCGGCTCCCAGTAATGCTGCCGCATGTCAATTTTAATTTTTTGAAATTTAAACGGAGGGCTTTGTGCCTAAGCTCCATCTTGTCACAAGGAGGAGAAGAATAAGTCAGAAAGGATTAGAAACCTGGTGGGGATTGCACATCCATAGCAATTAAGCTCCATTTGGATCTCTCAACCCTTGGTTTCCAACCCTATTCGAGAGATACTAGGATCAACAAGATTACTAGAGATTGTTAAGCATGTTGGCATATGATATACATGGTGAGGAGTAGATCCATTTTCCTCTACAGGGGAGATTTGTGGGGTGGAAGAGAAGTTAAAGAGAAGCCTTCCTGCTTTCCACACCAAGTCAATAAGCAGGAAACATACATTGTGAGGGCCAGCGCCTAGCAATTTGTACAACCCCAAACTATAACAACAGGGAGAGAGAAATCTATCAGCAACATGATTTGTTTAGCCTAAGTAGCAAAAAGATGCTCTCAGTCAAGAGAAGGGCCCGGCGGGATTAGAAACCAATTCTTCTCTCACTTTAGACTGATTGAGATGATACAATATCCAAGTGTTTGAGACTTGGAGTGTGGGACTGTTGGAACATGAGGAAATCCCCACATGCATAAAGAAACTTGCAGAGTTTTTGATCTTGCCCCTGAAATAGCCATGCTCGGCACCACTGCTATAGACAGCCTGGGGGATAAAGTCATTCAGTGTGTGACATTCCACACTCAGTACACATTCTTATACATGTCTGATCACCAAGAAAATGTGCAGCCCAGAAAATGGAGTGTCCCCCTTTTTCCAAAGGCTTTGACTTCTTCCTCAGCCAGGCAATGAAAACTCACCGAGAATCCTCAGACATGTTGTTCAAGTCACTCTCCATGTCACTTTCTCATTTGTGAAAATAACCCAGCTCAAAGGATTGTTGCGTGGATGAAGTGAACCATTTAATGAACAGAAAATATCTCCTTTCCCCACATCTGCAGCACAGCTTTCAGTCTAGCTGGGCATTTCTCTACCCCTTACTTTCAAACAGGAAACAAAATATTCTCTGCTTGGTCAGTTAATTTAAAGGGATTTCCCCACTTCAGCTGGAGACAGTTTTTAAGAGAGCTGAAAGCAGTGTGACAGAGGTTACAATTCCCATGATATATATAGATATAGATATGGATATGTGCATTTCATGAGCCCCACTGATCAAGCAAGTGCTGTGGGCTTTTGAAACCATACAAAATAACCTGCAAAGGATGATACCACAAGCAGCAATCCCTCTTTCAAACCTCCTCCTTCTTATCTTTGAAAAATGTGGCTGACATCCAGACTAACAAAGCACTGATGCTACAGAAGAAGTGTTCGAGACTAACTCTGGTGTAGGGATGTGCGAAATGTTTCGGATACAGAATGATCTGTGCTCAAATATGTTACAAATCATTCTGAATCTGTTACAGATCGTACACCCTGTTTGGGGTGATTTGTGCACAAAACAAATTGCCCATCTGCAAGTCTCGAAAGATTCAGCTCCAAAACAAATCACCCGAATTTCGGAGCTCAATGTTTTGTTGTTTCAGACCTCCATTTTGTGGCAATCTCTGTGTGCAGTCTCCATTTTGTGTTTGCCGTCGATTTGAATTTCCCGCCCTTCCAGGCTTCAGATTGGTAAACGAAAGCATGGGCTGATCTGCTGACAATTGTCTCCTTTTTCCAGATTGGCTCTTTTGGCTCTTGCAAGTACTAAATGACCCCGCATTGGCCAGGGGAAGGTCGAAGAAGGGGCAAGGGTGGGGGAGTCCAAGGAGGGATTTTCAAGGCGATTTAAAGAGGCAGCAGCCACCATTCTGCCTTTCTGCCTCGTGGAAGGAGAGAGAGAGCTCTGCTTTGCTTTGCTTTGCTTTGCCTTGCTGCCTATTGTTCTGCCTTGCCAGACTGCCTTGAGCTTTTCTCAGCCCTACCTGTGGGTTCTTCACACTGCAGGTTTTACCACAAGTTTTCTGCAAGGCTTTACTTTGAACTCAAAGTTGCTCCAAAAAACTGACACAAAAAGTGGATTTTTTTTTACCCGGATATAAATCGGACTATACTCTCATGCAGTTAAAAACCCAAATTGTGTGTGAAGTGCTCCCCGATAGCTCACAGGGACTTCGGGGTCAATCTGCCCGATATGTGAATGCACAGCCTCCATTCTGGAGGAGATGAGAGCTAAAGGGCTTTAAAAACCCTCTGTGAAAAACACCCTGGAGATGCCAGGGAGTAAACCGTGACGTTTCTGCATTCAAGGCAGCTGCTCTACCCATGAGCTACATTCCCATCTGCTCAAGCATGGACTATTACAACTGGTTCACTAGGTGAGAGAGAAAACTCAAACAAAATATTCTGGTTTGAGAAAGTCTTGGGAAACTATATCCCTACAAAAGAAGTGCTAGCCTTGAAGACAGACCTCTGGAGCTCACACAATGAGGCTATCCTCACGACCGCAGGAAAGCGGGCTCAGGGATCCCAGCCCGCTTTCCTGTGGTTGTGTGCTGCAATGGAAGCCATCTGGCTCCCGGCAGCAAACCGCACTAAGTACCGCCCCCCCCCCATTAAATGAGGTTAGTGAAGCAAACACTCTGCTAATCCTGTTTTTCCGATTGTGAGATGCCACAGTGTGGCGACTCACTAGGAGACCCCCGACTGGGAGGCAACAACAAGCCTCTTGGCCTCTGGGGTCTCCCCAGAATACCCCATGCACTCGCAGAGGGTGTTCTGGGACTTCCGCCGCCCCTACCAGCTCCGTGACAGAGCCGGTAAACATGTGGGCGACCGATCTGGCCACCCAGGGTGAGCGCCCTCTCGTCTGTGGGGAGAGTGGGCTAAGCCCACTCTCCCCACAGAGCCCAGTTAGGCTCTATACAAGGATCATGTGTAGAGTCTCAATGAATGAGTAAAAACTGCAGATTTGTTGTACTAGGAACTGATGGCTTGGTGAAGCCTAAAAAAAACCAAGAGAAGAGAGACCCTCACTATATACAAAGATAAGCAGTAGGTCAACGTAAAGTGTGCCATCAAGTTGATTTCGACTCCTGGCACCCACAGAGCCCTGTGGTTGTCTTTGGTAGAATACAGGAGGGGTTTACCATTGCCTCCTCCCGTGCAGTATGACATGATGTCTTCCAGCATCTTCCTATATCGCTGCTGCCCGATATAGTAGCAGTGGGGATTCAAACCGGAAACCTTCTGCTTGTTAGTCAAGCATTCCCCACTGCACCACTTAAGGTAGGAGTAGGTATTATGTTTACAACAATAAACTGTTTCCCTAGCACTTATTGAGGATCTACTCTCATTACCCCTTCTCTTTTAGTGCTGCCCTAATTTTTCCTCCTTCAAATAAGCCAGTCAACCAACATAAGCTCTGTTTCTATTCACTTTCCATTTCTTTTTTAATGTGAACATACACAGAGCTGCATCAGCTTCCAGCAAAGAGGCAGCAAGAAAAAATTGCTCACAAGAGGTACTTTTGTAGACATGTTTAAAGGTAAAGTGTGCCATCAAGTTGATTTCGACTCCTGGAGCTCACAGAGTCCTGTGGTTTTCTTTGGTAGAATACAGGAGGGGTTTACCATTGCCTCATTCCACACAGTATGAGATTATGCTTTTCAGCATTTTCCTATATTGCTGCTGCCCGATATAGTATCAGCAGGGATTTGAACCGGCAACGTTCTGCTTGTTAGTCAAGCATTTCCACCTCACCGCTAACAAGCTGAAGAGGAACACCAATAACTTCCAGGGCAGAACTGAACCCATTTAGGAAACAGGCTCCTTTTCAGTGCTTCTCTGTGTGCATGTTTGGTGAAAAATAACTATGCTGAAAACTAGAACCTGTCATAAATCCTGACAGGAAGACATCCGGGTAGATTTCGCCCCTTGTCCTTTTCATACCTATGAATCACAGGTCAAACTAATGTATTCATGCTTACACTAGCAGACAATCCAAAAGAATGCTCTGCAACACGTTCCAATGTATGTCTTTTTAGAAGTAAGTCCCATTGCCTTCATTCAGGCTTCCTGCTAAGTACTGTGCATAGTAGAGGTGTGCACGAAATGGATTTTGCACTCTGTTTCTAGCTCAATATGAAACACAAAATGTTTGAAGCGTTCCATTGAAACAGCAGCTTGAAGCGTTTGAAGCGTTCCATTGAAACAGCAGCTAAGGCTAAGGCTGCTAAGGCTAAGGCTGCTGTTTTGACAAAACACTTAAAATGTTTCAAGTGTTTGTTTATTATTTATTTCATTTATATACCGCCCCATCCAAACAGCTTTGGGCAGTGCATCTGCCCACCTCAGAGGACTGGTCTACTCAGAGGACTGGTCTACCCGCCGACCCCAATTGGTAGACCAGCTCTCCCCACAAAAATGGGCAGCCACTGTCAAAACACTCAAAACAATTTGAGCTTGAAACAGGGTAGTTTTGTTTCAAGCTCAAAACAGGCCCTTTATTTTAAAGGTGATTCATTTTGAGCTCAAAACACTCATGTTGAGCTTGAATTGATTTGCACATCTCTAGTGCATAAGACTCTAGCCTGACTTAATGTTTGATGGTTTCCATTAAAACTGGGTGGGCAGGTGAGTGTGTCATCATCTATATATGTATTTCTCCTAAGTGTACCCATCACTAATCCCATGCGTGGCAGATCTCGCAAGAGTTCACGAACAGCTGCCAATTAGCAATGGGGATGGGGGAGAAAATAGGGATGCCGGCTGCCAGCAGGCTGGCTAGTGGGAGCAGGAGGTGGCAGGCCGGCCCGGCTGCCAGGAGCAAGCAGCGGTGGTGGTGGGCCGGCCTGGCCTCTGAAAGCAGGCAGCAGCGGGCCAGCCCGGCCGCCGGGAATTGGCGGGCGGACAGGAGAAGGCGGTGGCCTGGCTTTCCGGCTAGCCAGTAACCGTGGGTGGGTGGGCGGCAGGAAGAAGAGGGCGGGGGAGAAAGAAGTGGGTGGACAGGGGGAAGAAGTGGGAGGGTTGGCGGGGGAAAGAAACAGGTGGGCGGGCTGGGGGGGAAGAAGCAGGCGGGGAGAAGAAGCAGACAGGTGAGCGGGGGGAGAAGTGAGCAAACGAGCAGGGGGGAGAAGCGGTCGATCAGGTGGAGAAGCAGGTGGTCAGGAGGAGAAGCGAGCTGGCTGGGCCACAGAGACTCAGATGCTCTGTCTGGTCCAACTAGTGGTGCCCCCCGCCCCACAAATCATATTATTATGATTCTGTACTCCAGCCTAAAAGGATGGAGAGGGGATAAGGCCATCATC
This sequence comes from Hemicordylus capensis, assembly GCF_027244095.1. NCBI lineage: Eukaryota > Metazoa > Chordata > Lepidosauria > Squamata > Cordylidae > Hemicordylus > Hemicordylus capensis. The sequence continues at coordinate 163,924,932 of NC_069657.1, read as the reverse complement.
TTCCTTTTAGTGGATCCTTCATTTCCCTGTTATTCAAGAGAGCCAGGAAAGCACAGCCCAGATGTAGATCTTTGCATTGCACACTTCTCTTTCTGGCACCCATTCTTTTGTCCAAGCAGCACTACAAACCGATTGGCTGGACTGTATTCTGGATCTGCACTGTAGTCATAAAACCACAGAGCAGGACCTGGTTTATCCAGCCTCCACAGCTGAAAAGAGAGGGGCTCTGTCTATTCACAAATCCTGCTAACAGGCTGGCCCATCTCCAGATTACCCTGTGCTGCCCACAGAATGAAAGAAAGACTATCCACACACCTGTATCCACACAAGGAACAGGTTTCATAAAACAGACGAAAGACTCTTAAAAGCCCCATGCCCCATCCTCCAGCTGTTCTCATCTCCCTTGGGCAGCATCAGAAGAAACACACAGTAGAAAACCAGTGTCAAAAAAGATAATTTAATGTGACAGTTCTTTTTCTTTTGCTCATTCATTTGCTTTAAAGACAGGAAAATTTAACTTGTTGACAACATTGTCACCCACACAAGTATTGCATTGCACAAGGGTGGATTGTTATACTCGAATCCTCTACTTACAAAGCCACATAGGAATGGCCTGTAGGGCTTCATAATAATTCTGCCCTATCCAGATTCTTAATAAATTCAATAATTATATCTAAAGAAAAATAAAGTGCTAGGATTCATCTGTTCTGCTTAGTATATCATGGTTTTTACCTTTGCATCTTTCATTCCTGTAACGGGCTGGTTTAGTTTAAGCAGGTGGTTTAACCACTGATTAAACAAAGGTGTCTCCCCCCACCCCATAGACATCTTCTTTTTAATTCCTCATTTAATTAAATGAGCAGTTAAAGCTTAAAGGCATCACACCTGCTTTGCCTATATAAAGTTGCAGGTTCAGTCATCAATATATTTCCAGGCAGCAGGAATGTGAGTAACTTGTGCCCATAGAGAATGATATTTATTTATTTATTTGATTGATTGATTTCTATATCACCCTTCCAAAAATGGCTCAGGGTGGTTTACACAGAGAAATATCAAATAAATAAGATGGATCCTTGCCCCCCAAAGGGCTCACAATCTAAAAAGAAACATAAGACACCAGCAACAGTCACTGGAGGTACTGCGCTGGGGGTGGATAGGGCCAGTTACTCTCCCCCTGCACAATAAAGAGAATCACCACATTAAAAGGTGCCTCTTTGCCACGTTAGCAGGGATAAATTGTTGTTCTTGGTTGTACAGATATCTCAACAGCCTGGCTAAAGATGGGCAGCTATATCTAGCTGATTGGCTAAGATCTGCATGCAACCCTTTGCATGTTTACCATTGTACAGTATGTACCATTTAGTTCTGCAATCCTGTGCAGTATCTACTATGTCATCCCGTGAGACTTACTGCCATGAAAGTGTGCACAGGACTGCAGTCACAGAATGTCATTTAGAGGCGACTTAATGAAGGTTACACATTCTTGTGACCAAAGAACACAAATCGTATACTGTTTCTGAAAACCACCATACATGCACAGCTTAGATCAAGAGGTGTTATGCAGATTGTACCACAACAGCTCTGTCGGTGCTGAACTCCCTTTCTCACCAAAGACAATGTGGATGAAAATTCACATTTTAAATCTGTGATAAATGAATGGATCAATGAATGGCGCAGATTAATTAGTGAATGCTTTCGGCCCTAATCATCTCATAGCATAACAAACAATAGGACAGAGAACAAAAGATACACATGGCTGGAAAGGAGAACCTCTTTGTTTTTCTTTCACACTGCAGTCAATGAAACATACTGCTTGTTTAGAATGACGCTTAAAGTGATCCGAAGAACGACCCCGGGAAGGCATGGTGGGGACGAGGCGATGGGCCACGCCTTCTATGCTTGGTTTTGTCAATCGGGGTATAAAAGGAAGCCAGAGAAAGTGCTGTACTTATTGTTGTTGCCTCCATGGGCTTTGCCTCCGTCCAGTTTGACATACACCTCGTCCCCCGAATCCAGGTGCAACACCACACTGTTGCTGGCGTAATCGTAATTCTGGTCTGCATCCTGAGCAATGGCACTAGCCCGTACCTGCAAAGCACATCATGCCAAGAGGGAAAATGGATTCAGGTCCTTGGAGCCTCCGTTACCTGCCCCCACATTACCCTTTTTGCTTTTGCATTATCACACACATGGTCCCATCCATCTTTGTCCCTTTCATGCCAACTGTATTCCTTCTGAATAGGCCACTCCGTTCCTTCTATCCTTCTTCTCCTTCCCTTCTATGTACCATCTGGAATTGCTACCCAACTTCCTCCTACAGTGAGACTTGCCATATCTGAGGGAGTTCCTTCACTAGCAACTAACCTGGAGAAGGCTGAAGAGAAGCCAAAAAGATCCAAGAAGGCAGTGAAACAACTGAGATGGGGGATTCCATACATCCCTGGGCTATTATCAGATTTTGTTTACATCAAATTCAGAGGTTGTTCCTGAGGTGAAACATCTCAAGAAGTTCCAGGAAAGCCCAAAGTATTTCAAGAAGACCAATGAAATATCTTATGGTGGGGTGGAGGGCATCACACTGACCTACTAGCACCCATTCATTTTAACCTACCGGTACCAGATCACCCCCATTCTAATCCTTCCTTATTAATTATTCATCCCATTTGCTCTAATCTAATCACTCAGGCCGTTTAAATTTGCGTTTTAAATCTGAGTTTTTAAACTGACTTTTAAAAAGTTTTTTGTACTGTATTTTGTATTTTTTTAAAAAAAAAATCTGTTATGATTTCATGTGTTTTATATGTTTTTACTCAATGTTTTAATGCTATGTTTTGAGCTGCCCAGAGAACAATTCATTATGGGGCAAATAATATTGTATTATATTATTATAATTATCATCATCATCATCATCATCATAATTTTCATTTATTCCCCATCTCCTTTTATCTCCATCCCATCCTCTCTCTGCTTCTTTTTTACTTTCGCTTATTCTAACCTTTTCCTTCACAAGAAGGGTTCCATTTTCCCCGTTCTTGTATTTTTCTTAACAAACCTTTCCATCATGATCCTTTTTTCTTTTCCCTCACTCATTGTATAGAATAAGAACATTGAACCTGACAGTAAAAGACAAATAGCTTAACCTCCTTGACTGGAAATATTCTTGCCACTTGAATCCTTGCAGACAGATGCCCATTCAACCTGTCTTTTAAAACCTCTGGTGATGGAGATTCCCTAACATCTCTGGGCACTTGGTTCCACTGCCAAATTTCCCCAAGCAATAGCCCTTGCCCTCCCTCCCACCCACCTACCTGTACCTTCTCATCCCTCTTAACCACTACAGCTACTCTTCCCCACCTGACCCTCTTTGGCCCTTCCTTGAGCTTTTTGTGGTTTTCCTCTCAACTCTCCAGCCTACTTTTGTTTTCTCTTTCACACATATTTTCCTTCCTTCTCCCTTGCTCCCTAATGATATTATTTCTTTCTGTAGACCAAATAGTGGAAATCATTTTGCAGTGACCACATGAAGTGCAATTTAACAAGATGACACAACTTTGTTGACCTTTTTGATGTTGTCACCAGTCTTGCAAGTGCACTGAATGCATGTCAGAACAATCATTAGGCTGGGCATTATTGCTATGTGAATTGGTCATTTGACCCCTTTTTCCTTCTCATCTCATCTCCTTGGTTTTGCTCCATTCTCCAAACCATGACTGGGCCCTCTTCTTCCTTCTCTTCCTGTTCCACTTTCTCAGGGTTCAATCCTCCGATTTCTTTGCATATGTGCAGAGGCACTCTTACCCCTGGACTTCCGGGCTCAAGTTCAGGGCCTCCACACCCCTTGGGGGCCCTCAAATCATTTTAGTCTGTCTTGGGTGGGGTGGTCATGTTTAAAATGTGTTTGAAATACTGTTTGTGTGGGTGGGGAGGGGCCTCCAAAAGCCTTTAGGCCCAGGCTCCAGAATCACCTAAGTGCACCTCTGCATATGTGCCTGAGGGAGAAGCTAGGTCTGCTGGGGTTGGATTTCTGGCTGGCTGGCTGGCTGTGTTTGTGACTTTGCCAGAGGAGAAGCCTGAGTGGGGGATTCATTCATTCCAGGGGAGGGCCCCAGCTTGTGGGTGGCCCCACATTCCTGAGCTGAGTCAGTTTGACTGCCAGTGTTGAATACAAGGCTTGGACCAAAGGAGCTTTGCTCCCAGGAGCTTTCCTAACAGGAGTTTGAAAACAGATAATGAAGGAGTTTAGCAGGAGATTGGCAGGAAAAGCTGTGGGGAGACACACAAGGCAAGAATAAGGTGAGTACTACCCAACCTTTGTGATTTTCTTGGAGGACAAAACTAAAAACCATTAATTATCTTATAACTGTACCCAGGACCTAGCTTCAAACCCCTTATACTCTAAATAGCCAATAAAACTAGTTATGAAGGTAGAATGCCAGCAAGGGAGGGGCTGCTTCCCAGTGTATTGCACAGCATGTCACCTGTATGACTATCTGCCTGATGGGCAGAAGTCGTGGGTGTGTGCTTGGTGCAAAGAGCTCTTGGCTCTCAGGGAACAAGTTTGTTCCCTTGAGGCCAAGGTGGCTGACCTGGAGAAACTCAGGGAGGCAGAGGGGTGTGTGGATGAGACCTTCAGGGATGTGGTAGAGGCATCCAACTCCCATACTGATGGCACTTCTGCTGTCATGGAGAATGAGGGTCTCAGGGAAGGAGGACATCGGTCTGAGGAAGAGGGAAACACTCCCTTTTCAGGGACCCCTTCCTTGGGTGATGCACCCATATCCTCTCACACAGAAGATACTCCTCCAGTGGGTGGGGACCTCATAGTAGTGGGTGATTCAATCATTAGGGGCATAGAGAGATGTGTCTGTGACCCACATGTAGACCGCACAGTTACTTGCCTGCCTGGTGCGAAGGTTGCAGACATCACGCTGCTTCTAGGTAGGCTGTTGGGCAGTGCTGGGAAGGAATCAGCTTTTGTGGTGCATGTTGGCACCAACAATGTTGGGAAATGCAGTCAGGAGGTCCTGGAAGCCAAATTTAGGCTACTAGGTAGCATACTGAAGTCCAGGACTCCAAGGGTAGCATTATCTGAAGTGCTACCTGTTCCATGCACATGGACAGCAAGACAGGTGGAGCTGAGGGGTCTCAATGCATGGATGAGATGGTGGTGCTGGAAGGAGGGGTTTAGATTTATTAGGCACTAGGATACAGTTTGGGGAAAGCAAAGCCTGTACAAAAGGGATAGGTTCCACTTGAACCAAAATGGAACCAGACTGCTGGCACTAAAATTAAAGAAGGTTGCAGAGCAGCTTTTAAAATGACGTCTGGGGGATTGCCAACAGGAACAGGGTGGTATCTGCTTCGGCCAGCAAAATCCCTTAAGGTGTGAGTGTGAATAAGATAAACCAGAAGGGTACAGAGTAGAGCCAGGAGCTGAAAAGAAGGAAACACAGGACAGCTTGCCAAATAGGTCAAATGATGGTGAGGGGTATGGTACACGCCAACACCAGGTGAGGGACCTGGCATATAGGTGTCTGTATACCAGTGTCAGAAGCCTCTGAGCCAAGATGGGTGAGCTGGAGTACTTGGTTACTAATGAAAATATAGATATAGTGAGTGTAACAGAAACCTGGTGGAATGGTGAGAACCAGTGGGACACAATTATTCCTGGATATAAACTCTACAGAAGGGACAGGGAAGGGGAGGAGTGGTGCTGTATATCAAAGAAGGGATAGATTCCAATAATCTAGAAAGCCTAGGTGGACTAGAGTCCTCCACAGAATCATTATGGCTAACATTGCAAGGACCGAAAGGAAATATGTTTCTAGGAACATGCTATCGCCCTCCAGATCAAAGCGCTAAGAGTGACCTGGAGTTGGTGAAACAAATAAGAGAGGCATCAAAGAGAGACAGGGCAGTAATAGTGGGTGACTTCAACTACCCACACATAGACTGGGTAAATTCACAATCAGGTAATGACAGAAAGTCCAAATTACTAGATGTGCTAAATGACTTTGCCTTAGAACAGTTAGTCGTGGAACCAGCCAGAGAGATGGTGACTTTGGATTTAATCCTGTGTGGTGCCCAGGACCTGGTGCAAGATGTCAGAGTTGCAGAACCATTGGGTAGTAGTGACCATAATGTGATCCAATTCAGCATATATGTGTGAGTGGAAAATTGTCAAGGAAGTCCAAAACAGAAGCATTGGACTTCAGAAAAGGAAACTTCTTGACTGGAAAGAAGGAAGTTGAAAGGGAAAGTTAGGAGGGTCAAATCACACCAGAAAGCATGGAATCTATTCAAAACCACAGTATTAGAAGCACAGTTGGAATGAATACCAAGAAAGAGCAAAGGTACGACCAAGTTCAGGAGGATGCCAACGTGGATAACAAGTAGAGTTAGGGAAGCTATAAAAGGAAAGAAGACTTCCTTCAGAAAAAGGAAGTCCTGCCCAAATGAAGAGAAAAGGAAAGAACATAAACTCTGGCAAAAGAAATGCAAGGACATAATAAGGGATGCAAAGAGAGGGTATGAGGAGCATATACTGTAGCTAGAAGGGGGAGTAACAAAAACTTCTTTAAATATATCAGAAGTAGAAAACCTGCCAGGGAGGCGGTTGGACCCTTAAATGATGAGGGTGTGAAAGGGATTATTAAGGAGGATGAGGAGATTGCAGAGAAGCTGAATGAGTTCTTTGCATCTGTCTTCACGGCGGAGGATACTGACCATATACCCTTTCCAGAATTGGGTTTTTCAGGTTTAGCGGCTGAGGAACTGGGTGAAATTGAAGTGACAAGGGAAGATGTTCTAAACTGTTTTGAAAAGCTAGAAACTGACAAATCTCCAGGGCCAGATGGCATCCACCCAAGAGTTCTGAAGGAACTCAAATGTGAAGTTGCCAATCCCCTAGCAAAAATATATAACTTGTCCTTACAATCAGGTTTTGTGTCAGAGAACTGGAAAGTAGCCAATGTGACTCCAGTTCTTAAGAAGGGATCCAGGAGGGATCTGGGAAATTACATGCCGGTCAGCTTAACTTCTGTGTCAGGTAAATTGATGGAAAGCATACTTAAGGACAAAATTGTTAAGCATATAGAAAAACAGGCCTTGTTGAAGGAGGACCATCCTGGCTTCTGCAAGTGAAAGTCTTGCCTCACTGACCTTTAGGAGTTCTTTAGAGTGTCAACAGACATGTGGATAAAGGTGATCCAGTTGACATAGTATACTTGGACCTTCAAAAAGCTTTTGATAAAGTTCCCCACCAAAGGCTCTTGAGTAAACTTAGCAGTCATGGACAGGCAGGGCACGTGCCTGGGCACCACTTGAAGGGGGCACCATTTTTAAAATTAATTTTTTTTAATGGCTGTCAAAAACAAAATGGCCACCGCACATGCTCAAATGGCCTCTGTGAGATCCTAGGCTATGCCAGGCCTCGCAGAGGCCATTTGAGCATGCATGGTGGCCATTTGGTTTTCAGCGGCCATTAATTTTTTTTTTTTTAATGGCCACTGCACATGCTCAAATGGTCCCTGCAAGGCCATAGAGGCCAGCGGAGGGAGGGGAAAACTTTGCAGACCCCCAACCTGCCCCATGGCCTTTAGGAAGCCTCCTGAAGGGACTACAGGGGGGGAAATTTAAAAAATTAAGTCACTGTACACATATTCAGTTTGGCACTATGTACAGAGAATCAGGGCTTGTGAATACTGAGCTGAAGCTTATGAGCTAGGATTGTATTCATTTGCTCTTACTTTGCTGCTTCTGATAAGTGAGTTAAATGTGATGTCTTAATAATATGGCTATTAATGGTGAGTTTGTCTTTGAATCAGTGTAAAATCCTTAGTATTAAGGCCCACTGGGAGTTTCTTGCTCTCTTTCTCTCATTTTAACTGTCTTTCTGAAATACTAGAATATATTCCAAGCAGTGACACAGTTTACTCTGCATATCCTTTAATTATTTTCAGAGTATCTGGGAAAAGTCAAATTCTCCATTTATTTTTAAAACGTATGTAACAGTGATGCTACAACACATAGTAGGGAATTAGACAGGCACTTCTGTTTAGTTTCCCAAGTACACCTCCACATAGTATTTGGGTATTTCATGAGGCCCAGCATACTGAAATTGGTCGTTTTCCAGCATTTTTTGGTCTGGCTACATCCACTGCTAAATAGTTCTTAATATATTAAAAGATTAATGAGCTTGACTTGTATTTTTCAGCTGATCTTATGGTAAAGTTATCTGAAAGATGGGTGTCAGATGTTTGGACAGGGCGCAATTTCAGTGCTTGCCCTAGGCACTATTTTCCCTAGATACGCCTCTGGTCATGGAATAAGGGGACAGGTTCATGTGTGGATCAGTAACTGGTTCAAGGACAAGAAACAGAGAGTAGGAATAAAAGGACAGTTTTCACAATATAGGGAGGGAGGAAGTGGGTTCCCCCAGTGCTGTGACCAGTGCTCTTTAACTTGTTCATAAATGATCTAGAAGTTGGGGTGACCAGCGAAATGGCCAAATTTTCAGGTGACACTAAACTATTTAGGGTAGTGAAATCCACAATAGATTGTGAGGAACTCCAAAAAGATCTCTCCAAACTAGGGGAGTGGGCGACAAAATGGCAAATGCGGTTCAATGTATGTAAGTATAAATGCACACTGGGACAAAAAAAACACCAACTTCACATATACACTGGTGGGATCTGAGCTGTCGGTGACTGACCAGGAGAGAGATCTTTGGGTCATGGTGGACAGCTCATTGAAAGTGTTGTCTCAGTGCATGGCAGCTATGAAAAAGGCTAATTCCATGCTAGGAATCATTAGGAGGGGGATTGGGGGGAAATGCTAATATTATAATGTCCTTATACAAATCTATGGTGCAGCCACATCTGGAGTACTGCGTACAGCTTTGGTCACCGTATCTTAGGAAGGATATTGTAGAACTGGAAAAGGTGCAGAGAAGGGCAACCAAAATGATCAGGGGCCTGGAGCACCTTCCTTATGAAGCTAGGTGACAGCATCTGGGGCTCTTTACCTTGGAAAAGAGGTGACTAAGGGGAGACATGATCGAAGTGTATACAATTATGCATGGAGTGGAGAGGGTAGACAGAGAGAACTTTTTCTCCCCCTCTCACAACACTAGAACCATGGGTCACCCCATGAAACTGAAGGTTAGGAAATTTAGGACCGACAAGCAGAAGTACTTTTTCACACAGCGCATAATTAATCTATGGAATCCGTTACCATGGGATGTGGTGGTGGCCACCAGCTTGGATGGCTTTAAAAGGGGCTTAGAGAGATTCACAGAGGGCCGGTCTATCAATGGCTACAAGTCTGGTGGCTGTGGGCCACCTCCAGCCTCAGAGGCACGATGCCTCTCAATACCAGTTGCAGGGGAGCCACAGCAGGAGAGAGGGCATGCACATACCTCTTGGCTGTGGGCTCCCCAGAGGCATCTGGTGGGCCACTGTGTGAAACAGGATGCTGGACTAGATGGGCCTTGTGCCTGATCCAGCAGGGCTTTGTTTGTGTTCTTATTTTCTTATGCATACTTACACTCAGTGGCCCAATTCATTCTACATGGATTGATCCACTCATTAAGGACTGCTTTTTCTTTGCAGGTGTGTGTTTTGGCCATCTCCTCTCCCTTTTCACAAGACTAATTGATTAATCTACCCTCTTATTTCCAGCCTCCTATGAGCCCTAGTCCTGCTCAACCGGCTGCTAAACGGTGAGCAGGGCATGTTTTCCAAAAGTAGTGGTTATCGTTCTTTTTTCTTGGACATCTCCCCAGATGCTAGGGTATCTAAGCAAAATAAGCAGGGAAACTTGCTGTATGTGAGGTCTATAGAATAAATATCTGGGTGCAAATGTTACTACCTTCAGAGACTTGAGGTGCCAAGGTTTCCCTGGGCATACCTCTCTGGAGAAACTGGTCACATCAATGGAGGACACTACCCCCTTCTCTGCCTGCTACCTTCTTTGATCTCCTGGATTTAATGCAGGAAATTTCCCATGTGTCCTTCACCACAGCTGGGGAGAGGTGAGAAGTCTAAGATTTGGTGAGAGGGCTAAGTTCATTAGTTTTCCTGTGGCCCAAACATTCTCTCCTGGTTAGCTCCAAAGATAAATCTATGGTAATAATAATTAGCATTTCTACAGTGCTTCACATGCATTTTCTTGATGTAATCCTGACTTAAACCCATATTGCAGCTGAGTCTGAAGCAGCTAGCCTATGGCCGATGAATTCATGGCAGAGGTGAGATTCAAACCACGTACAGTAAGTCCTGATTTGTAACTCAGTCTGTTAGCCACTGTGCTACACAAGCTCACTCTGTAAAGAGGTTACATATCAAGAGGAGTGTGCTACCACAGATTGTGATCACCACAAATTTAGAGGACTCTGGGGCAAGAAGGAACATCCATTCTGTTTCTTTTGTCTCAGTGCTGAATGGACTTGCATTCAGCACTGCATTCAGCACAGGACTTGCATATGCAGGGCACAAGAGTGATGATGGGTCATGCAAGCATCATCTCCTGTGCTGAAGTAAAGCAGATGGGCTGGCACCTCAGCGCATCAGGAGAGGGCATCTCACAAAGGAGGCCACCATGCTCTGCATGCTTCTAAGAAGAAAGCCACCATAGTGACTGGTAAGGCTAACCAGGATATAAGGACATAAGCAGCCCTGGTGGATGAGGCCTAAGGCCAATCTAGTGCCACATCCTGTTTCACACAGTGGCCCAGCAAATGCCTCTGAGAAGCCCACAGGCACCACCGGATGCACCAGAGGTATCAGGATGAAGTCCACAGGCTCAGAGTGGAATGGGAGAGGATATTTATGGAAAAGACACAATGTGCAGAATGTCCAAGGGAGTGAGTCACTGGAGCCAAGTTGCTGACCCCAGGGTGAAATTTCTGACCTCAGGTTTCCTAGTGAGGATCCTACACCAGGTATCTGATTTGCTAGAAGGAAAATTGCTTAATACTTAGTGGTATATTAGTGTTTGGTTTATACTGGCACATTTGTGCCAGTATAGTTAAGACAGAGAGCAGTTTCAACATTCCACCATTTATAAAATCAAAACTATTTGTCCAATCTGCCTGACCATCAGCACACATTCACTAGGTAACAAGAGACACCTCCCGTGCAAATTTGGTGATGTCCCGTTGAAAAATGGCTTCGATAGGGCAGTTTAACATTTTTCTCTTTTAAACGGGTTTAAAGGGTTGGTGACATTCTTTCGGACTGAGGAAGTGGTATTTAAATGATTTTGTAACCTATTTGCATAGTTTCAGCCTTTAGACTACATGCCAGAATATGCCTGCTCTCCCCAGCTTGTGTGGGGGACAGGCTCTTTACCCCAGCCTCTTCATGAGGCATGAGTAATTCCTGAGTCAGCAATTGGTTGGATGGCCCATTGCAGGCACAGCATCTCCTCCCAGGCAGTCCAGTTCTGAGAAGCAACCCCACCCACCCGTCCCTGGCCATAGTGCGGGCTTCTGTTGGTTGCCCTATGGGGAGCTGGGTAGGAATTTTTTTACCCTCAGCAGATTGGCTTTGGTCTGGGGGTCTTTTTCACCTACCTTGCACTATGGGCCTTAGTTAGTTTCTTCATCACAACGGCAAGTGCAGTGCGGTTTATTTTGGGTACGTTAGATTTGGTGAACACCTTACAGGCACGTGTTTGGCGTAAGGAGGAATCCTTGCCATTCCCTTGAGCTTTGGTGGCTCAGGGAGCCCTGGTTGATGGCTTACTCCAACCTGCTATTAGAAGCACTGCCCTCCAAGGCTTGATCACTTGGGGGTGATGAATTCTACTGCAGGTGCCTGCACATTAAGTGGGCTAAGATGGGCAGCAAGCAGCCATAGGCTTCATGCTGCTGTGAGCCAAAGTGTTTTGCCCAGGTGCTTAGGTTGGACTCGCGCAGCAGCAGCAAGTCTGTAGTTTCCGCACTGTTGGGAGTGGAGCACCAATTCTCTTGCTTATTGTTATTAATAAAGTTGTGGCCTATTTACTCCACATCTATTGTCTTGTGTCTTCATTGGGTCTAGGTGCAAAAGTGCCTTTTGTATATCCCTCTGGGACCCAACTGATGGTTATTTCACAATTGGTCCTCAAAGTTGCATTTTAAGAGGCTGAAGAATGCATCTTTACTGCCAAAAGAGTCTCTGCAGTAGGACCTTTGAAGCTGTGGTGCCCACAGCATTGCCCACAGCCAGTATGGCAGTCAGCTCCTTCCCTGTCCAAGCCTTGGGAACACAGCCTTCAATTTCCTTTCCTGCCCTCTTCTTCCTTCTCCCACTGCAGCTATACCTTTTAATATTGCTCCTTTGCCTTAGAAAAAGCACTGTTCAACTCCAGTTGTTGGTTACTCCACAGCCATTGGTTCTCCAAAACCATGTGTGTTTCGTTCCGACCTCCAACCAAACCGGAGTATACTGCTCTATACAGCCGGGGGTATGTAGGAGGCTTGGGGAAGGAGACGCCCTCTGATTAGCTAAGCTGTGAAAGGCACCTTGGGGCTCCTCTAATCCAGGGTGTGTGTGTGTGTGTGTGTGTGTGTGTGTGTGTGTGTGTGTGTGTGTGTGTGTGTGAGAGAGAGAGAGAGAGAGAGAGAGAGAGAGAGAGAGAGAGAGAGAGAGAGAGAGAGAATGGCTTAACTTTAATTTGGAATCTCCATGCTTTTTAGAGCATGAGTGAAAATCTAAGCCCATCTTAACTCTCATCTTAAACTGGAGGTTTTCTATAACTGAATTAAATTGGAAACCACCCTGAGATTTTATATAGGGCAGTATAAAAATACGATGGATGAATTAAATATACACATACATACATTGTTCCCCTTTCAGATCTGCCATGCCTTGTATTAACAATGCCAAATGTTAATCAATACCAAATGACTGAGTAAAGTGATTGAGAGGGTGGTGGCTGGTGGTCTTGGTGGAAACGGATTATCTAAACCCTTTTCAGACTGACTTTAGGGTGGGTTATGGGGTTGAGATGGCCTTGGTCAGATGACCGTTGCCAGGGAATTGACAGAGGGACTGTGACTTTGCTAGTTCTTTGGGATCTTTCAACAGCTTTTGATACCATCAACCATGGTATCTTTCTGGATCGCCTGAGGGAGTTGGAGTTAGGAGGCACTGTTTTACAGTGGTTCCTCTTCTATGTCTCGGGTAGATTTAAGATGGTGGAGCTTGGTGACCATTGCTCTTCAAGACAAGAACTACTATATGGAGTCCCTCAAGGCTCCATTTTGTCACCAATGCTTTTTAACATCTACATGAAACCACTGGGTGAGGTCATCAGGGGATTTGGTGTTGGGAGTTATCAATATGCTGATTATACCCAAATCTATTTCTCCTTGTCATCGATATCAGGAAATGGCATTCGCCCCTAAATGTCTGCCTACAGGCAGTAATGGGCTGGATGAGAGATAATAAACTGAAGCTGAATCCAATCAAGAGGGAGGTGCCCATTATTAGGGGTCAGAATCTGCAAGGCGGGATAGGGTGTGCATTAAACCGGTATGCCTGGTTTGGTTCGAGTCTGAACCAGACTCAAACAAAACCAGGCATGTTTGGTTTTGCTCCCCCAAAACAGATCCTCCACGGGTTTGGCTCGAATTTGAGCCGGTCTGGGGGTTCTAATGGGGGGATTAATAACTCTCTGCCTTCGGAGGGTGTTGCCGTGGCTGCAGGAAGGTCTCTGGCAGTTCCCCCTCCTCCCACCGGCCTCCCCCTGCTGGCCACCCCACCCCACCCCGGTCTCAAATCAGCCCAGTTTGGGCAGGTTTCCAGATGTTTCCGGCCTGTTCTGGGCCTCTTCATGCTGGAGGTGGCAATTTTGGAGGCCACCGCACATGCACACTGGCCATCTGCATGATCCTGGTAGGTTTGCACAGCAGCCTCTAAAATGGCTGCCGCCAGTGCAAAGAGGCCCAGAATGGCTGAAAATGGCCAGAAAACCACCCAAATTGGGCCAATTTGACACCGGGGGGGGGACACCAGCGGAGGAGGGGAAATAGCTGGAGGGGGCCCCCCATCACAGCCATGGCAGTGCCCCCCCCCACCGAGGCATTGAGTTCTTAAAAAAATGTTGTTGTTAGAAACCCCGGAGCAGCCAGGGGGGTTCAACTCAAGTTCAATTCAGGTCTGGTTCAGTTCATGGGTGAGCCGAAGTCAAGCCCTCGAGCTGGCCAAGTTGTATGTCTAACTGGCTTGAGATCGAGCTGGTTTACACATCCCTAAGGTGGGATAGAACTTCCTGTTCTGGATGAGCTTACACTCCCCCAGAAAGAACAGGTTTATAGTTGGGGAGTGCTCTTGGACCTGGATCTCACCCTGGTGCCTCAGGGTGAGGCTGTGACCAGGAGCACTTTTTACCAGCTACGACTGATTGGACAAATCTACCCGTTCCTTGAGGAGAATGACCTGAAAACAGTGGTACACCAGCTGGTAACCTCCAAGCTGGACTTCTGCAATGTGTTCAGTGTAGGGCTGCCTTTGTACGTAGTTCAGAAACTTCAAAATGTGGAAGTCATTTTGGTACCCAGGTACCCCAAACCTGGGGTATCCTGAACAGGCATAAAAAATGGCTAATGCAATTTCCTGATATCGATGACAAGGAGAAATAGATTTGGGTATCATCAGCATATTGATAACTCCCAGCACCAAATCCCCTGATGACCTCACCCAGTGGTTTCGTGTAGATGTTAAAAAGGCTGCCGAGATGTTGCCGGGCAAAGTGCAAAGTGCTGGTTATTTCCTTTAATACCTCAGGTCTGGGTTACCTGAGAGAGTGCCTTTCTCTACAAGATCCCCACCACTCATTAAGATAATCAGGAGGGGTTCGTCATTGGGTGCAACCATTTCATCTAGTGGTGACCTGGGATTGGCCTTCTCGGTTTCGTTCCTGGGTTGTGGAATGCACTCCCCGTGGATAGAGGGGATCATCTTCCTTGGAGAGCTTCAGGAAAGCCTTAAAGACCCATCTTTTTAGCCTGGCTTTTGATTATATCTAGTTTTAATTTTAATCTTAGAAAGGGTGGTATATAGCTTGAATGAATGAATGAATGAGTTCCCCTTCTTTCCAGGCTAAAAATGTCTCATTTTCTTCAATTCCATCTCAGGATATGGATGCTGTGCCAAGAGATTCAAGATAGAGATCTCAGTGTGTTGGGGCTAAAGGTTAGGGACCCTGACTGATAGATTCTATGCTTCTAGTTTTTAAAAAAACAAACCCACCAAAAATCCCCTTAGCTAAGCAGGGTCTGCCCTGGTTGCATCTGAATGGGAGACTTGATGTGTGAGCACTGTAAGATATTCCCCT
The DNA here is from genome assembly GCF_027244095.1 of Hemicordylus capensis. NCBI lineage: Eukaryota > Metazoa > Chordata > Lepidosauria > Squamata > Cordylidae > Hemicordylus > Hemicordylus capensis. Next base: position 163,909,608 of record NC_069657.1, on the reverse strand, counting down.
CAGGCGATGGAGCCACTCTAGGAAGAGCAGAAGGTTCCAAGTTCATTCCCTGGCTTCTCCAAGATAGGGCTGAGAGAGATTCCTGCCTGCAGCCTTGGAGAAGCTGCTGCCAGTCTGTGAAGACAATAATGAGCTAGATAGACCAATGGACTGACTCAGTATATGGCAGCTTCCTATGAGGTCCCTGAAATCAGAATCGTGAGCATTCCAAGCTTCAGTTACCCCCACCCCACCCCCACCCATATCTATGTATCTATCTCACACACACACCCCAACCGTATTCTTATCCTTAATCTTGGAGTTTCCATCTGAGTGCAGGATCCAAGAGAAGAGCCCTGAGGATAAACATTCCTCTCAGGCTGAGAAACCAGTGGCTGCTGTGACAAAGGCCCTCTATAAGCATCTAGGTGCTGATTTACACATATGTTCATCACTCCCTATCCACATGTTATGTGGAACACATAACAGCAGTAAATTTCCTGTCCATACATTGCAGGGGGGGGAGCTGTATCCAGGTTCAGTTTTAAAGTGAAAACATGTACAGTTGTTCACATAAAAACATGTATCTGTGCACATGGAGCATGATGTCTGAATTGGCCTATTGGCCTATCACTTGGGACAGAAAAGCATATTATGCTCATAATCAAAGAGAAGCTCCCCAAGATGGTGAGTGATCCCCATCCTGGCTGAAATATCTAGAACCAGAACAGCTTATCACATAGCCTGCTACCATCCATGCTGTAGGTCTCCATACACTCCACCCGCAACAGCCAGGAACATGGGAATAGAGAGACTTAAAACATGATGGTGGCAATCCATGGAGCACATCCTTCTAGATGTTACAGCCAGATGGGAAGTACTCACCAAGTGGGTAACCACTTTCAGCAGTATCCCAAGCATCACAAGTGCTCCAGTCCTTGAGGATTCTCAACTGCATGTGTGAACAACCTCCTTGAAAAAGCATTGTGTTTGAGGTGACATCAAGTGATGGGGAAGCTCTGTCTGTTGCATTTACTCTGAGTTGGCTGTTTCATACATGTAGCTGTCAATATGCATGCACCAACTTAAGTCTTGGGATATCCAAGAGGCAAGCATGGATAACAAGAGGATACAGGACTCTGGGTCCCCCCATTGCACAAACTCCAAGAGTTGCACTCCCTTCCAGGGTCTCAGACTGCAACCCTCCTGCCGATGTTGGCCTAAAACTCCCTTCATCCTTCTCTACTGGCTGAGGTGACTAGAGATGATGGGGCTATAGTCCAGAAACAGCTGGAGCGCGACAGTTTGAGACCCCCTGGATTAAACCCTGAACATTCAACTGGTGGGAGGGAACAAGCCAGGCTTCTCAAACAGAAAACAAAAACAGCTATGAATCTCTGCATAAGGGCAGCATCCTAAATTCACAAGCATAGCACAGGAAGAAAAGTTCTCCACACTCCACCACGCTGCCACAGAAGCTGTACTTGAAACAAAGAGGTTTCAAGCCCTGTGATGAAAAAGAAATTTCAAATTTAGCTCACTTGTGGTCTTCGGATGGAGATCACCAGGCAATGATATAGTACCTCAGAAAATTCTCTCAGAATATACAGGTGGTGGGTGCAAAAATTTAGGATTCCACCACCACAATCACTGGAAGAAGATCTTGACAGATGCGGAGTGGAATAGAGAATCTGGGTGGGTATTCCCTTGAAGGATGAACTCTTGGGCAGGAAGAGGTGACATGGGGCTCAAGATGAGAGAGGAGAGCTGGTCTTGTGGTAACAAACATGACTTGTCCCCTTAGCTAAGCAGGGTCTACCCTGGTTGCATATGAATGGGGGACTAGAAGCATGAGCTGCTCTGAGAAGAGTGGAAGGTTCCAAGTTCCCACCCTGGCATCTCCAAGATAAGGCTGAGAGAGATTCCTGCCCGCAACCTTGAAGAAGCCGCTGCCAGTCTGTGTAGACAATACTGAGCTAGATGGACCACTGGTCTGACTCAGTATATGGCAGCTTCCTAAAATACTCCAGTGAATTTCAGCACTTGAATTATAGAGGGAACAGGGACCTCCTCCATTTTTGTGACAGCCCCCTTAGCTACTGTTCAAAAACCATGGGACCATGATTTGGCAAAAATTAGGGGAAGCCAGGGTGGCTTTTGGATTTAATTAAGGGCCCCGTATCTGCTCCCTCAAAAACTGGTGGACTCCTCTACTAAGCTCCTTCCACTGGAAGAGTAAGACCCTGAAATTCATGATTTCTCCCAACCTATCAAACTGGAGTGTGGATTCAAAAGGTTCCATCGACTATCCCTAAAACAAATTCCTGAATGCCTGAGTACACGTTACACACAAAATCTTGTAGCCAATTCCCATCCCTCCCACCCACCACGCATCCCTGCCAGGAAAAACCACTGTGGGAGATGGCAATGTGGAGCAAAGAAGTGTAACCCACTACTGCACCCCACACTTCCCTGGCTACTGGGCTTCCAAATGTGTGTTTGCTATGATTGTTGGTAAGGAAGTTGAAAAGAAGTTTTCTCCTATGAACGATGTCTTAAGATCTCCTTTTAGGGATTAAGATCTCATCAAAACACTAGAACTCAGCTTCTCTGTATGAGATAAATTGCTGGGTTCCACACTCCCACACCCCATCTTTGGGGAGGGATCTGTCATTGCTGATGAAGGATGCTGAGACAGAGCATCCATCCTTAGAGCTTACAGGGACTGTGTTCCCATGCTCACTTGACGCAGCACAGTTGCTTTAGTGATGGCATTCACTCCCCTCAGCTGAATAATACGATGTGAGGAGAACAGAACTCAGGAATGTATGTGAAGAGAATTTCAAGTTGCTGGATCCTCACTTATGGGTCCATCTATACATCAAGACACACACTGAGAGAGAACTAAAAGGGATATGAAAGGTGTGTGACAACCAGGGAGAATATTGGCTAAAAGGAGACAAAGTGAAACAAGGACAAATCTATCCTCATGATTTCATCCTAAAGAAGGATGCTAAATGAATATTTTCACCCAGATGTGTTTGCAAGCTCAGACATTCCCATTAGGGCAGCTCTCAATGTCTCCTGAAGGGGCATGCTTAGCTTTAACCCACCCACTCCACTCCATTAGGGCCAAGGTCTCAAGATCTCAGCCTCACATCTTAGGGATGAAGTTCTTTGGGGTGGATTCTTGAGATCAGGGTCCCCTTTGGGGTAACAGGATGACATTCCCAACTGAAGTCCAACCCTAGATCCAAATCCCACCCACAAAAAAAAAAAAAAACCAGTCTCAAGAGCCCTGTTCAAACACTATGTCGAACACTCGTACAATAATTGTACAGTGTACACAGATATAGATCTGTACACAAGTACCGTTATTCCCATTACGTTGAGTACAGGCAGATATAGAGTATGTGTCCTGTCTGTACCATTTGAGGGGCTTGTACCCCAGGTCACTTTTTAAATCAATGCTAATTCAAACCAAAACATGTTTGAGTGTACAGACATCTGTACACTTGTACAACATAATGTTCTACAAGTGTACAGGGCTAATGAATAGGACCACAGTCTCCTAAAAGCCCTTGATCTTAGAATTACCTTGTGTTTAATTTTGTAGTTTAGGGACTCCATGGAAATGTGATATTGAGGGAAAGCTTCCTAAGGGGAACCTAATGCCTTCCTATGCTCAAGAGTTCTTTAGGCTGAGATCTCAGAATGTTCAGACACACATCCTTGTTTGAATTACTCAGCATTGACTCTGCTGAAATCACATGAAGAAGGGCTGATTCCAAAGTTCTGTCTCTTTTGCCGCGGTCACCAAGTGATGAACCTGTATGTGTGAACCTGCCCAAAAGCTCAAATGCCCAAATTTCCAGGTCCCCTTTGACTACATTCTTCACCCTCACTTCTGCTTTGGGCTCAGAGCTTCTCCCGCCTAGCCAAGCGAACTCCCAGGCGGCTGGGTGACCCTCTCCCCACGACCACCACCACCACCTTTCCACAGATCCCCACCGTCCCCGCCGCCACCACCTCGGTCCAACAGGCTCCCCGAGGGGTTCGGCAGCGGCACTGCTGTTGCACCCACCTGCCCGTTCTTGCAGAGATCCGCCCACATGCTGGTGCCGTCGCCGCCTCGCATGAGGATGTGGTAGGTGAAGAAGTAGATGCCGCGCACCTGGCAGGTAAACTTGCCCGTAGTCGGGTCGTAGTGGTTGCCCAGGTTGGTCACCACGTCGTCGAACTTGAGCACCTCGTAGCCCTCGTGGGGGCTCTTCAGCCCCACGTAGAAAGCGATCTTGGGGCCGCTGAAGGCTGCGCTCAGCGCGCCGGTCACCTCCCCTCCCGGCGGCGGGCTGCTACTGCCGCCCACGCCCGAGCCCACGCCTCCTACGGTCGTAGCTGCTCCGGGGGGCCCGATCCCGGACACCGACAGTCCCGGCAGCCCCGGCTTGCCCGAATCGCCTCTCTCGCCTGGCGGCCCTCGAGGGCCCGGTGGTCCCGGTTCCCCAGGCGGACCCCTTGGCCCCGGCTTACCCGGACGGCCGGGATCGCCCTTGGGGCCCTGGAAATAGGGCGGCGGGGGCGGCGGCGGGTTGGCGCTCAGCTCCTGCATGGCTTCGAGGGCGGCGGTGGTGCCTCCGGGGCGGCTGGCCGGGCCGGCGGCGGCGCTAGTGGCGCTGTAGGGGTCGCAGATCATGCGGCAGGTGCCCATCATCTCGTAGTGCGCCTGGCTCTTGGCCGGCGCCTGCACCAGGATGGGGACGGCGATGAGCAGGATGAGGCCCATGGCCAGGGCGATCCCGGCTGCGGCCACCAGCCGCTTCCTTCTCTGCCAGAGCCGGGCAGCGAGCGCCAACAGGTCTTCCTTGCCGGGCGAAGTAATGGTGACTTCTCTCGACGGCGAGCCTGCCTGCGGTGAGGACAGAAAAAGGAGATCAGCAGAAGCCGGCCAGCCCCCAGCCCGGGGCAAGCGAGGGCCCGATCAGCCCATCAGGGACTTTCCTCCCTCCGCCTCCGCTCCTGTCCTTCATCTTGGCATCACTGAGACGCAAAAGGAGGAGAAGGAGAGCAGGAGGAGGAGGGAGGCGAGGAGCAGGAGGCGACGGCGATGCCGTCCATCCCTCTGGAGGAGCGGGGGGGACCCCGGACGAGGAGGAGCCCAAGGGTTTCACCGGCTCTCCCCTCTCCCTTTCTGCCCCCCGGCCCCCCATCGTCATCTGGGGGCCACCACGGAGCGTCCTTGCCACCAGCAGCACCAGCAGCCACTCACTAGCGCGCACCCTCGAACATCCTTCTGCGCTCCCAGCAAGCAGCCAGCTGCGGACTCTGCGCGTCCAGCAGGCTGGCAGGCAGTGCGCAAACAGGTGGAGCAACTTACTCTCGCCCCCAGGGTTTTGTTCCCAGTCCACCACCACCACCACCCCGCCCCGCATCTGTCCCCCGCCTCCGGGACCCCCCTCCCTCCCCCTCCCTCCCCTCCGGCTTAGAAAGCCAGCAGGCGGAGAGGGCTGTCCCTACCTTCCCGGTTTCGGCCCCTCCGTCTCCCTCTTGGTCGGCTGTGGTCCCTCGAAGTTCCGACAGACTGCCTCGGGCTTGTCCCCGCCAGGGGCGAGTGTCTCCCTCCTTGCCCTGACGAAAGAGCCACGCAGTCACCAGCCGCCGCCGGCTGCTGCTGCTGCTGCTTCGCCTCGCGCGGATTGGCCCGGAGAAGGCGGCTCACATCTGCCCAGCTGCGCGCGGGGGAGAGAGGACGACGAGGAGTGCATCGTTGTCAGTGGGCAGCAGCCCCGACGGGGAGGCGACGCACGTCTCTCGGGGGCGGCAGCGGCAGCGGAGGCGGCATCACTTGGCACGGAGCGGCGGGCTGGCTGCGCAGTCCAGGACGGAGCGGGAAAGGCGGCGCGCGTCACTCACTTGCCCCTCAGACCTTGCCCCGGATTCCTGACGTCGTCGTGGGTCGTCCTTCCTCCGCCGCCTCCTGCGCGACTAGTTTCCTTTCCTTGCCCCCTTTCCTCTTCCCTCCTCCTCAGACTGGCCCTCGAGGCTCTGCCTCCCAGCCCCGATGCTTGGCCCCGTGAGCCTGTGTCGCGACTCGCGGGCTCAAGCCATCTACGCGGGTTGCATCAACGTCGCTGCGGTTCGATGATGTGCGCGGAATCTGTGCGCTCCCACGAGCAGCAAGTCCTCTTGTCTTGACCCGAGTGGTGTGCTCAATTCTTTGTCAAAAGGCGGGGGCGGGTGGGGGGGTCGCTGTTTCTACAGATCACCTTTCTCCCTCCTCTGCCGGAAAGACTAAGGGCCCCATCCTATGCATGTAGGATTTGTGACTGGATGAAGAAATGTATCATGTGAATGAGGGGTTCACTTCTGCAGCCAGTCTCTACAACTGCCGCAGCTCAGATGACTGATGTAGTCACAGAAGTTGCTTCAACGCATATTCCAGATCACCGGTTCACAAATGAATGTACATCCCCTGTTTTTGCTGTTTGCGATCACTGTACACTTGGAAGCTGGCCGCTGAATGTGTGGGTTTGCACCACTTGAAAAGCATTGCCTTTGAGGTGATGTGAAAGGATCTGGAGCTCAATGCGTGATGACTCCACAGTTGCCAGTCACCCAATTCTGCAATCAGTCGATGATGAACATGCATGTGTGAAACAGACTGTTGGTACATCTCTTTATGCACTGGTGCATGTGCATACAGATAGATGGTTCTTTTGCCCCCCAAACACCAGCCAAAACAACTATTCACATTCAAGAGTGTTACACCATTTCCCCCTCAGATTTGTCTTCTTGCCCCAGACAACAGAACCAGGTCTTCCTCACAGTCAACATTAATGGCTCACAATGTTATGTGAGTTAGCAAAATCTCACATATTCATTGACAGAAGTGTTCTGCTGTCTTAAGTTACTGATGCTGATTTGCATCTCTTCATGAGGAGGTTTAACACTGATCCTAGATATGTGCAAAAAGCAAATGTTTACCACTTAGAAGAGAGATAACAGACATTTGGGTTCTTAAACTAACTTCCAGAATCCCTGCTTCACATTCTGCTTTTGGTGGAGGTGCTCACTAGAAGTATATACAGCTCAGGATTTACCAAGTCTTTAAATAAGAGCACACTATAGCAAAGGCAAAGACCACAACCATCTCCTCCCCTGGGTTCCTGCATTTCTCAGGCCTCTGGCAAGAGCTATATAGCTCAGGTGGGCCAGAGGGACACACCTGAGTCATACTTGCTGTTGCATTTTGTGAATCAATTCTCTCTCTCTCTCTCTCTCTCTCTCTCTCTCTCTCTCTCTCTCTAATTGCCAAAGGGATGGGTTGAGGGAGCCTCCATACCAAAAGATGCTTTGCCAATGATTGATTATCCATTTCATTTCATTTTCTATAAAACATAATATATATCATCATTTCAAAACATCAGAAGTGCACATAGAACAAAAACTCTCAGTGCTTAGAACAATATAGAAATTGTTAAACAACGAATGTGGTTTTTTTTTTAAAAAAGCATTAAATACTTTCAAATGTATTTGGACCAACAGGTCCCTCGGCCTGCAGTTCTATTGCCATAAAATTGCTGCACCAGTATCTTTAGTACTCCAGCCTGGCTCAGCATCCCAGCAGTCATCAACATCATCATCATCATCATCATCATCATTATTTGATTTGATTTCTATACCGCCCTTCCAAAAATGACTCAGGGCGGTTTACACAAAGAAATAATAAATAAATAAGATGGATCCCTGTCCCCAAAGGGCTCACAATCTAAAAAAGAAATGTAAGATAGGCACCAGCAACAGTCACTGGAGGTACTGTGCTGGGAGTTGATAGGGCCAGATAGAGTCACATACATACATGTGTGAAACAGTATGCATCAGCGTACTGGGAAGCTTCCTATGATCCAGCAGAGAGAACTGTGGTTGATTCCCTTGTAACCTTAAATTAGAAGAAATCATTTTTACATTTTTCAGAAATCAAATTTGACAAGAGTTGATCAATTTAAAAAAGGCATATTTGATGGCCCTGAGCCATTTTTGGAAGGGTGGTATATAAATCAATCAATCAATCAATCAATCAAATAAATAACATGCCTTCATTCCGCATGCCTCTCTTACAACTAGTTCAGATATAACACTCCTTAAGCTTGTGGGGCATGATCCTCACATTATTTTGGCAAATGAGTGTTCCCTAACCTGGGGATATGGGTGCAAGGGGGTTGTTGGGGGATTGATGGATGGGAGAAAAATCCGGGTAGGTCCTAAACCAAATGGAGTCTGCAGAAAGGAGTGCTTTTGACTCACCTTTCTATTTATTTGCTCAGTTTTTGAATAAAAGGTAAAGTGTGCAGTCAAGTCGATTTCAACTCCTGGCGCCCACAGAGCCCTGTGTTTTGTGGGATTTTTTGGTAGAATACAAGAGGGGTTTACCATTGCTTCCTCCCGTGCAGTATGAGATGATGCCTTTCAGCATCTTCCTATATCGCTGCTGCCCGATATAGGTGTTTCCCATAGTCTGGGAAACATACCAGTGGGGATTCGAACTGGCAACCTTCTGCTTGTTAATCAAGCATTTTCCTGCTGTGCCACTTAAACTTTTATTGCATACATAGCCCCATCCATGCATTTGTTGCTCTGAATACATGACTTATCTTTGCCATATTAGCAATAAATTTGCCCACATAGTTCTGTAAATCTGCATGTATGAATGCCATATATAAGCAAATTCATGTTCTTTAATCTTATATAGACGCTTTCTACTTTCTGCTTTAAATCAGAACTGAAATGCCCAGCGCCCCCACGCCCAGCATCTCAAATGGCCACCCGGGTTCCCTGAACCTAAATCCAGCCCCAATTAGAGTGCTAAGCCCTTAAATTCTCCCCTGCAGATCTCCCAACTCTTTTCCCCACCAGTTGGGCTAATTTCAGATCTCATAATGGACGTAGGAGGAAAAAGTGCAAGTTAAAAATGGCCTGAGTGGGCATGTGCAGGGGAGAAATGGGGAGTGGTGGAAAGGATCAAGACACTTCTCCTGCTTGCTCATTCTTCCCCACAAATAGCCTTGTGCTCTCCGAAATATATGGGGCAGCATGTACTTAAGGGAGTCATGACTAAATCTCACTGGAATTAATGAGATTTTTTAGTCATGATTAACCCATTGATTTCAATGGTGCTTAGTCATGGCTAACTATCTGCATGCTGCCCAACACGGGGAACTCCATGGCTAACTCATAATGTATTTTTCACACAATCCAAAGGTGAACAAACTTTCTGACGATGCCACAATTCTGTTGTTTATATGTAAAAAGGAAATAGGGTGAAGAGAATTTGACTTGTTTTGAAATGATATTTTTATATCCTGGTTTGCACGAAATTAACTGAAATCATTGGTTCATTGGTTCATTGAAATCATTGGTTCTTCTGGAATGGCACTTCTTCTGGAATGGAGGCTACCCCCTGACCCAACCTTGGGGAACTGCTACAGGATGGTGTAGATCAGGGTTTCTCAACGTGTGGGTCCCCAGATGTTGTTAGACTTCAACTCCCATAATCCCGAGCCCCAGTGGCCTTTGGATGGGAATTATGGGAGTTGAAGTCCGATTACATCTGGGGACCCACACGTTGAGAATCCCTGGTGTAGATAAGCTGTTTAGAACAATGAGGCCGATTACCTGTTTTCTTGACCCTTGTCCAACATGGCTTATACTATCCGGCAGGGGGGCTGTTGTAGAAGGCCTGGTAGATATTATATACATGCTTCTCTGAGGGAGGGCAGGATGCCTTCCTGTCTTAAGGAGGCAATAATTAGACCTTTTCTGAAGAAGTTGGATCCCTCAGAGTTAGCAACTATAGGCCTGTCTCCAACCTTCCATGGCTGGGAAAGGTAACTGAGTGTGGTGGCCTTCCAGCTCCAGGCAGTCTTGTAGGAAACTGATTATTTACACCCATTTCAAACTGGTTTTCATGTGGGCTAGAAGGTCACCTTAAGTGGTGCAGTGGGGAAATGCTTGACTAACAAGCAGAAGGTTGCTGGTTTAAATCCCCATTGCTAATATATTGGGCAACAGCGATATAAGAAGATATTGAAATCCATCGTCTCATATTGAGTGGGAGGAGGCAATGGTAAACCCCTTCTATATTCTACCAAAAAACCCCACAGGGCTCTGTGAGGGCTAGGAGTTTAAATTGACTTGACGGCACACTTTACCTTTATGGGGTGGAGACTGCCTTGGTTGGCCTGATGGATGATCTCCAATGGGGAATTAAAAGAAGAAGTGTGACTCTGTTGATCCTTTTGGTTCTCAGCGGCTTTCAGTACTATCGACCATAGTATCCTCCGTCTGAAAGAGTTGGGAGTGGGAGGCACTGCTTTGCAATGGTTTCACTCTTATCTCTCAGTCAGATTCCAGATGGTGTCCCATGGAGACTGTTGCTCTTCAAAACGTGAACTTTTATATGGCATCCCCAGGGTTCCATACTGTCTCCAATGCTCTTTAACATCTACATGAAAAATAATCAGGAGATTTTCTCAAGGTGTTGTCAGTATCCTGATGACACCCAAATCTATTTCTCTGTGTCAACCTCAGAAGAAGAAGAAGGCAGAACTTCCCTAAATGCCTGCCTGGAGGCAATGATGGGCTGGCTGAGGGATAACAAACTGAGACTTAATCCAAATAAGATGGAGGCACTTATTGTGTGTGTTCGAATTCAGGAGACAGTTTTGATCTGCTGATTCTGGATGGAGGTCACACTTCACCAGAAGGAACAGGTACGCAGTCTGGGAGTGCTTCTGGATCCAACCCTCTCCCTGGTGACTCAGGTTGAGGCAGTGGCCAGATGCTTTCTATCAGTTTTAGCTGATACACCAGCTATGTCCATTCCTTAAGATAAATGGCCTCAGAGCAATGGTATATATGCTGGTGACCTCCAGTCTTGACTATTGTGATGCACTCTATGTGGGGCTGCCTTTGTATGTAGTCCAGAAGCTACAGTTGGTACAGAATGAGGCAGCCTGGTAGGGCTCTGAGTCATCTCGAAGAGACTATATTACTCAAAGAACTACACTGACTACCAGTAAGTTCCCAGGCAAGATACAAGGTGCTGGTTGTACAAAGCCCTAAGCTTAGGCCCAGGGCATTTAAGAGAGTGTCTTCTTCACTATGAGCCCCATCACCCATTGAGATAATCCAGAGGGGTTCACCTGAAGTTGCCACCAGCTCGTCTGTTGCCACCCCAAGACTCTGGAATGTGCTTCCTACTGAAATAATATCCGCCCCATCCCTGACAACTTTTAAAACACATATGTTTTAAGACACATTCATTCACCCAATCTTTTTAGCTAGACTTGTGGTTTTAAATTGTTTTAAGGTTTTAATTTATGTTTTAGTTTGTTTTATGCTGCTGTAAACCACCCAGAGACATAAGTTTGGGGTGGTGCATAAATAAACAAGCAAACAAACAATTGATTCACTGGATGCAACAGCAACAAGGAGATGATTAATGATGATTATGGGGGCACATTTCAGTTTGCCCCCATTTTTATGATGAAAATAAATCAATTTGCTAATTGCTTTGATTTTTCTGTGCTGCTAAAGAAAGGCCCATACATCATATAAGGAGAGCAAAAGCTTGTGGAAGAGGATAAGTTTAGGGTTTGATGTAAAGTGCACTGAAATCAATATTTAGTTCAAGAAGCATACAAATGTGACAGAGGTTCCCTGAAGGATATATGTTGCCTATCTTCTCCTCCCTATATCTTCTATCTTCTTCCTCTATTCTTTCTCTATGGAACACCATGTTCTGAGGTCAGCTAAACTTTACAAAAGACAGCTTGATTCCAAAGAGATCTTTGGGCAGGGGAAAAAAATGTTATAGGCAGAATTGTTATACGCTATAGAAGTATTATGTACTCTTGTATCTATTACTCCACAGCTTCAGTACCATTATGACTTACACCTTGATATATGAAACATAGGTAGTTGCCTTTTACTGAAATATACCATTGGTCCATCCAATTCAGTATTGTCTATACTGCCTGGCAACAACTCTCTAGGGATTCAGACAGGGATCTTTCCCAGTCCTACCTGGAAATGCCAGGGTTTGAACCAGGGACATTCTACATTCAAAACATCTTCTCTACCATTGAGCTATTAATGTCTGTAAATGATAAAGCTCTTTCATTCCCAGTGTGGGAGTCACATCATTCCAATAAGAATAGCCTCTCCGCATGGTATCAGACTGTGTGTGCAGTGTATATAATACCCAATGTTTGCTTCTAAACCAATATTGGATATATTTATAATTAAAGTCTCCTATTTTCTAACTGGGTGTGGTCAAATAAGGAAATTCACTATTTGCGATGATATAGGTGCTATGCTTGATAAAAGTATTACCTAGACAATAGTTGTATTTCCACAGTCTTTTAAGGGAGTTAAAGAATGCCTTCAGAGGATCTCTGTTAAGGAAGGCTTCTGGGTGAATCACCAGTCTTTAATGTTAAGACCAGGGGAACTGAAATCAGATCCAAGCAATGTAACCCTGAATATATCTAAGAATTGACTTTTAGATCGTGCAGAACCAGTGAGCTAGCCAGAGACAGAGATGATGTTCCAGAGCATTAATCTTGTGTAGAAATGCCTATCCCCTGCTACCCTGCCTCAAAGGTGTATACATTTCTGAATAGGTCCTAAACTGAGAGGCGTATCAACTCAGCCCTGGAAACTGAGCCCTCTCTGAAGTTGACTACTCATGGCATCTTGAAGCTGTGAATGTGTGATTCAAGTTTTTAAAGTGATGTACAGTACTCCCTTCTGCATGTTCCTGATTGATGGCATTATGAGATTGAGATCAGATTGAGATGAATGGCCCCTTTCTGTGGTTTTGCCTCAAGTGATGTCTGGTATTCATTCCTGGGATCTGTAAAAGGAATGCAAATCTTCCTTAATGGCCAAGGAGAAAACTAGTCAATGTCTTCTAATGTGATCTAAGGGTTGTGCAGAGATCTTTCTGAACGTGGGGAAGCTATAAGAGTTTATTACGTTGACATGTAGTATCCACTTCCACCTGATGGCATGGACTGATGCAAGAGTTTGAGAATGAACAAAAGACAAGCAACTTGTGTGAGAGGGGGACAGAAAGAGGCTGGATGCAGCAGAAGCTCAGAGATGTAGACCTGAAAGCTGACGGAAGGTACCCTAGGAGGATGCAGGGATTCTCTCTGAGCATCTGGTGTAATCTGCAGTTGCTTATAGGAGTGCACTGCTGCTTATCTCCATGTCATGCTCAGCATGCATATTTGTAAAGGAACAAAAGAGTACAAAGGCACCATAAGCCTCTTGTGACCTCTCCTCCAAAGGAAGACAAATCTCCAGCTTGTGTTGTCCCTGGACCTTCCCATAGCTCAGGGAAGTGGGGAGTTTGCATAATGGTCTTTTGGTTCTGGGATGCTGTTTCTTTAATTACCATCAAGAGAAGCTCCTTCACTGTGAAGGAAAAGACTCCTTTTAGGAACTTGATGTGGCCACCTAAGAGGTACATATAACCTGCCCTGCTCACTGGAGTTCAAGACTGTGACTTTGTCAGCTAGAGGTTGGAGAAAATTCTTTCTCAGTCCATAGTCCTTAAGCAACCACAACATGCAGCTCCCCTATAGTTTCCACAGTGGGGAAAGGTGGACACCCAAAGACAAAACAATCCAAGAAAACCAGACACCCTGGAACTGCTTCACACATATTTAGATTGTGAGCCCTTTGGGGAGAGAGAAGCATTTTCTCAGATCTTTTTGCTAAGTAAACTTGAGGATTTTCTTCCCTTGAAAAGGGGTATGTTGTTGTAGTAGTAGTAGTAAAGTTGCTGCGATGATCCACTGGAACTTTTGCAAGAATTACAAATTGCCAGCAAGCAAGAATTGGTGGAATCATCCGATTGAGAAGGTCATAGAAAATGAGGAGGCAAAAATCCTTTGGGATTTTAGAATACAAACCAATAGGCATTTAGCGCACAATATGCCGGTTCTGGCAGTCATCAAGAAGAATCAGGTTCTAATAACTTATATTGCAATCCCAGGGGATAGACAAGTAAATGAAAAACAATTGGAGAAAATAACTAAATACAAGGACCTTCAGTTTGAAATTGAGCAGCTCTGGAAAAAGAAAACAGTAGTTGTGCCAATAGTTGCTGGTGCCCTTGGTGCAGTACCAAAAGAACTTGAACACCATCTTGACACCTTGGGCATCAATAAAATTGCAACACATCAGCTACAGAAGGCCACACTACTTGGGACAGCATGAATACTACGACACTATCTTTAATTTTTCTTTGGTTATCCTAGACCCTTGGAAAGGGCCCGATAATTAAATTACCAAATCTAGTCAATAACATCTGGTAGACTGTGTGTAAATAGCATCATCATCATCATCATCATCATCATCATCATCATCATCATCGCCAACTATACCTTCCTCACAGCTCAGGTGGAAGAGAAATGCTGCAAGTCCATCAAACAGTAGAGGAGGAGAAAAGAGGCCTTGTAGAATATATAAAGGACAGTGAAGAAGATGCACTTAAAATGGTCAATAACGAGAAATTATTCAACACCAATGAAACAAAGCAGGCCTACAAGAAAGAACAAGTCAAGAACCGAGCAGAAGAAATGGAAAAATAAGCCACTGCATGGTCAATATTTGCTCAATATAACCGGAAAATCAAACATCATCAAGACCTGGCAATGGCTTAAGAATGGCAACTTGAAGAAAGAAACTGAGGGTTTAATATTGGCTGCACAAGAACAGGCACTAAGAACAAATGCAATAAGAGCAAAAGTAGAAAAGTCAACAACAAACAGCAAGTGCCGCCTTTGTAAAGAAGCAGATGAAACAGTGGACCACCTTATCAGCTGTTGTAAAAAGATCACACAGACTGACTACAAACAAAGGCATGACAAGGTAGCAGGGATGATACACTGGAACATCTGCAAAAAATACAAGCTACCTGTAGCCAAGAATTGGTGGGACCATACAATTGAAAAAGTTGTAGAAAATGAAGATGCAAAAATATTATGGGACTTTCAGCTACAAACAGACAAACATCTGCCACACAATGCACCAGATAATTGTAGTCGAGAAGAAAGAAAAACAAGTTAAAATAATCAATATAGCAATACCAGGTGATAGCAGAATAGAAGAAAAAGAAATAGAAAAAAATCACAAAATACAAAGATCTACAAATTGAAATTGAAAGGCTGTGGCAGAAGAAGACCAAAATAATCCCAGTAGTAATTGGCGCCCTAGGTGCAATTCTAAAACAACTTGAAGAGCACCTCAACACCATAGGGGCCACAGAAATCACCATCAGCCAATTACAAAAAGCATCTTTACTGGGAACAGCCTATATTCTGCGATGATATCTATAATAACAACAACCACCACAATATTGCTAATAAAATTCAGCCATCCCAGGTCCTTGGGAAGGACTCGATGTCTGGATAAAACAAACCAGTCAATAACACCTGTCTGACTGTGTAAACAAAAAATAATAGCCAACTACAGCTATTTACTAATAAGAGGTTTGGTTTGGTTTTCTCATGTAGGAAAACCCATTTCAGAAACATGAACATTCTAATACATATGTAAACCAACAGCTTCACTAAACACGTAATTGTAGCTGTGGGCTCCCATATGTTCTTCCAGAATTATAACTTGCATGTTGTAACTGGGTTTCACACACACACAACACACACACATCTCCCTGTTCGTTTCATGTCCTGAATTGATTTCACTGTAGCCACCTGTATCCGTAGACAAATGAGAAGTCAGGTTTCCAATAAATGTCTTGTCAGTGGAGCTTACTTGGAAGTGTTCACTAAAGGATTTCAACAGAAATGTTGTGTCTATGAACTAGAGACAGAATGGGGAAACTGATTCACAAATTCCTTGAAATTAATTTCATATATTATGTAACTTAATAATTGAATGCTTAACTGCATCTGCAACTGTTCGTGTCAACTATTTTTAAGAACACAGTTAAGAACTGACCCTACAAATGTTAATCAGGCAGGTGCATACAAAGCATACACATAGAACTGTTAGACCAATCCAAGACTGGCTAAGAAAATATGGAAATGGCACCTCTTAAATTTCAGTGCAATATACTAATCTCAATCAATCTGTATTGTTACAGTCGAAGCCCAGCCAAGTAATATCTTTTTTTTAAAAAAGTCTCTAAGTTGCTCTCTGTTCTATTCCAGGCAATGTTCCCTCACATTAGCAACCTTGACTACAAATAAATTTTATTTAAACTGCTTTGCCAATCAGCTCTTCCTAAGCTTTAATTAATTTTCTTTTTGTTCTGGCATTTGTTGCTAGCTTGAATACCCTTGTATATTATGAGGTCTCTCTATTCCCTTCAGAGTTGCCTGCCTCACTAAGAGGTGCCTTTAATCTCTTATTTTCCAAAGGCAGCAGATGCACTGTAGTTTTTTCTAACCCTTTTTGAATAATTAAGTTCTTGTCTCATTTGGCTTGCCCTCTCCTGCAACTTCTCTATTTGCATTATGTCATTTTTATAATAAGGTGACCTGAGCTGTGAATAATATTTCAGATGTGATCCTGTTAGTCTCTTGTACAGCTAGAATAATTTTTAGTGACATGGATCAATTATTTCTATCAGTCACAAAAGGTAAAACAAAAAGCAACAGGCTTAAAGATGTGAAGCTCAGAAAAACTATAGACATTCCTCAGAAATTTGTTACTTGGTTGGTTGACAATCAACCAAGCCAATAAAAGAAGTGTCAAATAGTTAGTTTCACCAGTGTTGTGCAAGGCAAGATATTAGTACTCAAATAAATTGTTCTATAGATTGGCTTTGCTATGCTGGTTACAGATAATTCACAGAGACAAAAGAAAAAATGTTACTTTCTTTTTTGCTTAGTAGACTAATTTCTATGGCCAAGGAAGTGGAAATGTGCTCCAATCAGATTCCAGTTCAAATATTCTAGACAGAATAGAACTCCATTGTTTTTGCTAAAATCACTCTTTTACTGCTAAAATTAAGGGTCTGAGATTTCATATTCTCAGATGCAACCACAATGTAATATCATTAGTTCCTCTACTAAACTGCCTGATTTTCTTGCAGAATGCTAATTCCTGCCTCTTAATGTTCATAGCATCTACAATATTATTTGCATTCAGCAATACAAAAAAGACAATGGTGCCAATTAGTTTCAATCAATAGAACAAAAGTTTCATTTCATTCAACAAAGGAGGTATACTAGAAAACATTAACAAGTGTGGCTTCTGCAAACATAATGCACAATTTAAAAAAAAAAAAATAAATCTCAGTTGCATGGGCAACAGTCTTAACTCTTTTGGCTTGCATGAAATGACTCCTACAGTGAAAACTCAATGGGGGGGGAGGGGCAGGGGGAGATAATCAATATGATTTCATTACATAGGAAGGAGAAATAAATAAATAAATAAATCAGGCTTAATTCTAATCTAGGTTCCATCAGCATACATCTGAAATGACAACTGTGTGCTGAAGTTGTGAGTCACGGCATGTGTGCATGATCAGAATTCATATCAACTTCTTCTCCTAATAATGGACTTTTACAAATTTCAAAGGATACCTACCCCCGCCCCGCACATGCATAGGAGTATATGATATTGCCATATACTGAGTCACATCGCCTGACTCTCTTATTGCCAGTCTGGCAGCAGCTCCTCAAGACTGAAGAGTAGTTATCGCAGAACATACTTTCTTGTCATGACAGCCAATTATCTAACAAAGAGACACACACTGAAAGTGATAAAAAGGAGTGTAGGTTTGCTATTCTTCCTGTGTGGAGATACAGTATCGGTAAATCAGTATCAGTACTCAACAAAACTCATTCTTCCTATCCAGAATGGGCCCCATCCAGGTTCATAAGAAGCTGCCTTATATTGAGCCAGACCATGGGTTCATCTAAATCAATATTGTCTGTTCTGAGTGGCAGTGGTTCTCCAGGGCTCTAGACAGGGGTCTTTCCAAGTCCTACATCGAGACACAATTCAAAGTGCTGGTTATTATCTTTAGAGGCTTAAATGGCTGGTGCCCGAGTTACCTTAAGGACTGCCTACTCCCAGCTGAATCTACCCACCTGACTAGATCGGCTGGGAGGGCTCGGCTCTGCATGCCAACATCTGCTGAGGCCTGTTTGTTGAGTGCACAGGACAGGGCCTTCTCAGTTATTGCCCCCAGGCTGTAGAATGTGCCCGCGGATGAGACTCACAAGGCTCTCTCTCTCTCTCTCCCAGGCTTCAGGAGGAGAGCGAAGACTGCCCTTTTTTTATTCAGGGCAGTCTTATTCAGGCTTTTAGCCAACATGCTGACCCTGCTCTTTTTCAATTTTTAGCTACATTTTGTTCTGTTTTTATGGTTTTTATTGATTTATCTTCTTTTTATGTTTGTTTTATTGCATTTTAAAGTTTTATCTTGTTGTCAACTGCCCTGGGTTATTCGGACAAAGGGCGTATATAAATATAAATAAAATAAATATAAATAATTTTCTCTCTGTTTCTGACTTAGGATTGCAGTTTGGTCTCCAGCTGTGTTGCTTGTTTATTCATTCTGTCCACATCTACCTCTTTAAAAAAAAATTAAGACAAAATATTGATTGATTGATTGATTGATTGATTGAATAAGTGCTGTCAAGTCACTGTTGACTCTTAGCAACCACATAGATAGATTCTCTCCAGGATGATCTGTCTTTAATTTGATCTTTAAGGTCTCTCAGTGGTGCATTCATTGCTGTCATAATCAAGTCATCCACGTTGCTGCTGGTCATCCTCTTCTTCTCTTTCCTTCAACTTTCCCCAGCATTATGGACTTCTTGAGGGAGCTGGGTTTTCATATAATATGTCCGAAGTATGATAGTTTGAGCCTGGTCATTTGTGCCTCAAGTGAAAATTCTGGATTGATTTGTTTGTTTTCCTGGCTGTCCATGGTATCCTCAAAAGTCTTCTCCAGCACCAAAGTTCAAAGGCGTCAATGCTTTTTCTATCTTGCTTCTTCAAAGTCGAGCTTTTGCATCCATAGAGTGTCATGGGAAAAACCACTGTCCGAACGATTCTAATCACTGTAGGTATAGACAATATATACATACACTGAAATACAACTTAGAATTCATAACACTGCAGGACCATATCACTTAGCATGAACACACAGTTTAACATTTAAAAGGAGGACTTCTCTTAAGCGAGCTGCTTGTCTTGCCTACCCACCTGCCTGTCTCCCCCCATCCACTTAGTTTAGTCAGGTACATCCTCTTGTCTTCCTCCTGCCACACCCCAAAGGTTCCAGTAGCCTTAGGGTCGTTGCACTGACTGAGGGAATTTTCCAGCCAAATGGAACAGTCTCACTAATTAACTTTGCCTTATATCCAGAGCAGTGGCATGATCCAAAAGGGACCTGGCTGCAGTGAGCCCATTCTTGAACTCCAGCAGGGGAGCAGGGGAGCAGGGTGGGGAGCAGGGTGGGGAGCAGGGAGCAGGGGAGCAGGGGAGCAGGGTGGGGAAAAGTCTGCTCAAATGGTCATCAGAGACTCCACAACAGTGGGCTGGACTCTGTCTCTTCTTGAGGGAGCTCTGCTGGGGGAGGTGCACCTATAGGCTCTGCTGGGGGAGGTGCACCACTTCTGCCACAAAAGAAATGCTTAGGCATTCAAGCCTCTTTGCCATTTGACAGACAGAATCGATGACATGAACGCAAATTCCTGAACATTCTTGTATGGAATTAATGGAGAAACAGGAGAAGGACAGGCTCCTGCCCAGAATGAGGCTAAATTTCTGAGAGTGGTATTTCTGTCATGGTGTGGCGATACACTGCTACAGATACGTTGCCTGTTAATAGGAGTTTGATTTGTGAAAGGAGTGATCCACTGTGCATCACTGTCACCCTGTGCCATCTACTAGTCTATAGCCTCATTCAGACATTATAAAATGGAGGCTATACCTGAATATAGCCTCTGTAACGAGGCAAAAGTCCCACCAGGTGGAACTTCTACAAATAAATATTTTTCTTTGTTTTTCCACAAACAAATATTTTGACAGCACTCTGTAAAAACAGGCCAAATGGGAGGGGCTAAAACTAGTGCAGGATGTGGCTTGTGGATATCATTAAAGGGTCTCCTAGCCTTTTCCCTATAATTCAAGCACTGTTCCCTTTAAAGACCTTAAACGTGTCTATGCGACCCTGATTATCTCACTTTGCCATGGACCTGTGCCTCTTCTTGTCATGAGTCACAAGTGAGTGATGGAAGTCAGCCTGTCGTTTCTATGCTCAGACTACTTTTCTTGACTAAGGAAAGTCAAGATGTCTATAAGCCACCTCCAGCCTCAAAGGCAGGATGCCTCTGAGTACCAGTTGCAGGGGAGTAACAGCAGCAGAGAGGGCATGCCCTCAACTCCTGCCTGTAGCTTCCAGCGGCATCTGGTGGGCCACTGTGCGAAACAGGATGCTGGCCTTGATGGGCCTTGGGCCTGATCCAGCAGGGCTATTCTTATATTCTTATGTTCTTAAAGTCCACTGTGACAAAGTCTGCAAGATGAATCACCCAAAAACACAGTGCAAGGATCAATGCTGCACTTGTCAAAAGACAGATGAAGAAGACTTTGGGCAGGGGGGACAATTGTGTGGGGTGAAAATACTACTATCCAATGGGCTAGTTCTGCAGTAGGAATTTAGCTAGTTTCACAATAGGTAGCTCTGGTGGTTTCTGAGATGTCAGTAGGAGCCTCAGGATTCAAGAAAATCAGGAAAACTACCACCCATACATCCCCACAGTGGTGCCCAGGAAATTTCTTATCTCCCTGTTCCATATGCTAGAAGAGAGGTTTCAAGTCCTGTAATGATAAAATGCTTGGTTCAGTCTGAAGAGAGGAGAGCTCCTCTTCTTGGTAGCAAACATGACTTGTCCGCTTAGCTAAGCAAGGTCTGCCCTGGTTGCATATGAATGGGAGACTAGAAGTGTGAGCACTGTAAGACATTCCCCTTGGGGGATGGAGCTGCTCTGAGAAGAGCAAAAGGTTTCAAGTTCCCTCCCTGGCATCTCCAAGATAGGGCTGATTCCTGCCTACAACCTTGGAGAAGCTGCTGCCAGTCTGTGTAGACAATACTGAGCTAGATAGACCAATGGTCTGACTCAGTATAAGGCAGCTTCCTATGTTCCTAAATGTTCCTATATTATATGCGAAGGTAAAACTCTTGGTTTCAGAGTATGAAACATAGGCTTCATTGAAACTATGAATAACTGCTGATATTATAACCACTAAATAACAACAATGAACATTTCCATAGTGCTTTAATGTACCAAAATGATTAATATGCATTATCTCAGTAATACGCTGAGGAAGTTATCACATCTATATAAAACATATTGGCTGACTTGAAGGGGAAAATTACTCAGAGTAGTCCCATTGAAATTAAAAGGATAAGTTAAGCAATGCCTAATTTGTCCTTTTAATTTTAATGGGACTACTTTGAGTAATTTTCCTCATCCTGCAGTCACTATGAGATTTCTTGTCGTTTTTCTCTCTTAAGATACTAGTCAACTAACTCCTACAACTGACTACTTCCAATATGACTGACACAATTCAGGGTGACATGAACACACTGGAGGAACTTCTAGGAGCAGTGTCAGTGTTGAGAAAACTGTCTAAGAGGGTCAACAATATAGTATGCATCTCAGTGTGTGTCTGAAGTGAATATGAAAGAAACATTGAATACATGGCTGCAAGGCAAAGCAATTGAGAACATGGAATTTAGCTCTGTCCTCCTTCTTTGCTGTGTGAAGAAGAGCACAGACAACTTTCAAAAGGTTCCAGAGGATGGCAACGATGCTGATGAGTCTGAAAAGCAGGCTAGGCTTTGTATCTTATTTTAACTAAGAAAGGCTTTAAAAAATCAGAAACTTTTTCTTGGTGATCATCATATAGCATTAGGATCTGGATTCCAGGAAAGATTGACTTGCCTAGGATTCAGTGGGTAGCATCCACAGATGCCCTTGCTCCAGAACAAGGAATCCTTGCTCTTGAGTAAGACTCCTTTTTATGGAGTAAGACATCTGTGGATGCCACCCACTGAATCCTAGGCAAGTCGATCTTTCCTGGAATCTAGATCCTAGTGCTAAGGTCTTCAAGAAAAACACCTTTTCTGAAAGCTTATAGCTACATTCAGTGGGTATAAGAGACTAAAACTTAAAATGTTTTGATAGCTTTTGATGGCTGGTGACTATTAGATCTTAGGCAACCCCCTTCTTAGGTGGCGATTGAAGAGGTACAGCTTGGCAGGTAGATGTCTGCAAAGAAGACAGAAGTCTGCATTTCTGCAGATGGCTACAAGAAGCAGGCTAGGTGGCAGTGGGGAAGTGGGGGGAATTACTGTGAAGTGTTGTTTTTTAAAAAGTATTTTAATTGGTTTTAAATGGTTTTAATCATTTTTGAATTGTTTTTATATTGTTTTTAGCATTGTGTTTGAATTGTGGGTTTTATGTCTTTTTTAAAAGTTGTTGTACACCACCCAGAGCCTCTGGATGGGGTGGTTTATAAATGTAGTTAATTAATAATAATAATAATAATAATAATAATAATAATAATAATAACAACAACAATAATGTGTTCTGTTTGCTTTTGCATAAAACTGATATAAGATTAGCACTCTGTCTGTCTGTCTGGCTGGCTGGCTGGCTGTTTGTTTGTTTGTTTGTTTGTTTGCTTGCTTGCTCTCATGCTGAAATTGTTTATTTAATTTGTAACAAAAAATATTACAAAAACACCATAAATGTCCGATACTTCCCCCTTCCCAGGGAAACGTACCCTGTGGCCACTGCCCTGAAACATCAAACTCGTCAGAGAAATAAGTAGTGCAAAACACTATGCTATGCCTGAACAGTGCTACTCAAAGAGATTTATGGGACTCTTTCTGAAGGCATACAGTTGCTATGGTAGGCGTAGATTTCTTACCTAGCACCTCCCACTGGCCAGTATTCTATCTGTAATATGAACTAAGATGTGTCAACAATGCAAGTGACTAGAAGTATCTGTAAGGGCTTGTTGTGTTTACAGAAGAACAACGCTAGCCAGACACAGAGCTCTTAACAAAGCATTGGACATATTGAACCTGATTTGCACAAAAACTTGTCAGTATCCCCTCTGTTTGTTGGAAGCGTTTTGTTTTGCTGCCCCTGCTTTCCACATTAGGATGCCTATTGGACATGTACAAGCCTTTGCTTGTGACCCAAAGGGGCTCTCCGGAGTGTGTCTTCATTTTACTACTCATAGGAAAATGGGTCAAAATCCAAAGAGTCCCTTTAGGCACATGGAAGATTTGCTTATGTGCAGCAAAGAGTTTTCTTTCTTTTTTCCTTTCTTCCAAATACCTGCTTGTCAGGTGTTTTGCCTTACCACACAGAGCTGGACTAGTTTTCTTCCAGTTCTACAGCACTGTTGTTTTGCAGTGTACAAATGAGGGAGCTCTTGCATTCCCTGGAACAAGGGAAGGGGCCATAGGTCAGTTGTAGATACATAATTGCCATGCAGACGGTCCCAGATTCAACCCATATGGCATCTCCAGCTAGGGCTGGGAAAGACCCCTGCCAGAGACCTTAGACTGCCAGTCAATACAGACTTCCATGGACTAATTCTCACTTTCATAAGAGAAAACAGAGTGGTGCATTCACAAGATAATGCTTCTTTTTTTCTGGATCATGTCATCCATCATTGCTATGTTAACACTTGTCTTGCCCAGTCACAACATTAGGATCCTTTTTGTAAATGCACCCAGAAGCATGGGAGATACTTCCCCATACTGTGATCTCATGTCACGGTGGAATGTATGTACACATTAACAACATGGATGAGAAAGCTGTGCCCATGTGGCTGTGGTAAAGGTAAAGAGTGCTGTCGATTCGGTGCCAACTCCTGGCGCCCACAGAGCCCTGTGGTTTTCTTTGGTACAATACAGGAGGGGTTTACCATTGCCGCCTCCCACACACTGAGATGATGCCTTTCAGCACATTCCTTTATCGCTGCCGCCCAATATTCCTACACATATTAGTGCATGGTGGAGCAACCCCAAAAAGTGGCTCTCATATGATCTCAGCTAGTGCCTTTTCAGTGGGCCTGTTTATTTTAAGCTTTGCTACATTTAATTTTTCTAAAGTCATTTTTATTGATGTTCCAGAAGGGTTTTGCATCTATAGTAAGAGTTCAATATCTGACTTTCCACACACACACACAGAGCCCCTTTTAAAAATTGCTGTATAATTTCTCTTCCTGTGTCTCAGAATAAAAAAGGGGGTTGGGTTGGGGGAGTCCTGATAAATTTTTGTTCTTTTAGCACAGAATGTCTGTGTGTTTTCCAAACAGTGTTTGATGTGATGCGTATGTATCTCTGTCTTTGAAAGTGTCATTTAGTGGAATTTGCCCAGAGGAGCCTGAGCCAAACAAGATGCTCACACTGGAGGCAAGCTCATACCAAATACATTTGGACAGATGCAGAGGCAGGATGGAGACACTCAGACTCAGACACGCGCACACAGGCACACCAAAAGGACTCCTGCCACAACCGCCTCTGCCATCTTCACCATTACAAAAACAAAAGGATAGAAAAGAGGGAGAAAAATGCAGGGCACGATCCATCAGCATTCCTGAATGGTTTGTAAAAGCAGACATGTAAATACCCAGCTTAGTGCATCAAAAGACTGAAAGCTCGGTCAGAACCAAGGGCAGATAGATTCCAGCCAGAGTTAGGCACTTTGAAGCCCCTCTGATTCTAATGCATGTACTTAATTCTCCTTCTGAAATTATCATACTGAACTTGAGCTAGAGCATGCTTGAAGCTGTGTTTTAAACCTTTGAACTACTGGAGAGGAGTGAGTCACACTTAACTCAGTGGGTAGCACTTCAGACTAAAGCCACACGACATGGCAGCTAAGGGCCAAACAAGCCGTGATGTTATATACATCACTGTCTAGTTGGGGCTTTATTTTCCTTTTAAAATAACAGCTGCGTTGGGGGCTCCGGTTTGGATAAAGCATGGAGATAGATGGTGTTTATCCCTTCTGCACTGTTTTCCCACCATAAATCCCCACCCACAATTTGCCTTTACAGAAAATTTCACCTGATTGGAGGTTAAGTAGCTGTTTCAGGGGCAATTTGTGGCAAGGAGACAGAAGTAAAAAACTGGCCGCCTTCAGATACAATGCAGAACCATTGGTCCAATGCTCCCTCTCTGCAGTCTGGCGGACTACAGAGAGGAGGGGGAACTGGCTAAGGGACTTCCTTCTTTAATGAAGGGCAGCCCTGGTAGCCAATAGCAGCTGGAGCGAGGGAGGAGCTTCCTCACTTAACTCCGGTTTGTATACAGAGGAAACTGTGGTGCCAGCATTTGGACATAATGCTGGCACTGTGGAACTGAAGTTAAAGGCAGCTAAACTTACTACAAACTGAAGGTACAGAGGACAATTTGGGGAGGGAAACCACGGGCCCATATCTCTGCGAAACTGCAGTTGCCCAAATTCAGACATACGGTTTCTGAAACTGGAGGTGAAGGGACCTCCAGTTTCGTGTTACGTGTGAATGCAGCCATCCTCTACATCTGCACCAATTGTGACCCATATCAGACCACACATTGCTGCTGTTTTTAAGGGAAAATAAGCCCTTAACAAGGCAATGACACATTTATTTTCACATCTAGTCTCTTGGCAGCCTATAGGGAGGAGAGCTGGTCTTGTGGTAGCAAGCATGACTTGTTCCCTTATCTAAGCAGGGTCCACCCTGGTTGCATATGAATGGGAGACTAGAAGTATGAGCACTGTAAGATATTCCCCTCAGGGGATGGAGCCGCTCTGGGAAGAGAAGAAGGTTCCAAGTTCCCTCCCTGGCTTCTCCAAGATAGGGCTGAAAAGGATTCCTGCCTACAACCTTGGAGAAGCCGCTGCCAGTCTGTGTAGCCAATACTGAGCTAGAAGGACCAATGGTCTGACTCAGCATATGGCAGCTTCCTATGTCATAAGAGACTGAGCTATGTATCAGAATTCTCCTGATTTGAATTTATTTCTGCCTCTAGGTGGCATTAAGTAAAACACACTCTCCCTCTTTCCACCACAGTCTCCTCCCCATCATCCAGGACTGGCCCTTCCACAAGGCAAGGTGAGGCAGTTGCCTCAGGCAGCAGTTTATTTGGGCACCAGCAAAGCAGCAAGATGCCTTCCTGCCCCCTGCTTCTTTAAAAAAGAAAAGGGGAGAAGGATGCATGCGGGGATGGCAGCATCTGGTGTCCTGCCTAAAGTGCACAGAGGTCTTGAACCACCACTGGCTTCACCCACAGTTTGGATATGATATTAATACTGGTTTACCTTACAGGATGATAACAAGATATTGAAGGCATTCACACAATCAAAAATTTCTTCCCGTGTCCTACCTGGGTTTGGAAACTGAATGTGCTCCCAATTTTCAGTTGTGTGGAGGCAAGGTAGGAGGCAAACCTGGGTAGCATTGCCTCTTGTCTTGCTTCCACACAATCACTTCTACCCAGGTTTTCCTCCTACCTTGCTTCCACACAACCAAAAATTGGGAGCACACACAGTTCCCAAACCTGGTAGACCACAGTTTTTGATTGTGTGAATGACCTCAAAGTGTGTGATGCACTTTGAACTCTTGAAAGTGCTATGCCAATGAGAAGTAACACTATTATGATTGGGCTACAAATGTCTAGCCCCTATGGTGTGAAAATTCAAACAGCACAACCTGCTCTGAGTGCAGACTGTAACACACAGAAGAAAGAAACCAACACTGTCCAACCTGGGAAGATGGCTGTCCGTATATGATGGCTGCAGTGTGAATTTGGGATGCAAAAGTGGGGCTTAAGTTGGAGAGATAATACATGAGAAGCAGCAACAGAGGTTTTTCATCTACATCCTGTCCTCCCTCCAAGAAGCTTTTGGCCCTGCAAGAGCTCATTGAAGGAAGCTCAGCAGAACATGCCCAAGATTCCCCCAGGGAGTTTCACAACATTCACACATAATAAGGAACTGCAGTTGAAAGGGACAGAGGTTCCACGAGCATTACATGCAAATGCAAGCTATTGGGGTTTGGTGCGGCAACAGACCTGAGATTTCAGATTTGGAATTCCAGTCTATACCCTCAGGTTACTGTGAGTTTCATCACTGCAACCTGAGGTTGGACACAACCTGCGGTACATCCGAATGCAGAACCGCAGGCTGCATCCCTTTCAACTGGAGTCAAGGGAGGAAGCTCCTCCCTCAGATCTGGCTGTGATTGGCCATACGGTCTGTCCTTCATTCAAGAGGAAAGCCCGCATAGTCAGTCCTCCCTTCTCTCTGCAGTCTCTCTGATTGAAGAGATGACACTCTCCATTACACAGAGGGAAAATAGGCCTAGGGCAAGCACTGAAATTGCGCCCCCTGTCCAAGCATCTGACACCCATCTTTCAGATAACTTTACCATAATATCAGCTCAAAAACACAAGTCAAGCTCATTAATCTTTTAATATTTCAAGAACTATTTAGCAGTGGACGTAGCCAGACCAAAAAATGCTGGAAAACTACCAATTTCAGTATGCTGGGGCTGATGAAATACCCAAATACTATGTGGAGGTGTACTTGGAAAACTAAACAAAAGTGCCTGTCTGATTCTCTACTATGCATTGTAGCATCACTATTACATACATTTTAAAAATAAATGGAGAATTTGACTTTTCCCAGATACTCTCAATATAATTAAAGGATACGCAGAGTAAACTGTGTCACTGCTTGGAATATATTCTAGTATTTCAGAAAGACAGTTAAAATGAGAGAAAGAGAGCAAGAAACTCCCAGTGGGCCTTAATACTAAGGCTTTCACACTGATTCAAAGACAAACTCACCATTAATAACCATATTATTAAGACATCACATTTAACTCACTTATCAGAAGCAGCAAACTAAGAGCAAATGGATACAATCCTAGCTCATAGACTTCAGCTCAGTATTCACAAAACCTGATTTTCTGTACATAGTGCCAAACTGAATATGTGTACAGTGACATATTCTTTTACCTGTAGCTCCTTCAGGAGTCTTCCTAAAGGCCGTGGGGGGGGGGTCTGCAAAGGTTCCCCCTCCCCCCGCTGGCCTCTATGGCCTTTCAGGGACCATTTGAGCATGTGCCGTGGCCATTTTTAATTTTTTTTTTTTTTAAATGGCAGCTGAAACAAAATGGCCACCGCGCATACTCAAATGGCCTCTGCAAGGCCTGGCATGGCCTAGGGCCTCACAGAGGCCATTTGAGCATGTGCAGTGGTCATTTTGTTTTCAACAGCCATTTTTTAAAAAAAAAAAATTAAAAATGGTGCCCCCCCTTCAAATTGTGCCTGGGGCATGTACCCTGCCTGCCCCACCCTAGATATGCCCCTGCCATTGCATCCAAATTAAGACGGAACAGCATGGGGAGGAGGAGACCCCATGGTTCCACGTTACATGTGAATGCAGCCTGAGTGTGGATTTGTATTCAAATTTCCCAATTCAGACCCAACATTCTGCCTATATTGACTCTACTGCATGAATCTTTGCAGAGCTTCAGAGATAGTCACATTAGAGAACACAGAGGGTAGCATGGCCAAGGACAGGGGAGCATTGATGGGCCATGAGGGTGGACATTTTACAAGCATTTCATTAACTTCACAGTCCAGCTGGGCATGGGCTTCAGTCTACAGAATGATCAAGCTTCTCAGTCCAGGGGTTAGTCTTGAGTGATAAAGTATCTGGTTTTCCTGATGACACTCCCAGTGGTCCCAGTTGTGCTTTGGGGAGAGCTGAAGTTTGGGTGAGTCTCATGAGCCACTTGGTCTTTTTTTTTTTTTTTTCCCCATGGGCTATCTGCTAGGCTCTTTTAATATTTGCCCTCCGCACTGAGCAGATTTTAAAAAAAACTGTTACTGCAAAGCCCAGTAACAGCCTCAGAGATCTTTGACCAAATCCATTTCAAATCCTGCTTCCCATTAAAAGAGAAACATGCATAACAAAATGCACAAAAGATATACCAGGCTTTCCTTTCGAGACAATTTGAAGGCTGACTAGTCATCATGCAAATTCAGGGTACATCCCTACTCTCACTCCCTTTCCCCTCTCTCAGTTCCAACCGGAGTCAGCTGGAACCTGAGTCTTCAGTCCTAGCATTTCAAAAATGCACCAAAACTTCAGGCTGTGGCTCCGAGGCTCCTAACAGAGATCTTGTGCTGCTGGTACATTATTATTTATTTATAAACATCTTTAAAACATCTTTAGAGTGCTTTGAAAAGCAAATAAGAGACCTGGGGAGCGGGGGAGGGGGGAGATGCTCTCTCTCTCTCTCTCTCTCTCTCTCCCCCCTGCCCTCCCTTTCAGGTTGGCTGCTGCCTGCAAATGATAAGCATATTTGGGATTTCACTTGGGAAATACATGCCCAGAAATGAGTTTAACAAGCCAATTCCATCATGCTTTTTGTACATCAGAGCAATCCTCAAGCACATGTCCATATGTGTAGAATCTAGAGGAAAGAGTTGTGGTATGCAAGGACAAGACAGTGGATCAAGAATATTAACATTTCATTTAACCTTTTATCCATGTGATCACCAAGAGTCGACACCGACTTGATGGCACTTAATCAATCAATCAATCAATCAATCAAATGAGACAGATATTATTTTTATATTATTATTATTTTATTTATTAAATTTATACCCCGCCCAAACTTACGTCTCTGGGCGGCTAACAACAATTAAAACACATATAAAAGTTAAAACAGTTAAATATATAACACATATAAAAGTTAAAACAATGCAATAATTTAAAAACCATCAATAAATAAATTTTATGGAGAGAGAGGCAAGTGCAGTCTGCCTTCAGCGCTCTTGCTGCTGGCTGTTTGTTAGCCCCACTTCCACTCCAAGACTGGAATAAAAGTAACTAAAGTAGCATTCAAAAGCTGGCCTGGATCAATGAATGGATTGACCAGAAATACCACAATGTGGACAAATGAAATGTGTGAATTAGTCAACTGAAATTCTTGTCACCATGGAAGCTGGAAACAAGCTACTATAATCCCCGAAATTGGCACTAGATATATCTGTAATGGCCTGGTTCACATATTTGGTTTGTCCAGGTGACTGTGTGCTTGAGGTGACTGGAGTTATTCATATGTAAAATATATGTACTGAGTGAAACACCCCTAAGTAGGGATGTGCATGAACTGGTTTGGAGGCCCTTTTACAGGCCTCAGAACTGGTTCGAACCCTGGCCGGCTCAAAAGTTTGATGGGGGGAGGGGTGGCTTTAAGGGTGGGGGAGGATTTTTTATTTATTTATTTTTATTATTTTACTATTAAAACTTTTATACCGCCCTTCCAAAAGGCTCAGGGCGGTTTACATTAAAACACCGTTAAAATCAATTAATAAATAAAACAAAAATTATAAAGCATTAAAAATAATCAACAATTAAAAACATCATAAAACAACAATTAAATAATCATAAGAATTTAAAAACAAGTTTTAAAAAGCTGAGAAAGCCTGGTTGAAGAGATGGGTTTTCAGGTGTTTTTTGAAAAATGCCAGAGATGGGGAGGATCGTATCTCAGCAGGGAGCGCATTCCACAATCTCGGGGCAGCAGCCGAGAAGGCCTGTCTCTGTGTAGCCACCAAACGAGTTGGCGGCAACTGGAGACGGACCTCCTCAAGTGACCTCAATGGGCAGTGGGGCTCATAGCAGAGAAGACGCTCTCTTGCACTTACTGCACTTACTCCCCTGCCACGTTTCCCCCACTGGCGTGCGATTCCCTAAAAGCCCATCAGGGAGGCAGCATACCTCCCTGCCATCCCATCCCGATGCTGAACGGATATAACCGGAAGTACTAGCAGCCAGTAGCGGCCAGTGAGGGTGCCGGTGGAGGGGTGGCGAGAGGCACCTTTAGGAATAAAAGAATTGGTGCTTATTTCTGCTCTCGCTGCACCTGAATGCTGCTTGGAGAAGCAGCGTGCCGCCCAGCACCCCCTGCAGCGGGGGATTGCCTCCATCACTCACCTGGCCGCGCAGGGGGGGGGGGGGCGGGCGTGTGGATTGGCTCCATAGAAGCCAGGTGAGTGGCGGAGGCGATCCCCCACCGCAGGGGGTGCTGGGCGGCACGCTGCTTCTATGAGCAGCATTCAGGTGCGACAAGAGCAGAGGTAAGCACCAATTATTTTACTCTTAAAGGTGCCACTCGCCGCTCCTCCACCGGTGCCCTCACTGGCCACTACTGCTAGCTGCGCATGAGCACATCGCACACACGCGTGTGCATATCACATTCATGCTTGTGCATGTCAGTTGCGTGTGTGCAGCGTGTGCACACACAACATGCACAGGCACAGCTAGTACTTCCGGTTATTTCCAGTCAGCATCAGGACAGGGAGGCAGGGAGGTATGCTGCCACCCTGACGGGCAAAAAACGGGAATTGCACGCCAGTGGGGGAAATGCAGCGGGGGAGTAAGTGCAGCCTCTCCCACCCTCAAAGCCATCCCCCCTGCCATCGAACCACCACCACCACCCCCGTACCGTGCACATCCCTACCCGTAAGATGCCCTCGGAGAAAATTTCAGTTGGTTTCTCGTCTGTGTACCAAAAGAAAATACTCTAATTTGTTTGTTATTTCTCTGTGTAAACCACCCTGAGCCATTTTTGGAAGGGCAGTATAGAAATCAAATGAATTAATCATCATCATCATCATCATCATCATCATCATCATCATCACAGTCAACATGTCACTTAATGTTCTGTAGTGGTTGTGAGCAACCTCAGAAGGCCTGGGCCAGACCAAGAAAATACTCAATCTCTGCTAAAAATCAACATGTTCCTACATTGGTTAGAATGCTGGACTTTAACCAAAGAAAGCCAGGTTAAAATCCTCATTCAGCCATGACCTACCTCAGCCTAACCTACCTCACAGGATTGTTGTGAGCATATAAAGTAGGGCATGGGCACCACCTGGAGCTCTTTGGAGGTAGGGTGAGCCAATGTATTGTATTTTTAATATTTACATCCCACCCTTCAGGCAGAGCTTCTCACGGTAGCTTAAAGGAATGAATACATAATGAATAAATGATACTGCTCTTCATTCATTCTATCCTTGCCTCACTTGCCCAGTAAAGGGGGAAAGGCTGTCTATTTGTCACAGAGCTCTCAGCCGTCAACAGCTGAACATGAAACCTAACAAACAAACCTCAGCACAGCATCCCTCCAGTGCTTGTTGCCTGTGTCTACCTTAAATTTCCTTTTAGATTTTCTCCTTTTGAGACAAGGAGCCATCTTTTTATCTAACTATCTATGTAAACCACTGTGAGAATTTTTGTTGAAAAGCAGTATATAAACTTTCGTAGTGGTAGTAGCAGCAGCAGCAGCAGCAGCAGTTTATAACTGCTTTCTGGCTGTAAATATGGGGAAAGGACAAGAGAATCAAAGGTTATTCTGGCAGAAATGAAGCTGGGGTAGAAATTATCAGGGTCCAAAATGATTTCACAGCTGTTAAACTATATTTTTAAATATATTAAGATAAGATCAGATGGATACAAACTTCAAACTTTTGTTTACCAGTTGTCTCCCAGGGAAAAAAGTGTTGCACTGGGCTAACACAGACCTGGCAAATGGAAAATTACTCAGGCCACAAAGCCTGTCTTATTAAGTTTGTTGAGGTGCAGGAGTAATGTGTTGGAATTTAATTCAATGTGGGGTACATCTTATAACCTTACACTGACCTTCAAATAGAAGATTGTTTCCCACGTTGTATGATCACAATCAGAAGTTCACAGAGCCTGTGATTTTTGATTATGTGTGTGTGCGCATGCTCGTGCACTCTACCAAGTGTGAAAGGCGTATGGAAAGTTGGTCATCAGCCCTGCCCCTGTGACGACCCTACAGTAAAGCTCAGGAGCCTCTGCCTTACATGAATGGTTGTCTCCTCGCATTCTTCAAGATTCCAGAAGGCAATCTTTTGCCATTCCTTCCCTTCAAAGCTTCTCTTAGGGAATCTCTCCCTTGCTCTCCTACATACAAAACAAATTGTGCTTTCTTCGATGGATAAAGCATTGGCTGACATGATGAGGAAAATTACTCAAAGCAGTCCTGTTGAAATTTAAAGGACAAGTTAGGTATGGCCTAACTTAATTTCAAAGGGACTACTTTGAGTAATTTTCCCCATTCTCTCAGCTATTCTCTCTCTGCATGTGCTGGAGGAGCCTGGAAAATGGGTGTCTGCATTTGCCTGGGCAAAATGCATCGATATAACATTTTCAATCTGACCCTATGTTCAATAAAGAGAAAGTCTCCGTGATCTGAGTGTGACTTTCGGGGCATTTGGCTTAGAATTGCAGCCTTACAGCCAGCTCCGATACTTGTTTACTCAGGAGTAAGCACCACTGTATTCAGTGGGACTCCTTTCTAAGAAAGTACAATTGCAGGCTTAATCATACCAGGTGAAGAGCATACATGGTGAAGGTGCTTGCAGCTTGCCAGCAGCATCTCAAAAGACAAAGCTCTCTTCATTTGCATCTTTTGCCTGATGTCTCTTTGCCACTCGCTAATATTGTGCCACTTGCCTTCCTCCCTGGCCAAGGTCCCATCTTGTGTATTTTGTTACTGGCGTACTTTTTGGCTTGCTGTCAAACTCCTGCTTGTTATTTCTTATGCACCAGCTGATTGCCTCCTGCAGGCGTCCTCTGCTTGCCAGTGGTTGCAGGCACACACTTGTTCCCAAAATGATAGAGTGACCTCTTGCTTTGCGCTCAAGGTCCTTTTTTCAAGAACTGTGACACCTTGTACAAACAACCAGAATAGAAAAGGATGGAGATAGATAGATAGATAGATAGATAGATAGATAGATAGATAGATAGATAGATAGATAGATAGATTATCCAAGAAACCATGATATAACACACATACACACCCTCACAGAAAATGAAACACTGTGGGATTATACTGAAGCTGAATGTTATGCTCTGCTGTACATGCCATTTGTGGATTTAAAGCTTAAGAGGATTTTTCATTATGGATCTCACACAGACACCCATGCGCACACACATTGTGCATAGAAAAAATGGTATACTATTTAAACTCTCAAATGTGGCTTAAGAAGGGCTTAGATCATAGCACAGAAGTTTGCCGTAATAGGGATTAGTGCATCCCTTTGTATTGTTTACACAGGAGGTGTGAAGCAAGAGAAAAGTAATGCAATCCAGTGTGGATAGTGTTGAACAGGCTGGAAAGATCTGGGCTCAGCTCACTGCATATCCATGTAGCCTTGGCAAGTCACTATAGCCCCAGGAATTGTGTTGTACCTGCATTCAGATGCCTGTACACTTGTACATGTTTTTTGCGCTAATGTGTGTACTTGTATTCATTGTTAAAGTGAATCTGGTTACAGGACCCCTGAAATTCAGGATACAGATTGGAAGTATATACTGCTTCATAACATGTGAATAACTGCATAGGGATCTGTAACTGTGTACACAGATTGTATGCTTGTTGAACATAATATACGAGTATTATTATTTATTTTATTATTTATTACATTTGTACACTGCCCCAAACTTTCATCTCTGGGTGGTTTACAATAGTATAAAAGAAGTTAAAATATATACAAAAATTTAAAACAATTTAACAATTTAAAAAACAGCCACGAATTAAAACCTTAACATTTTAAAGAACAGAAAAAGCTTGGGTGAAGAGTAGAGTTGTCTCTTCCTAATCTGTCTCTTTAATCAATCTTACTGGAATTGTTATTAGTATTGTTGTTGCTGGTAGTGGTGGTAATGATGAATGCCATCCTGAAGTCCTAGGAGAACCATGGGATACAAATTAGACAGACAGACAGACAGACAGACAGATAGATAGATAATCCATGTGAGTTTTTCATAATGTATGGGTGTCCCTGCACTTGTGCCTATGTGAGAGAATGAGTGAAAGAGAGCAGGACTGTGAATAATAGATATCTTTCTTGTCCCAGGGGAAATATAAGATGAATGCCTGATTGGCCAGCAACAGGCTTGAGAGAGAATGCCTGGAAGGAAGTACAAGCTCCACTCCACATTATGTTCTTGGTCCTGTCAATGCCAAATGCTTTCTGTCTCATTGAGAAACCCCTTGGTGCTGGAGGACCAAACACACCCATGCTAATGTGTATCAATTGCATTATCCCAATTCATCCTGCTGTGACCTCATGTAAGTCGAAATGTTACGTTTGGAAGAAATTTCTGCTGAAGAACAGCAAATCATTGGAATAACACCTAAAACAAGGGGTGCTTATACATAGTTATAGTAGCATGCCTCAGATAGGTTCCTTCAGTGTTCACTCTTTATTCATTCATTCATTCATTCATTCATTCATTCAACATATTTATATGCCACCCCAAACTTGCATCTCTGGGCGGTTTACAATTAAAATCATTTAAACATTAAAATCATTAACATTAAAATCATTTAAAACCCAACATTAAAAATATTAAAACTATAAATTTAATTAAAAGCCTGGGTTTCATCAGCATATTGATAACACCCTGCACCAAATCTCCTGATGATCTCTACCAGCGGCTTCATGTAGATGTTAAACAACACCAGGCACAATATGGAGCCCAGAGGGGGCACCATATGAATGTTCAGATTCTGAAGAACGACAGTCTCCAAGAAACATCATCTAGAATCTGCCCATGAGGTAGGTGCGGAACCACTGCAAAGTAGTGCCTCCCACTCCACAATCCCCTCAGACAGTCCAGAAGGATATTATGGTCAATAGTATCAAAGGCCACCGAGAGATCACAAAGGACCAACAGGTTCACACTCCCTCTGTCAATTCCCAATTGGTGATCATCCATCAGGTCAACCAAGACACTCCACTCCATAGCCTGCCCGAAAGCAAGTTTGAAATGGGTCTAGATAATCAGTTTCCTCCAAGACCATTCGGAGGCCATCACTTTCTCAATCACTTTGCCCAACCATGGAAGGTTGGAGACAGGCCTGTAGTTGCTTAACTCTAAGAAATCCAAGGCAGGCTTCTTCAGAAGCAGTCTAACGATTGCCTCCTTCAGACAAGGAGGCATCCTGCCCGCCCTCAGAGAAGCATTTATAATCTCTGCCAGGCCCTCTACAGCAGCCTCCCTGCCAGATAGTATAAGCCATGTTGGGCAAGGATCAAGAGGGCAGGTGGTAGGCCGCACCATTCCAAGCAACTTGTCCACATCCTTAGGAGTCACAAACTGAAACTGATCCAGGGTCATCACATAAGAGAAGCTGCTGGTCACCTCAGCATAAGACACTGTAACAATTGTGGAATTTGAATCTAAATTGGCCCGAGATATTCGAGATATTCCCCCCCAATTCGAGATATTCCCCCCCCAAAAAAACTCATTTAAAATGTTGTAGTGTTGTTGTTTCCAAGTAATGGTTCAAGGGGGAATAATTGTTGTTTCCAAGTAATGGTTCAAGGGGGAAGGGGCAAACACTAGCCCACTGACAACCATGAACTCTTCTGGATGTGAAGTTGTGGATGCAATACCGGCAGAAAAGAATTGCTTTTTTGCCACACGTATCACCTGAGCATAGATCTTCAAATGCGCTCTATGTAATCATCTGTCAGATTCAA
Source organism: Hemicordylus capensis (assembly GCF_027244095.1). Taxonomy (NCBI): domain Eukaryota; kingdom Metazoa; phylum Chordata; class Lepidosauria; order Squamata; family Cordylidae; genus Hemicordylus; species Hemicordylus capensis. The sequence goes on along the minus strand of NC_069657.1, from coordinate 163,872,959 downwards.
GTTGAGGTTTTCTCCACTTGCACTCTAGTCAACTCCTTCACTGCTTCAGCCCCCATAGTTTTTCCATATACCAAGGAGCCAGTTTCAAAGTGTGTTGGAGAGGACGCTTAGGAGCAATTGTGTCCACTGCCCTGGTGAGTTGGTTGTTCCAACCCTTCACCAGAGTGTTGACAGGATCACAAGCAGAGCCAACACTAAACCCCCTCCAAGACTTCTTGGAATCCTATTGGATCCAATAACCTTCTCAGGTAGACTATCCTAATGGGCCCTTCACCCCTGTGGAGGTGGGACATGATCATGAGTCCAACCTTAACCAGATGGTGGTCCATCCATGACAATGGGGAAATCACAGGAGTCACCACCCATGGAACACCACCCTGTTCAGAGTGAAAGATCAGATCAAGTGTGTGACCAGCAATGTGTGTCGATCCCGAGACCACCTGGGATAGGCACATAGTTGTCATGGCTGCTATGAACTCGTGAGCCACCCTGAGCGGCTCAGAAGTTCATTGTTTCCAATTCCAGGACATTCAGATGAATTTTATTTAGTCTTTTTATTAGCAAATTTTAATTATAAATATACAAATGTAGTGGCCAAGTTTTGTTACATTTTATGTAAATTGTGATTGGCTATTGTGTAATGTAATGTTTTTGGTCAATGACTGAAATAAATTGATTTATCAGATTGATGATTGGTTCCAAAGTGGACACTGAAGTCCTCCACCATCACAAGCCTGGGAGACTCCAACACCAAGCCCGAGAACAAGTCTGTCAGCTCAGGTAGGGTTTCTGTTGGGCATCGGTAAAGTGTGCTGTCAAGTCAATTTCGACTCCTGGCGCCCACAGATCCCTGTGGTTTTCTTTGGTAGAATACAGGAGGGGTTTACCATTGCCTCTTCCCGCTCAGTGTGAGATGATGCCTTTCAGCATCTTTCTATATCATTGCTGCATAGTCTGGGAAACATACCAGTGAGGATTCGAACCAGCAACCTTCTGCTTGTTAGTCAAGCATTTCCCCGCTGTGCCACTTAAGGTGGTTGGTGCAACTGGTACACCAACAGAAGTCCCAGTCTATCCCTGGTCCCCAAACTTAAGTTCACACATTCAGTATGGTCAGACACCTCAACAGGGATCCTGGCAAGGGAGATGTTCTTATAGACCACAGCCATTCCACCTCCCCACCCATGTCCCTTCAGCTGCCCCTCAACAGTGTACCCTGGGAAGGAGAAGCTGGCACCAGACTGGGCCACCAGCCTCTCCCAACCAAGTCTCTGTGATACATACCAGGTCAGCCCCTTCATACAGAATCAGATCATGGATGACTTCAGGTTTATTCTGGACCAACCTGACATTGCAAAGGAGCAAGGTGAGGCTCTGTGGATGGTTGGCACGGATCCCTAAGCTCAAAGAGCTGGCAGGACAGCCAGAAGGGGAAACAGTGATTAAGTTTCTGATTTCCCTTCCCCTGCAATGGCCTGATGACCTGTCAATGTCACTTCTTCTATTCCCCACCATCACTGGAATAGATGCCCCATAATCAGTGGATATGTCCGCTGTCTCCTCTCCAGACAGACCCAGGCACATGAAAACTAAACTCACTCAGGATTTAAAACAGAAGCTGATTTAAAAAATACCCACCCACCTTTTACACACCTATGAAGAATCCTGAGCCAGGCAGCCTGGCCCTTACCTTTGTTATCCCCAGAAGTGGCTCCCCCAAAGGGGCGACCCTCTTTGGTGGTGGGCCCACCACCACAGACAGCGTTCCTTTAAAAGGCCCAGAGCTGAGCAGATGGTACCAGGAACTGCTGAGCCACTCACCTCTGACCCCAGTCCTGCATACACCCCCCACAGATGTTCCACAGAGGCAGCAGGCAGCAGTTCAACAGGGAAAGCAAAGAAGGTAACATCAGAAGGAGCCAACAGGACACACACATGGTCTCTCATCCCAAGCAGCACTGAATGGGAAGCAGATGGGCTCTTCTTCTCCTCTGTTGGGCTTCTAGCCCATTATTGAAGGATTTTAAAATAATTGCTATTTAACAGTGTGCTGTATTGGTTACAGCATCAGACTAGGACCAGGGAGACCTGGGTTCACATTTCCACTCAGCCATGAAGCTCACTGGGTGACCTTGGGCCAGTTACTATTTTTCAGTCTAACTTACTTTGCAGGGTTGTTGTAAGGACTCTTGTGTGTCACTCTGGACACTTTCTAGGAACGGTAGGATAAACATCTAACAATCACTTAAAATACATGGAAACAACTTGGCAGGTGGTCCACCACAAGTCATATACAAGTAAAGAACGAACTACATTCCGGAATCCATCCTAGTCAATGGTTTGGGCATGCATTGCTTTAGCAAATCAGCACCATGGACAGCAACATGCAGGTTGCTGTTACATTCCTATTCAAGGCTGCTACCAGCTCTCCTAGCAGTCACTAGTCAAGTCATTTCCCGGCACAGTGGGGAAATGACTTGACTAGCAAGCCAGAGGTTGCCAGTTCGAATCCCCCCGGTATGTTTCCCAGACTATGGAAAACACCTATATCGGGCAATGGAGATATAGGAAGATGCTGAAAGGCATCATCTAATCCTGCACGGGAGACGGCAATGGGAAACCCCTCCTGTATTCCATCAAAGACCGCCAGTGAGTCGACACTAGCTCGAAGACACGCTTTACCTTTACCAGCTCTCCAACAGAACAAAAGCTGCTGGATGAAACCAAGGGCCTGTTTCCTGCTGTGGCCAACCAGATGCTCCTAAGAAGCCTGCACTCAGGGCATAAGGGCAATAGCATTCCTGTATCACTTGTTGTCTTCCCAGAGGCATCTTTTTTGGCCATCATGAGAAACAGATTGCCGGAAACAGAATGCACCTATGCAACCACAGGGGCATGTTTAGAGGTGGCACATAGGGTTTCCTAGGGAAAGGAAGGGCATCAAAAATACCCCCTTTTCCTGTGGCGCTGGTGCAGTTAGTTGGTATGTTCTGTTAGACTGCTCCTTTGCATCTTGCTCTGAATGCCAGCCATTCACTTCTGTCCCAGTATTTGCAGAAGTTCCCACAATTTAGGCCTTGGTGAGGAATAAACTGACTGCTAGTTGCCATAAGAAATTATTCCCCTGGAAACATCTATTATCCACCTAGAGTGTTACATCTTCCTGAATCCATGAGCCTGACATTCATGATCCCCAAACAGAAACAACAGAGATAAAACTTCCTGCCTTGGTTTTTTTTTTAGGAGAGAAGGATTTACCAACTTTGCATACATCTAAAAAGAAAAATCTGCTTCACTAGCACCAAATCATCTGTCGTTTTTATTGATCCATTGGGAATTTGTGACATCTCAGATAGCATGTTTCACATGTGTGTAACCTCTGGGGGAAAGTGTTTTAAAGCAGTGACCTTCAGAAAGTACATTTGTGCTTTAAAAAAAAAAGAATCAAATGTACTTCCAAATGCTCACTGTAATCCTTTTTGAGTTAATTGGTCAAAGAGCACTGTATATGCACACATATAAAGCACTGGCTTTACCTTTTCAAACCATGAGGTGGCTTTGCTCTTGTCCTGATGGTGTGCTATTATACCAAATGAAGAGGGTGCCAGCCCACTGGCTTGTTATGTAGCTAAGGAAGTGTGCTTTTGGGATGAGACAAAATGCCCCTAGACCCAGAGTAGAAAAAAGGCATCTGTGAGATGAAGAAATGTATTCAAAGGGAATAAGTTGGGTACAACATTTCCCCCAAAGGATCTTTGAAATCACAAGTGTTGTGCAATGCCTTGTAGTGGAAAGTACAATGCAAAAGCTATCTGAGTTTAGTGGCATGTTGGAGGCCGGAATAAAGAGTGCCTCCTGTATCAGACACTGGAAAGGGGGCTTTGTTTTTATATTTCTGTTATGCAAGCTTTATATTGTGGCAGATTCATAACTTGTCTGCTGTAATCTTATGTTTAAGCTATTGCCTCCAAATGTCAGTAGACTTTCCCTTACTAAATATTGATAAATTTGGTTTTTTTGCAGAGGCTTGATCTAAATCAAGGTTTATGCAGAGGGGCAGCCCCTGAAACTTTCGACAAGGATGTAAGCCTGGAGCATGCAAAGGGAACATTCTCACTGCACTCTACCACCACTGCCTGTGAATAAGTGCCACAGCCAACCACCACCTATCTGGAACCAGGGGAAAGGATTTCCCTGATCATCTCTGGTGAATGGCATCCTTCTTTAAGAGCCAAACTGGACATTACTGTTGATGAATTTAACTTTTCTTTCAAAAATAACAGCTACAGGCATAGCCCAGTCCAGATCAGGTCTGTGGGGGAGGAGACAGACTTTGCCTCCGCCACAGTCCCCAGATCCTACTTGACAAAGGAAAAAAGTTCCCACTGGCACCAATTTCAGGTCACATGAAATCCCTTACTTGCAATTTGGTGATAGGCCACTAAACTCCATTATTATACTGCAGGTGAAACTCGGAAAATTAGAATATCGTGCAAAAGTCCATTAATTTCAGTAATGCAAATTAAAAGGTGAAACTGATATATGAGACAGACGCATTACATGCAAAGCGAGATAAGTCAAGCCTTAATTTGTTATAATTGTGATGATCATGGCGTACAGCTCATGAGAACCCCATCTACACGACTTTTAAACATGTTGCATAATTTCTTTCCGCTCCCTGCTGGCCATCACTGACAGTCTGTGAAAATCATGCGCCTTTAAATACTGCTTCTGACTTTAAAAAGGTATCAGTTTTTCACAGATTGTCAGCAGATGACCAGCAGGTGGTGCTAAGAAACTATAAAACATGTTTAAAAGTCGTGTAGATGCTTAGTAAAATTTCCCATCTCAATTTGTGTTGATGTTTAAATAAATTGCTGTTTAGACAGATGGGCAATGGATGGATTATGGGCTGAAGGCCTCCCTAGCTGAGCAACAAATCCTTCGGTCCTGAGCAAAGTAGTCTTCTCCTCTTGTCACCATCCCTCAAGGGTGCATCCAAATACAAATGTCCCAGGGGAGGAAAGAAGACAGTGGTTCCCAGGAAAACAGTGGCTCTTCTTCTTCTTCTTCTTCTTCTTCTTCTTCTTCTTCTTCCTCCTCCTCCTCTAATTCTTCCTCCTCCTCCTCTTCCTCCAAGAACTTTGTTATTCTATCATTCACCATCCACTGGAGGTTGTTTAAAAAAACAACAACAGTGAGCAGACCAGCAGTCTGCAGCAAGTCTAATCTCAACCCCTTAATGTGGCAAATGCCCTATGGCTTTCCTAGTACATCGTTCTCTCTCTAGCCAAGTATAGGCCTTATCAGAAAAGTTCAGGGGTTGTTTTAGTCATCCAGCAAGTCCCTTAATTGCCAGTTTTGTTGTCTAGGGAAGCTCTATTACCAAAACAAACACAATACGTTGAGTGCAATCAGAGTTAGTTGCATAAATCCTATTGAAATTAATGAGACTGGAGCAACACCTGATTAAGCACTTTAATCCCATTAATTTCAATGAGATTTAAGCATGCCAGCTGTTTGTTGGGTATTCCCCACTGAACTTGTTTGTTGTTGGTAGCATGGGGTTAGGTGTGCTTCACCTCTGTGCAGCAGGTATGTGGAGTTAGTTCCATTCCAGACAGAAGGGAAATAACTCAGGCCCAGTGTTGGCAGTCCAGTCCTCCTATCCAGAATGGCAAAATGGACATATGCTATTGCTGTCTCTTAGGGATGTGCGGACAGGTTCGGCGTTCAGTAAGTTCGATGTCGAACCTGTTCAGTTAGATGGTCCGGGGTCGAACAGAACCATCCTCTGTTTGGTGTGACCCTGGACCAAACACACCCGATTGTTCACCGGGTTCGCAAACATTTTCATTTTTTTAAAAAATGGCCCCCAAATGGTCCAAAATGGCCACCGTGCCAAGCAGGGAAGGCCGAAAACCGGCCGAACAGCCAGCCGGACCAGCCGGAGGGGGCATAAAGAAAGCCAGTGGGGGGAGGGGGAACCTGCGCAGACACACACACACCCCTGCTGCCTCCAGCAACTCCCCCGAAGGGAGTAAGGTTTTAAAAAATCATTTTTTAAACCGAAAACATTTGTGAACACACACATCCGGACCGAACTGAACCGGAGGCGGGGGGTGGTCAAGGGGGTGCCGGACCAAACTGGCCCAGTTGGGTTCAAGTCCAGTCCGGACTCCAAACAAACTGGGCCAGCCGGTTCCATGCACACCCTTATTATTTCTGGGCCATGTTTCTGTGTTGATCATGGCCGGCTTGACAAGGCGAATGCTACTTTAAAAGTATCAAACTCCATTTCTGAAACTAGCGCTGCTTGCTAAGCAGTCAGTCCTGATTGGTATGTATATTGGTTTCATTCTCATTGTCTGATCCTGTCTGTCACCTGCAGAGAACAAGTTTATGTATATTGCCTAGTCTGCCTTTCCACACTAGGATTCTCAATTAAAAAGTTAATGGGCTTTGTTAGCCAGCAGGGGTGTAGCGCTTACATTGCTCCACTGCCTGGTATCATTCAGGACTTTCCCCGCTTTTATTGGTATGGTCTGGAAGTGTGATCTGCTTAGCAAGGAAGAGGAGTACACTGAGCTGCCTGCTGCTTGCCCTTGTATGGTACATGTGTGTATCACATTCACAATTTTCATTGTCAAGGGTATACTTAAAGCATTTTAGGTGGACACCTTTAACAAGTTGTGCATGAAGTGATCTTCAGCCTCAAAGGTCACTGGCTGGCCTGGAGTCATGTGTTCTCTCACAGCCTAACCTACATCACAGGGTTGCTGTGAAGATTCAGTTGGATCGTAACCCACTGACTTCAGCTTAAGTACAAATCTGATTAAGAAAGAAATACAATTGACCAATAATAACAGTAAGAAATCATATGAAATAGTATCTATATAGATATGTTATCTGCTTGCATTTTCTATGGCTGAATCACCTAAGCTGACTTCCTCTGCTAACTGAGCAAAGAAGAGTCTTTAAAGTGGCAATTCTCTTATGTTTAGCAAGGGGAGAGCAACCGGCCCTATCCAACCCCAGCACAGCAGCATCCCTCCAGTGGCTGTTGCTGGTGTCTACCTTATGTTTCTTATTAGATTATGAGCCCATTGAGGACAAGGAACCATCTCTATCTACCTATCTACCTACCTATTTTTCTTAGGTGTTCCCATCGTTAATCCCATGCGTGGCAGCTCACATGAGAGTTTGCAAGCAAGCTACTGGCAAGAGAAGAGGAAAGTGGTGGTGCTGAAGGTGAGGCAGTAAACGAAACGGCAGCGGGGGCGGGGGACAAAACGGCAGGGGCGGGTGGGAGAAAACGGTGGGGTGGGAAACAGCAAAAGCGACAGCAAGCAAATAAAATGGCAGCAGCGGGCAAGCAAGAAAATGGCAGTGGGCAGGGGAAGAAAGCGTTGGCGGGCAGGCTGGGAAAGAAAATGGCAGCAGCAGGCAGGCAGGTGAGGGAAACTAGAAGCACAGATGCTCTGCGCCCGGCCCAGCTAGTTTACTTTATTGTTCTATGTAAACCACCTTGAAAACTTCTGTTGAAAAGTGATATATAAGTAGTAGTAGTAGTAGTAGTAGTAGTAGTAGTAGTAGACAATGTTCAGCATACTGGTTCAGTGGATCAATATGGCCACTGGCCATGTGCTCAAGTGCTCATGAGAGTACCTAGCTGCATGACCAGCTCATCCTTCACCCACAGCTACCCTCTTGCTGCATGGTAAAATGTGGGTGTGATCAAGTTGGAAGCATAACTGGCTGGAAGCATAACTAAGAGTACACAGCAGGTAACCTCCAGGCTATTACAATGTACTCTGTGTAGGGCTGCCATTGGATGTCGTTTGGGAACTTCAAAATGCAGTAGCCAGATTGGTCTCTGGGGTAACTAAGAGGGAGCACATCATGCACTGGCTGCCGGTATGTTGCTAGGAGAAATATAAAGTGCTGGTTATTACCTTTAAAGCCATAAATAGTTTAGGCCCAGGTTAACCAACAGAGCACCTTTCTCTGCAAGATCCCTACCTCTCATTAAGACCATCAGGAGAGGCCCTTCTTCGGATGCCACCAGTTCATCTCGTGGCAACCTGGAACTAGATCTTCTCAGTCGTCATCTCTAGGTTGTGGAATGCACTCCCCATGGTTATAGGAGGTTTATCATCTTTGGAGGCCTTCAAAGAAAGCCATAAAGACTCATCTTTTCAGCCTGGCTTTTAATAATATTTAAGCGGTTTTAATGATTTTAAAATTAGTTTTATGTTAATATTTCAATTGCTGTTATGTATTAAATGGCTTGAATTGTTATTGTAAACAACCCTGAGCTGCTTTAGGATGGGCAGTATATAAATGAAATACATACATACATACATACATACATACATACATACATACATAATTGTTGTGCCACTTCAGCTGTGGACAGTTGTAAAGTGAGTTTGCTCCTCACGTCCAAGCTTGGCGATGTGAACTGACCCTCCTTTTTAGCATTTCTCTTGGAAAGTGCTTCTTTGAAGACATCTTCTGCTTCTGCTTTCTCTAGAAGGATTATCCTTCAACACAATTCCTCGTACACTTGTTTTTATTTAAATTGCATGATACTCACCATTTTGTTGGAAATAACAAGTTTCAGGGGGGCAACACTTGCCAACGCCTTGAAACAGGAACCGCTCAGGGGGCAACTCTATTCCCCCTTCTGATACCAGAGTTAGACCTAGCTCTCTCTTCCAAGCATAGCTGCTAATCTGTCCAATTATTCATTCATTTTATTTAAATACCCTGTTTTCCAAGCCACAAGAAGTTCCAGAGGCAACATTACCAGATTTAGTTTCCTTTCAGTGATAGAGTACTGGAGACGTATGATAGCTTTGTCAGATTTGTAAGAATTACTAATGCTGCATTAGATTCTCAGAAAACAACTGTGTAGATCCCCAAGGCTGCACCCCTTTTTCAGCTAACTGCAACTGAAAACTCTCTGTGTGGCTCTTTGTCCATACAATCAAAACTACACTGTTTCACACACACACACACACACACACACACACACACACACCTCTGCAATGGTCCCAAACTCATTTAGCTCTGGGGTAGATCACCTTCTTGGATCCCCAGATGACACTAGACGATCCCCAAACATTAAAGGGGCATTTAGGTTATGATGGTAAAATAGCTAGCGTTCATCAGTCATCCATTACAATGCTCAAGGCAGTCAAACTGGCAATACTATCCTAATCTACCCCTAAGACTTGTGCGGGGTTATAGAAATTGTACATTAAGTGAAGGGCCCAGTTTTCTGAATGAACTCACAAAGTACATCCAATGAAAGAAACCCTGAGAAAATGTAAAAGACTAGCGGGAGGATTAACCCATAACAGATGTTAAGGCAGCTGGAATAATGGGTGTATTGTCTAATCTCTCTCCCTTCCTTTCATTCTCCTCTCAGGGCAATTGATCATGATTACCTCTGGGATAGGGAAGGGAAGGGTCACAGCTGACCCAACAATAGACAATAAGAATGGTGCACAAGACAGTTGGTCTTTAATCTTATCAGGTAAGAGAAAAGTATCATCTACAGCCTCACTCTGATGTGGGAAAGAATCGTTATTCCTGCTTTCTGTCTGGGCAATATTTTTCCAGCTTGTAGCAAGCACATGATGCTCTAATCTCTTCAGCAGGAGTGCTGCTTGTGTGGTGCACTGGTGACATATTGTGGCTAGGATGGCTAATCACAGGCACAGGCAGGTTTCCCTAACTGACGACCTGCTCTTCCTTTAAATCTGTCCTGAATGGCAAGCAGTGCCCATTGTGATTGTGGTCTGGGAACACCATCCACAGTAGGAACTTCACAGGTCCAAATAGTGTGGAAGTGGCTTGTGCAGCGTTCCAAGAGCAACTTATATTTAAAGTGGCAAAACCGACTCAAGCAAAGCAAAGCTGAAAACAAGAGTCAACTGCAAATCTGCTCAACTTCACATATTTGTCCGGTGCAATTTTATTTATTAATGAAAAGGAAGGAGAGGGTTCTAGCTCAGTGGTAGAGCACAGGCTTTGCATGCAGAAGGTCCCAAGTTCAATATCTGGTATTTCTAAATAGAAGATCGAGGAAAGACTCCTGCCTGAAACCCTGCAGAGCTACTGCTAGTCAGTGCAGACAATATCAGGCTATGAGATGAAGCAAGGCAGCTCCATGTTATTTATAAGAATATTTCTACCTCATTTTTCTGTCTTTACAACAGAAGCTAATACAATAGAATAAACCCTTCAAATAGATCAGGGTTTCTTAACCTTGGGCCCCCAGATGCTGTTGGACTACAACTCCCATCATCCCCAGACATGGCCTTTGTGGCTGAGGATGATGGGAGTTGTGGTCCAACAACATCTGAGGGCCCAAGGCTAAGAAACCCTGAAATAGATCAAAATGAAAACTACTGAACAATATCTTTATTGTTTTACTAAGTTTGGTGTGTATGGTTATGTTGATCCTCGCAACAACCCTGTGAGATAGGGTAGACTGAGAAACAAGTCACTGGCTCAGAGTCACCCAGTGAGTTTTATGGTTGAATGGGGATTTGGATTCAGGTCTCCCCAGTTCTCGTCCAACAGCACACTGGCACCTTCCTAGGGTTACCAAGCTGGCGGGATCTTGAAGACCAAGATTCAAAAGGTGATTTGATGTCAAAAGGCTGACAACTATTGAATGGACAAAAAAAAAATCTGTACCAGGCAAAGTCCTATGATAAAACAGTGGTGCTGTTTTCACAAAGATCGGAGACGAGATCTAAGTTTTGTAAGGATTATTTACAGTGCAGATTTCAAAAACGTTTACTTTTCAGAATTGTGAGTAAAATCAACAACAACAACAAATATTTATATACCGCTTTTCAACAAAAGTTTCCAAAGTGGTTTACATAGAGAAATAATAAATAAATAAGATTGATCCCTGTCCCCAAAGGGCTCACAATCTAAAAGAAATGTAAGATAGACAAAAGAAAATGCTTTTATATAATATTGTTATGGCCAGTTACACTGCTGCAATACTACTGGATACCGGATTCAAAGGTAGTAATGTTAGTGACTATAGCATTGTTTCTGTCGGAATTCCTAAATCAGAGTGTGCAGTGCATGCGCCCACCCGCCCGCACATGCACAAACACACACACACACACACAGAGTTATGCATTGCTGAAGACTCTACTCCACCTGCTGTATTTGTTTGTTCTGCAATAGCTTGTGTCACTTTGATTTAAAGAGTTTGTTCTGATGACCAAAGCGATACTTGAAAAACAAGACTGCCCTCTGATGTGTCGGCGCCAGTTCAAAACGAGCCTTACCAGCACAGTAGGGCTGTGCACTGCATGACACCTCAATACATGCACACACAGTTGCATGCCTGTGCAGCAGAGACATGAACCCACTTAAATATTTAAATTCCAGAACCCCTTGAGGAGGAAGCCGAATCCTGAAGACTGTCAGCAGTTCTAGCAAATGACACTAGCAAAAGGCACCCCACCAAGGGCAACAGATACGGAGAGTGATTTGCTAGGGAACTGGTACCCAAAGTTAGGGACACTTGCAGCATGCTCAATAAGCAACCCTCTTTAGTCCTATCCACACATTCAACATGCATAAAACAACTATACAGTGTACACAGGTATAGAATTCTACATAGCAACAATTATTTGCATGTTATGTTGAACGCAGCTAAAGCAGTAGCCTTCCTATCTGTACCATGCATTTGAGGGACCTGTACCCAGGTTCACTTTTAAAATGAACACAGATCCAGTCACTCTTTTTTTATTGTGCAAAAAAAGAAAAACTAAACGCTGATAAACATAAAAACATAAGAAGTTTTGGTGTAACATGCCATCTCCAGTTAAATAAACAAATAAGCACAGATGAAAACCTCCTCCATTCCCCAGCTGTTAAATTCTTTAGACATGATAACACACTGTTCTGTGACTGGCGGAGAGATAATGAGCGGGGGTGGGGAGAGAAAAGGAATCACCTGATTCTTCTCAGAGGCTAATACACTTTATGGCATCAGCCAACGCCTCCTGAGCATTAATGTCAGGTCTCAATTTATCTATAAATAATGCTTCCTTGATTTTCCTTCTGTGTAGGTTCCTATTAGCCTCCAAGACAGGGGCGTAGCAAGGTTGGAGTGGGCCCAGAGACGAGATTTTAAAATGGTGCCCCCCCACTCAGTCCAGGGCCTCCACACACCCCAGGCCCCCAAGGATTTAAGTCTGATATTTCAAAATAAGTATGCTGCCTGGAAATACATTTCACTGAATACACACACGCACACGTCACAATATACAGTGATATACACTGAGTACTATACATTTGTGCTACTTTTAATGCCTAGAACACACTAGCAACACTAATTATTAAAATGGACCCCTTGCTGCAGATTAGCAAAGGAGACTTTCAACCATGCAGGGTGAGCCTATGTTTGTTTTCTCAGAATTCCGAACAAATTCAGTCAAGTTTGACTGCAGGAGGTTTTCCACACCAGGCTTTTAAAGCCCTTTAACACACTTCTCCTCTGGAATTATGGAGGTGCTGCATTCACACTTTGGCCAGATTTACCCTGAAGTCCCTGCAAGTTACTGGAGAGCAGTTCACACACAAGAAAAATAAAATAGAATAAAAGCACCACACCTGCTTCTCAGTTCTCACTCAGACCTTCTGGGTTGCAAAACAACTTGAACATAAGTGCATTTATAAATGAATGAATGAATGAATGAAATAAATATAATACTGTTTCTTCCAGAAGTTTTTGTAATTTTCTGCCATGAAACAAGCCACTTATAGGACTTTTTAGATAGTTTTTTTTAAGCCAGCAAGTTTTCCAAGCTGTTTAAAAATAAATATTCAGAGACTTCTCAGTCCCTCCCCCCCCCCATATCAAAGCCCTATGGCAAGCAGATGCCTATATATTGCGGGCGGGGAAGGTAACCACAAAAAGGAGTTCACACTCTACCTAGCAGCAGGGGGTCTTCTGCGGCAGAGAACAGTGATGGCCACTCTGGCTGCCTCCTCCTTCCTGGCTGGCTTGGTCCCTACTCGAGTTCAGGCTTCACAGAGGCCTACACGAGGCCTCCGTGGAAGCCCCGCCCACCCGCCGATCAGCTGAGAGGCGGGAGAAAAGGAGCTCTTTGCAGCTTGCCTGCTGCCTCGATTGCCGGCCAGGAGAACAAGCAGGAGAGACGGCGAACAGGGCAAGTGGCTGAGGGGCCTTGGGGCTGGGCAGGGGGCAATGGGGAGCCACGTGAGGTGCCTCTGGGGGGCCCCTCCAGGCAGTGGGGCCCCCAGACAACTGTCTCCCCTTGCCCGATCGTTGTTACGCGCCTGCTCCAAGAAGAATCTGGTGATTCCACTTTTCTCTCCCCTGCCCCCCACTCATTATCTCCCCATCAGTCATGGAACAGAGATTTATCAGTCTAAGGAATTTAACATCTGGGGAACTGAGGAGGTTTTCATCTGTGCTCATTTGTTTATTTAACTGAGGATGGTGTGTTACACCGAAACGTCTTATGTTTTTATGTTTACCAGCTTTTCCATTTTTTGCACAATAAAAGGTCTTTTTGTTGAGAGTTGGAGTTAATATGTGCACTGCATCGCTGACATATTGACTTATACAGGTATAGCCATTCACACCAAACCATATACGAGTATACAGACATTTGTACACTTGTTCAACATAAGGGGGCAGCTCAGATGAACAGCAGCCACTACGTGTGGTGGGAATGCAGTTGCCCCAATGTCACTAAAGGACATGCCGATTCTGTCCTGGCACATCCTTTAATTGTGTATAGAGGGGTGATTTGAATTAACGCCTCTCACACATGATTAAAAGATGTACTGGGATCCAGCAGCACATTCATTAGTGACATTGGGATGGGCATGTTCTCACAGTGGCCCCAACATTACCACATGTAGAGACCATTGTTCATCTGAACTGGCCCAATGTCTGAAAGGGACATTTGGATTTGGTGTTGGGAAAGTACCTTAAAAAGTTTCAGAATCAAGTCTGTTTTCAAGTAGCATAATGCTCCACGTATTCTTCTATCTCCCAAAATGTTATATCATTAGGCCAAGAATTTGCCTTCAGCTTAAAAGGGCTAGTATTTTCTCCTTATCAGATACATTCCTGTGCCATTTAACACACAACATACGGAAACAGAATGACATTTTTGTCTATCCCATACTTTTCAAATTGGGCCAAGTGGGAGTTTGCCTCTCACAGAAAGGAGAATTGGCATAAACCAGGATAGTCTAAACAAGGGGATTTCCCAAGAGCATGCTCCAGGGGGAAAAGCAGCCAGGGTTGATGGAGAGAAGAGTTGGATTTCAGAGGGCTGGATGAAGAACAACACCCTGAGTTTTTAACTTGGATAGGCCCAAGCAGTCCTCAAAACTGAAATAGACTCCAGTGTTCTATAAGCATGGACACCAGAAGTCGCTCTGTATCACTGTAGTAGACTAGGAACTAAATGTAGTCTACAAGCTTGTATTCTGTATGCTTCTTGTGTGTAGAAAAATAGCATGGCAGGAAGAAGGCCTCTGTTTTAGCCATCTCTTTGTCATTCTTATTTTTCTATATGCTGGAAGTCTGTTATGCAGAAGAACATTGGGGAGGGAGGTAGTGGAGTCCCCCAGGGATTGGTACTGGGACCAGTGCTCTTTAACTTGTTCATAAACAATCTAGAAGTTGGGGTGACCAGCGAAGTGGCCAAATTTGCAGATGACACTAAACTATTTAGTGTAGTGAAATCCACAACAGATTGTGAGGAACTCCAAAAAGATCTCTCCAAACTGGGCGAGTGGGCGGCAAAATGGCAAATGTGGTTCAGTGTAAGCAAGTGTAAAGTGATGCGCATTAGGGCAAAAAAACCTCAACTTCACATATACACTGATGGGATCTGAGCTATTGGTGTCTGACCAGGAGAGAGATCATGGGGTTGTGGTGGACAACTCATTGAAAGTGTCGAGACAGGGTGTGGCAGCTGTGAAAAAGGCTAATTCCATGCTAGGAATCATTAGGAAGGGGATTGAAAATAAAAATGCTAATATTATAATGCCCTTATACAAATCTATGGTGCAGCCACATCTGGAGTACTGCGTACAGCTTTGGTCACTGTATATTAAGAAGGATATTGTAGAACTGGAAAAGGTGAAGAAGAGGGCAACCAAAACCTGATCAGGGGCCTGGAGCACCTTCCTTATGAGGCTAAGCTACAGCATCTGGGGCTCTTTACCTTGGAAAAGAGGCAACTAAGGGCAGACATGATCGAAGGGTATAAAATTATTCATGGAGTAGAGAGGGTGGACAGAGAGAAATTTTTCTCCCTCTCTCACAACCCTAGAACCAGGGTTCACCCCATAAAACTGAAAGTCGGGAAATTTAGGATCGACAAGTGGAAGTACTTTTTTTACACAGTGCATAATTAATCTATGGAATTCTTTGCCATGGGATGCAGTGATGGCCACCAGCTTGGATGGCTTTAAAAGGGGCTTAGACAGATTCATGGAGGACAGATCTATCAATGGCTACAAGTCTGGTGGCTATGGGCCATCTCCAGCCTCAGAGGCACAATGCCTCTCAATACCAGTTGCAGGGGAGCAACAGCAGGAGAGAGGGCATGCACATACCTCTTGCCTGTGGGCTCCCCAGAGGCATCTGGTGGGCCACTGTGTGAAAGAGGATGCTGGACTAGATGGACCGTGTGCCTGATCCAGCAGGGCTGTTCTTATGTAACATTCAGATTTGAAATTGCCAACATGCTATTCTAGAACATAAGAACAGCCCTGCTGGATCAGGCCCAAGGCCCATCTAGTCCACACAGTGGCCCACCAGATGTCACTGGAAGCCTACAGCAGGAGTTGAGGGCATGCCCTCTCTCCTGCTGTTACTTCCCTGCAACTGGTACTCAGAGGCATCCTGCCTCTGTTGCTGGAGGTGGCCTATAGCCCTCCAACTAGTAGCATTAGACCTCTCCTCCATGAAGCTATCCAAATCCCTCTTAAAGCCATCCAGGATAAGAACATAATGGCTTCTGAAGTAGTAAAATCCCACAAAAGCTGTTCTTTTTTTCTGAATTTTATGTACTATTCCACATACAAAAATATGTAAGATATTTTTCTCATATTCCTGGAGTGGGGGGGCAATGGGTATTCTTCATCCAGTTTCTTATATAGCAAAAGAAAAAGAAAAACCAAAGTTTCTACTGCTTTTCATGACAATTCAGGAATTTCATAGGAATTAATTAAACATTGTCTAATTGGTTAAATGCTTTCTATATTTACCCATTTGGTACAAAGTAGTGTCTAACCATGTCAGGATTTTCTTAAGTAATTCCGCCTCTGGGCCTTGAGCTTTTTTCTGTTTTGTTTGGGGTTTTTTGTTCATGTCGCAGGGATGGATCTCCATGGCTTTAAGAGTTAGATTCTCCGGAACACTTTAGGCATGGCTTGGAGAAGTCTGGTGAACTGATTCTGTCAAGAAGGGTTTGTATATTCTTCAGGGCTAGTTAGGGGAAAGGGGGGAAATCTAAATGCATTTTGACATTTGTATTTCGAATGTTATCTGTCCAACATGCCAGGAACGGGATCACAAATTTGTAAAGACTGTTGTGGCTATATCAATAGCGATATGTAATTCATATACATGATTTAGGCTGAAAGTCAAATGTATAAAGACAAAAGGAGGTTATATAGATATTATAGCACAAACATTTGAGAAAGGAGCGGAGGCAGCTCAGCCAGCATCATTTCTGAAATGACATTGGGTCAGTTTGGATTATATTCTGACTCGGTCCCTTAAACTCATCCGAGAGGAGAGCAGGTGCAAACATCTTCCTCATCACACCATCGCCTAATAGCTCAAATGAGCAGTCCATTTAGTACTACTTTGAAGTAGTAAAGCAGCTGTCCATAACACATGTTACTTACCTAGAGACAAAACGGATACCAGCTGCAATGTGAATCGTGAAGAAGCAAAGGATGGCTGTAGGACAAGATTGTTGTTAGAGCCTCCTTAGGAAGTGATGTGGAAGCAAACTTAAAATAAGGTCCAAAATTTACAATGGGATAAGACCTTTATTAGGACCAACTAAAACATCATAAGAGTGAACTACTTTAGCACAAGCTTTTAATAACTATACAGAAGCGGCAAATGACAATTATCACAAACCTTAAATAGATTTAACTGCTGCAGTTCCGTAAGTACTGGGAGCATAACCAGTGTTCACAGAACTGCAAAGGTCACACTCATGTTTAGAGTTTGTGTTCATTGCCATTTGCAGGTGCTGGATAGCGGTAAGTGGTGGAAAGGCTCATGAGTGAGGACCAAACAGTATTGGCACAGGAGATCCATGACTGTATAACCAGACTTTTTAAATGTTATTTTAAAGGACCCATGAAAGACTCCAGGTTTACTGGGGGGTGAGTGGGTGGGTGTAACATGTTTCCCCACCCTAGTTTTTGGATCTATAGGAAATCACCAACCAACCCATCCCAGTCTGAAGCTGCTGTTAGAAATCAATCTGTAATATCTCTATTTTTATAATTGTCTTTTTGGAAACATTGCTAGCTTCCTTGAATGTCTATTGTGATAGAAAGGCAGGATAGAACTTCTTTACTATGTCGATCAATCATAAATTAGCCCCTCAGAGAGTCAAAAATACAGACATGGTCCAAGTATCTGTATTTGATTTTATCCCATTGGAGCTACTAGCATAACATGGCACAGACGAAGAGTTAAACACACACACACACACACACACACACACACACACCCTACAACATCACTGCTCCAATCAAAATCAGAGACCTGCCAGCTCCATTAATAAAAACCAAAGGAGAGCAGATCTCATCATGTGTAGTTGTCTCCAGGTCTTCCAGATATTTTATGCACAGAAATTAGTGAGCAAACATGTTAACAAATGGACACTCAAAGGAATTGCTTTCCGCACACAGAGCTAGCTAGGCACACCATGGACATGTTGTACTACAGAAATACTGTGTTATTGTGACGATACCATTGTGTTTACTTAATTCCCTATATTCACCCTGCTCCTGACCATGTCATTGGTAGCAAGCAGGACTCCCATATGTATCCAAGTTATTCTGTACAATTTCTGATGCACAAAATCAGGCCCATTTCAAGGTGATCTGACAGATAGGCTTCTAGAGGGCATGTTGTATGCTTACTTCCTATTCTAATGCTTCATTTTAATAATATACAGCTGGCCCCATTATGACATTAAATTAAAATGTATTGTATTGGATGCATTTTGGAATGTAATGGATTTGCTTTGCCAGCACTATAGCGAGATCCCATCCAACTCAGCTTGCGGCGCCTTATATTAGCCACATTGATTTGTACACAGAGGATGCACAAACTGATGACACATTGTACCACAGTATTATCACTAAAATGCCAATGAAATATAATGCAATGCAAAGGAATACAATTTGCTTTCAGCTACATTCATGACTGGACTCCAGGGTGAACGGGGAAAGTGATGAATGGAAAGGAAAAGCATTGGCTTGTCTAATTTACTCGAAATCATGCATGGGGTGCTGATGGGGTTTTGTTTCACCTGACGATAACATTTGCACAGTGGGCTGTTGTAATGCTCCAGCAAAAAAACTCTACGAAACTGCATAATCACATACCTACCTTCCAGACTCCACACCATGCCAGTAAAGCCACAAAGATGGCAGCTTCATGAGCTAAGAGAAGGATAAGATGGATGCTACAATAGCCTGAATAGAGCATAAAAAGCTTGGAAGCGTGGTTCCATTGCCCAGGGAGTTATTCACACATGGCTTCATGCTGTGGGGTAAATGTTGAGTGAAGCAACTTCGAATTACACTTGCAGCATTGAGGGAATGTCCCTCCCCTCTGCTCTCGGGGTTTTTTTTTGGTGCAGGTTCATATTGCATGCCTCTGTGTTTCTGGCCAATGGGGGTGAGTGGGAGAGAAAGATTTCTAAAGCCTATATCTGAATTCCTAAAGAGGGTTTCCCTCATCATGTTAATGATTCTACATCAGTGCCTCTCCCTATTTGCTCTGGCATTTTCAAAAAAAGTTGCTTAAAACCAGCATTTTAAAAACCTGGAAATACATCGAGATAAGCTAGAATTTGGAAGACAAACCCTGATTTGTGTGTGGAGTGCTTCCAAGGATCTCTAATGGACTTCAGGGTATGCTTGGTTGGTGTGTGAACACACACACTCTCTTCCAGAGGAGATTCAGGGTAACGGCCCTGTCTGTAAAACTTCCTGGTGTGCCTTTTTAGTCTATTTTGGGAGCATTTGAAGCTCATAGGAGATCAACGGGGAGGATCATTATCAGGCCTTGGCCAGAGGCAGAGACAGGCCACAGCTGTGGGGTCAAGCTCCAGTGCAGGCAAACAAGAAACAAAAAGGGCCAGAGGCGGAAGATGTGGTCTAGAATGGGCTGGTGATCAGATACTGGACAGGCAGGTCAGGAGCAAAAGCCAATGGCAGAAGGCATGGTTGAAGAAAGACTGGTACCAGTACTGGGAGACAATCCAAACACCACAGTTTGGTAATAAGGAATGTGGTACAATGTGTCATTAGTTGAAGTTTTCCTCTCTGAGAAAACTCAGGGCTCCTTCTGGGGAAGGGAGCTTTTCCAAGTTCCAAGAAATCTTCTCTGAATTTATGCTGAGAGAACTTCACCAGCATTCCTATCAGCTTGTGGTGTTTGGATTGTTTCCAGTAGATCATCACATCTACCTGTCATCTTTATGGCAGCAAGCTGTCTCCTAAAGAGAGACAGTAGATCCAATCCCGAAACACCAACTTCTGAAGCCCCCTCCCACAAGGAAGGTATTCTTCTAGAAATAAGTCCTTCCTTTCTGCTTCTTTCTGTGTCCCTCCAGACCTGAAACTACTGTTTCTCTCCCCACCATGTCAGGATTGTAGTTTGTGAGCATGTATAGCGGGAGAGACTATTGGCTGGCTCAGCCTCAGACACAAAGATACAAATAAGCAGAGGCTAACCTACTGCCCAATGTTACACACATGGGGGAGTGTGATTGCAAGAGCGCTCTTCTGAATCTTTAATTGTTGTGGGGTTCAATCAAGCTTATAGAATCCTGGAACTATGTATTCTAGATATTGAATGACAAGAAGAGAGAATTAAACTCCCTAACTGTATTAAGAATTGTTGAGTCACCTCAATTTTAACTCCGGCAAGCTATTTTTATAATCTGACATGTCCAACCCACCAGAGAACCTTCACCTTAGCTTGTTATGTTTTTCCATCAACTTGGTTGGAGAGGAGATATAAAAAGATACCCTATCACCTGTGCAAGTGTTCTTGTGGATCAGCTTGAAAATTTGATCTCAAATTTGAAAATTTGGCTCATATTTTACTTCACTGTAAATTTTATAGCATTCCACATAGAAAATTGATTTTACTGTTTTTAGAGAACTTAGAGGGAAGACCAAAGGATTTTTATGTAACCTATCTTCTTGCAGATAAGACTATATTTGTTACCTCCTGAGTTGCTAAATTCTGTGCCATTGCACACAAGATTCGTCAAGTAATGGTGAAGGCTCCCCTCAGGGGCATAGCTAGGGGAGCGGGGGCCCATGTTCATCTCTCTCTCTGGTGGCCCCCCAGAGTGAGGGAGACAATGAAGAAAATAGGGAGGGATGGCGCTGGAGGGCCCTCAGGAGCTGGGGGCCTGTGTTCTTTGAACCCTTTCGCTCAATTATAGCTGCTCCCCTGGTTCCCCCATCAGGTAAGGATGTGCCCCTGATTTGGGTAAACGTTTTCTACCTAAATGTAACTGTGATATCTGACAGACTGTAGCAACTGCATTGAATGTCAGTTTTCTACTATGTTCTAATCTGGTCAAGTACCGTAGTAAAAATATTCATTCATTCACTTGCACAACTGCATAAATGTTATATTCCACTGTGTGTGCAATGTTGCACAGTATCTCAGCCAGAGATTGTAGGTGTAGGGTGATTCATGTTTGTTAATAAGCTGATCCTTCAGAAGGAGGAACTATATGAGGATATTCTCAACAAACTGAGATGCAAAGAAAGACTGGTCCCAGTACTGGGAGACAATCCAAACACCACAGTTTGGTAATAAGGAATGTGGTACAATGTGTCATTAGTTGAAGTTTTCCTCTCTGAGAAAACTCAGGGCTCCTTCTGGGGAAGGGAGCTTTTCCAAGTTCCAAGAAATCTTCTCTGAATTTATGCTGAGAGAACTTCACCAGCATTCCTATCAGCTTGTGGTGTTTGGATTGTTTCCAGTAGATCATCACATCTACCTGTCATCTTTATGGCAGCAAGCTGTCTCCTAAAGAGAGACAGTAGATCCAATCCCGAAACACCAACTTCTGAAGCCCCCTCCCACAAGGAAGGTATTCTTCTAGAAATAAGTCCTTCCTTTCTGCTTCTTTCTGTGTCCCTCCAGACCTGAAACTACTGTTTCTCTCCCCACCATGTCAGGATTGTAGTTTGTGAGCATGTATAGCGGGAGAGACTATTGGCTGGCTCAGCCTCAGACACAAAGATACAAATAAGCAGAGGCTAACCTACTGCCCAATGTTACACACATGGGGGAGTGTGATTGCAAGAGCGCTCTTCTGAATCTTTAATTGTTGTGGGGTTCAATCAAGCTTATAGAATCCTGGAACTATGTATTCTAGATATTGAATGACAAGAAGAGAGAATTAAACTCCCTAACTGTATTAAGAATTGTTGAGTCACCTCAATTTTAACTCCGGCAAGCTATTTTTATAATCTGACATGTCCAACCCACCAGAGAACCTTCACCTTAGCTTGTTATGTTTTTCCATCAACTTGGTTGGAGAGGAGATATAAAAAGATACCCTATCACCTGTGCAAGTGTTCTTGTGGATCAGCTTGAAAATTTGATCTCAAATTTGAAAATTTGGCTCATATTTTACTTCACTGTAAATTTTATAGCATTCCACATAGAAAATTGATTTTACTGTTTTTAGAGAACTTAGAGGGAAGACCAAAGGATTTTTATGTAACCTATCTTCTTGCAGATAAGACTATATTTGTTACCTCCTGAGTTGCTAAATTCTGTGCCATTGCACACAAGATTCGTCAAGTAATGGTGAAGGCTCCCCTCAGGGGCATAGCTAGGGGAGCGGGGGCCCATGTTCATCTCTCTCTCTGGTGGCCCCCCAGAGTGAGGGAGACAATGAAGAAAATAGGGAGGGATGGCGCTGGAGGGCCCTCAGGAGCTGGGGGCCTGTGTTCTTTGAACCCTTTCGCTCAATTATAGCTGCTCCCCTGGTTCCCCCATCAGGTAAGGATGTGCCCCTGATTTGGGTAAACGTTTTCTACCTAAATGTAACTGTGATATCTGACAGACTGTAGCAACTGCATTGAATGTCAGTTTTCTACTATGTTCTAATCTGGTCAAGTACCGTAGTAAAAATATTCATTCATTCACTTGCACAACTGCATAAATGTTATATTCCACTGTGTGTGCAATGTTGCACAGTATCTCAGCCAGAGATTGTAGGTGTAGGGTGATTCATGTTTGTTAATAAGCTGATCCTTCAGAAGGAGGAACTATATGAGGATATTCTCAACAAACTGAGATGCAAAGATAGTTCTGAAGTATCTTGGATTAGTGGTTCTTGAGTGAGTACCACTGATCCAAGGGTTCCTAGCCTTGAGTCCCCAGATGTTGTTGGCTACAATTCCAATCATCCACAGCTACAATTGACCCAAGTCTGGGAACCCCTGCTCTATACAGCATGTGTCCAAGCATACAGATCTCCAAGCACATGTCTCAGGGGTGTCTTGTTCTGCTTACAGTCGCTTCTCCTAGTGTGTGTTACAGGAAGACATTCTTCCAAGTGGTTTTGATTCATTCAAAATATGTAATTGTTTGATTCGTTTTCATATATTGTGTTTATTGTGGACACATTTTGTATATAATGGATACATAGTGAGTTTTTAACCTTGACTTTTGCTGAAGTTTTTGATTGATATTTATTCCTGGCAACCATCACTGAAATTTGTCTCTGAAATCCAGAGCTGTTTTTCTCTGATAGCCACATTTGCAAAAACCTTTCTTGAGGCCACATTTGCTGTAGCCCTTGGCTTTCAGTCATGCTATCTCTTTCCTCTTATGCCAATCTTTGTATATAATGAATATGGATAAATACATTATATTAATCCTGGCCCTATATTCTAAATATAACTAAAAATGACATTGCTGCTGTTTAGTGGCCTTTAATTTGTTGGAGATGAACTTCCAGTGCATTGACCTTTTGCACCAACTGTCCTAATGACCACTAGGGGCATTGGGGGTAGAGACAGTGAGTCAGGGTCTCCCTCTCTGTCCCTACTCTATGACCCCTGATCTGACTCTTCCGCACTTCCTGTGCTGAGTCACAATCCTTCCTTTCCTCCTAGAGAGCAGATGGAAACATCTCTCTCTCCTTACCTATCCACTATGTAGTCCTTTAGATTAGAGATAGGTCTTTCCTATCTAAGTGTATTTAACCAATAAATATTTAGTGTTTAGTCATACAAGGATCTCCATGTGTTTTCTCTAAATAGCTGCAATATCCAAACCATCCTCTGCTACATACTCTGTAACTGGAGTATGTGCTCATTCCTTAGTGCTCTGCTGTTTTACCTATTGTGGGTAAAAATCAACAACCTCTAACATAATTCCCCCCACACCCACATTTACTGGCAAAAAACATGGTACATACACACTGTCCTTTTTAAAAGAGGTGTTGCTTTGAAGTCAGGGAGTCAAGTAGTGAGTGATAGGTATACCACTTCTCTGCCATAGGGGATACTCCAAACATACTGGCTCTAAGGGAGAAATAAAAGCATAGATAGTCTCATGGAGGAGAGCTCTATTACTAGCTATTAGTCATGATGTCTATGTCTGTGTGAGCCCTTCATGATCAGAAGCAGTATACTTCTGAAAACCAGGTGATGGGGAGACTACAGCTAGCATGCAGAGGTATACTGCCTCTGAACATGGAGGTTCTCACACAAATGCTCCAAGCAGTTCTTGCTTCAATTAATTTGTAATGGGACTGCCTATTGCTTCTGTGCCCTGCTGTGTGTGCTTCCCAGCGGCATCTGGTTGGCCAGTGTGGTCAGCCGAATGCTAGACTTGAGATTGATAAACCTCTGGTTGGATCCAGCAGGGGTCTTCTTCTGATGTTCTTAAGGGAAGCTACAATAGACAGGGTCAGTTACTGTAATGCACCACAGTGCCAGATAAGGCATTGTGTGCCAACCAGAGATTTGCATATGGGGCAGTATAGAAATGTGCCAAATAAAATAAATACTTGAGGAAGCAAGGAGTACAGCTATTGGTTGGCATAGATGGCACTATGGGGAGCGAGATAGGACAGTGCCGTGCACATTACCTCCCCTTCCTGCCACTAGAAGAGTCCCATTGGCTCTGCACAACTTGTGAGCTACAGAGATAAATGCAGCCCACCAGCCATGCATGGCAGATTACGGAAGGCTAGATAAACCTATTTTTGCTGCCTGCCTGGGACTATAAGAATGGAAGGTTGTCAGCCACATGGCAGGCCAGAGCCTGGGACTGGGAAGCTGCATTCAGTTTGGTGGCTCACGAGCTGTGCATGTCTGGTTCCCAGACACAATTTCCCCTCTCAAACATCATGGTGTTCACCAGCTGACAGACACATAGAGAACACACTGCAAACATATCTGTAGAGTCAAGTGTGAAGTGGTCCTCAGCTTGCTCCAGCTGGACTGTGCCAATACTGAGTGGGACATGAATGCTTAACATTCACGATAGGCTCCGCTTCCTATCAATAGTCCAGCTCACAGTACAAGTCGTGCATCCTCCTTCTTGCTCTTTTGAGATGTAATCAATGCAGGAAACCAGGCTCCTCTTCTGGAAGTCTCATGTGGCTGAGGAGAGGTAACATTTAATTAGTTTGCCTGCATCGCTCCATATGTCAACTGTTAGCTCAATTAAGTTTTGCAAGGAAGTACAAGATGCACTTTCCCACATCTGTAATTTCCGCTCATCTAGAATGCACCGTGGTTAATCAACACCCTAATAAACTTCATGCAGACTCCCATTTAGTGTAATAAATACAAAGTAGATGTGTAATGTGTATCTTCAGTGCATCCTTCATAAGGTACAAACACGTTGGTGCAAACTGCCCCAAATAATAAGTAAAAGATGTAGCAACATAATTAACGACACAGATTAAGACCATGTGGTCTAAATTTGGACTGTATGTAAAAGAGCTGTAGTGCTCTTTCCCTCAAGCGCTCCAAGTAGTTGCTGGAGATTTTAATGCCAGATTGGGAATAGATGGTAGATCATCACTATACACTAAATTTCAACAGTATCCCCCCAGCTGTGATGTCCCATCACCACTTTTTTCTCCCACCAATTTAAGGATATGGTAGGAAATTATGCAGGCCTATGTTTGGTGCATACTTTTAATAGTCTGAGTTTATATTTGTTAAATGGTGCTATAGCCGATGATTACCCAGCCAAGTGTACCTTTGGGGCTGGTACTAGATGCTCCACCATCGATTATATAGCAATTTCCTCAGGCTTATTAACTCATTTGGTGTGTTTTGAGATTTCTAGCTGGCCAGATAGTGACCATCTGCCTGTAGAGTTGCATTTAGATTTCTCTTACATTTAGAACCTACTGACTTTTTGAATTCAGCACTTGAGGAGCAACTCTCCCATGTTAGATGGTCTGAAAGAACAGAAGAGCAAGTTGCCTTTACACTGAATTCTGAATCCCTTGTCCTCTTTTGTTCTACTTTATCAGCCACTGGGATGAATAACAGCATTTTGGATGATGATGATGATGATGATATTGTACAGTCATTACAGCCAGCTTTAACTTACACTGGTTCACAGAAAGTTCATGATACTACCCCTCTGCACTCCAAGGGTTGGTTTGATGAAGACTGTATTAATGCAAAAAGGGCTCTTTTCAGTGCAGATCAAACATACAGGAACCATCCTTTGTCTTTCCCTTCTCAGTGTCTCATACAGCCAAAAAAGCCAAAAAAAGCAATATAAACAGCTGTTGAAAACTAAAAAGAGGAATGCTATAAGACTGTCCTGGCAACAATTGATTGCTGCATTGCATTTCAAAAATGTATTGCTATTTTGGAGTGTCATCCACCTCATAGTCCATCTCAGCTCAATTGTCTTATCCCTGCAACTGTATGGGAGGAACACTGCCATGCATTGTATGAGAAAGACAAAGCAGCTGATGTTGCTTTAGATCTGAATGTGGGTCCTTTGCCAGAGTGGCCACCAGTGCTGAGGTAGATCCTCCGGTAAAGCAGCTCAAACCTGGTAAAGCCCCTGGGAAGATATCTAATCTTCATAAGTAATTAGAAATAATTTAGCATCGTGGACCCCAATCCTGGCTTCTCTTTTTCCCTTCATTGATCATACTGCGTGTGTCCCAAAGGATTGGGAGGGGGTGGCAATAATAACCCCAATTTATAAAAAGGGTGAGAGGAACAGCCCCAAAATTATCGACCTGTTAAGTCTTCTATGTTTAGTGAGCAAGTTGTATGCTAGGCACATATATGAATGGCCATTGGATTGGATGGTTTCTGAAAACGTTCTGGCTGAGGAACAAACTGGTTTTCATGCAGGTTGTTTGGTTATGGGCTCAGTTTTAACCATTTGATGGAGAAATATACCTTTAGACCCAATTCTGCCTTATATGCACCCTTTGTTGATTTTAGATCCGCTTTTGACCTGATTTCTAGAGATAAACTTTGGAGTAAGCTACTGATGTCCACAGCTGATCATCGTTTAGTTTATCTGATTATTAAACTTCATGAAAATTCTCACTACGCTGTAATGCTCAGGGACATCCCATTAAAGAAATTTCAATATTCAGAGGAGTTAGACAGGGCTATCTTTTGATTCTGTTGCTGTTAAATGTTTACATCAACCCTCTTGTTTCTCATCTAGATAATCCAGACAAATATCCATAAAAATTGGCAGATGAGCATCTTGCCATACTTCTTTATGCCAAAGATGTCATTCTTTCCCAAACTCTGATAGGCCTAAGAAGAGCATTGTGCTTGCTTGCCTGCTATTGTGATGAGAAATTAATTACACTAAAACAAAGATTCACAAAGAGACCAAAGTCACAAAACCAGTGATTAAATGGAAACAGTTTAGAACAAGTTAGACACTAAATGAGGTGCTTCACATGATTAGTTGGTTTTCCATCCTGCAGGATTAGCTCCATCTGTGTTAACTGATACTTACTCCTCAAGATGGAAAAGGGAGCTAGAGGAGAAGTTGCACCATATGGTTTTCTCCTTCCACACTGATATTTCTGGGGTATGAAAGAGCCAGGATAATTCTTAGACAACGAATACGTGATATGGCACATCAGACTGATTAGGGCTCGATCCCTGCGGGCATCTTCTTGGGTAACCAAGTTCTACGTTTTCACCCTGCCAAATTCCTCAACTCAATCACATTGTCAAAATATCGCAGAGCTTAAGCGTTAGCCCACTGCAATGTTTTACAAACTGCAGGTTTGGAAGAGAGATATCCAAAAAAAAAAAATCCCTTATAAAGAACGCTTTTGCCATTATAAGCTGGGAGCTATTGAAATCACAGCTCATGTGTTCTTCTGTTGTAAATTTCATCAAGACCTGCAATATAAACATATAACACCTTTTATAGCCATCCAGATCGTACTGATCTCTTTTATCTTAATTACCTTTTAGCTGATCAGAATGATACAGTGAAGCTATTCTCATGAGAAGCGAAAACTGGGCTAGGCAAGTTCAGCCCAGTTTTCACTGTTTGTGAGAACCACTGGGAGCCATGTTTGAGCCCTCTACTACTTTGAGCCCTCTAAAGTAGCCCACCACTTAACCCAGGTTTGGGGTGCCCAAAAAACAGGCATCATTGGGGCTCCAGGGGGAGGGGCACCACGTGGCAGTGCTTCCTTGCGCCTGACCCTTGGAGCTCCACAGCAAACTGCAGGCGGCTTGCAGGAGAGCCGCCGCCCATATGGGCGGGCGATCTACCCACCCAGGGAAGGGTAAGTGATCATCTGTGGAGAGAGCAGGTCAAACCCGCTCTCCCCGCAAGCCTCCTTTCAGTGCTCCACACTGCTCATGTGAAGTGCCTCAATATCTTACAATGTGGTTGAATTTTGTTTGATAATCAGAAAAATTCTCCAGGAGCTCATTATGAACTGTATATATATTTTAAAGATTATCCTGTTGGCCTCCTGTATGTATTTCTTTTTCTGAACTGGTCAGTGACTGTAATAAAGATACTGACTGACTGACTGATTGATTGATTGATCATTAGCTAATATTATTGTCATTGGTGGCAAATTTCATTGTTTTGCTTTTTAAAAATATGAATGGGTGGATGGAGCCCCTGGGGGTCTTATATTTATTATGTAGATTCATGATCTTCTCATTTGGATATTTTTCTTATCTCACATTATCTTCAAAACATCCTGTATTGCCTTGATTAATTATTCAGGCTCCACAGGTGATGGTAACATATCACTGATGTATAACAAGCCACAGGATCCAGACTGTTGTTGGTGCAATACAGCATCTACAAGGGTTAGAAAAGCATTAGCACCAGCTTATCCTGTAGCATATGATTTGTCTTTTAAAAGGACAAAGTACCTTGGAACCCCCTAGACACCATGTGTAGTTAATTAAAGCCTTTGTTTTACAGCAGCTCACGTGGTGGGGAGATGATGAATCATCCCTGGCAAGCTACCTGGCTACCTTCTCCTAAACTAATCTATATTTCCAGTAGAATTAAAATGCTGCCGCCGCCACCCCTCTTATCGACAGAGCTTGAATCTCCCTGGGCTCAGGGTGGAATTCCAGGGGAAACTCTCTTTATCTTGCTAATGAATTAATACCCCCCCCCAAAAAAAACCCCTTCTATGTGTATGCCTTCACAGGATGAGAGAGAAAAAACTGATAGCTGCTGAGCACTTAAGGTTGCCTTTGCACCAGAAAAATCCCCTCCCCCGCTTCTCCTGAGTTAAAAACCAACTCTGAGAGGCTTGTAAAAAGAAAAGAACAAAAAACCAGTTTTATTCAATTACTACAGACTGCTTCCATCTGAGGTGTCTAGCTTTCTTAGGTACACTAAAAACACTTAGTAGGTTACAAAAATAGGTTGTCTTAGGCACACTTAAATGTTTATAGAGTCTTTTGCAACACCCAAGTAGGGTGGGCATAGGCTAATGTTTCTTATTTTAATTATGCTACGGGTAAACAATAATAAAACAGTATCAGGAATATTCAAAAGCACACACATACCAATAAATATATGTTCCTGATGCACAGTCTGACTAAACAAACTGTTCCCTATGCTGAATTCCCTTTTCCTTGAACTCACCCAATTCTTGATGAGAATCAAGCTTCCTGCAATCCTTTCTTTTAAGAATTTGCAGAGTTATTTCATGAGAGAAACCTCCATGCTGGCTTCGACCATGAGGGACCAAAACTCCATTGCCCTTCATTAAGCCTTTCCTCACATGCTTCTCTCTCCAACAAAGACTGCCTTTCTTGTTCCTAGAATTCCCAGCAACCAGTCTCTGGGTCATACCCACCTGGTGTACTGATGGCTGCCCTAGAATCCACCAGCGTGTCAGTCAAGACAGGAGTTCACTCCCTGTTAACTCTTTAAGGGGAGGGGTGGCTGATCACTACACCGTGCATTAGACATTATCTGCTGCCCACTTAAATATTTCACTTCACAATACATTCCTACTATTCTATGACTATTAATATTCCTGTTATGCAAACCTGAAATGGAGAAAAAGCATTGTGACCAAATACAGACTATACAACAAACTTCTTCTGACAGCTCTAATTAATCAGCTGTTTATATGTAAAATCTGGTCAATGGTGACACAGGTTTCAGGGCATTTTTACTTGTGACATTAAAGGTCCCTGCAAGGATAGTGGCTGACATACTGTGCAGGAAGCCACACATCCAAGAAGGTTGCATGCTCAGAGTTTACAAGTCAGCCTACAGCCTGTCCACACAGCCTCTGAAGGTGGAGGCCATTGGGATTCATGGCAGTAGCAGCACTGCCACCTAAACTGACCTCTCAATCAATCATCTTTATTCGGTCCTTTGACCAGCAAAACAAATAAATACATAGCAACAACAAATCACAAGATACATTCAAATAATCCCACAAGGCCCACCCTACATCAATATACTCCAGATTCTGCTAGCAATGTGGCAAAATTTTGCCACTGGGTAAAAAATATCGGCAACCTTATCTTCAAGGAGAAAATCCACGAACAGATCATTAGGAATACTGCTTCGACAGCAACCAAAACGTGATAGTAAGGGTACAATTAAGCCTTTCCTAACTTTTTTATACAATTAACAGTGGGGCAGAATATGAGCAACCGTCTCAATTTCATTAGAGCTACAAGGACAAATTCGCACTTCTGTTGGCCAGTGATGGAATCTGCCATAAAGTAATGCAGATGGCAGTGCGTTAAAACGGGCTCTAGAAAAGACCCAATGATACTTAGAAAAGGTGATACTAGATAAATATGGAGCAGTAGAAAATCCTAGCCATGATTTTAAAGGTCTGTACAGTTTTGGGAGAAGAGCAGTCTCATTTTGTAGCTCAATATCCAGAAGATGTTGGTAAACCAGAGGCTTTGCACCCTGGAGGCCCGGCTCCAACAAATATTCAGGGTCTAACCCTATCGATACCAGTTTATTAACTATCCTTTCAGACCAGGAGGTAAACTGACCTCTGCCAGGTGGTCCAGAAGAATACCATGAATTGTATTGAAAGCCGCTGAGAGGACCTTTGTCCCTCTCCCAGAGCAAGCCGCACACAAGGCAATCAAGGCCATTTCAGTCCTGTTCAAAGAGGCACCTTTTAACATGGTGGCTCTCCTATATTTAGCAGGAGCTTCCCCACACAGAGTTTCCAGCTCTCGGGGTATATGATGAGAGAAGCCACTTCAAATCACAGTCGTGGCATGAGGCAAATAGCCCCTCCGCTCTGCTCTCGGTTGTTTGTTTGTTTGTTTTTGTGCAGATTCACATGGCATGCCTCCATGTTTTCCTTCTAGCCATTGTGGGGGGGAGAGAGAGTGTCTGGGAGCTTCATGCCTTCAAAGCATTGTGTCCTAGACTGGGAGCATTTGTATACACCAACAGATTTCTTGCCTTTTTTCCAACACATGCATGGTTTGCTTTACATCACTTTGTTGGTAAAACCTCTTTTTTAACCAGATAAAACCTTAAGCAAGCAGACTAATATTGTTCAAAAAAGTAAACTTGCACATAGACAGAGGTTTTGTAATTAGAACTTTCCAAGAGTTTGCTTCCTGAAAACTGGTTTTTCCACTCTTCGCATCTAAGCAAGGCAGTTTGGACTGCATTCCTAATGAGTGCTTTCCACTTATCATGTTTATCATTAATCTAGTCAGTGCCTCTCCCTGGTATTTGCTGCAGGGTATTCAGAAAAACTCACTTAAAACCAGGATTTTAAAAATCCAGAAATACATTGGGACAAGCTAGAATTCAGAAGAGAAAGCCTAATTGGGCGGGGGGGGGGTGCTTCCAAAGATCTCGAATGGACTTTGGGGTAAGTCTGGCCAGTGTGCGAACCTCTTCCGGAGGAGATTCGCAGTAACAGCCCTGTGTGTGGAAACCCACCAGGAGGAGCAACTGGAGGGGGTGCAACAAGAGGAGGATCCAACCCCAGCACAGCATCCCTCCTGGGGCTGTTGCTGGTATCTACCTTTTTAGATGGTGACACCTTTTAGGACATGGGCCCATCTTATTTATTATTTATTTATTTTTCTATGTAAACTGCTTTGAAAACTTTGGTTGAAAAGCAATATATAAATATTTGTAGTTCTCACAGTCGAAATATGCTGCCACTGGATGGGGCAGTGTTCACTAGCCTAAATCCCTTTAAAACAGGACTAGACAAATTCATGAAGGGTACAAATATTGGTGGCTATGAACCAAGATAGCTAAACAGAACCTGCATAGTCAGAGACAATATTAAAAGAGACAATTTTGTTTGTTGGGGACAAACAAAAGGAAGGGTCTGTGTTACTTCCATGACCTGTTTGTAAGCTGCATGAGGCTGACCACTGTCAGAAACAGTATGCTGGACTAAATGGACTTTGGCCTGACCCATTAGGAATCTCATTACATTCTGATAAAGAATCAAGCCCATTTCCACTGAAGTCAATTGCAAAATTAGCAATGATTTCCATGGACATTATATCACTATGTCCAGACCAGTGGTGCACACTCTCAGATCTGACATATCCAAGACTGCTTTCAGTTGTTGCACTTTTAAAAAAGAAATATTGCACAGTCTGAATACCCATATGAAAAATATAGTGATTTTGATCCTCTGATTTCTTTCTTCAGGCAAGCAGTGCATTTTTCCTCCTATTCAAATTAGCTCTTCATATTCTAGTCTCATTTTATTTAATCTTCCCCTTTCAATTAAATTGAATTGTCTGTGATCTTCTTAACTTCCTTTGCTTCTCTGAATTGTAAATTCAGAGCAAAGACTAATTTTGGCTCGACCCTTTATTTTAATATTCTGTTTTGTTTTGCAATCCAAAGATACTTTCCTTTACAAATCCTACTTTCAAGGGGATACTTTAGATAAAGATTCTGATCTGATGAGGTCAATGAAGATATTTGGTTTGGAAGACGTTTGCTCAGTTCTCATTTGAATTTCATTCCCATCACACACCACCTGAACCTAGTTTCAAGTAATAAGGCTTTTCTTTAAAATGTGGAAATCCATTCTCTACTTACCATATAAGTTTAATTAGCAGACAGAAGTTGTGCCAACACATGTGCAATGAAACACGCAAATCCCTTATGTGTAATCATTGTAGTGAATCCATGATCTGCCATTAGAAAAGGGAAAATGGAAAATAAAATCATTCTTGATTTTATGAAGTATCTCAAAAGAGGCTTTCTGCCCCAAGGGTACTTCTATAGGGGACACCAACACCGGATTTTGCACATTTCCATCACATCATGGAGGAGATAGCAACCATTACTTTCTCCATCACCATCTTCTCCATAACATATCCCTGCTACATAATCTTTAGAAAAGAAAATATTTGTACTGCGAATCCCTCTTCCCACTATGTTTTGATTCAGGAATGGACACAGCCTCATGGAGAATATGCCCCCAGGTGTTGCCAGGGTTTGGTCTGAGGAAGATGATCCAGCCACCTTGCTGAAGCTAACTAAGCAGCAGCAGGGCCAGGACTTGTGGTTCTTACAATCAAAGTCAGGGTAGGAGGAGAGCTGGTCTTGTGGTAGCAAGCATGACTTGTCCCCATAGCTAAGCAGGGTCTGCCCTGGTTGTATCTGAATGGGAGACTTGATGTGTGAGCACTGCATGATATTCCCCTCAGGGGATGGAGCCGCTCTGGGAAAAGCAGAGGGTTCCAAGTTCCCTCCCTGGCCTCTCCAAGATAGGGCTGAGAGAGATTCCTGCCTGCAACCTTGGAGAAGCCGCTGCCAGTCTGTGTAGCCAATACTGAGCTAGATGGACCAAGGGTCTGACTCAGTATATGGCTGCTTCCTATGTTCCTATGTGTGTCCATCCTGTGTACACTCCTGGCAAATGGTTGTATGTCAGCAAAAATCAACGCAGGCGGAGCAGGGAAGGGATCATCAGCTAGTTGCAATCTGGGTAGAATGGCGGCAGCCCATCCATATTGTGTACCCAGCATTGTATCAAGGGCACCAGAAAAGCACGTCCTGCATCATCCTAGCCAGATTGCAGCTAGCAGAGGATTGCTTCCCCCTCCTCCTATCGCAATTTCTACCAGCACATGTTTCTCGGGTGTGTGTATGGGGCTTGCTGCCTGGCTGGATGCTCCCCCCTACCCTGATTTTGGTCATGAGAACCAGCCCTTTGTCAAGGCCTGGCTGGATGACTACCTGGGAACCCTCTTTGTTTGGTGCCATCTTCAGTTCTGCCATGGAAGTAATGTACCAATGCAATTGAATAAGCGACTCCATCTGTGGAAACGTGTGTTCCTTTTTAGACAAGCATCAAAATACCCTCCCAGTAGTTAATTCAAATTAAATAGCCTAGATAAGAGAGT
This sequence comes from Hemicordylus capensis, assembly GCF_027244095.1. Lineage (NCBI taxonomy): Eukaryota > Metazoa > Chordata > Lepidosauria > Squamata > Cordylidae > Hemicordylus > Hemicordylus capensis. Next base: position 163,838,771 of record NC_069657.1, on the reverse strand, counting down.
CTCATTTCCCCTGTCCCCATTTGCAATTCAGAGAAGGAAAGGAAGTTAAGCAGATCACAATAATAACATAATTAATAAGTCCAAGAATAACATAATAACAAGTCCAAAATCAGGCATCCAAACTAGAGTATAATGCAGATTATATGAATGTTCATAGTCTCAGGCTATTTTTACATATTTTTACATGAGGAGAGGAGAGCTGGTCTTGTGGTAGCAAGCGTGACTTGTCCCCTTAGCTAAGCAGGGTCTGCCCTGGTTGCATTTGAGTGGGAGACTAGAAGTGTGAGCACTGCAATATATTCCCCTCAGGGGATGGAGCCACTCTGGGAAGAGCAGAAGGTTCCAAGTTACCTCCCTGGCATCTCCAAGATAGGGCAGAGAGAGACTCCCACTTGCAACCTTGGAGAAGACAGAGCTAGATTCAGTCCTCCATCACTACCACCATCCTGTGAACCAAGGGTATTTTTTAAACAGAGGAAGCTGTCTTTTTCTTAGTCAGACTGTTGGTCCCTCTTGTTCAGTATCCTGAACAATCCTGGAGATCTCTCGACTGGCAGAGGTTTCCAGCCAGGTTTTTTCCAGCTCTCCCTGGGAATACCAGGGATTGAATCTGGAACCTTCTGCATGCAAAGCAGATGTTCTTCCACTGACCTACGGCCCCTCCCCAAAGCATTTAACATAGGAGGCTGTCTTTTGCCAAGTCATGCCATTGCTCCCTCTAAGTCAGCATTGTCTGTTCTGATTGGCAGCAGGGTCCCAGCTGAGGGTCTTGCCTAGCCCTACTTGGAGAGATCAGGGGCTGAACCTGGGACCTCCTTCTGTATTCAGTTTCAAAGCATGTACTCTACCACTGAACTATGACCCCCTCCCTCTCTTGAAACAGGAACACGGGAAGCTGCCTTATACTGAGTCAAACCATCCATCCAAACTAGCCCACTATTGTCTGCTCTATACTGACTGGCAGGAGCTAAGAAGACTCTGTGGGAGAGGCGGGGGCAGCAGTCCAGATTGGGGCTGTGGTGGGAGGAGTGGGGGTCCTGCCGCAGTCCTGGCTGCTTTGTGCCCAGGGAGACAAAAAACCAAGGGAAGCTTTCCCCGGGGCGAATCACAGCCACGGTGGGGCCCCATCCAGTTCAGTGAGGGATTGGGCTAAATCTGCGTTCCCCTCATCACAGAACAGGCCCACGTGCCTCTGCTATTTAGCATTGGAAAAAACTGAGCACGTCAGGGCCAAGTATGTTATTAGCAGAAGCTGAGCCCGCGGGTATTTTCTCCCTGTGCTTTGGCTGAGCACATTTCATTTGATGTTCTCAAGTTATCATTTAATAGGCTAATTAAAAGGCAGGTCGTGGAGTACTTGCGATTTGAAAAGCCCTTTCATCCCTTGGCTTTCCCATGGTGGGAGGTAGTTCTCTCTAGAGAAGTGTGACTATGGCTAGAAGGCGGGGTGGGCTTGACTTCCTCCTGGCCTCAGGAGAGACTGACGCGGCTTCCCCATCCACTCACCTCCCAGTTGAAGTAAATTGAGGAGTTCCTACAGGGCTACAGGGCTGCTTTCCTCCCCAGTGGGGGCGGGGGGGAGGGAAATGGGAAATGCTTTCCTCCCAACTATCCTTCAGTAGGGATTGTTCTAGTTGGAGAGGCCTAAGCATTGCTCCCCCCCCCCGTCTTTTAAGCTAAGGAGGGGTTTCCAACCAGGGGCGTAGCTATAATTGAGCAAAAGGGTTCAAAGAACACGGGCCCCCAGCTCCTGAGGGCCCTCCAGCTCCACCCCTCCCTATTTTCTTCATTATCTCCCTCACTCTGGGGGGCCGCTAGAGAGAGGGATGAACACGGGCCCCCTCTGCCCTAGCTATGCCCCTGTTTCCAACCTTGGGGTCCCAGATGTTGCTGGGCTGCAACTCCTATCATCCTTGGCCATTGTGGCTTGGGAGAATAGAAGCTGTAGTCTGACAACATCTGGGGACCCCTGAGCCAAGGAATCCACCACATTCCGATACCCGTTAGGGAGATACTACAGTGTATATTTCAAGGGCATAGTTTTAAGCCACAGTATTCCCTTATTCCTCTTCTTTTACATTGGAAGCATTTTGGAAGTTCACAGGAAAGTCAAATGTATAGAATATATTTTAAAACTGCACTACTATATTCCATAGTCTGCATGAATAAAACAATTGCAGTGTGGGGCAGAGGCCTCCTGCAGCCACAGAGTTCACTGGGGGAGTTGTCGTGACAACCCTGACCACAAAGTCTGGGGCCTCCCCTTTTATTTTATTTTATTTATTTTATTTATTTATCCAATTTGTACACCACCCCAAACTTTCGTCTCTGGGCAGTTGACAATAGCATAAAACAAATTAAAAACGTATACAAAAACTAAAAACAATTTAACAATTTAAAAATAAACCTGAATTTAAAACCTAAAAATTTAGGAAGCTGAGAAAGCTTGGGCGAAAAGATGGGTTTTCAAGTGTTTTTTTTAAATTGCCAGTGTCAGTCAGGAGAGATTGAGATGATCAATCATGTGCAGCTCCACTGTTTGTTTTATAGGGATATTCGGTCGGCACTTTTGTTACCTACCTCGTCTAAATTCCCAGGTAGGCCTTCAACCTTTTATGTGTCTCTTCTTTTGTCTGACAGTAATATTAATGTTTCTGTCATGGTGGCTAAATTTTGTTACATCACAGGTTGTGTAAGGAAGCAATTGGTGAAATCATGAGCATTCAGGGGCGTAACGATGGGGGGGCAGGCAGGGCATGTGGCATCCATCCATCCAAAAAGTGGCATCCCCCGCCCCCCCCCCCGGATCGCCCGCTGAGTGTGGTGGCGGGTGGGCGGCGGCGATTCGGCGGTGGCTTGCGGCAGCGGTGGGTCGCCCGCCGAGTGTGGCGGTGACTGGTGGCTGGCGGCGATTGGCTGTAGTGTAGCAGCCCGAGCGGCGGCGGATTGCCCACCGAGGAGTGCAGGCAGAACGACGCCGAGGCCTGCCGCCTGGCCCGGCGTCGCTTCCCAACTGCGCAGGCGCGCCAGGCAGCAGGCCTCGGCATCGCTCTGCCTGCACTCCTCAGTGGGCAATCCGCCGCCGCCGCTCAGGCCGCTACACTACAGCCAATCTCCGCCAGACACCAGACACCGCCGCACTCGGCGGGCGGCCCGCCGCCCGCCATCGCCAAATTGCCGCCACCACCGCCGCACTCAGCGGGCGACCCGCCGCCGCCCACCACCGCCAGCGATCTGCCACCTGGGGCGCCACCACACCGGCACAGGTATGTGGGGGCCGGGGGGCGCCATTTCAGGGCCAGAGCTTGCCCTGGGAGCCGTTTCCCCCCGATACGCCACTGTGAGCATTGTATTATATAATGTTATATTCTGAACTGTGTTCTATAAGAAAGTACAGGTAAAATCATGATTGCTGTAGGCTATTGCTTATTGTGTTATATTTCTGTCTGGTCGATGACTGTAATAAAGATTCCATTCCAGCAACTTCTGACTTGCATCTTTCTGCTTTGTGATAATCAGTGTAAGGATTGGTTTGTGCACTGGAGTAACTCTGAGCATGGCTGCTTCCAGAAGGTGATATATATTCAGACTTGAGTGCAGACTGCAACAAAAATCAGAATGGGACGTCGACACTATGTTCAAGGATGTAGCAAAATATTCTTAGTGTCTTCTGCTGGCAATCTGCAGAAATCCATGGAACCACTGGGGTTTTTCCACCTGCATGCACTGCTCCCAACATCCCTTATCCTAATGCATAGAGGTGGCTTCAAGACACTGAGGACTACTGTATCTTGCCTGCAGGGGCGGTGCTACATTAGGCCAACTAGGCAGCCGCCTAGGGCGCAGACCTCAGAGGGGCGCAGAGTGTAGAGTGTCAATGTGTTAAGAGTGTGAGAAACCAGAATAATGAGTAGAAATATGAGGGGGTGGGGGGTGCAAGTACCTTGCCTAGGGTGCAAAATAGTCTGGCACCAGGCCTGCTTGCCTGGCAAAATGACTGGGATGAGGAGGGGAGCTGGTTTTGTGGTAGCAAGCATGAATTGTCCCCTTTGCTAAGCAGGGCCTGCTGCAGTTTGCATTTGAATGGGAGACTACATGTGTGAGCACTGTAAGAGATTCCCCTTGATGAAGCCGCTCTGGGAAGAGCAGAAGGTTTCAAGTTCCCTCCCCGGCTTTTCCAAGATAGGGCTGAGAGAGACTCCGGCCTGCAACCTTGGAGAAGCCGCTGCCAGTCTGTGTGGACAATACAGAGCTAGATGGACCAATGGTCTAACTCAGTGTATGACAGCTTCCTATGTTCCTATGACTGGCCAGGCTAAAAAGGAAGTTCTGGCAAGGGGTAAAGGGAGCATCATGAGGCCTCGATCTCTAGCTGCTTGGTGTACTAGGGCCAGAGACAAATGTCTCATTTCCTCAGAGGAAGGGCCACTATTAATCATTCATGCCAAATTAAAATTGTACTTGGATTAAAAGAAGAGGGGCTGTAGCTCGGAGGCAGAGCATTGGCTTCCCATTCAGAAGGTGCCCGGACAGCCCCCAACATCTACAGTTGAAAGGATCCTAGGTGACAAGGCTGGGAAAGAGACCTTGCACAAGGCTCTGGAGAACCGCTGAAAGTCAGAACAGACAGAGCCAGATGGACCAATGGTCTGACCGTGTAAGGCATTTAGATCATATAATCAAGGCCTCCGCCGCTCCCACCCCCAAAGGATGTTTCAGGAATTAGACATTTTGACTGCCTTTCTTCTTTTTTGTGAATGTATTGGCTGTCATTCTTATGCTCTCCCTCTAGCTCACCACCATAGGATTGTGGCTTTTGTGTGGACTCATACTGCAGACTGAAGGGGAGATTCACCCCCACAACAGGACCCATACTAAAAATGCAAAGGACAAGAAGAAAGAGTGCATGGGGGTGTAGGCTGAGAGATCATAGGATCTCTCAGCCTGCTGCTGCTCAAATGTCCCACCCTCATGTCAATCTCACCTATGTCTTGCCAAGGAAATTTCTCTCCAGCTTCAACAGAAAAACCTGATGAACTCTTCATGGTCTGCTCACCCCATTCACTTCTTCCATGTAGTTCAGAACTACAGGTGCTGAAGTCAGAATTAGTGTCTGTTAATGCATTCTGCTTTACAATTTCCCCGGAGAAAAATTAACAATGAACCTATCACAAGATAAATGCTTCTAAAATAAAATAAACCTTTATCCTTTTACCACTAGGTGGTGCTCAAGATGACTCTTCTTTGCTGCAACCATCTTCAAAAGCAGTTTCTGTTCTATTGATTTTTCTTGTAGTGCAACTGCTAGATATGTGTCCATCATAGAAATTGTTATAATCATACTGTCAGCTATGGAAATGCCATCTCCAAGACAGCTGATTAAGATGAATTTGAGCTGAAACAAGAATTCAGCGCGTGACTCAAACTCAATCAATTGCCCAAAATCATTCACTTCTCACTTATAACTCTGCTCCACTTAGGAGCCTTGTTGGTAGAGTTTGCAAAGGGATTGTCAATTGTATTTATGTATGACTTCATTGTTTGGAGTTGTGGCTGCACTTTTGAAACCCTGTAAGTAGAAAGTGACTGTGTGAGGAAGTTAGAGAAGAGAAGCAGCCAGCAAGGAAAGAGTTAAGCGACTCCTGCCACTTTCCCACTATAAGTGACATCCTCTGAAAGTGGCATTTTCTGGGGGGTGGGGGGAGAGGTGAGTTCAGATACATGTCTTTACGTGTGACATAGCGAGGCCTAAGTCTCCAATAGGAGTATTTATCATCTAGTTGTGTGTTCTGCATGCTTCCCTTCTTACTACTTTCTTAAGATCAGTTTGTATGTGTCATGACGCCTACCAGAGCTGAATCCTTAACTGCAAGGGATTCAAGTAGGCTGCCACCATCCACTTTAATTTAATGTGGGACAAACCACTTTTTTTCACATAAGAATCCTGGAAGAGGTTAAAGTGGCAAAACCCTCCCTAGAAGGGCTGAGCAGTCCTAGGCCTCCAAAGGCTTGTGAGAACTGAAGGTAATGATAAAGTGTGTCGTCACTAAGGCAGACCCAAAATAAAGAGTAGCACACTTCATCAACAACTATTTATTATTAGGTAAAGGGAAACTTAACAGAATGCAATAAAAACAATTGTCTCTTCATAAAGGAAATGGTAAGAGAGAGAGAGAGTTTTCATTAAAGTACACACACAGGAGCATAGGAAGCTGCCATATACTGAGTCAGACTATTGTTCCATCTAGCTCAGTATTGTCTTCACAGATTGGCAGCGGCTTCTCCAAGATTGCAGGCAGGAATCTCTCTCAGCCCTATCTTGGAGAAGCCAGGGAGGGAACTTGGAACCTTCTGCTCTTCCCAGAGCGGCTCCATCCCCTGAGGGGAATATCTTACAGTGCTCACATTTCTAGTCTCCCATTCATATGCAACCAGGGCAGACCCTGCTTAGCTTCAGGGACACGTCATGCTTTCTACCACAAGACCAGCTCTCCTCTCCACCCTGGCTGTGTGGATGGTTGTAGGTGTGCTGTGTGGGTGGTTCCCATCCAGTCCTCTGGACTGGCCCCTCTGTTTTGAATTTCCTGGGCTTTTTGCCTTATTAGGAAAAGCCTACCCTCCCAGCAGTTGCTCTAAGTGCGGCCCGGTCCTCCCACATATCCTTCCCATTACTACAGTATGAGTCCATATATGTTGGACCACCTTGCAGTTAAGGAATGCATATCCTAATAACAAGCAAGGGAATTATTCCCAACAGAGAAAGGGGAATAAGACTAAATTCTAGAAAACTGACTTTCTAACAAACAAACTTGCATATGCAAAAGTGAAAGCAATGAAAATAATGCTGAGAATAATGAAAAATGGTGCGCTGCAAATTAAATCATCTGCAAAGTTGATGCAAGTCAAAGCAGAAACAAAATATATTTGGATAGTGGAGCTACTTCACATTTCTTCAATAATCTGCAATATTTCTCTGAAATAAGCATGGAACATAAAAGTACTATATACCCTGCTAATGGGCAGCAATTTTTTGCAGGGGGAAAAAGGGACAGTTTATCTGAAGTGTAAAGTAAAGTGTGCAGTCAAGTCAATTTTGACTCCTGGCACCCACAGAGCCTTGTGATTTTCTTTGGTAGAATGCAGGAGGGGTTTACCATTGCCTCCTCCTGAGCAGTATGAGATGATGCCTTTCAGCATCTTCCTATATCACTGCTGCCCGATATAGTACCAGCAGGGATTTGAACTGGCAACCTTCTGCTTGTTAGTCAAGCATTTCCCCATTGCGCCACTTAAGGTGACTAATCTTGGTGTAAACAGAAGTGTGTACTCCAGAGGCATACAATGTTCCAAGTTTGCAAAACAGTTTAATGAGTGTAAAAACACCTATAAGGCATGAGTTCTTTTCAGAAAGGACCATTGCTTTATTTTCGAAGGAAGAAAACTTCTGATGAAAGGCATGTTGAAAGATGATCAACTGCATGAAATAGATTGCAAAAGAGAGCAAACTAATGTTGCAAATGAGTGTGAGTTTTTCGTGTGAGTGTAAGATTGCATGAGTTTATAGCATTGCCAATCTGGGCCCATAACCCAATGTTGCAGAGTAATTACTTATCGTCTATTTCTCTGCAACAAAAATGTCAAATAGGAAACTTCACAGATCCCACATGTAGTTCATTATATGTAATAAACATAGATGTTTTTATTTCACTACACTCACTGGAAAGCTGCCATCAATTTTGGAAAGCACCCCATCCAATCAAAATTTTGGAAAGCACCCCATCCAATCAGATAGATAAGCAGCTAAATCTGCACTTGGAATATGTGATGACCTGCACACAGGAATAATGCAATTTCCTTCCTGGAAATGACTTGTTTCAAGAAATATATCTTGTATAAAGCTACTTTAGTGCTGAAATGGGAACAACTGCCCACAGTTACAGTGGTCAGTAGAAGTCCACTCGTGTTATCCAAAGGCAGACTCTATATATTTAGCTAGTAAAAAAAAACACAACTGAATTTGGAACATCATCTCTAATTATATCAGATCAATTGCTGCAATTTGTGAAGATGGCAGGACAGAAATTACAAAGGGATCTGGAAGTAGCTATTCCTTCATTGAAATGAATGGAGATCTGTCAAACAAAATGGCCTGACCACTTTACAAGAGGCTGGAAAGGATGTAACAGAAGAGAAGACTGACATTCTGCAGAACTGCCATTCCTGATTCCCAAAGTACACATGCTTTTCCTTCGTACTCAAAGCTACCATCCTTGACCCTTCTTAACTGGAGAGATCTGACAAGATAATTGCCCCTAGTGGCATGGCTGCAGGCTAATCAATGTCATGCAGGAGCTGAGGGGAAAGTACTATCATGTGCAGGAGCACAGTGAGGCAGCGGCTGCTCAGCAGAAGCTCAAGCTCTTATTTGCTCTCCTGTTCCTTTTTCATGGTTGCAGTGATTATATCAAAGGACAGAGAGCAAGACTCAGAAAAGAATAAAAGGGGATGGCGTGGAGAAGGAGAAGAAAGGGAAAAACTGGAAGGGAAAAAGGATATGCCCGGGAGGCTGCCATAAGAAGTGGCAAAATGAACACTCTGCTCAGACCTGGCACCGTCTCTGCCAATTGTGCTAGCTTGAAGCCTCCATTGTGCCCGTTGTCCACAGGGCATGGAAACCACACCAGCCAGCCTGCCAGCCAGCCTGCCGAGTGCCCTTCATCTCCTGTCCCCAGCCTGTTTGGCTGAATGCCCAGATTCCTCAGATTAGAGAAGTTATGTTAGGGTGGCAAGCCAGAAACAAAAAAGGAAATGGCAGTCCAAGGCTCTTTATTGGGGGCCTGGCTCCAACCCAAGTCTCTATAAAGAAACCTACTGCGATTATAAATATACATACATCTTTATAAGATAAAGTTGCTTGGGACTGACTCACTCACTCATTCGCTCACTCAGACATGAAACTCCCAGATCAAACCACAAAAGCTAGAAATATGCTGTTTTGCAGGTAGGTTCTTTTCCCAGACCACCAAAAAAAAACCCCAAACACTGGAAAAATCCATTGCTTTCCCAGAAAATCCAGAAAAGCTTTCCCACTGGATGGCATGGGTAATGAAACTTCTAGAGCTAAGAAAATGCCAATATGTTTCTAGGCAAAGTACAAAGTGCTGGTTATTACCTTTAATGCCTCAGGTCTGGCTCTACAAGAGAGCTTTATAAAATCCCCACCACTCATTAAGATCATCAGGAGGGATCTTTCTTCGGGTTTATATGACTAGAGTCACAGCAACATAAGTTGTTATATGCTTGCAAATTTCAAGCCGTTTTACTAGTATATAGAGAGAAGACCTTCAGTTATTGCAGGTTTTCCATTTGTGGTTTTGGTTATTCACAGTTGGGCTATATATACCTGGTTTCTATTATCATGGGGGTGAATTTTGGCCATTTGTGGTTCCTGTGCACTTGTTTCACACTTCCGGTGGCATTTCCAGTGGTATTTCCAGTTTGGAGATACTCCTGAAGGCAGTGTGGAGCCATGTTGGGACTCCCCTACTCGCCCTGAATTTGGAGGATTTTTGGTGGAATTTGGAGGGTTTGCGGGGGCATTACTGGAGGAGCTGGAGAGCTGAAGTGGCCAAAGGCTAGTGCTGTACTACGATTTCTGGATTTTTTCTGGTCCCCCCCCCCCCAACCTCATTTTCTAGCACTTGTTCATGTACTGAGGAATCTACCCATCATTCCTATAGGAACAAAGTTTCAATTATCACGATTTGGGCATTCACCGTGGTAGCAGAGAACTCAGCCCCCACAATAATAAAGGGCCTCCTGGATATTTATAGTGCCCCTTATCTTTGTGTAACCACTGCAGTTATTTGCAGCTTTCACCAAGGGGAATAAGTTAACGATGCTCAATTTGCTGGAAGAAACTACTGATTAATTTGTGCATTTAATTTAAAAAGTGGTTTCAGGGCACAAGCTTGCTTGACAATTGCAGCTCCTTAGCAGAATTGCAGAGATGACCTACAATGACCTGGTGGCTAGGGAAGGCATCTCTACAGAAATAGAAAAACTTCATTGTTTGGCCAGATGCAGAGAAAAACCGGATCAGCTAATGCAAGAAGTGGAGAGAGCAAAGGCTGCAGTCATAAACATGTAGGCCCCATTGGACACAGCAGGACCTGTTTCTGAGTAAGTATGCAGTAGTGTTACACTGCATATATTAGAGCAGGGATCCTCAACTTTGCCTCCCCCAGCTATTTTTGGACTACAACTCCCATAATCCCCAGCCACAGTGATCAATAGCTAGGGATTATGGGAGTTGTAGGCCAATATCTTCAGGAGGGCCGAAGTTGAGCAGCCCTATATTAAAGCATAAGAGTCAAACAACATGCGGCATGCCGGTGTCCTTCACTGTAATATCCGGGGCAAATGGTGTCCCTCATCAACCCTAAGTGCTGTAGCCTCCTGGCTCATTGTTTATTGAGCCTGTGTGAAGCTGAAGCTAAATACTTTGCACAGTCCCCCTGGCACCATGTAAAGATGACCATTCCCACTGTATGGTGCTACACTTTGCTCAGCACCAGGAGGTTTCTTTAAGGGAAATGATGCCCTCTCCTTCAGCCCCTGCACCATCTTGGAAGGCATGCACAGAGTGCTGGCAGTGGCAAGCAGAGCCCTACTCAGGGCTTTCCTCACAGCGCTCTTAAGAGAGGGCTCTGTGTCTCTTCAATGGCCCTCCCGGCAGCGAGAAAAGTGCAGTACTGTGCAAAGGTCAGCACAGTAGGAAATGACTCTCATATTGAAGGGTTGCTGTTTTTTGTTTTGCCGGAGTGGCCCCTACTTGAAAAATAGCAAAGGTCCCTTGTCTAGGCAGATCTGTATAATGGTAGCCAGAGGGATAGCAAGGTTGGAGTGGGCCCTGGGACAAAAAGTGAAGATGGGACCCTCTCCCCCACTTCTTTTTCTTCAGAGGCATAAGGGGAAGAGCAAAGAGCAAGCTGCCGCCAAGCTGGTGGGCCCCCCTCCCTCAAGGGCCCAGGGCCATAAGTCCCCCCACCCCTGTTCAATTACAGCTATGCCCCAGATGGTAGCCTAACATCCATTTTTGAGGAAGAAAAGCTGCTTCGCGAAAGGATTCATTGGGAGTCCCTTAACTCTTTACTGAACTCTTTACAAATATGTCAAATATTTATATACCGCTTTTCAACAAAAGGTCCCAAAGTGGTTTAGATAGATATAAATAAATAAAATGGCTGCCTTTCCCCAAAGGGCTCACAATCTAAAAAAAGAAACATAAGACAGACACCCGCAACAGACACTGGAGGGATGCTGTGCTGGGGATGGGTAGGGCCAGTTGCTTTCCCCAGGGCTAAATAAAGAGAATCACCACTTTAAAAAGGTACCACTTTGCTCAGTTAGCAGGGGACCAACCATTCCTCCACCACTGTTTACCTCACTCTTACCCCCATCCAGTAGCTCCCCCCACTACAAAGAGTTAAAACACATGTATGTGAGGGTAAACACCTCTGCTGAACGTGCTTCTGAAAGGGCGGCAAGACCTGACTCAAATACAGCACTGGAGTAAAGTGAGTAAAGACTCAACTGGCAGATTGTCTATGAACTGTTAACAGTGCTGTGGTGACAGGCAACAAATTTAGTATCCCTGAATGCAGTGAATGCAGCTGAATGTGGCTTCAGGTTCTGAGGCATGGCCTCTTTCTACAGCGAAGAGGAACACTTCTCTAATCATCTGCCTCGACTACACAGTTGGCAGACCGCCAAGGGCCACTGGGTGGCTGGGTTTTAAAGAGAAACATGTAGGCAGGATTCTAACCAATTGCCCAAGAAGCAGTCATCTTGCCTTCAGTTTCCAGCGTTATGGCTAACAAGTGCAAAAACACCATCATCACTGAGAAGCACATGGGTGCTTGGCACTCTTAACGATTAAAATGTTATGCAATCATTCTCAAATGACCAAATTAATTAATTTGCATTGAGGCGGGGGGGGGGTCACACCAACTTCAAATGTTCCCCTCCACTTACCACTGCATAGGCCCATAAAACGTCCTGGCTACAGTTCCAGGTCAGCCTCACACAGCCCCCTAGTTTTTCTGTCACTAGCTTGTAAAGTGTGCCATCAAGCTGGTTTCGACTCCTGGCACCCACAGAGCCCTGTGGTTTTATTTTGATAGAATATAAGAGTGGTTTACCATTACCTCCTCCCGCGCAGATGCCTATATCGCTGCTGCCCGATATAGTACCAGCAGGGATTCGAACCAGCAACCTTCTGCTTGTTAGTCAAGCATTTCCCCGCTGTTTCATTAGGTGGCTTCTGTCACTAGCTTACCTCCACTTAAACAAACAAACAAATAGCAATTCCTGCATTTTCTAAAATGCCTCATGATTTCATGAGAGATTATCCCAATCTCTCTCAGGAAACCATGGTAGATATTGTGGTTACCAAAGACTTGCACAAGGTCCAATTTATAGTTCCTGCAGACTTCCCACCCAGCAGGGTGTCTCTTCCAGAACAAAAGGTAGTAGGAGTCAGGAACTACTTCAGGTGAGAAACAATATTTTTCTGAGTTTTTAAACATTTAAAAGCAATATACCTACATGCTATTTAATGATACAAAAGCTTCTACGTACAACTGAGTGCTGAATTTAGGCTAAGAGTGGGTCTGAGGGGGGAAATTTAAATCGACTGATCTTTGCTGCAACCTAGGGTGCATTTTTGGCTGATTATCCGAACTACTTCTAAGCTGCAATTGTAGCAATGAACTACATTGCAGAGCTGTAGCAAGATACTCTCCATCTCAAACACAGAACCCCACCCTGCTACAATATAGGTTTAATGGGCCATTTTTGCATTGTTAAGGGCACTTGCTTAAATACACACACACTATATTCTTCACATATTATATATACACACACAAGCAAGTGTTAAGGGCACTTGCTTAAATACACACACACATTGTATTCATATATAATGTTCATATAAATCCTGCGTTTAAACAACAATTGCCCTATCAGTGCAAAAATAGTCCATTAACCCTATTTTGCGGGGAGGCGGGCAGTGCTGTGGTTGAGTCATAGCCTTTGCTGCTACTTTTCTTTGGCGGGGAGGAAAGCCCAGTCTGCCCCACCAGAGCAAAAAACACTTTCCCAGAAGCAGGGATGACCCTAGATCAGGGCTGCACAACTTTGGCCCTCCAGCTATTGTTGGACTACAACTCCCATCATCTCCTGGTCAGGAATTATGGGCATTGTAGTCCAACATCTGCAGGAAGGCTGAACCTGTGCAGCCCTGCTCTAGAACAATTGGTTTGGGGTAACTGCTCTAGAACAATTAGTTTGGGGTAACAAAACCCTGCTAACTGGGCAAAGAGGCACCTTTTACCGTGGTGATTCTCTTTATTTAGCAGGGGGAGAGTAACTGGCCCTATCCACCTCCAGCACAGGACCTCCAGTGTCTGTTGCTGGTGTCTATCTTGGGTTTTTTTTAGAATGTGAGCCCTTTGGGGACAGGGATCCATCTTATTTGTTTATTATCTCTCTGTGTAAACCACCCTGAGCCATTTTTGGAAGGGCGGTATAGAAACTGAATTATTATTATTATTATTATTATTATTATTAATAATAATAACAAAGGGGTGGCAAATAACATTATTGGGGGGCGGGTGATGATTTGCTATACATTAAATACTTACAGAGGTAAGGTAATTAATGTTGTGAGGTTATTTACCTTATTAATGAAGCTTGCTTGATGTTTTCAGACATATTCAGAAAATAGGCCAGATTCCTTCTCACCTGAGAATTCTCACCTGAGTTAGGCTGCACATGTGGAGCACCAGGATCACTCCCAATCCTGGTGCTTCCACCCCACCAAACCCGCCTTTTTACCTCGGCCAGCCATTAGCTAGAATTAAGGGCGCAAGCTGGGGTCATGTGTGTGCGGCAGGTAGCCTGCACACACACAGAGAGCCAGGTGGCAAGAGTGCCTGGCTGAGGAAGGCTCCCTCGATGCACCGCACTTCAGGCGCAGTGCATGGAGGGATGCCGGAAGACTTCCTCCTCCAGCTCCCTGCTCTGCGCTCGCTGAGGCACGGATTGTGTGCCACGTGAGCGGCAGAGCCTGCAAACAAAACTCTGTCATGTGCAGGGAGGCAGGCCAGCATTTTTGGTCACGTACGTACATGACGTTACTGTCTTTTTAGATTAGGTCAAGCCTTTCAGTCTACTTTCCATACGAGTTTTCTCTGCCTGTACAAGACCATGTCATGGGGAGACTGGGTCTACCCTGGGGGGTGGAAAGAGGTCAATGCCAGGCCAGGGGGAAAGACCCTGCATTCCCCCTGCACGCATGGTCTCACTCAGCCCAGTTCCTAGCCAAGAAGGAAGCTAAGGGCTTGGCCTGGCTGGAGGAATCTCCTGCCTACCTGACTTCTCCTGCTTGTTTAGGGAGCAGGGCCGTAGCTATAACTGAGCAGATGGGTTCAAAGAACCCGAGCCTCCGAGCTCCTGAGGGCCCCCCAGCTCTACCCCTCCCTATTTTCTTCATTATCTCCCTCACTCCAAGGGGCCACCGGAGAGAGGGGTGAACACAGGCCCCCTTTCCCCTAGCTATGCCCGAGTGAGTGAATGGGGCTTCTTTAAACACTGGACCGGAGGCCTTTAAAAACAGTAGCACCCACGACCCCTTGCTACCTCATGGAGTAACTCCTGCTGGGAAGTTCCCTCAACAGACAACTTGATGAGTTATCCTAGTTGTTCCCCCACCCCACCCTGCTCATTACAACATGGGTGCTAACAGCCTCATGTCTTGTCTAAATCAGGTGTGGGCAGACTGTTCCTTAGAACCCCCAAATCCACTAACCACAAGCTAGTGCAAAATAGGGTTAGGGGAACAACAGAGCCAGAGCCAAGTAAAGTACTAATTTAATTTGGAGTTACAGATTAGGGACTTTAAATCCTTTGGGGAGGGGGAACTTTATGTTGTTGCTGTTATTAAACAATCAGGTGTTAGGAAACCTTGCCAATATACTGCAAACAATCAGCTGCTATTAGATCCCGACCTAACTTCTGCCTGTGCCTGGTCTAAATGACAAACCTGGGCTACATATTGCTCTGCCTCTGAATCTCTTGCTTTGGGCTCACAAGGGGAGAATTTGCTGGTAATTCAGCTGGCTAGAAGTTGGGCTGGGGAGCCATGGAGATTCAACAAAGGAATATACTTTCTTGTTTTAAACCAGACTGTGCCAAGTGTTTGTAATCAGACCCCATCTTCACTGACTGCCTGATGATTATATTCATAAGATCTTTCTTTGTTCACAGTAGGGGTTAAATTCCATCTTCTTTCCTGAAGTATAACATTGGTTTTCGCTGCCTTCTGCTGGCAATCCTAGCATGCATTTGGAGGCTAATGGAACAGAGCTGCAAGGGGCCTAGCCAACCACATTGTTTTCAATACATCAGCTTTCTCCCTGTCTAGCTAGAGTAAATTCTATTATCTCCCTTTACACCCTTTGGCACTTCTAGGGCTGTAAGTGGCTGGCTATTGATAGCATGCAGAGAGGATATTAAAAAAAAAAAAAAAAAACCCACACCCTCCCATAACAAGAGACCACATTTTTGCAGCTGTAAAATGTGCTTGCTAATAGAAAATTAAAGTCTGTGTCGGGCTCCTGTCTCGGAACAGAAACTGGAGCTATCTTGTCCCAGCATGCTGATAGCAAAATAAGCCACCTGTCATTATTTCATCTCTGTGGGTTTCTTTAAACTGGATTTCATGTATAATCAGCTCTGCGGTAGAGAGCCCCCCCGCCCTGCCACTGCCACCAAATGCTTTCAGCTTTAGGCCTCGTCCACACATGCAGCAGAATTAGGTAGCAGAATGGAGTGTACTACTTCAGACTGCAGGTGGGGGGAGTCACATTTTCCAGTGATCTCCCTGCCATATAAATACTCCCTGCAAATAAAACCTAGCACATCAAGGAGAAAAGTTCTAGCCTAACTTGCTCCATTGCCGGGAATTGTTTCTATAGGTAAGTGTTTTTTAAAAAGAAAAAAAATGATCTTCTACCTATAGTCTGAAATGATACCATCCATTCTATGACTTCAGGGTGCTGCTCCTCCATTACTTGCACATTCTGAGGTGTGTGTAGGCCCACATAAGGCTGAGTTGAAATAAGGCTAAGGTGGTAGAATGGAACACTTCAGGCTACAGGTGGAAGCTATCTTTTTTGTATGCTGCCCCACATAAGAAACACCTTGCAGATATAAAACCAGTACATCAAAGATTGCTCTACCCCCAAACAAGCAGCAGAAGTCAATGCAGCCAGGTAGGCAGGAGACGCTTCCAGCCTCCCAGGAGCCAGGCCAAGCCCTTAGCTTCCTTCTTGGCCAGGAACTGGGCTGAGTGAGACCATGAGGCACTTCACACGATCAAAGTGAAGTGTCAGAGGTGGTTTGTGGGCTTAGCCTGCTCTCCCTGCATACGAGCAAGGAGCTGTCCCTGGGCGAATGGATCGGCCGCCCACACGACCATCGGCTCCGTCATGGAGCTTGCGGGGCGGTGAGGATCAGGGACCACTCGGTCCCCAGAAGTCTCCGGCCAGATAGGCCACTCACACAACTACCAGCTCTGTCACAGAGCCAGTAGAGATGGTGGGGATCAGGGGCCACCCAGCTCCCAAAAGTCCCCGGCCCCAAAAGCCTCATTCTGAAGAGACCCCTGAGGCCAGGAGGCTTGTTGGAGCTTCCTAGTCGGGGGTCTTCTCATGAGTTGCCATGGTGTAGAGCCATGCCGTGGTGAGTCACGATCACCAAAAATGGGGGGGGGATTAAGCGGGCTAACCACGGGGAGCCGCATGGTTCTTGGCGGTTCTCACAGCTGCTTAAAAGCGGGCTGGGCTCCCTTAGCCCACTTTTGAGCAGTCGTGTGTATAGCCTCCATGAGTGAAGGGGTGTAGGATCTCTTCCCCTGCAGATTTCAGCTGGGCTGATACTGAGGTCTCTTCCCACTCCAGTCTTTCCTGTCACATAGTCTTGGGCAGGATAACTGCACAAATTATGTCTGATTGGTGTGATTATTCCTGCATCAATTGGTGCATGTGAAACAGCATTCCCATGTCTAGTGAAAAATTACCTGAGGAACCGCATGATAAATGACCAGTTAAGGATCTTGGCTAACATTGGTATTGGGGGAAAAAGTTGTCAAATTCTTTTGATCTGGAGAAAGTTATAGACAGATCTGCTTCTTGTCACAACAGTAGGCATATTCCGCTTCATTATCAAGGTAAACAAACTAACAACATGAATTACCTTACCTCTATGAGTATTTTATGTATAGCACCTGCCCAGATGTCACTGGGGCTTGACAAGGCTGTTTCACTTAAAACCAGTGTGATGTAGTGAGTGATTAGAGTGCTGGACTAGGACTGGGGAGATCTAAGTCCAACTCCCCATTCAGCCACGAAACTCATTGGGGGACTCTGGGCCAGTCACTTATATCATAGGGCAACCTATCTCATAGGCGTGTTGTGAGGATAAACAGAACCATGTATATACTGTGCTGAGCTCCTTGGAAGAAGAATGAGATATACATGTAGTTAATCCATAATAAATAAATATCGAATGCCCTCCCCCAGCACTAGGAAAAAGTGGGGACTGTTGCCTCTGCACACTGAGTGCCATGTGGAGGGGGGAAGTGGTGTGTTATTTATTTATTTATTTATTTATTTACTTGATTTCTATACCGCCCTTCCAAAACTGGCTCAGGGTGGTTTACATTAAAACAAAACTAAAGTCAATTAACTATGAAAATCAAAAACTATTCGGTTTTGGTCAAAGCTTTGCACAGACTGACCAAACCATTTGTTCGGGAGCCACCATTAGGTCTTATGAGAGCTGGTATAATCCTGCATTTAAAAAAGAATACCTTAGGCCAGAGTAGTCCAATCAGGGCAAAAACATTTGTATGTCAACTCAATCACACAGCTAGTTTTACTGAGTGACATGTTATTGTTAAAATAGACAAACAATGCTAACAGTAATCAGAACCATCATTATTAATTGTCCAGAAAAAGACCTTAGCTATCAAATCATCCATCATAGTTTCTAAGAAACAGACAAGACAACTTGAGGGGTAATCACATTTTACAGTTCAAGTGAGCACAATTTAACAATGTCCCATTGCCTCATTTTGTCTTTAAAAGCCACTTTTAAAGGGGAGGGGCTGATTTGGAGCAAAGAAAGGGAGCTAGTTAGCCTTCTCCCTTCTCACCCCTTCTGCGTTCCCCACCCACCAGTTCTGTTCCCCTCTCCCTGCAAAGTTCCAAAAACATGTTCACAAGGCAATAACCCTCTGCCAAACGGGGTTCTGCTCCTCCTGTGTAGTGTCCGAATTCCAATAGTCAAGTTTTAACATAGTCCAGCAGCATCCTGGCATAGTTGCCATCCACATGCTTCCAAGAAGGCCAAAAACAAGGCATGAATGCAACAGGCTTCTCTATTATCACTTTCCAGCAACTAGAAACTGCCTCCTCTGAATATGGCAGTTCTACCTGGCTATCAAGCTACCTTAAGTGGCCCAGCAAGGAAATGCTTGACTAACAAGCAGAAGGTTGCTGGTTTGTGTCCTCGCTGGTACTATATCAGGCAGCAGCAATATAGGAAGATGCTGAAAGGCATCATCTCATACTGCTCAGGAGGAGGCAATGGTAAACCCCTCCTGTATTCTACCAAAGAGAACCACAGGGCTCTGTGGGCGCCAGGAGCTGAAATCGACTTGACGGCACACTTTACTTTACCTGGCTATCATTAGAACATAAGAACAGCCCTGCTGGATCAGGCCCAAGGCCCATCTAGTCCAGCATCCTGTTTCGCACAGTGGCCCACCAGATGCCGCTGGAAGCCACAGACAGGAGTTGAGGGCGTGCCCTCTCTCCTGCCATTACTCCCCTGCAACTGGTGTATCATTAAGAGCCAAGGATAAGCTTGCCCTCCCTGAATATGTCTGATTTCTGTTTAAAACCTCCAAGTCAGTGGCCATAGTCATATCTTGTGGCAGCGAATTCCAAAGGTTAACTATGCCTTATGTAAAGCAAAACTCCCTTTTGTATAAGAGATAGGTTCTACTAATTATTGAAGAGTGCACTGTGGGTAAGCAGTTGGCCTAGCAACTAAGGGGGCAAGAAGACCACAAGGGTGCATGCAGGGCAAGGAAACGAACCCCCTACAAGGTTGCTATTCCCTTTGGCAGCAGGCTCCAAATTGCCTTGGACTTGAACCTGATGCCTACTACCTGATTACAGAAAGCTAACAAAAAGCGACCACAAGCCACGTGGCTGGCCTGGCCGAAGAAAGAAGGGGCAGCTCACTCGCTGCTCACACATGGATCCCTGCCTGGGGGACGGAAGTGGGAGGCGGCCAGGCGGGCGGGCAAGAGGAGGAGGAGTCCGGTGTCTACTGCATCACACGGGGTGAGTTCCAAGCACCGAGAATTCTCCCGGTTCTCCTCTCACTGCCCTGGCCGGCCCCCGAGGAGCGGTGAGTAAAGAGCCCAAGGCAAGGGTCCAGCCTGGCTGGTGGGGACGAGAGGGAGCGGCGCACAGCCCTGCTGCTCCGATTTTTTGCTCGTGCGTCTTCATGGCTGCGGGGCCGCCTGGCTGCTTGCTATTTGCTGGCGCGGCGGCACTTGCAAAAAAGGGAAGCGGGGCTGGGAGGTGTGTGTGCGCGCGGGCGCGCGGAGGAGAGCGCACTTGACTGCTGCTGCCGCCGCCTGGGGAAAAGGAGGGGGCTCGAAGGGGAGGCATGGAAGGAGAAGAGGGGCTGGCTGGCTTCTTCGCGCCGCTCCCTGCAGGAAGAGACAGTTGCTGTCCCTAGATCTGCCTCTACGAGCCCTGCCGAGAGCCAGGCCTTGCGTTGCTGCTGATTCCCACCGCCCACCACACCATTCACAACCCACGATCCTCCTGAGCCGCCTCGAAAAGACAGACAGGGTTGTGCGCCGCTGCTGCTGGCTGGCTGGCACCAAGTGACAAATGCTGCCCTTCCTCTTGCGAAACCTCTCGGTCCACTTTCGCTCTGCCCTGCTCTGCGCTGTCCCGTCTCTCCCCTGCTGCTGCTGCTGCTGCTCCTCACTTATTCCATTTCCTCGTCGAAATTTGTTGCACAGTGTGATGATCTCTCTGGCCATCAGTTCCTGGAACATATTCCTCTTCCGCTAAGCCGAAAGGCACCTTTTTGTTCCTGCCCACCTCTGAGAAGCTTGCATGGAAATGAGATCATTTAGAGGGCACCCAAAATAGAGATAGGAAATCGATGCGGGATACATTCGGGGACCTACGTGTAGGGAGGATGTCTGCCAGCCTGAGAGGTGGTTTTATGGCTCCTCTTTCCCCAGAATCTGTGTGTGTGTGTGTGTGTGTGTGTGTGTGTGTGTGGCCAACAGGGGGACTTGACATTTGCATTTGGAAGTGTTGTGATGATAGTATGGCTTCACTTTATTGGAGCTTTAAGATTGCATACAACTGGATCCTATGTACATTTATTTGGAAGACTCACTGTTCACTGGAGACTTTTTTTGCTTCCAGGCAAGAGAGCAGAGAATTGCCTTAATAGGAATTACACCTCCATGCACTTTAACTACTCTGTTGAACTCTCAAGTACACACCTGTTCTCTCAAATCACAGTAGTTTACTCCAGCAGGAACTTCAGCTGCAAAGTTCTTCTCTTCTGTACCAGTGCAGTGGGTAGTGCATAACTCCTGTTCCCATAGGTGTGTCCACACCTCCTGGAATGAAGTACAGTCATCCCTTGCCAGCCGTTAGGGTTCTGTTCTGGCAAAAGCTTGCCGTTGGCAAATCTGCAGTTGGAGAGGCATTAAGGTCTATGGGAAACGGGGTTAGAGGAACCACGACTGCAAAAAGACCTTAAAATAAAGGGGGAAATACACACACACACACACACACACACACACAGAGCTAAAAAAATTCCTATAATATCCCTAAGAGTCAACAAGAAGAATGAGCAGATCGAACCTCTGGACATTTTTTGAACCCCCCCACCCGCCGCCAATCACTCAAAGGCATTTTACAGCAAGTTCAGCAAGGGTTAATAAGGGTCACCAAGAGGAATGAGCAGATCGAAGGACACCCCCCCAAAAAAAGCCAAACCCCCTCCAAAATCACTTTAAAAAAAAAAACCCTTGCCAAATGTGGATACTCCAGTCATGGTTGACAAGACCTGTCACAATTTCCCATTCTCATATACTCAAAACCGCTGTTGGTGAAACCATGGTTGGCAAGGGACGTCTGTACCTTTTTGCTGGAATAAACTAGTGCAGTGAGAGGGAAGATGCTAATGCCACCACTGCCCTCAGGGTTGTTAGAAGGTGGATTTCCAAGTGCATGCACATACGTAAAGTGAGGGTTCTGATGCCTTTTAGTGCTGGTCAGCAACTCAATCCTAAACATGTTTACTTAGAAATACATCCCCACTGAGATCACAGTGGGATCCATTCCTAGGAAATATGCTTCTAACTTGTCAGTGTTGTAGTTACTCCATGTTAAGCAGAGTGTACAATTATGTGATCTTGTGAATGTGGCTACTACTGTACAATCAATCAATCAGTCTTTATTACGGTCATAGACCAGCATAAAGTAGAAAGAATTATTACATATTAAAAGAAAATATTAAAAGCTTAGGGGTGAACAATACAAGTATATAATGAAAGACTATGATAAAAGACTATAAGAATCAGAAGTAGAAGTAAAATTTTAAAATAAAACTATGGCTGTCTAAAACAAAGCAAGACTGCAGACTAACTGATCCTTAGTGGCCAAGGTCTGAAAATTGCAGTTAAAAAGGGGTACAAATTTTTATAAAATATTTATAAAAGGCATCATGAAAACATCATTTAAAAAGGCCTAAAAGAGAGAAGCAAGAATGCATTGAAAAGTTATATGAAAAAACGTGGAGGCATAAAAGGACATATAAAATCATACAGTGGCAACTATAGACATAGTAAGAGTTTGATCAATATAGGACAAGGTAAAAAGCAAAGAAGCTGTGGGATTGTAGGAGCACTGGGCTGCCACAAAGTACTCTGAGGCAGCAGGCAAAGGTGTGCTCAAGTCAGTCCATAAAGTAGGGCACTGGGCACAAGCCAGTGGTCATCATCCGCCGGATTTTAACCACTGCCGCGCAGAACCTGGCAACACTGTAAGTGGTGGAACTACTACTATACTCCGTCAGAGTTTCAGAATAGTTGTGCCTGACTCTTCCATCCATTCTCAGTGCTACTTAATTTTGGAAATATAGCAGACGCCCTGCTATCAGCACCTTGGACATGCACGTCTCTTGATTATCAGAGTTAGCCTTGTGTCAGTGATCTTTTGTAAGCAGTGTTGCCCTTTATCCAGACTGACTGGTAACTGGGCAAAGAGAGACCTTTCAAATGTCATATTTTATTTCACAGGAAAAGAGCAGCTGTCCATGTTCATTCTGCCTAAAGAGGTAGTATATAAATATGGTAGATAAATACAATTTCAGCATAGTGTCTATTCCACTGGTTTTTGCTGGTATCTCCTTTGTTTTTGTTTTAAGATTGTGAGCTGCTTTGGAACCGGGAAGCCCACCCCCATTTATCTGCTGTGTAAACCACTTTGTGAACTTTTAATCAGAAATCCATATACAAGCATTCTGAACTCAACCAATCTAATATTGAATGGGGCATGCCGTGTCTCTTAGGCTGCCTGGGAAATAAGGCTGTACTGGTATTTCAGACTGATTGTTAGAAATCACAAAATGTCAAAGATAAGTTAGTTTATGTTTAAATGAGAGGAACTGTAAAAATTTAGTGGTGTTTGAGATTTCATGTTTCTTCTTTAGAGGCCATGTTTGTTTGTTTGTATCTCTCCCACATCAATAAGAGAAAACTGACAAAAAGGTGGCCACTGTAATCAGCCAGGCCTACTTCCACAGGGAAAGACATTAAAATGCCCCATTTCCATACCTTTCTAGTAGTTAGCACATGTCAGTGGGATGATGTGTGTACCAAATTTCAGCTTTTTGTGTCTTATGGAAGTACCTTAACAATTGCGATACACCAGTGAGTGAAGCGGTGAGGCATCCTCAGTTATATAGAAAGATCATGCAGATGCATGTATTTTAGGGCACTGGGAAGTTCTCTTCCACAGTTAAATTGAAGATACGAAATAGACCAGGCAGCCAAACAAAACGTGACCCACAGCAAATGAGAGGAGGCTGGGAATTTCCAGAGCTTTGGAGTGGATTTTTAAACTTAATTGGACCTGACCTATGCGACTTTTGCTGAAACTGATGATACTACCCAGAAGTTATGTAGAACCCCCTTCTTTTCCATTCTCTACTAAGTTCTTCCATCTTCAGGTTGGAAGGAAGGAGTAGACCCGGGAGGTGGGTCTTATTTAGGGTAGAGATGGAATGGGGAATCATGCAGATCAAGAGGGGAAGGTTAACCGGGGTGAACTGAGGGAGGGAGTATAGGAAAATATTGGAAACAAATATCATTTGTTAGTTGTATAAGTGTTGCTTTTGGCAACAGAATGAAATAATATGCATCTTATACAGATTATATTATTACATGAACTTAAACTTGATGATGGTGGTGGAGGTGATTAGTATTTGAGCCTTTTGCACCATTCCCATTTTTCCAGTGGTTCTTATGCAGGATAATGTGCTGATAGATTATGCCCTTAGTGTGGCTGCTTACGACTGGAATCCACTGGGCACCAAGCTTGTGGGTATGAACTACAATCTGAGCCTGAATGTAGCAAGGTGACAGAGAGTTCATGAATGCATCAGCTGCTGTTTCTATTTGTATTACCATGTCTTCATTCCCTCATCTTTTGTCCCAACCTGCACACACACATTTATTACAAGAACATGATCCCTGCTCCTAAGAACACTTAAATTGCTTTCTGAGTACAATGTGTGCATTGAGGTCTGCTACTTCCTGGAATGAACTAAAAACCAAACATGCTGAGAGAGGTGTAGGGTTAGTACATAGACTCGAAATTCCTGCAAGCCTTTTTTCCACTCTCTTTCTTTTTAAAGACTTTAATATGATTCTGACAGCCCAGACCTATGCATGTTTTCTCCAAAGGAAGTACAACTGAGTTCAATGGTACTTCCTCTCAATTAAAGGTACATAGGATTGAAGCCTTTGCCACACACATACACACGGGGTGGGGGGTTGGAGTGTTGATGCCAGTACTTTAACACTGTAATAATAATAATACAGAGATTTTGCCCTTGAATATTTCCCAAACAATTCCAGTAAGGCAGCAAGTGAATATATCTAGAACTGAGGTTCTTAAAGTGTGTCATAGCAGGACTCCGTTAATACATTTTAAATACCTCTCAAAGTATTTTTATACCTTTTGAAGTATAATTAAGGGGTGATGGAATGCAGCAGGTTTAATGGTCAATGGGGCTCTTTCTTTTCAGACCACTTTCTTTTCTAATCAGTGGGCAGATTAGAAAAAAACCAACAAGCCAAATAGGAGGAAGGATAAACCAAAAATAACACTGTACAGAGGTACATCCACTAAAACAGATGGTATGAATACACAAACAGGCAAAAACCCTTTTAAAAGGAACCATCAAAAGATATTTGACATATATGATAAAGTGACATCTAAAACTGCATGCAATAAAATGGTATAAACAGTATCTGAAAACTCTGTAGTTACAAAACGGAAAAAAGGAGATCAAGGAAATGTAAAAGGTAATTGTATAATAAGAGAACAGAAATGTTACCAAAGATAACATTAGAAAAGATCACAAAAATATTATATAAAGAGACAAATGTTTTCTTATACAAGGCAAGACATTCCAAACACAAGAATTTCAATGCAGTTATTTCTGTCCAGGGCCTTAATCATGGAATGAAACAACAATCCAGTCTTACAGTGTACAATATATTTCACATTGGGAGGCCTATTTGAAGCCATATTCTTGCTCATGGAGATTCTGTTTCACATACAGGAGACTAAACATATGGACCTTTAAGAGTTCATTGGGGAAAAAATCTTTACATGTTCAGGAAACCTCTTTGTACAGTTAGGGCACCTTTTTGTCTCCTTAATCAATGCCCACACCCATAAAACCATGCTGCATGTGTTCTGAAAGATATTCTAGAAAGAATTTTAAAATATATGAAAGTCAGAAAAGCATGGGTGGTGGGTTGGAGAGATGCCTCTCAAAATATGCCTGGTAACTAATTCCCAAACTGAAATGAGTTTCACAGCCCAGCTGAAAATATTTGCTTTCTAGAAAAACCAATAAACAAAATCACAAAATGAGAGTCTCATAGTTATCTCATGTGAATACTGGGCCCCAGAAATGATTGACAACAAAAGGTGGGGCCGATAATTGCTCTCATATCACTTAGCATGCAGGCAGAAAAGTTCAGCTAAAAGCTTTGCATACTGCCTCTGCGCGTCTCATATAACCATCATGACTAGTAGCCACTGATAGATCGTGGAAGAGCTCTCACTTCCTAATAGTAGCCAAACTTGGAACCATTGATAGATCACAGAAGAGCTCATGCTTCCATAGCTACACACAATTGGGGAATTTTAATATCCATTTTTATTTATATTTTTAATATAAACCCACTAAGAAGCCCTTATGGGTGCAAAAACAAAGCATAATCCACAAAAGACCCATCCAGGACGTGGAGCACAGATGAGCCCAATCTATAGTTGCCAGTGGGTGGGGTTTCAATGACCTGCACAGTTCCATATCCCTCTCCTATAGGTACTGTTCCCTGCCCACATGATGCTCCTGGCCACCTAACCCCCAGCTTCCACACCCTTCTCTTGTTCTGCTCACTTCCCTCTTTGCTTTCTGACACTTGAATCTGTGGAAGTCAATTCTAAATTATCTTAAAAACCTGAATTTTGGAAATAGACTAAATTATGCAGAGATATGATTAAGTTGCATAATTTAACATCTGATTAAGTTGCATGACTGTAATCTAATATTAATCTCTGCCAAACGAGGTGAGACAGGTAGCTACAGGGAAGAGGGCCTTTTTGGTAGTGGCATCCCATTTATGGAACCACCTCCCCAGCAAGGCTCACCTGATGCCCTCACTTTGTTCTTCAAATGCCAGGTGAAGACTTTTATGTTCACTCAGGCTTTTAAAAACTGATTTTTAAAAAACTGACTTTAAAACAAGTTTTTAAAATGTCTTGCATTGTATTTTTTGTTTGTTTTGAGTTGTGATTTGCTCATCATGTTTTATTTTTATTGGATATTTAATGTTGTGTTTTGAGCTACCCAGAGAACAATATGTTATGGGGTGGCTAACAAATAAAGTTCATCATCATCAAACTAGGTTTTTTGCTTACATAAATGTATTGCCTCTTGCAAAGCACAACAGTATTGCCTCTTGCAAAGCACAACTTGAGAAAATAATGCCAGGTGCGAAGAAATTTCAAAAAAACATTTTGACTTGCAGTCCCAAATCTTCAGTGCACACCTCTGCATTTGACTCCCTTGCCTTGAAAGTTGCTAATGTGTGTTAAGTGTTTGTTAGGCTAAAATCATTACTGATCAGCCCATCATGAAAGTGCATAGGGATCAGACAATTGTAGCAAAAAGCAACAGGAGTCAGTAGTAAATGTCGCCTCTTATTAACGGGAATGAATTAACTTTATTTACTGTCAGTTGTTTGGCAGAGACCTTGGGCAAATTTCCAAGAGATTTAACTCTTAAATATGCCCGACAGATAGGAATTAAGCTTAATCAAGCATCAGTTACTTGATCCCCCATCACGTCAGGGTCTCTGGCATGCAAAATATGGTCAGCTCCTGTACAAGCCTTTTATACTAAAGGGGGAAGTCATTTTACAAGACAAGGGGTGATGGAGTGTCTGAAACTGTGGTTCCATTTCCACAAACCTCTGGCTCCATCTGAGCAGGGCTGTCGATCCAGATGATCATTTAGTTCTTGGATTCTGCCCAGCCAGCATCAGCTTTAAAACTTTAAAAGCCCAAAATCTTCATGACTGGCTCTGCCCATATTATTTATTTATAGCTTGCTATCCTTTTCAAACAGTGGCTTAGAGGTGGATAACACTATTTCCATGTTTTGTTTATTCTTACAGCAACGCTGTTGAGTAGGTAACAGACAGGCAGTTGGCAGACAGGCCACTGATGTAAGGAGAAAAGGACTTTCCTGAGGCCACCCAGTATTCAGAGATGAGGCTTGAATCTGGGTTTCACTGTCCAATGGACCACATTGGCTTTACTCAACAGCACACTTTACCTCTACTTAGTTCTCAGTCCTCAGTCAGAATGCCCTGAGGAGGAGGATGGATCCAAGATACCTGAAGGGGAATCACCTTGCAGTGTTCTGTGGCAAATAGTGTTAGAGGGAGGAGAAAACCAATCCATTCCTGTCCTTTGAGTCAATTCTTAGAGCAGCCAAGCAGGTCCTGTTGCAATGGGAGAGGGTAGGGGGTGACAGGGTGAATAAAAGGAAGAAGCACCCATGTTAAATTTTAGCCCTGATTCCCAGATACGCATGTGTGCATCACAGGATGCAGAATCTCCACACCCTCATTTGATGACATACATATTTGATGATGCTGTTAATCTCATAATAAGCCCTAAAAACTAAGCTTGGTTCCTCCATGGCAAATCTCGGTGGGATCCTAATATTCATGGCCAAATGGAGGAGGCCCTTGTAGTTTTGTAGATCCTATTTTAGGGCCTTTCTGCATGCGACAGAAGGGGTTCCTGAGAAGTGATCTACTCCCATAAGTGATGTTTCAGTAGCAATAGTATTACTACTGTATTTCCAATACAGATAACCTTCGGAACTTGTGGGAGGTGATATAAGGCCTCTTGCTGCTTGCCATTTTAAAGAAAGGGGTTCCTAGATTACAAATCTGCACGTATTATACAAAGGAGAGCAAACAATTCTCTTCTCCCAAGCTTTTTCGGCTTTTTAAAATTTGTAGGTTTTAATTTTGTGGTTGATTTTAAATTGTTGAATTGTTTTAAGTTTTTATATGTGTTTTAATTGTTTTATATTACTGTTAACCACCCAGAGATGAAAGTTTTGGCAGTATATAAATTTGATACATACATACATACAACTTTCAAACACTTAAAACAACCTGGAAAACAATCAGATTTTTCAAGGTCATATTGAGTATACACTCTGGCAAAAATGTTATGTAGTTCAGGAGCACACAGCTGTTTAAAACAAAAACAAAAAACTCCCCACTCCACCCCCCAAAAGATTAAAGTATGATTGCACCTCAAGTTTGAGCAATTAATAGAATTTGACTGAGAGGGTTTAGGAGTTGGATGGCTTTTCAGTAATCACATCATAATCCATAACTAATGGGGGCTCACAATCTATTCCACATGGAAATTGCAATGGCAATTATTGTGCTGTCTGGAAGAAGCATCAAATTTTCCCAGCTGAAATCACAGCACATTGCGTGGAAAATGTAATGTACCAGAAACAGTGGCTGACATGATGCACAATCTACTGCCTCCATGATGGTCCGCCCTGGAGCTGCTGCAGACCTCGAAGACAGCCCCAAAGAGTTTTGAAGCGCAATTGTGGAAGCCTCAAAAGCCTTTTGAGGTCTGTAGCAGCCCCAAGGTAGACCATTACAGAGGAAGTAGGTTGTGCATCATGTCAGTCACTAGCATTGCCTTAAGGGTCTACCCACAAACAAATATGCTTTTACTGTGCAAAATTGTTTGAAAGGGCCCTTAGATGATCAACCATTAACTTTTCACAACGGTAAGCAAGGAACCTAGCTGAGTTCCTTCCATGGAATGCCAAAAGCAGGCTTCTGTCTGTGTTATATCCTACTGCTGTTTGTTTGGCACCCTATTGCTCTTTGGTGTGCCTGCAAGTGTGTTAGGATTACTGGTGGCCATGATGTCAGCCCTGCCCACCATTTACAGGGTCTACAGTCTTTATAGTCTTAAGATCCATATTCAGCTAAGCCTTTCGACAAGTGAGTCAAGCAACTTTAAGTTCTGCTCTTAGTGTTAAGTAGGTGCTTAAGTGGAATGCTGACTCAAACTCCTGGGCCTTATCTGCTCTATAAAAACAACTATATTTTTACATGGTGGGTTATGTAATGTGCCTTCAGGCTGGATACCATGTTCCGTTGTGTAACAGCAGCAGAGCATACAATCCAATACTAGGGTTTGAGTGTAAGAGCAAAGAGAGAGTTTGCTCTCTGGCCGTCTGCAGAGTTGGTTCAATGACAGCAGTTGGGCTTGCTTTGCCAGCAATCAGTTAAGGCCCCTGTACAAAGTGGACATGAGAGGGGGTAATGTGGCTTCCAAGACTCCTGGAGAGGCAGCTCTGTATCTATGGTTTTAGTGCTTTGCTAGATATCACAAGCCCGATTCAGACATTATGTTGTGGGTGCATACAGGTATCTGTACAGTGGTACATGTTTTTCTATGAATGATTGTACATGCATTCATTTTAAAAGTAAACCTGGGTATAGGTCTCTCAGATGCCATATACAGATAAGATGTGTATTACTGTACTTGCTTTGAATGTAATAATAATCGTCTGTGCATACAAACCTCTCTATGCACATTGATTGAACGTGAACATGTGAATAGGGCTATGATACTACATGGATAGCTCATGCCCTCTTTATCTACCATGAAAACGTGTGCACAAAGAGTACCTTCGGTAGTTTTGCTCTAGCTATATCTGGGCATTTCAGTGTATGGCTCTTTCCCATGCTTTTTTCTGTACTACAGAATGTGTTGCAAACAGCCTTTAAAATTGCAACTTCTGAAGTCATTTGCACTTGGCTCTTCTTCCTCACTGTAGAAACTTTTCTTCACAATCCAGCCAGTTCATAGTGGTTCCTAATCCACTTTCAGGGTCCATGGTATATACAATACAGGAAGAGAGTCCCTGCCTCTAAAATGGTGCATCCCCTGTATCTATATCATTTCAGGGCATGAATCCACCAGTGTTCCCTCTAACAAGGATTCCCAGATGTTGTTGACTACAGCTCCCAGAATCCCCAGCTGCAGTGGCTTTTGCTTGGGGATTATGGGAGTTGTAGTCAATGGCATCTGGGAATTCCTGTTAGAGGGAACCCTGGTGCCCACATATGAAAGATAACTCAACATGGAATTACCTCATAGCTGATCCCCTGCTGCAACATTTAAAAACAACAGCAAAGTTTATTATTATTTATTTGGGGGAAATATCAACACTATTTCAAAATACTTTACAACATCATTAATTAACTCTATACAAATATATGTTAAAATCTGTTCATTCCAGTACAAAAACATATAATTAAGAATACATGTTCATGCTATAAAACCTGCCTGACATTCTGAGCAGAAGTACCTAACAGGAGCTTCTGTGGAAGATTCTGCAATGGAGTTCAGCCCAGTGTGTTGTTGAGAAGGCAAACACACATGGAGGGGGAGGGGGTAACAATTTTCCCTGCTCTCCCCTCCTTTCAAAAGTACTTTTTTAAAAAAGTTTTATTAATTAAGTTTTTCCACTTCCAAAAGTACTTTTTAGCTTTCAAAAATATGTCCCTGAGGGTCCAAAACACACTTGAGCATATGGAAGTAGCTCAGCAATTCTTTCCAGCCCAACCAGACCATGTAATGTCCCTTATTTCCTGCTAATGTTAGCTGTATGGTTGCTCTTTGACTGAAGAGGTGTAAAGTCTACATCAACATTGTACCATGGAATGCTTTTTCATTACAAAATCATACAAAAGCAACAATGTTTGTGATGCCCAATATCCATCAAGTGATAAATTGCAATGAGTAATTTCTAGTATCCTTCTGTCAGAAACTACAGGCAAACCATACAATGACAAAGCAAACATGAAAGAGTAACAATAGCTAACCTCTACTTAATTGAGGGCATCTCATGGGGCTTAACCCTAACATAAAGCCAGAAGAGCATTATAAATGCTCAGTCCATCAGCACACCATTAGTTTCTGAACAGTTCCATGGAATTCCCAGTTTGTATCATAGACTACTTGAGAATAAATACTATGTCGCTTGCAACCCAACTGTAAGGATCCCCTATCATTACTCAACACACTGGGTCAAACTGAAAGTTCTTTAGGTGTGCCTCACTCTTTTCTATCTTCTGTCTCTCACACAGAAAACACTGGTATTTTGTGGTACAGTATCCTTTATCTTTTTTGTTCAGGGAGTACATCCCTTTTCCAACGTAAAGGGGGTTTTCTTTCACTTTTGACTATTGTGTCTTAAATATCGTGGTTGTCTGTCTTTTTATTTCCTTTTGCCTCATATTTTTCACAGTGTGAAGTTGCTAATTGCATGATCCTGAAATCTCTATTGTTCTTGAGTTTAAAAAGCTGTACCACTGAAAATGTTCTACACTTTAAAAGACCATTTTGACTGCTTGTCAGGTACTATGTTGTCTGTTGGAGTTTTATGTTATTCTTCAGGAGTTTTATGTTCTTCACCAGCCCAAGGAGGCTCAGAGAATACATCTAGCAGTGGTTTCCCCTTGCCAGCTTCTTAGAGTGGCCATGACCAAAGCACTTAGTTGTGTAAACATTCCCAACAGCTGCAGTGACATGAAGTCTTCTTGCCGCCTGTGCAGTATTATCACGCCAACAGCACATCTATCATGGCCAGAGGTTGTTTGCATAGTAATGTTGCCTCTATGTATGGGCCAGCAATTATGAAGAGAGCACTAAACTGAGATTTTGTTTGTTTGTTTGTTTGTTTGTTGTTGAATTTATATACCACCTTTCATTATAAATAATCTCAAGGCGGTTTACAAAAGTTAAAAAACATACAATAAAATGACAATAAGAATATTAAGCTAAAAATATAAAAACAAACCAAATTTAAAATCTATAAAATACAAGCATAAAAAACTATAAACGGGTAAAAACACATGGAAGCAGCAATAAAAAACAATCATTTAAAAGCCTGGATAAAAAGCCAAGATTTAACAAGCTATCTAAAAACTGTGATGGAGTCTGAGGAGTGAATGGCTACTGGGAGAGCATTCCAGAGTCTGGGGGCAGCAACAGAGAAGGCCCTGTCCTGAGTGCACGACAGCCAAGCCTCCCTCATTGTCGGCACCCGGAGCAGAGCCCCCTCAGATGACCTCGTCGAGCGGGCAGCAACCCTTGGGAGCAGGTGGTCCCTCAGATACCCCCGGCCCAGACCGTTAAGGGCTTTAAAGGTCAAAACCAGCTAGGGGTGTGCACAGACCAGTCTGGGGCCATGCAAAAGGACTCCAGACCAGTCCGGAATTCAGCTGGTTCAGCACTGGGGGGAGTGTTGCTTTAAGAGCAGGGGGGTAGTACTTCCCCCTCCCCCACCACTCTTCTCCCTCCGGCGCTGGACTTTGTTAAAACATTTTTGGGGAGGCAGAGTTCCTCCCTGCCGCCCCTGCCCCTGTCGTTACCTGAAGAGCTTCCCAAAGTTCCAAGGAGTAGAAGCTGGTGGCAGGCGCATACGCTCGGCGTGCGCGCGCCCATTGCCACCGCCAGCGTGCGCGCCACATACGTCATTGTGCAGAGAGGAACTCTGCCACCCCAAAAATGTTTTAACAAAGTCCAGTGCTGGAGGGGGAAGAGCGGCGGGGGGGGGGGAGTACTACCACCCCCCCGCTCTTAAAGCGACACTCCCCCCAGTGCCAGACCACGCCTCCGTGGTTCCGTGCACATCCCTAAAGCCAGCACCTTGAATTGGACCCGGAAACGAACTGGCAGCCTTTGCAACTCTTTCAGAATGGGTGTTATGTGCTCCCATCAGGCAGCTCCAGATAAAACCCTAGCTGCCGCATTTTGCACCAGCTGCAGTTTCCAGATGTTCTTCAAGGGCAGCCCCATGTAGATCGCGTTACAGTAATCCAACCGTGACGTGACTAAGGCATGGGTAACTGTGGCCAGATCTGCCTTCTCAAGAAAGGGACGCAGCTGGCGCACAAGCCTAAGCCGTGCAAAGGCACCCCTGGCCACCACCTCAGCTTCCAAAAACAGAGCTGGGTCCAGTAGTACCCCCAAGCTGCGTACTTGCTTCTTCAAGGGGAGTGCAACCCCATCCAGAACCGGTAGAATCTCCTCATCCCGATTGGCTCTCCTACTGACCAACAGTACCTCCGTCTTATCCGGATTCAATTTCAGTTTGTTAGCCCACATCCAACCCATCACGGCCTCCAGCCCCCGATTAAGGACATCCACCGCCTCCCTAGAATCAGATGACAAGGAGAGATAGAGCTGAGTGTCATCCGCATATTGCTGACAACTCAGTCCAAATCTCCGGATGACCTCTCCCAACGGCTTCATGTAGATGTTAAACAGCATGGGGGACAAGACCGATCCCTGCGGGACCCCACAGGCCAACGGCCACGGGGCCAAGCAGCAGTCCCCCCGTACCACCTTCTGAACCCTCCTCTCAAGAAAGGACCAAAACCACTGCAACGCAGTGCCTCCGATTCCCATACTCGAGAGGCGGCCCAGAAGGATACCATGGTCGATGGTATCACATGCCACCGAGAGGTCCAGCAGAACCAACAGGGACGCACTCCCACTGTCTAGTTCCCGGCGTAGGTCATCCACTAGAGCGACCAAGGCAGTCTCAGTCCCATATCCGGGGCGGAAGCCAGATTGAAAAGGGTCCAGATAATCCATATCATCAAAGACCCTCTGCAGCTGGGACGCCACCACGCTCTATCACTTTGCCCAAAAAGGGCAGGTTAGAAACTGGTCTATAGTTGTCCAGGTTGGAGGGATCAAGGGAGGGCTTTTTAAATAATGGTCTTACCACCGCCTCCTTGAGGCACGGTGGCATCCTTCCCTCCCTTAATGAAGCATTAATAGTCACCAGATGGCTGTAGGAAGCTGCTTTCTCTGAGTTAAACCTTCTAGTTCAGTATCACCTACACTGAATGGCAGAGCATGGTGTGTAAACCACCAGACCGCTATGTGGACAGAAAATATAGTTGTCTCTAAGGATAGCTTGAGAGCAACCATGAATGTAGCAGCAATGATGCCATTCCAGGTAATACATAAAAAAGGGCATACATCAGTGGAGCATCTTCTTGAGTGGATTTCCACCCTGCTTCCAGTATAATGTGGAGATGGATGGCAAATGCTCTTGAGCACCAATATTTTGCCTCAGGCTTCAGGCGACAAAAACATATGCTTCCCACCAGCCCTGATTCTTCAGATGCAATGTATATATGTCCCCCTCACTTTTTAAAAAAGTGGTGGTTCTCTTTATTTAGCCAGAGGAGAGCAGCAGACCCTATCCATCTCCAGCACAGAATCCCTCTAGTAGCTGTTGCTGGCATCTATATTATGTTTCTTTTTTTAGATTGTGAGTCCTTTGGGGACAGGGAGCCATGTTATTTATTTATATCTATGTAAACTGGTTTGGGAACTTTTGTTGAAAAGCAGTACATAAATATCGATCGTATTTGTATATACAACAGCAGAAAATATCATCTATTGTTTGGTGAAAATATTGTTCTTGCTTCACACCTACAGATTTGCTTGCATGGAACGTTTAATCACTCCAGAATAATACTTTTGGAAATCTTTTTTTAGCTGAGCATGGCTCAGTGCCTTCTATTTTGCCATTTGCACAAGCAACACTGACATGGGTGGTTTTGTTTTGTTTTACACTTTCTGCATCTGTAAATCAAATGAAAAAGCAGCATTACTTGTAGCTAAAATGTGCATTCTGTCTTTAAAAGGCTCCATCCTGCTTTCTATATGGCACAAACAGCAGTCTTTAGAATACTTCAGACTAAAGATGCTCTTGATATCACTTACCAACGTAGCTTTGGCTTCTATTTTTGCATTTCACAAAGTAAAGAACAAGTTTCCATGTAAATGAAACTTCATTTTGGAAGAGCAGCACTTTCTGTCTATTGCCATAGACAGAACTGGCAGCATCCATGAGACATGTAACCTTACCATTTGAGCCATCAAAGGAGGCAGTAATCATAATGAAAAAGAAAAATATCGATCTTTTAGAGGCAAGCTACATGTGATACATGTAATTTTTTCTCTGTGGTTGTGTCCCCCGCCTTTCTTTTTTCCTTTAAAACAAAAAACAAAAAAACACCACAAAATGCCGTTACAGACACTGCAGTCTGCCCCAGACTGCAGGAGGGGGACTTCTTAATTATTTGGAGGCTTTTCTGCTGAAGTTTGTCCCCTTCCAAGTTTTTCTTGAGAGAAAAAATACAAAAGCAACCATACCTTTTCTCCTATGGAGTTTTTTTTTGGGGGGGGGGGTTTAAAACAGCTTGGGGAGGCTTCAGTGGAAATTTTTCTGGAGGGAAAAGGGCCAAGAAGCCATTTTCCCACTCCACAAGCTTGTACAGGTCTCTTGAGGCAGACTGAATTTTTCTTTCTCTCTCTTTTCATGGGACTGAGCATCTTATGTAGTTTGGCCCAGTCTTATTACATCCAGCAGGTGACTTAAAGGCTGCCAGGTGCTAATATTATATCTTCTCGTCTTCAGTTGCATTATCTACACCAAGATGTAGGTTGTAACTCACATGACACATCAGTATAAACTTTAAGGGAGAAAACTGCAAAAGTTAATAAAAGGTTTCCATCCATTAAAAAAAAAATTTAAGGTTAAACTCTATATCGTCAGATTCTCACTTAATCGTTTTTTAATTACAAAATGGATTCACAAACATTTTCTATTATTGTACTGGAAGAATAGCTCCATTCAGAAAATCCCATGGACTCTGTGCTTATTTATAGCAGAGCAGGAACACTGTTGAATCAGCATGTTAGCTTACATGCAGATCATCTTCCAGTGCTCAACTTGAGAGTGCAGTGGTATCAAGATGTTTGAGGTACAGCCTCTTTGCAATCCTGCATTTTTAAAAAAAATATCTCACTTGTAGTCCTAAAAGGTATTCCTCCAAAGAGTCTCCTGCATGGAAATTGTATTAGGGTTTAGTCCAGACCTAGAATATTGTCTCCCTGGTATGAGAGCAGAAGAGACAGGAATAAACCCTCTTTGTTAACCCAGTGAGGTCACATCTGTGTGTAGAATACAAATCAGGCAGTTAGGTTCACAAATCTTGGTGTTCTCAGACAAGTAAGTGGCTGCCTCCCACCCTCATTTCCCCAACTATCAAAGGGATGGACAATCTGTTTTGCCTGGCCAGTCATTTTGGAAGGCCCTGTATATGTTTCATTGTGACTGCTGGTAAAAGGTAGCGTGGCCGACACCCACACTGGCTTTCCTCAACTTCCTCTATTAGATTGTATTTATTTTCTTCAAGGCAGTCCCCCGCCCGCCTCTCCACTTAGCATCTTTGTTGCTGTTACTGCAAATTGTATGCAAATGGGTCAGATTATTACCTTTCTGGCTAGAAACTCCTGGGATGTCTTGTAGAGCTGGGAACAAGAAAAAAGGCTTTGATTAAAAGGCCTCTTTCTAACCAAAACCTGCTCAGATCTCAGCAGGGATGTGGCACCTGCTCTGTTCTTTGGAGGAAAAACTCTCCAGATTTGAAAAGGGAATTAAACATCTTTGCTTTCCTCATAATGAAGCAGCTGCAGGGAGGATTTTGTTTTGGACTTCCTTTTTAAAAAATCAGTTAAAACTGTTCCAAAAGTTTATTTTAGATGCTGATGTTCTCCCCAGTTGTCTTATCATCCTTTGATTAAGACTAATTAATAAGTGGCCAACTTTTATACCAGGTGTATTGTGATGAACGTGCTTTGGCCATATAAAATATGGCAAATATAAGCAACTGCTTCATTTTAGTGAAATGTGCCAAATGGTTTCCAATTGCTCTCCAATTCTAGCAACTATATTTAGGCAAGCCTTACATTTCTCAGTTGGAAACACACACACACACACACACACACACACACACACACACACACACACACACACACACTGTGTTCGTTATTCAAATGATCATGCTTTGAATAAGAGTTTTTCCAGAAACATTTGAAATCATTACATTTCATTCTGGTAACCATGATATTAATGCCAGCCCTGCCCCTAGAGATCTAATGGGTTAGTATTTGACCCATGAGAAAAGCTGTCAGTCATCTTCACTCATACAGAGGCCTGATCAACCTGGAGACACAAGGTGTGCAGTTCGAAGCTGCATAGTACACAGTCATAGTACAGAAAACTGCCAAAATCCTTGCTCATTTCAATTTACCGTTGTGGGAATGCTCCCATGCTTGCAACAGTTCTGAAGCTGATTTTAAGGGCTTTTACAATGTCCTTTTAATTTTAAAATTATATTTAAAGTTGAGAATTTATCTACATCTGTACAGTCCATATACATGAACTGCATATATGTAAAAATAGTGCAAGCCTCTCTTCTCATCAGTGCACTGCCGTTCAAGAATATCTCTCTCTCTCTCTCTCTCTGGAGTGAAGTTCACTAGATGTGCTTGTAATCTGTTCTACTCAATAGCATCACTCCGTTGACTTGAATGGTAGCGGGTGAAGTAGCTGCAGTTAGGAATAGGAATGAACCATTCCCCCTCCCATTACATTTGTGTAGTTTATCAAGCTACCTATGTTGGATCAGACCTAGTTACATGGTTGTGTTGTGTGGGAAGTTGCTGCCACTGTTTTTCTGAAATTATCACTGTCCTAAAAGCAAGTACCAATTAAGAGCAAAAAGAGAAGGATACAGTTGTCTGATCAGTCCCAGATGAATACTGCATATGAATCAGCATAAATCAAGGCTGATAATAATAATTTTTTAAAAAAACAAACCACCAAGGCTGATAAATCAGTCAATTGGAGGACCACCAAGTATTCATGAGTCAGCTGTCGGCAACCAGTACACTAGACCACACTGCTTCTTAGTGAACCTTCTTCTCAGTTGGCTCAGTCACCTTAAGCTCATTATAATACAGGGATTTCAACAATGGTATTAGTTAAATCTACCTTTAATAACAGAGGGGATACCTAATCTCTTCTCCTTAAAAATATTCTGGTTTTGTTTACAACAGTTTAATTGTCCAATTTTACATACACTTCATCTACTCACCCCATGAAAAACACAACACAACTGGGGGTGGGTCCACTTTTATTCCATAACTTTGAAAACGTCCTTCTTAATTTTAAATGGCAATTATTATAGAATAAAAATAGCAGACAAAATGATCAGTACAATTTGCTACTGTGTCGGGAAAACACTGCTTTTGAAGTGTGGTAAGCCCGTTGTGAGAGAAATATCTATATAAGGCGCTTCTCACGATCACCATGGTGGGCTGGGAGGGTGCGAAGCGAAGGCTGCTCTTAACCTATCTTCCCCCCCAGACCAAACCGTCTGTCATTAGCATGCCGCCCGTGCGCCCACACAAGTGGCCATGCTCCATGCAGCTCTGTGAGGCACGGAGCAGGATGGAGGGACCCGGGGCTGGAACTTCTGGTTCTGGCCTCTGGATAGCCCACAACACACGGATTGTATTGGGGATTCCCGCATCAGATGGGCACTCTACATGCCCATCTCTGTGTCTCCTTGGGCTGAACTCAGCCCGAGGAGACACATTATATTTGGTAGCCGAGGTAAGGGTGCAAGCGCACCCTTAGCCTTGGCTAAAATCTGGGTTCTTTAAGAAGGTTAGGTGGTGGGGGACCGGAGGGATCCGTGAGGATCTCGGTGCTTCTCACGGCCAGCCTAACCCCAGCTGGGCTGCCCCAGGCTGCGTTAGGCTGGTCTTGAGAACAGCCTCTATAAAATCTACCCTGTTATGCTTGATATTATTTTAGATTTCTTTATTTTACTAAGATTTAGAGAAATGAATTTCTCTTTGTTTTAAAGACTTTTGCAGACACTTTAGAGCAGAAGCTCTGAGATACAGCTCATACTGACACAACCAAATAATAATTAAAATAATTGTAACAATAAGTAAATGACTTTTCACAGCCTGACTGAAGCCTTATCTTCTCACACATTTTTTCCAATATGAGAACCTCGCACTTTGTTCTATCCTCACATGCCCTTCTCCCTCGTAGGACTAAATGTGAAGTTGGCAGTAGAGATATTAAAATTGATTCCATCTTGAATCGGGGTGATCTAAGTGACTCGAATGGAATTGCCCTTAAAATAAAGGGCCTCATTCAAGTTGAAATCAAATTGAACCTGATTTGAGCTTGAATTGATTCGAGTGATTCAAGCACCACTTTGTCTCCATGTTTTTCCTTTGCTGATTGGTTTACTGGTACTGGCTTCCGATTGGCTTGAGATCTCCATGCTTTTTGGTTAGCTTGTTGTCATTCAAATCAAGTGTTTTCATGGGCAACTGTGCCCCCATTGGCTGAGGGGAGGGAGGGGGAGCCAAAAGGAGGGGGTTTTAAAATAAATTTCTCTCTGGGGGCAGAGAGCCATTTTGTGCTTCAAGAGAAGAGAAGGATCAGAGAGAGTGAGACTGCAGTAGCATTGAGAGCTGAGACTGGTGGTGGTGGTCTGGGCCTGCCTGCCTGCCTGGCCTAGTGAGTGGAGAGAGTCACAGAGACAGAGTGCCTGTTTGCTTATCTGCCTCTCTCTCTCTTTTTTATTCTTTTCCTTTTTCTTTCTTTCTTTCTTTCTTTCTTTCTTTTTTCTTTTTTCTTTTTTTTTTTTTTTTTGCAGTGCCAACAAACTGCTTTTCTTTCTTCCTGATTTTTGTTAATTGTACCAGCTGCCCCAGTGGTTTTAACTGGGTGCTGCTTTGAAATTTTATTATCTTCTGTGCATTTTTTTCTTCTTCTTGCTTGTAGCCCACAGTGGCTTTAATAACAGGGGTGCTGTGCTTTCCCTCTTTTCTTTTGGAGCCCCAAGCTGCACCTTTGCTGCTGCTGTCTGTGTGCCTGGTGAACTAATTTTTGGTTTTTGTAGGCTGGTGTGTCCTATCTGGTGCCCAGCCTGCCAGGCTCTCTCTGTTTCTGCTCCCCCCCCCCGTCTTTTTGTTTGTTTGTGTGGGTGAGTGTCTGACTGGTGCCCACTTGCCTTCCCCCCAGCTGTTAAGTCCCAGTGCCTGCTCAGCACAAGAGTGCCTCTGGCAGACCAGCAGAAGACATCAGAAGGTGAGACACACAACCCTGCCTTGGTCAGGTTATAGAACAAAGTTCTTTAAATAGAGCCTAGTTTGGGGAAGGGAACGATTAGGTACTAGGAGGACTCTAGAACAGGGTGGCTGGGTTTGAGTTAGAGAGGCCACAGTAATCCGCTGCCCTTTGGCTTCCCTTCTCTTAGACATGGCCCATTGTCGCTCGGTCCCCTAAATAAAATAAAATAATTTTAAAAAGACCAGCCCCATTTCACAAATAAAGCCTGCTTCTTCATAGTTTTATTTTATTTTATTTATGTATTTAGCATACTTTTATACCACCCAAAACTTACATCTCTGGGCGGTGGGGGTGGGGGGGATAATTTTTCTAGCTTCTGTATGTGGACTACAGTGCTATAGATAGCACTGTGTGTGAAATATTCAGCATAAACAGACCGCCTCTGACCCTACACCCCCTTAAAGGCACTCCCCCCCCCCGAGTTAGGGCTTCCGTTTTTTTTTTTAAACCCAAGTTGTCTGGGAGGGTGCACTGCAGAGCTAGGAACAGAGTGGCAGGCAGGGGGAGAGGTGATGCTGCTGGTTGTGGTGGATGACAGCGAAAGGGGCCTACTCCCCGAATTGTTCCCACTGTGCCTGCAGGAGTCAGTTGCAGGCCAGGAGATGGAGCCGATCCAGTTTTGGGCAAGGTGTCACCAAGTCTGTCCAGGCTTGGCGGTGGATGCCAGATGGTTCCATACATGCCAACCAGAATGCAGAGAGAGACAGTGTTCCAGGGATGTGGTGACACCCGATCGTGCATGCATGGATGCTGACTTGGTGGAGTGGCTGGTCCTTCCCTGGATCAGGCCCAAGGCCCATCTAGTCCAACATCCTGTTTCACACAGTGGCCCACCAGATGCCTCTGGGGAGCCCACAGGCAAGAGGTATGTGCATGCCCTCCCTCCCGCTGTTACCCCCCTGCAACTGGTACTCAGAGGCATCCTGCCTCTGAGGCTGGAGGTGGCTTTTAGCCTTCCGACTAGTAGCCAATGATAGACCTCTCCTCCATGAAGTTATCCAAACCCCTCTTAAAGCCATCCAGGTTGTTGGCTGTCAGCACATCTCGTGGCAGAGAATTCCACAAGTTGATTATGCAGCTGATTATGTGAAAAAGTACTTCCATTTGTTGGTCCTAAATTTCGTTGCAATCAGTTTCATGGGATGACCCCTGGTTCTAGTGTTATGTGAGACCACATTAGCGGCCAACCTGGCTGGGCTATCCAGAGCTGGCCATGAACAGTGAGTCACCATTCATGGTCAGCACTAGCAGCTCACCTCACCCTGCCCAGCCCCAAAACCAGATGTGTCAGTCTGCCCTCTATTTATTTATTTATTTATTTATTTATTTATTTATTTATTTATTTATTTATTTTTCTAATATACCACCTCCTCCAAAGACTCTAGGTGGTGAACAACAAGTAATTACCAATAACAATTAATTAAAATAATAATAATAATAATTAAAGGGTAAACCGCCTGGCGAAACAGGTGGGTCTTGAGAAGGGCCCTAAAAGCAGCCAGGGAGGGGGCTGAACGAATCGGTGGGGGGAGAGAGTTCCAAAGAAGAGGGGTGGCCATCGAGAAGGCCTTCCTACAGGCCCAGGCACCACGCACTACACCAGGGCCTGGGACACTAAGGAGGGCCAGCTGAGAAGACCTCACAGGTCAGGATACAACTGACCAAGAGAGGCAGTTAGTGCCAACAACACACACCACCACCATGGCCGATGATGAGGTGATGGATTGGTGCCCTGACCCATGCCCCAGCACCAATCTGAGGTCATGGTGTTATCTATCCAC